>NW_004567107.1:31229203-31365247 GCF_000260355.1 Condylura cristata
TATATATATACCCAGAGAACTTAAAGATAAATAAAGATTTTAGTAGGGAAGCCACAGAGGAAATAATCTTATATTCTCTTGGAATGATATTCATCAAGGATTTGATGCTATGCTTTCTTCTTCTTCTTCTTCCTTTTTTGGCTTTTACTTTTATTATCAAGTCAACATTGTTTTACAGCACAGTATATGATGCAGGGGAATGGGTTGGTGTAGTGATGTGCTTAAAAATTCCTGAAGGGAAATTGTTTTTCAATACTTGGAGGATTTTATATTCTCTGAAAAAGTATATAGATCTTTGATTCATCACAAAGAAAATGATTAATTATGCTAAACGTCATGCATATTTTAAGAAGACATTGAAAATGTAAAATAATTATTAAATATTTACTGCAAATTTTATCAGCAACATGTTCCTAACATTGAGGTTACTATGCAGTAATCAATTCTCTTTTACAACTTAATTCAGAAACAGTAAACCTGAATCATGTTGTAAAAATTAGTAGATTCAGAAATCTACTCTTAGCTATAAGAATAGTAGGTAGTTCTAGCTCTCCTAAGTGCTCCCTGTACCTTTTTATCAGTCCTAGAAAAGAGTAATGACAATAACCTATCCTAAACAACTACATTCAATCTTAGCTTTGAAACTTTGCTTTTTGTTGAATGAAGTATGTTAGTCACATACATTTTTGAATTATTTATGCAATGCTTAGGAAAATTTATAATCAAAGTTGCATCAAAGTAAGTTTAATTAAATTTTTATTATCTGTAAAGCTACTGCATACAAAACTAGAACTTTACTAATTATTAAAACCAAATATATACAAAGTCATAGCTTAGAGAGGCAAGATTGTCAAATAAGGTATTAACTGGTTGATTCAATTGGAAATTTAAATAGTGATAAAAGTGAGGTGTAATTTTGTTTTCAACATTTTGAGTATCAAAACAGAGGGTATTGGAAAGCCTCTGATTTCTATTGTGAGCCTAACCTGTAGCCTTCTATTTCATCCTAGGAAACATTTATTCCACATACTATATTTTAGGATGTGTATTTATTCCACAATGGTTTATATGTACTCAGCCCCATCACTAGCTAATGTTTGAGTGTGCCAGACATTCTCATGTAAATTCTCTAACACAATAACTTAAATTCCAGCTCATCTTCATTTTAAAGGTGACTCCGGGCATTCTGGACATATTCTTAACTTGTACTTTATTCAAGTAGTAAACTGCAGAGTAGTATTCCAATTCAGGGCAGTTTCTCTAGAAGGTATCTTTATATTGTATTTTTTCTGTTTCCAAACCATACTTTTCTAGGTCAGACAAGAGAATAAGACATGTAGATAGATACCTGCTTTTGGTAAAAAATATTTTTTGTTCATTTTGTTTTCAGGAAATAGTTGTGGTTAATAACACATTGCATATACATCTTTATGCTGTAGAATCTTTAGATGAATTTTAATATGAACCAGTAGGTCAAGAAATGGTAACTAAACTTAGTTTTTCTCCATTGAACAAGGTTAAATCTTAATTCATTCAAGTTGTTTTCATGTTTTAATGAATCATCACATGACATATCCTCTAGGTCCATCTTTTTATTTTTTCATTATTTGACTCTCCCCAGAGAAATAATCACTAAAGTTAGTACTTAAAATATAGAATTAGGAAACACACTTAAGTTAGTGCCCAAATTCTATTATCAAGAATGCTATCCTGAAAATTTTGAAATATTTTCTGTTTCAGGCATAGTAACATACCAACAAATCCAGTCATAAAGGAAGTTATCATGAATAACGGATACACACACACACACACACACACGCACTCTTCTGGTTATCAACAACTGATTTCATAATTTCCTGCCCATGATGACTGCTTCCAAATTGTACTTTAAATACAGAGGAAAACTGATGGTGCCTCATACAGTTTTATTAGAACTATTTCTTGTACTTAAACCAATAAAGAATGCTCAAAAATGCACTTGATTTGATAAGATGAAAAGTAAGTCAAGCCAAAAAAATAGTCAGGCAAAAATAAACACTGTATTTAAGAAGATCCTTGTCACATCTCAGGTTGACTTTCCTAAAGATCATTTTTTTCTCAGCAAGGTTCACTTGAGATAGTAGTCTAATGTAAAATATATGAATGTATGTAAATCTATAGATCATATTCACAACTGGTTTTGCTAACAAATTAGATTTATGAGAGATAAAATCAAAATTCCATATCAAAGTCGAGGACAGAAATAGGCCCAGTGTTTACTTTCTGAAGCACTGCCGCATACATTGTCTGGATTGTACCACAGAAGGCCAAAAGCAAAACACGGGTGGGTCTATCAAACAATCCTTGACTGTTTATGACAACCGAAGCTGGGCCTTTCATATCCAAGCCCCATCAGAAAGGGGAGGGGGAGGAAGAGATAAGCCCATCAGTGAAATAGTAGCCTTTAACAACAACCAGTCACTTCCTGCGATCAAAACCATGCTAGCATGTGGCTTGTTCAAATAAAAATTACTGGACTGAAGCCAAACAAGGAAAAAGTAATTGATAATGTGGTTTTTCAGAAACCATCCATCCATCAAATGTGTCAGTCCTTCATAATACTTTATTTCCCTTCTGAACAAAGATCTTTAAAATTCATTGTGTGCACTTAAAAACAAAGTGTCCTTGTGCTGGTTTATAAAGATTCTCTTTTAGTTTGGGTTTGTTTTGTTATTTGATTACATTCCCTCCCATCCTGCATTTTTTTTCTTTCCAGATAGTTGCTGGAAATTTCTGCCATTCTTAAACAAAGCATCTTTGTGCTGTATCAGCTTGCATTTTCCTTGGATTGTATTTGGATGATGCCTTTTCACTGACTTCAGCACTGGAGTATTGTAGCCATAGCTTCAGTAAGTAGACTGTAACAAACAGATTCACTGGCCCTTTCTGTGTGTTGCATCCCATTAACCTGCTGGTTGGAAACTACTCAAAGAGTTAGACACAAAGACGTAGCAAACTAAGGTGGAAAAAAAAAACTGACTAGGAAATATGGGATCATTCTTGTAGTTAGAAAACCTCGTATAGTTACTTTTAAAAGAAAAATACTACCTCCAGTCATTCTTCCAATATATACAAGAATATTTTAAGTAAAACTTCTCATTCATTTTAGAGCCCTAAAATCAATTTGCAAAACAGGTTTGACTCACCATCAGTTTACAAAAGAAATATCTGCAATGAAAATCTGAGTGACATTCATTTCTTTCCATTCTTGATGACTTCCATAATGAAGCTAAGTAATGCCACACCCACACACACACAAACTCTGCCCCAGTAAGGTAAAGATCAACTTCAAAATGCATTAGACAGTTTTCCCAAACTCATTTATATCATAGTTATGTGCTTAAGACACTGTAATTGGAAATATGAGGCTTTGGTGAAGAAAAATATGAAGGAAAAAAGTCTGCACATTTCTGTAAATTTTTCACTCTCAGCTACCCATTTATAAGTCCATGCAATTATACTATGATGTCTTGTGTTCTTGTAGTACTATCATTTGTTGACCTGCCAACTACTTTAGGTTTATATTTAGTCTGGCAGCACATCTTGGGCTGGCTAGCCAGGAGAAAGACCCTTTGAGATACTGATTTCTTGTGTAACCAGCTAAATCTGGACAAGAGAAATCACTCCTGTTACCTCTCAGGCATTTTATTAAAGTTTCTTTCTAAGAGACATTACAAAAAACAGACATCCCACTGATTGGGAAAAAATTTGCTCACACAAAACTAGCAACAAAGGATTGATCACAAAGATATACATAGAACTGATAAAAACTCAACAAAAATAAACAACCTCATCAAAAAATGGGCAAAAGAACTAAAAAGACACTTCTCCAAAGAGGAAAGGCAGATGGCAACAAGTTTATGAAAATATGTTCAACATCACTTGTAATAAGGGAGATGCAAATTAAAACCACAATGAGATACCACCTCACCCCAGTGAGAATGGCACATCTTCAAACAACTAGCAACAACAAATGTCGGCAAGGATGTGGAGAAAAAGGAACTCTTCTGCACTGCTGGTGGGAATGCAAACTAGTACAACCACTATGGAAAATTGTCTGGAGTTTCCTTAAACTGCTAATCATGGAGCTTCCCTATGACCCAGCAATCCTTCTCCTGGGTATCTACCCACAAGACAGAATAACACTGATTCAAGAAGATACCTGCACCCCCATGTTTACTGCTGCTTTATTTACAATCGGAAAGACATGGAAACAACCCAAATGCCCAGAAGTAGATGACTGGATTAAAACAATGTGGTACATACACACAATGAATATTACTCAGCAATCAAAAGAAATAAGCACATGTCTTTTGGAGCAACATGGATGGAGCTGGAAAAGATCATGCTTCGTGAAATAAGCCAGAAAGAAAAGGAAAAATGCCGGATGATGTCACTCATAGCAGGAGTATGACAGGCCAGGCAAGAAAATAACAATAATAATGAACAGTTATATACCAGAAAGATTTTATGGGGGTGGAGTGGAGAATGGGATCAAAAACAGTGGGGGGAGGGAAATGCACTGAACTGTGGTGATGGCACAATGGTGATTTGGTGATGGGAAACCCAAGGGGATTGCAACTGAGATGGAAAAATGCACAAAATGATGTAAAAATAAACTCCTATATTGTTTGTATTTTTTAAAAAACGTTTCTTTTAAAAAGACACCAGGAAGAAAAAGCTTCAGTAGTTAGTCAAAACCCCTACAAATTCCACCCTGGAATTTCTCTTTCGGTCTGCTCCAAAATAATGGTTATAAAACAGAAGAAAAAGTCACATTCAGACAAGATACCAATAATAATTTTCATGTGTAAGTTCTATTCCACCTATGAAATAGTAATACTCATAAAAGAAGTAAATATTCACTCCTCTTTCAAACATTACAACACAAAAAATACAAATGTGTCTAGGGATTTATGGTTATTTTTGGTGGGAGAGATATTATCAATTTGGAAATGGCAAGAGGTCAATTATTAAGGCAACATCCACAATGGGGTCCCTGAAAATGAGATCTAATTTAGTTACTTGTTGGGGGAGGAGAGTGTTGCAGAAATTGTCAAGTCAAAGATACCAATCCAGGCTTCAGAGATACTCACCCCAAGGAGCTGTTGTGGCAAGGAATAGAAATTTCATTTTTTATTTTTCTGTTGTGATTATGGCATATCAGTTTTACCTGTTGTTCCATGCTGGGCCTGTGGTACAATAAAAATAGGATAGTTTACTTTTGGGTACTATTTTAATGTGCTTTAATTTTTTGTTTGTTTGCTTTGCATTTTCTCTAACTGAACTTCTTATTCTGACAGAGACATCCAAAGAGCATGTTCCCTTAAAGTTTAGGACCATTTGTTATAGAAATCGATCAAAAGAAAAAAAAAAAAAAAGGGCACAGACTTCCTCAACCAGTATCTGCCTCCATGGCCTGAATGAGATACAGATAATCTAAGAGAATCTGGAAAGTTAAGAGAATGACAGACAGGAACTTTCCAGAAAGAGGTAACAGCTAGTTAGAGGTAACAGCTCTTTACCCCACAAGCCATTCTGGGGAAAACTGGGAGAAAAAGTAGAAATATGAAATGTAGAACATTTCTTTTTAGGTAAATCAAATATTTAGGTAGAGAAAGTATAAGAATAAAGGGAATGAAGTTTTCTTGGTTGATAAATTCAGTTTTCTCTTTTGTTTCCTCTTCCCCAATTAGACGTTTACAAAAAGATTAGTGAATACAAAACTGACAGAAACTGTGCTGTTAGCATCTGATTTACATTATAAAGGAAGATGAGACCCCAGAAAATAATTAAGTTACTAACATCCAGAAGTCTACAATCAAGAATGATGAGAATATATATATATATGAGTATATGTTACCTATTCAAAAAAGTCTATGAGAGATAGATCATGTTTAATTCTTCATAAACTAGCAAATTATGACTCTATGTCCTATTAATGGTGATTTAATTGAACCAAAAGATACTGATGTTATTAATATTGTTTCTACATCTTAATAGTACTCTTTGATCCTGATTAAGAAACAAGGCAGTTACTGTGGGTGGATGATAGCCTTTATTAATAACAATGAAATGAGAAGACTCACCACTGGAACAGATTATTGTTTGATTGTTGATGGGCTTTTCAAAAAATAATATAAGAGGAAAATGAGCAAATGTTTGTTTTTGTTTTTAAAGTTTTATTTATTTATACAGAACTAGGGTACAGGCCAGAGATGCGGAGGGTGAGAGGATTCCCCAGAGACAGAGCGGGGAACAGAACAGGCAGATGGACGAAGTACACTGCTGAGGGGAGCGGTAGGCGGGTCAGGAGAGGTCTGCCACGCCATGCGGTCACCTCCAGGGCAGGCGGGAATCGAACTCATGCAGAAGTGGCTTAAGCTTCTCAGTGCTGTGCTTTAACCCGCTGCGCCACCAGGGATGGCCCGAAAATGAGCAAATGTTAAGGACACAAGAACATGTGGTTTTGGGGGTCTAGTAAGCTGAGCACAAAATAGCTTCATGGGAGGTGGTTAGCATGGGTTAGCAGAGGGATGGAAACAATAGCGTGGTTCCTACTTGGATGTGTCACCAAGACCAAAAATGTGATCTAACCTGGCATTGTACGTCTCTATGTGTGTCCTCACAGCTGTGTTTAGATAAGAGGCAGGGACACCATGATGTTCCATCTTTGCTCTGGAGGTAAGTACCAGGGTCTCCCCAGCCTCAGCAAAGCCTCATCAACCACTGGGAAATGCCTCCTACAGCAATGCATATACTCTGCTTAATACTTTTACTTCAGTATAGGACTCCAGATCCGTACAGACCTCCCACCACCCCTAAAGATGGGGGATAGTGAGGGTGCAGGGTGAGTAGACAGCCTAGGGAGGACGGATCATTCTGTCACAGTGAAATAGAGCACACTGAACATCCCTTTTAATTTGAATGATGCCCTTCTTTAAAAACAAAAACAAAAACAAAAATAAAAACTGGGCTTATTAAAAATTTTTGGCTTTTTAAAACTGCTTTATTCATAAAACTTGGCTTATGGTACTTATTGACTAAATACCATTATCATGAGGAGACCAAATGAGAGGCAGCAGTTAAACTTGCTCTTTCCCCCTTTTATGTTTACAGCTGCCCAGAAATGAAAATCAATATTTAAATGTCTGAATTGTCTTAGCCTTGTAAAAAACCAATTAGCTACTCCCCGCTTTGGGTATCCCTGAAGGGTGGGTACTGGTTAGTTCTTGAGGGCAGAGGCAGGGAGCTGGGGGAGAAGGGAGTGGAGAAGATCAGAGTGGCAGGATCATTTTAGGGTTCGGGGGGTCTCCCAGGATGATCTGTCCTGAAGGGGAGGCGAGGGCCATCTCAGGAGTCTCCAGCAGCCCCTGTAAAGCCCTCAGGAAGAATTCACAGGGACCCAGCAGGACACCAGCACTTGGCTAAAATGGCTGCATCACAGAAACCAGGACTCAAGACTTTCATTCTGGGCAGTTCAGGGTCATCCTCGCCTCCCGATAGAAACCTCTAGACTTATAAGATCTTAGTCAGCTATGGAAATTTTGGTTCCTCTTAAGAAACAAGTCCTCCTTCCTCACCAGGATTTATGTTTATAGCTAACAGTAGGGCACAACCTACAGACTTAATATGTTCTCTGCATCGCCATCCTGCTTAGCCTGGTCTGAGGGAGGGGACCAGGACTCTTGTTCATTACAAGATTTCCTGTTTCCATTGTGGTCCAGAGTCCCATCATTTATAACTCCCATTGTCTTTTTTTTTAGGTTTTTTTTTTCTGGCAGAATTTATTAGCTGCTGACCTAGCATCCATTCACCCATTTCTTCCTCAGTAGCAGAATCTCTATCATGATAACAGGCCCAGTTGCCGATGGGGTGTTTCCCAACTTCCATGGCATCTGAGAGTAGTGAAAGAGGAGTAAGGAGAGTCCAAGGAGATGATTTCTGGGAAAGACTTACCTCCCTCATCAAAGAAGACAGACTCAGGCATGGCTCTTCTTGTCTTGAACTCAGACATGTTGCCTGGAGCTGTGTGGAGATCAGCATGTGACTAATTAAAGCTCAGAGGTCAGAGGCCAGTTTGTATTTCATGTTTGTATTTATTCATATTTGTATTTGTCAGACATCTGCTACATTTCAGATTCAGTGCCCAAGACACAGGTTCAAATTCATTACTCCTATCAGGTTTTGCATCAGATAAGGTTTCTATTTGTCATAAAAAATTACTAGAATAAAGTTATTCAAGTATAAAATAAAATGGGGAAGGAATTCATAGGAGGTACTGAATATTCCGTTTTGCCAGGAGACTGGAAAATGTAAGTTGGAATTTGGACAGAGGGCAAGGAGGGAACCCAGGTGATAGAGGCACAGCTATGAGCACCTCAAGGAATGGTCAAGTCAGAAACAAACCATGGCAACCAATAAGATGATGACCATATTTTTACCCTGGTGCTTTCACTCATGTTCTAGAATCAACATCGTGAAAACATTGAGTCTTTCACATGTCTGCACATGTAGAAATGAGTAGAGTTGGAGCCAATGCTTCCATCCTTACCTTATTTTTGTGAACAGGAGTGCTGAAAACACCCTTCTATGAAGGCCATTTCTGAGAGCAACTCCAAATGAGACTGGAAAAAGGGTCAATGCCAGATAGCCAAAAATTAAAAGTAGGTGATGCTAAAAATAATTTATGTGGAGGGGCCTCCTTGGTGGTACCATGGTTAACGTCTCAGAGCTGTCAAAGTATTGCCATCCACTGCAAAATGAGATCGACCTCTGGTGGGGGAGCTCACCCACATGGTGCCCGCTGCTCCCCTCAGCAGTGTATCTCAGTAGATCAGCCTGTTCTGTTTCCTACTGTCTCCAGTGAATCCTCTCATACCCACCTCCCACCCTGAACTACTGTCCTACACCCCAGTTCTTGTATGCATACATAAATAAGTAAATCTTTACAAAATAGTTTGTGTAGTGTTACCATTTTCAAAGTGAAAAATAGCAAGAATAATTTCATACATACTTTAGAGGAGAAGTGTTGGATATGGTGTTGTAGTAGTCAGGGATATTTTTTGCTTGCCCAAAATGTTGAAGTCTGGGAAAAGCCCCCTCTTCCTCTGGAAAAGACTTCTGAGAATGTGGTTGCTGTTACTTACAGTTGCAGTGATTGACTAAAGCCCATGGTCTCTTGGAATTCAAGCTACATATCCATTCAAGCTTAAGTTTGGGAGGATATGGTGGGGGAAAATATCATGACAGTACAGTATGGGGGTTACTTCTTAGGTCTTTCAATATGTGCTACAAAAAAAAGGTGTCTTTTGCCTATGCTGATTTCTTTCTGTCCTTCAGC
Organism: Condylura cristata; assembly: GCF_000260355.1. Taxonomy (NCBI): domain Eukaryota; kingdom Metazoa; phylum Chordata; class Mammalia; order Eulipotyphla; family Talpidae; genus Condylura; species Condylura cristata. The sequence goes on from NW_004567107.1 coordinate 31,238,586, forward strand.
AGTGGTCCTGTATGTACTCACACGCAGGTGAGTTACAAAAGTTCATTTTTCAGTCTATACTGGGAAAACCCCAAAGAATTTGGAAAGTTTGATTTCCCAGTTTCCTGCCAAGCATTAACTGGGGTTAGGGGAGAAATTAGTTTTGTGTCCCTTTATTTCTACTCTTGCTAACCACAAGACAGGCAAAGATCTAATTCTTTAAACAAAGAACTAGGCAGATAGAGTCTGAGGGTAAAACGTGACAGTGATATTTAGTTCAATATCAGGCTGAGCCACATTTCTGGTGCTGGAGACGAGGTGGTCATAATGCTGCCAGTGAAATCTTAGATGTGTACACCAGAGTCAATGACTGCTTACTGTCCAGGGAAATCTTAAAGCCTCCAGGTCTGCACCAATGGTAGGTGAGCTGGATGGTAGAAGTGCTCAAACTTCCCAAAGCCTTTCTCTTTTGCCTCAGGGTTCCTGCAAAAGAAAATAGATGAGGAAAATCACCCAACTGGCAGAACCTGAATTATCAGATGGACCAATTATAAGATTCAATATACTGCTAGGGAAATGATTCAACACATAAATGACAATGAGATCTACTAAAGTCATCATTTATCTTATTATCCCTGACCAACAGGAATTTTGTGAGGGCGTGTGGGTGGGTGCTGTTTGAATCACCTCTCTTCCAAGGTCACACTCAATGCTTCAGGGCAGCTCCCAGAAGGAACCAGAGCACTCCGGGCAAAGATCAATAACCAGCCTCCAGGCTGGGTAGCACTTGCCTCTATGTGGCTTCTCTACCTCCCCCTTTCTAAGTGGAAACTTTTGATTGGCATTACCCTAATTTTCTGCCACCATTAAATATTAATATCAGAAAAGTCACATTTGCATCTAATGGACACAAACAGACATCACTGTGATAGTAGACATTTAGCTATTTGCATTATGGCAAACTGAATATATCTGTGTTTACATGTGGGATTATTGCATTTGTAAACTGGTGGCTATATTGGTTATCTATTTGCACAAAAATCCTGTTTAACAGGAAACCACAAAATCCAGTGAATTAAAACAACTACCATTTATTTAGTTTGTGATTTTTTTTTTTTTATTGAGTTGGGCAGTTTTTCCAGTCTTGACTAGGCTTGACTGACCTTGGCAAAGCCTCATCATGTATCTGTGACTGAGTTGGTGGGCTGGCTGGGGGTTACCTGATCTATAATGGCCTCACCTAAAATGATATGGCTCTCCCTCCAGAGCCCTTCATCCTCAATCAGACTCCTCTAGGCTTATTGTAATGTCGGTGGCAGGATTCTTTTTTTTTTTTTTTTTTAAGATTTACTTATTTATGCATACAGAACTGGGGTACAGGCAAGAGGTGCAGGGGTGGTGAGAGAATTCACCAGAGACAGGGTGGGCAGCAGAACAACGAAGTACACTACTGAGGAGAGCAGTGGGTGAGACAGGAGAGATCTGCTGTACCATGTGGGTCACCTCTCTGGCTGGGGATTGAACTCATGCTGAAGCCGCTCTGGTTAGCTTCACAGTGCTGTGCTTCAACCCATTGTACCACCAAGGAGGGCCCCAGTGGCAGGATCTAATAAAGTATGGAAGAAGCAGGGGTTCTTCAAGCCTTGACTCAGAACCTGTCCACCATCACTTCTGCACTATTCTGTTGGCCACCGCAAGTCACAGATCAGTCCATATTGAAATGAATGCGGAAAGACACTACCTCTCAGTGAACGCTGATGCAAAGTGTAGTGTACACAGGAAGGCAGAGGGGCGGGAGGCTTGAATCGTTGTGTTCCTTCTTCGGGCTTTCTCTGGTGTTCTCTCTTGCATGCCTCTTCTGTAGCCATGCCACTTATCCTCTCCCAGCAGTAGTCTGTCTCTGAGTGTTGCTGCCCTTAAAGCGTCAGCCTCTAGGCTCAGGTGCGCCCACTTACGCATGCCCACACGATACTGCAACTATCCACAATCAGGCCAGTGTGTCTGCACTTACGCTCCCAAATACCTTCTATATTAACAAGGTCAAGACCAAAGTGGATAGTCACAGATGCTAATGACACAGAAATCCTGATTAGATCATTTACCCTACATAAAGTCACATTGCAGAAGGTGTGGATTGAGGGAAAAGAGGGGAATTAGAACAATTTTCCCCTTAATTAACCACAGACACTTTTGTGAAATTAAGTTGGAAGGAGATGTATGAGAGAGCGAGGTGTCAAGAGCTGGACAGTGGTGGAGATTTAGCTCAACTGTGTTCTATTTTGTAAGCAGCACTCACCTGCCTTCTAAGAAATGCTTATTTTAACCACAGTCCTTGCTTGAAAACAAACAAAAAAGCCCTAACTTCTTCCTATTGACTCTGCTTCCTTAGCCACTGTGATTAGACAGAGGTGGGCAGTTGGTCCAACCTAGTTATCTCCTCTCATGTTGGCCATGGAAAAAGACTAATTCAGAGTAGTTAAAATTGCTCTCACAGCTTACAAACTGTCAATCCAGAAACTGACATCAGCCATGGAAGCATAGAAAGACAAGCTGGACAATGAAATTGATATCCAGAGAGAAAAAGGAAAGGAGGAGAAAAGGGCCTTGAGGGCCATCAGTTATCTATGAATGCTGTCATATTCATCATTCCAATAAGGCAACTCTTTCTCGCTTTTTAAAAAATAACTTGGGAAATGATCTATTGCAACCAGTGTAGTCCATTACAGGTGTGATTTAGGAACGCATCCTCTGGCACCAAAACAACCTTTTGTGTCCTCTTACAGCTTAGAGGTAGAGTTCCCGCATTCTCTTTTACCAGCTCATTCTGTGGGTTAGGAAGGTGTGTGAATTGGAATGAGCCATGTACTTCAATGCCTCCTCTGTATCTGAGCTGGGACGGTAACTTTACAAACCTGTGTTCACCTTTCTACACTCAGCTCAATGCCATCTAATTTTAAAGTTCCTTTTGTGTGCGTGCATGTGTGTGTGTTTGGCCCACTTTCAAATTAGTGGAATTTTTCTCTTTTCTGTTCTGAAAAAATGTTAGATATATTTCTAGAATATCACTCAGATACCAGAACCTGTGCTTACAGCTCTATATGAATCTCCCTAGTTACAATTTTGATTCTTTCCTTTAGGGTAGACATTTTTAAAAATCTTATTTACCTTTGCTTTCACAGGGCATAGTATTATATTGCTTTTAATAAAAATGCAAGTATTCTAAAGGTTAGGCTATTAAAACTTTAAGCCATTAATATCTTAGCCTGAATTCGCTGATAAACATTATTTAAGAACATACTCATTCAACCATCAGTAGTTCTAAATCTTGGCTGCACATTAAAATCACCTGGGGAGTTTTTTAAGCCTATTGATGCTTGAGCCTCACCCCAGACCAATTAAATCAGAATTTCTGGGAGAGGGGCCCAGGCATCAATATTTTTAATAGATTTCCAAGTGCTCTAATATGCAGTCGGGATTAAGAACTACTGCCCGGTATGCAGTTTCTGTTACAGAGAGCTAGAGCCGAAGGACAGATTCCATCTAGTTGGGAGGAAGCCTTCATGAAAGCAATTATTTTGAATTAAATCTTAATGGATAGGTTGACTTGCAGTGGGGAAACACAAGGGAGAAAATGGAATGGGTAAAGAAGAAGAGCACCAGCTATGCATAGGAAATGGTGTGGCCAGTTTGCACTGGAGGTGCATTGTAATGAGAGAGGGGGAGCTTTTATTGAGTATTTGCTCTGTGCTAAGCGTTTTACACTCGTTTCTTATTTAATCCTCACAACTACTTGTGAGCAAAGAACTATCTGTGGATAAGACTGAGGCACAATTTAAACACTTGGTGAAAGTCTGACACAAAGCCCAGGTCTCAGTGGGTCTCCAAGTCAATCCATATGACCCAGTCACAGGGCTGAAAGGCAACCTGCACGAGTTGGCTAAATGCACTAAAATACCCATGCACGCCTCCCCTCCTCTGTTTTTTCCAGTTGAGCATACATGAAGTACACTCAAGACCATCTGATACCTTGAGTGAGTATCAACAGGTTGGTGCATTTGGTAGTGGCCTGTGTTTCCCTGCCTGGTGAGGCTTCTTTGTTCTCCAGAGTGAGTTCTGGTGTCTCAACCATATGGCTAGTTTCATACCTGTAACTAGGCAGCATGTGTTGGACTAGGAAAACGCACCCAGCCCTTGACTGCACACTATTGCTTCTACCTCCTTTTGATGACTGAAATTTCCCAGAATAATGTTCTTGAATTGTTTTCTGTTTCTAGCACTCCATATCTATTTTACTTCTGATTTTAGAAATGACCACATGACACGATTTCCAAACAGTACGACTCTCCTCTCCCCAGCAGTTCATGTCCTTAAACACTTTCCATCAACTCCTACTTGTTTTCCCATTCAACTGACCTCATGCTATTAAACCAGAAGCTTGACCCTGTCAAGGAAATGCAGATGCTAAGCACTGAAGATTCATTGTTAAATGTTCTTTAACAGGAGAGTGCTAATCATAAAAAAAATCAATAGCAAGATTTTTCTGGAACTATGAGGAAAGACTAAATGTAGTTAGGAGATGTGTTATTTAGACTCTTGCATGTGAGAGAAAGAAAAAAAAAAACAGTTCAAGTTCATTTAAGCAAAAGAATGGCTAAATCAGCTAAAACCACTAACAGAACAAAATTCATAGTTTTGGTCATAGTTTGATCTATGTATCAATTTCTTGGTTTTCTCTACACTAGACTCATGAGTCTCATTCTTGAACTTCACCTAGGTACTCTATAACCATTAGATTATATCCTCATTAATGTTAGTCATTCCAGCAGAAAAAAAAATTACTTTTTTTTGGTGCTCTCTCAAGACTCTGAATTAAGTAAGATTGGGTTAGCTTGGGTTTATGCCATTTCTAAACTAATCAATGTGCCCAGAGGGATGGAATTTTGATGCTAAGCAGGGCTGGTTCATGAGGGCGCCTCTAAATGTGGCTAAAGAAATTTCATGCTTTTGTAGTTTAAGCATAGGTCATCTCAAACTACATGAGATTCGGTTTGGGTGTTGTTGGGTATAGTTCTCAAAAGGAAATTTGGAGTCATGCAACCTGAAAAAAAAAAAAGAACACTAAAAACCAAAGCAATATCAGACTACACAAAAACAATAAATGAACAGCACAGGAAGCAATTCTGGAAGTCCTGGTCTGACATAGATAGAGTGTCTTCTAGCATGTGGCACCAAGGATCTTACAGGACTGTCCTTAACCAGCAGAGAATGGCATGTTGCCACAAGGAAGATCTGACCAGTTTGGAATCAATGAATTCTTTCTTATTTCTTTGACAAATACTATTTCAACTACAGAGTAGACTATGCTTTAGGAAATTTATAGTGACTTCTCATTAGTCTTCCATACTAATGGGTATCATGGGTGATTGAATCCCACCATTAACCTCAATATGTCATTTCACATAAATATTTTAATTTTATCACCAACCTTTTAGTCACATCTATTAACAAGTCATTAATTAATTTACTGAAGGATCCCATTTTTACATATTTTCCTGGACTATTATCTGAATCATAGAAAACTAAGCCAAGTAGATGACTGAGAAAACTATCAAATCTCAATAATCAATAATTGCTTCTTTATCTCTGATATTCCAAAGTAGAGTGAATTATTTTTTATATCTTTCTACGATTTTAATGTTTTGCATATTGAAGTCTCTTTGCTTTGGTTGATAAGTATATTTTACAAAGGCAGATTAACATGTTAGTAAAACTGTTTCACACTGACAGAGGCAATGTGGCTCAATGCATGTCACACAATTCATCATGTTTCTCAGAATGCCATTAACAAAGCTGATATGGAATAATTATTTTTTAATAAGTTGATTTTTATATCATTTTGTGCCTTTTTTCATCTCAGTTGGAATCCCTGTGGGTTTCCATCACCAAATCACCTGTGTGCCATTACCACAGTCCAGTGCACTTCCCACCCGCCCCCCCCATTCTGTTTTTGATCCTATTCCCCACTCCACCCCCATAAAATATCTCTGCTATATAGCTGTTCATTATTATTGTTGTTGTTTTCTCACCTGGTCCGTTATACACCTGCTATGACTGAAACCATCTGGTATTTTTCTTTATCTTTCTGGCTTTTTTCACTAAGCATTATCCCTTCCAGCTCCATCCATGTTGCTGCAAAAGGAATATGTTTATCTTTTTGATTGCTGAGTAATATTCCATTGTGTATATGTACCACGTCATTTCAATCCAGTCATCCACTTTTGGACATTTGGGTTGATTTCATGACATGGGATAATTTTAAGGACCATGACAAAAGCATTCTATTAGACGGTTCTTTGTAGGGTTTGCAAACACATTAAATGTGTTTACAACACATTAAGCAAAATGACCCAGTTTAGTTCTCAGTGTCCACGGCAATCATGTGGGGAAGGAAAAGATGAATATTCCAGGTTAGATGGAAAGACACAAACAGAGGGCATCCATGAATGGGGAACAGGCAGGTAGATGGAAATGAGTTTAGAATCATCCCCATCTGACATTTCCCCGCTGTTCACTTGAACTTTGATGTCTTTTCTCTTGTTCTCGAACCATCTTTTGGGAGCCTAAAGTTTACTTGACTAGCTCTCAAGCTAAAGTTTTAAAGAACTACAACCTTCTTTCTAATGTTAACAAAGAAAAAGGATATAATGCATTGTTTCCAGAGAGAGAGACACAGAATATTTGAAGGTTTGGGGTCTATAATCTGATTGCCTCCCAAATCCCAGTCATTGATATATGACTTGAAGAAATGAATGAAATTCTTTTAGCCTCAGTTTTCATACACTGTGAAAACAGACAGAATGGTAGTGCTACCCCATAAACGTTTTGACACACAAGAGGCATTTACTAAGTGGATAGGTGTCGTCATCATCTTAGTTATACGTCCAGTAAAAAGAAAATATCTTTTGGGGGGAACTTTAGAAATCAAGGAATCTCAGTGAGGGAGTTAGGGTAACTCTTGTATGATAGATGCTATATAGAACATGTACATTTTATTTTTAATCAGCCACAAGAAAATGATCAGGAAAGACTTTTAAACAAAGGTCTGCATGAGATCCTTCTTATTTTGAGATCCATTAGCTCTTACTATTAAGGGAAAGGAGAGTGCAGAATGTCTTGGAACATTTTATTTCAGCCAAGCAAACACAGCATGGGCACTCTTGCACATAAGGAGAAATAAACATGTTTATGCACGGCTCCAGGTTTTCAGAAATGCGTTTAGCCGTATTTTTCTTCATTAGCATTTGCCTGAAGCACTTAGCAAGAGCCCTCATATGAACCTGTGTGTTAATGCACAGATCCTGCTCCTGCCCTACTGTGAGGCTCCTTGTTCTATTTTTCGACTTGTCCCTCGAGATCCACATTCCAATTTTTCCAGCTCTGCCCTGGGTGTGGGAAGGTGAACACAACAACCAGCTCCTTTGACTTTAGTTGGGCTCTATGATTGTGTTGTGTCAGCAAAGGACTCTGCACAGGACTGTGACGCCGGGGTATCGCTTCCTTATTTTCCCTCCTGCCATGAGGCTGTGCATTAGCTGCCTCCTTCTCTGGTGCCCTTTCCATTTAGCTGCCCAGGCGGGATTCTGGGGCTCCCACCCTTGCCCCTTTAGTGGTGGCCCAATGATGACAATTATTCCTGGCTTGTTCGCCCTAGGAATTACCCTAAACTTCGTTGGCTTCCCCCAAACCTGCCCACACCTTTATAAATGGTCTATTAAACGTTGCACAACTGTTCACTTTGGGTGCGCCCTCTGTTTTCTGCTGGATTTCTTACATCTTCCCTTATATGGAGCTAGTATACGACATTTCTAGCTGATACACTGTGTTTTCTATATCATATTAACAGAAAGTTCTTTTCAAGCAACACTCTGTCTACTTCAACATATAAAATAATTAACAAAATAAATACATTTTTAAAGCCCCATTGAAATAACTAGGACTGTTTCCATAGGCTCATCAGCAAGAGCTGTTTTAGTAGATTTACTTTGATAACAATTAATATAGATTACTATATTCAAGTAAAAATAGACTATTAATAGAAAGAAAAATTAATGACTATCACCTTAATATTAAACTGCTTTTATTTTCTTTGTCTGCTTATGGAAAACAGACTCTTTTGTTCTTACTTCACACAGGATGTTATATCATGAATTTTCCCCATATTCTTATAATTTTAAATGTTTAAAAAAAATTTTCCCACTGAGATCATGCACTACACCTTTTAAATGACATTTTCCCTCTCACTATCATGAAGGTGGCAAATTATTTTTATGTAGGGACTGCTATGAGATTTTATTATAGCACCAAATATGTTACTTTGGAAACAGGTTCAAAGAATTCATTATTGGACTCAGACCTCATAATTGGAAACAAATTCACACATATCAAATTCCTTAATTAGCACATGCCAAACTTTCTCTTGTTATCATTGTTGGAAGTAACTTCACTGATACTAAGTTTTTATGTTCCTGTAAGCTCCTCTCCCTATAACCTTTCTACCTGATCTCACACACTTTACATTTTATAGAAAAAATTATCCTATGTAACTGTCATAATAGAGCAGAGAAAATGATTTTTGAAACAAGCCAAGGGAGTTCAAGTATGAGCTAGAAGAAAACAAAAGTAAAAAAATGTTGTTTTTTTTTTTTTTTTCCTGGAGACGAAACCTTTAGTCATCTCTAATTCAGAGTAGCACTTCGACCAGATTAATCTCTTTTCACTGAAATAAACCACCAACTGTTTGCCAGTGCCCTAGTGAAGACACCAACTTTGAGTTCAGACTTCTAAATTAGCATTAGATTGCATGAAGTTTTGGAATCCCAAACCGCTACCCATACAATTTTCTAGTAAGCAAACACGTCCCTGAAATCATAAAGCAATAACTGAGAAATTCTAAAATCACTCCCACGTTGTCTAGTATGAAACCACCAATTTGGAACATTTTCTTTTAAATATACAATAAAAACTGACTTGTGGTAACATATCCCATCTACCAATTTACTAGAATTTCTAAAACAATCACCATAAATGTTTATTAAAATTTTCAGCTCCTGGGTTCTCCCTCGTGGTACAACGGGTTAGGTGCAGCCCTACAAGCCAGCTGTAGCTGCTTCAGTGCAATTTTGAGCCCCCACCCCGGAGGTGACCCACATGGCGCCGCAAACCTCTCCTGACCCTCTGTTGCTCCTCTCTGCAGTGTACTTCATTCATCTGCCTGTTCTCCCCACTCGGTCCCTGGTGAATCCTCTCACCACCTCTCCACCTCTGGCTTGTACTCCGTTCTCTATGCATACATAAACAAGTCTTAAAAATTTTTTTTCTCGGCCCCTCTATCATTACTACTCTAAACGTGTTCTGTTGACCTGGTGGCCTTAATAGCTCCTGCAGACTTTTAAATTAGAATTTCCATTTTTAGCAAGTCTCAGGTATATATTCAATTTAAGATGCACCAATTGTACTTAAATTTGTCTAACAAAAATATAAAAGTGTTTCTTATTATTTTCAGTCATTTGACTCATCAATGCATTCATTTATGCATGAAAGAACTGGGGTACAGGCCAGAGGTGTGGGGGTTGTTAGGATTCACAAGAGACAGATTGGGGAGCAGAATAGGCAGATGTACTGAAACACATTGCTGAGGGGAACAGAAGGCGGGTCAGGAGAGGTCTGCCATGTCATGTAGGTTACCTCCCTGGCCAGGGATCCAACTTGTCCTGCAGTGGACAGCTTCACAGTGCTGCACTTTAACCCCATGGGCCACCAGGTAGTGCCCCAGCATAGAAAGATTTAGGAATAATCTAACCTTGCATTTCCTCTGAATATTCCATGGAACACACATCCCATAGGATGTTCATAGAGGTCATGCTGGAAAAGTTTAAGATACACTACTGGTTAAATAAAGCAGATAGTTTTCTTTACTACACGATTTCTCTGAAATCCTTACTAAATTTACTAAACTTACATTTACATTGACCCTCTAGGGAGGGAGAGAAGGGGGGAATTCAGATTTAAAAGTAAGTGTATTGCAAACATACTTGAATAGAGCATATTATTTTCATCAATATCTTATAAGGCTAATGTACACTGATATATTTTGAAAATATTTATCTAATTCAATCCCCTATTTTAACAGACTCATTATTTACTTTCATCTTATTTGACATTGATAAGTTAATTTACTATAATTTTTGTTGATTATTTAAATAGGAATGTGACTGCTACCATATTGGTTAAGGCTGTAGAAAATGCCCCAAATGTATGGCTCATTCCCATAAAAATTCAGGGCTTTTTAAGCCTTACTATAGCAGACATTGTTCCACCTACATTGGGTCAGGCAAGGTCTTGCTCTTAAGATTTATTATGCAGGTAATATTCTGTCTTATCTGGAATATGGTTGGCTTATCAGTGTGAGAGACATTTTGACTTATTTATGCTATAAATCATTATATATATATTTGAGAAAACTTACTCTTCTTTTTACCTTAAGACAGCTTTTAAGTTTCTTTACAATTATTTTATAGAAGAATTCTTTCGTACAAAAAAAAAATCCCTTTGGATTTTACATAACAACTAACATTTTAAAATAAGCCTTATGCATAACTTCTATAACAAATAAGTTATTATTATTTTGTTGTTGCCTTTGGGTTAACTGTTTTTATTATGTTAAAGACAGAGCTTTATTTCAAGTCTCAAAACAGATTGGAACATTTTTTAACAGAAATCTCATTCACATGTTTTGATTTATCAAAGCATTTTATGTTTACTTAAAAAAATTTCTTTCTGTTCCCTAGAGAAGTCCATAATGTACTCAGTGCAAATTGAACATCAGAAATATAATGTAGTCAAATGACAGAATAAAAATCAAGAGAAACTGCTGAAGCTTTACTCTTTAAAAGAAAAATCTAGGTTTCTATATTACATTGTGTATATGTATTATGGAAATATCTGAAAGATACATAGCACCGTGCACAAAGCTATTGTTTATGAACAAGTATATATAATGTAGTTTATTGAAAAAGGGTTCAATTTAAAGTAATAGTGCATGAAGTAAGCATAATGTGGCCTGTTGCAAAGAAGTCTAGATTTTAAGGCTCAAGAATCAAGACCTAATCGTGACGTTGCTTTAAAAAGTATGCAATCCAAATATTTGTATAGCATTTTATGGTTGACAAAGCTCTTCTTTGCCCATATAACAATAGTTAACATTTATTGAGCACTTATCATGCGACATGTGAGCTGTCATTTAATTCTTAAAACATCTCTATGAGGTAAAGTTTTACTTTTTCTTCACTGCCCTACTCTCCACCTCTCCCACCTGGGTGACTATAGGGTCAAGTTGACCTAACTACCTTACTGCCTGGATGTATCTCTTTCAAGAACACTAAGGAGAGTCTCTGCCTCTTCTGTGACAGCTCCTCTCTTTCTGGGGGCTCAGTCCACTATAGGGTGCTGACTAGTTAGTGCAATGGTGGATGAGACCTGGTTGACACCCACGTTGTTTTTCAATTTCTGTATCTCAGTAGTGTCATTGAAGAATTAAATACACCCACAGTCTCCGCCCCGCCCCCCTCCCCCGCCAGGTTCTCAGGCACTTATGCTGAGATTTACATCTTTTACAGCCTCATAAAACCCCCTTCTTATTTTGTTGCTCCTCTTGACTTCACCCAGGCGCTGTCCTCCCACTGGGTGTGGGTGGGCCCCAGTGCTGCTTATTTCCACCACCTTTGACTTAGCGTTTCCCATCAGCAGCCTCTTGTTAACTCGTCATTTTAATATGAGGAGTGGATTTCAGTTCTTGGCCAAATTATCTGACCTGCCTTCCTGGGAAGTAACTCTAATTCTATTTTGTTTATTATTATTATTTTTTTTTTGGCTTACTTATAAGTAAAGACAAACTGTCTTTCTTGATCAAAATTGTATGAAGACCAAAGCATTTATTTCTCATTTTATTTTCATTTTCTTTCCCCCCTCCTGTCCACATAGCATTTTTAAAATGCCAGACCGGCCCTCCCTGGTGGCGCAGCGTGTTAAAGCACAACACAGAGAAGCTAAAGCCACTTCCGCATGAGTTCGATTCCCACCTGCCCAGGAGGAGACCACATGGCATGGCAGACCTCTCCTGACCCGCCCGCTGCTCCCCTCAGCAGTGTACTTCGTTGATCTGCCTGTTCTTCTCCCCACTCTCTCTGGTGAAGTCTCTTGCTGCCCCTGAGTCTCTGGCCTGTTCCCCAGTTCTGTATGCATAAATAAATAAATCTTAAAAAAAAAATGCCAGACCAATTTTTCCACTTCCTTCTGATTACATTTTTATTTTGATTGGACCACATTTTATATTATTTATTTATTCCCCTTGGTCAATGCTGTCTGATTGTAAGACATACATTTTTTGCACTTTAACATCTCTGAAATCAGAGTGCTGATTTCTCACAATGGCTGTCATCTTAAAATTAATTACAGCACTTTTAAAATTTCTAAATGGAATATAAAACAACAGTGTATTTTCATTTTTTTTTTTAAGATTTATTTTACCTACTTATGCATACAAGAGCTGGGGTGTAGGCCACAGGCACAGGGGTAGGATGGGTTGAGAAGCTTCACCAGATACAGAGTGAGGAGCAGAACAGGCAGATCTACTGAGATCCACTGCTAAGGGGAGCAGTGGGTGAGATAGGAGAGGTCTGCTGTGCCATGTGGGTTAGTTCCCTTGCTGGGAGGAACATTCTCACTTCTCTGGAGGTTTTGGCATTGAAAGCTGAGCTTCTGCCTGGCCCATTGTTTGCCTTGATTAGACCTATCAAATAAGTTTTGGACTGAGCTTTTGGAAAGGAAGGGAAGGGAAAGGGGTAAAAAGGAAGAATGAAACTCAACAAAAATAAACAACTCCATCAAAAAATGGGCAGAAGAGCTAAACAGACACTTCTCCAAAGAGGAAATGCCAATGAGATGGCCAACAAACATATGAAAAAGTGTTCAACATCACTCGTAATAAGGGAGATGCAAATTAAAACCAAAATGAGATACCACCTCGCCCCAGTGAGAATGGCACATCTTCAAACAACTAGCAACAACAAATGTTGGCAGGATGTGGAGAAAAAGGAACTCGCCTGCACTGCTGGTGGGAATGCAAACTAGTACAACCACTATGGAAAACTGTTTGGAAGTTCCTCAAACTGCTAAACATGGAGCTTCCCTACGACCCAGCAATCCCACTCCTAGGTATCTAACCAAAAGACACAAAAACACTGATTCAAAAAGATACCTGCACCCTCATGTTTATTGCTGCATATACACAATGGAATATTACTCAGCAATCAAAAAATAAAACACATGCCTTTTGCAGCAACATGGATGGAGCTGGAAGGGATCATGCTTAGTGAAATAAGCCATAAAGAAAAAGAAAAATACTGAATGATTTCACTCATAGCGGAGTGCAAAGGACCAGGGGGAATAATAATAATAATAATAATAATAATAATAATGAACAATTATATAACAGAGACATTTTATGGGAGTGGAATGGGTAATGGGATCAAAAATGGGGAGGAGAGGGGAGGACTGGACTATGGTGATGGCACACAGGTGATTTGGTGATGGGAAACCCACCGGGATTCCAACTGAGATGGAAAAAGGCACAAAATAATCTAAAAAATAAACTATTACATTATTTTAAAAAAAGGAGGACTTTATTGGATATTTCATTCAGGTTAAATCTTTAGGAATGAAAGCGTAAATTAGGGAGTTAGGGTGTCAAATTTCATGCTAAACAATGGCTCTTTAATTCCTAGTGTACATGCAAAGCTGTCCCAATCTGGTGATAAGGACCTCTTAAGCCTTGTGCATCTTACACTTCCTGTGCAACCTGAATGTTCCCATGCAATCCCAGTACACAGGTGGGTACATATTCTGGATTTGAGTATGGGAAAACCAATGATAGATTTTATTGTTGCGTCAATCATAGAAACTATAGAGAAGATATTCTAGGCTAGAGAAACAGATGCTGAAATTGTATGGGGAACTACACCTGGCATTCTGGGGGTTATTGCTAAAGATTAAGTTACTATGGCAGGTGAGTTAGAAAAGCTGCCTCAAGTCTCGTCTGTAAGTAGTGGACAGTCTTTGTTATAAGAATTTTCATCTTTATGCATCACCGGTGAAAACAAAAGAATGGTGTTTTCATTTGAAACGATATTAAATTTATAGAATAATTGCATGGATAGTTATTAAAATATTTTTTTCCTGAACGCTTTGCAGTTGCTCAAATAATCCTTAGAACTTCTGAATACTTCAGTGTGTATTTTCCACACAAAGGGCATTCTCCTGCAGAATACTATGCAAACCAAATCAGGAAATTAACATCAGTTGCTTAATAAATTAACATTAGTTGCTGCCATCGAATCCTGATGTATTTCCAGTTTTGTTAATTGTCTTAATAATGTTCCTTACAGGAAAAAAAAGGATCCAGTTCAAAATCAAGTATTGCATTGATTTGTCCTGGGTTATTAGTCTTCTTGCTCCCTCTAGGACAATTTCTTTCTGTCTTTTCCTAACTTTTATGACCTTGACACTTTTAATGATTGCAGGTCACTTTGTAGACCTTCCCTTATTTGGGCTTGTATGATGTTTTCTGTGATGAGATACAGGTTATATATGTCTTCTCATTCCATTCCATGAGATACTCTTCTCATTCCATTCTCTCTTGTGGCACATGGTTTCAATTTATTTCCTTACTGGTTATGTTAACTTTGATTTCTTGATTAAGATGTCTGTCAGATTTCTCTACTGTGAAGTTGTTCTTTTCTCTTTGTAAGTAGTAAATCTTAATAAGGATAGAGCTAGGATAGGTTTATATTTATTTACATCTATATTTATTGTATAGTTTGGACTAGCTTTAATGGAGTGCAGATCCATCTGACATAATTCAATCTAGCCAAGTATAGCAGTCTGTTTCTCTGGTTCTCCTTATAAAAGATATTTAAGAATTTCAACCTTATAATTCTTTTATTTCCTTGATCTCATGTAATTTTTCTTTTAAGTTAAAAAAAGGCTACAGGATCCTTCCTGGTGGCACAGAGGGTTAAAGCACTGCACTAAGAAGCTAAAACCACTTCCACATGAGTTCGATCCCCACCTGCCCCAGGAGGTGACCTACATGGTGTGGCAGACCTTTCCTGACTCACCTGCTGCTCCCCTCAGCAGTATACTTCTATAATCTGCCTGTTCTGCTCCCTGCTGTCTCTGTTGAAGCCTCTCATAGCCCCTGCATCTCTGGCCTGTACCCCAGTTCTGTATGCACAAATAAATAAATCTTAAAAAAAAAGGCTACATCCTTGAAATAATCCATTTAAAAAAATAAAAAATAAATAAATAATAAAAAAAAGAAATAATCCATTAAAAACAAGGGCACCTAATGAAACTATATGAGGACTTGGGAAGATGTAATATGCTCAACAGCTAATGGAACCCTTAATCTTCATCAAAATATACAATTTCATAATATTTCACTCTCATAATTACTACACAAGTCACTACTCATCATACCTTCCAGCAGATACCAGTTGTTATTCATCTATTAATCATCCCTGACCTACTCTTCCATGCTGAAAGTCCCTGTTGTGCTAAGGTAATGAAACTCAATACCTAGAATTAGAAAAATCAGAGAAAATATGAAGTGGACTCTGTTATAAAGCTCCTATGCTGAAAAGAAATACCTCTGACATTATTTCTCTTTTCTGCCTTCAGTCTAATGTTTCTTCTTTAAGTCCAAACTCTAGGGAGAAAGAGATAATTTTTAGATACACTACCTCAAATTAAACCAATAGGCATTTTCTAGAAATTAATTGTCTAACAATTAAAAAACCTCTTCATTTTATTACAGAGGAAAGTTAGATACACAGTCATATTGAAAACATTAATAAAACTTCAGATAGGGTATTTGGAAGATGGCCTCACTCAGAAATATAAGAAAGAGATGCAATCTGTCAAAATGATTCTCTGAGAAACTAGAAATCAATACATTGAAATAGAGAAAAGTGGACATAAATTTGGAACCCAAATTTTGATATCCATCTCCTGGAAGACAGAACTGGGTGAAATAGATTACTATTTTTTCTTGTTATATTTTGATAGTTCAATACAGTCGAGAGTTATATTTTTTAGACTGAATCATTTCTTCTTTTATGTGTGTGTTTTTTTTAAGATTTATTTATTTTATGCTTACAAAACTGGGATACAGACCAAAGGTGTGGATGAGAGGATTCACCAGAGACAGAGTGGGGAGCAGAACAGGCCGACTGACAAAGTAAACTGCTGAGGGGAGCAGAGGGCGGGTCAGAAGAGGTCTGCAAGGCCATGTGGGTCAGCTCCCTGGCCTGGGATCTATCTCCTGCCGTGGTGGCTTCAGAGAGTTTCATAATGTGGTGCTTTAACCCATTGTGCCACCAGGGAGAGCCTTGTTTTCTTTTTTAATCATAGTTTGATGTTCTTTTTGAGGAGTGTAAAGAATTATTTTTTCTTTACTTTTCATTTTGAAATTATTTTAAACTTAGGCAAAATATGTAAAACAGTACAAAGTTGCCAACATACTCCTCAGTCAAGCTCCCAAACATGGTATTTTGCTTAGTACATTATTTTATATCTCTCTCTAGTTAAAAAAACAAAAAACAAAAAAATTATTTATTTATATATAAAAACCTTGGATCTATCATGCCATTTCGATTCCAATGCAGTTCTATTGTGTTAATTCCAACATTCCCTCTTCCCATATTTGTAATTGTCTTCTCTGAAGTGAAAAGCCTGGTTTCCTTCTTTCACTCACTCATTTATTCATTAAATAGCCCTAAATGACCAATATCTTGACCTCACAGACTTTCCTTTAAGGGAAACCACTACTCCAACTGAATGCCTAGATTGATCACTCAACTCCAACCAAAGGGAATGGGAAGCAGGTCAGATACTTTGTAATCTCTGCATTATTCATTAATAACACAAACCAAAAAGAGGATGAAGAGAGAAGACATGAATTGCTAAGGAAAAATGCTCAGATGTACAAGTATGTTACCTGATTAATTTCCAAGCATGACATTTTCCTTGTTACATATATTGTGAAGAAAATTTACACTTACATAAATTGCTATTAACAGTAGAAATGGCAATTTAAATACATTTAAGTTCATTCTAATAATATAATAATCAAATTGATCATGAATGATTGGCAGTCTTACTCAGGAGCATACTCAGGAGCATACTATGATTTCATTGTGCTTATGAAAGCTGGACAAAGTAGGGCACATCACTGTTCCCAGAGATGAGGATGGACAGCCAAAGTTGCCTGGTGCTTCTTTAAAGATATTTACATCATAAGGCTGAAGCTAGAAAATCTGTTCTTGTTTTTCTTTTTCTTAGAAAGGTATTTTTCTTTCTATGCATATGATACACTTAAAGTGGGGGGTGTCTCCTTGAGAGATCTAGGTCTCAAATAAACTCTGCAAATTTCTCTTTCTCTTTCTCACTGGAGTGAGGTTATCACTTATTAACAGTGTTGGAGATAGTAGAAGACTTAAAAACACTTACACATCTGCTTCTTTATCTTCCTTAATTTTAGTGAGATGCTTTCAGAGAAATGAAGATGAAATATAGAAACTTGGGTGAAAAAAAGATTGTATCACAGACATGAAAATTCACAAAGAAAATATTTTCTTCCCTTGTCTCCACTTTTTCCAAATCATAGCCATGATATGCTGAGAAGTTTAAGAGCATTAAGTGATATGATGACCAAAGGTCTTTATTAAGTGATATATTTATGAAAGATTTTGTATTCTGTTAGCAAGATTTGTATTCATATGTTTGAAATCTTTAACAAAAGGATAATTATGCTGAAGTAGTTTCATCTTACTGGGTCATGATATCATTTAAACCATTTTTAACAATTTCACAAAATACAATGACCCCCTATCTTCACATTTATTAGATATTATTTTTCTAATCAAATTTGGTCGAATTATACTAAGCCCTCAGAAGGGGAATGGCAGTATTAATCTAATGCTTGACTTTCATGTTTTCTTCTCTGAAAATTCTAAGGCCACATTGATTCTCTGAATTGGAAAATCTACCCGTGGAGAATATATCAGTATGTTTAAAGAACTTAGGGTAATAGTTACAAGCATAATGCTAGAGCTTAGTCATTGTCTTTTAAAACATTCACAAAACCATTCATTTGTTTCAATTTCAGGTACATAAAAGGATGAATTTGGTAGATTTTTGCTAATAGAGACTCTTCCTAAACTAGATTAAGCTAGTATCCAAAAAAGATTTAGAGCTCTTTACAGTGAGGGCTCCAGATTACAGATTGATTACTTCATGGCATGTAGACAAGAAAGGGTCAGTCTAGCAATGTTCCATTAGTGAAGAAACAAGAGTCTTTGAATTTAGTAAGGCACTCTTAATGATCAATGGAAGCAGCTTAGATAGGAAGATTGTCAATACTTTTAAAAAAGAGGTCATGTTTTATTTGGTTTTCTCCATAATGATCCTATATAGGAGTATGCATCTTTATAGAGTAAAGCACTTTTCATATACATTACCTTGCACAAATCTACATGCACAAATCTATAGCAGGAAAAAATGAGAACTTTGCAAAAGATGAAATTCTCAAAGTAATGTGATAATTTCTGCTTGTAAATATGGTGCAAATGTAAATGTTTTTCAGGGTACAGGACATTAACCAAAGCTATATGAATAGCCAAAAAACCCCCACAAAACTTCCAACTAATAGTTTTTTTTTTTGAGAAGACATTTTGTTGTTAACATTTTTTAGTTTAATTTCAGACACAGTGTAACATCATGACATTAATAATGAGAAAAAGGTAATTATTCTTTGGGATGACAGAAAACTGAGGTTTATTTTTTTAATGGTATTCTTCTATCACTGATCTTATGGCTGACAGTTTCATTACTTCAATATTGCCAATGAAAGTGAAAATCAGACTAAAATACAATGGAGAGACTGCCATCATGCCCAGAGAGTAGGTAGAGTGATAGAATATTTTATGAAGCCAGACATGATCATCTTGGATAGTATCTGATCACTTCCGGGCAAAATAATGGTGGAATTTGGGGGAGACACCTGTAGGCAACTTTTCAAGGAAAACATTGCAGACATTTTAGATTGAGAATTTGGTACTATTTTTATTTCACCAAGGATGCCTGGTGCCTGTCTCATGAAATATAAACAAAAGTCTGCAAAATCTATTAAAATAGAAAAATGCTCAGGCCGAGTTTATGGGGCCCTAAATAATTGGATGAGACCCCTTCTCACCATTAATACTTATCTATGTTCACTCAAATTCTCAAATATCAAGAAAATTCTAAACATTGGACTTTCTGGAAGAGTAGAGATAAATGACTGAATATTTTAGTTTTCTGGATGATATTACCATTTTATATACGAAGCTGGAGGGTTAAGAGAAATCATTGTATATGTATCCTCTTAGTTTCACTTCACTCGGCTGTATTCTTTAACTGATTTTAACTTTATCAGCAAAACCAGTGATTCCCAAGCATTTTGGTCTCAGGGCCCCAATCCTAAGAGTGTTTGAAAATTTGAAAAAGCTTTTGTTTATGTGGGTTTTATATATCAATATTTACCATAATAGAAATGAAAACTGGCAGCCCTTCCTGGTGGCGCAGTGGGCCAAAGCTTGGCACTGCAAGCTAGCCACAGCCGCTGTAGTTCTTCATATCCGGCTCGGAGGTGACCCACATGGCGCAGTAGCTCTCCCCTGACTGGCCAGCTGCTCTCCTCAGCAGTGTACTTCATCAATCTGCCTGTTCTGCTGGCCACTCTGTCTCTGATGAATCCTCTCGCCACCTCTGTACTTCTGGCATGAACCCCAGGTCTGATGCATAAATAAATAAATCTTTAAAAAAAAGTGAAAACTGGCAAGTTTCTGAAGTATTTATTAAATTATTACATAACAGCAGCAATAAGTC
Source organism: Condylura cristata (assembly GCF_000260355.1). NCBI lineage: Eukaryota > Metazoa > Chordata > Mammalia > Eulipotyphla > Talpidae > Condylura > Condylura cristata. Next base: position 31,258,608 of record NW_004567107.1, read on the forward strand.
CATTACATATTAGCATATGCAATACATAATTTTATTAACATACCTATACTGTCTAAGACAAAAATATTTCATAAGGAAAAAGGGCATCATTACAGTTTTTTTAAAAAAACTATCTTTAATGTTTGCTTTAGTAAGACAGTTTATTCATTCCATTTATTGTTACATCATTTGTCATGTAGCCTTTGGAAATCTCCACCATGAAATAATGACACCCTCATGAAATAATGAGAGCCGAAGGGGGCAGGAAATTCTTCTTTTACAATCTGAGTATTATAGTTTTGACTCCACGACCCTCAGGAAGGTTTTAAGACCTCTATTTATTCCCAGACAACCCTTTAAAAATTGCGGAGATAAGCAAACTTAAATAAAATTATGATCTGGTTAAATACCCTGATGCATAATGTATAAAGTATTAAGTTTTTACCCTGTGTTTAGAAAAAAGCATACAAGTGCCAGTTATCACTTTTTTCAATATTGTATGGAGGTCTGGGGCAACAAGTAAAAATAGAAGGATGTAAATATCAGCAAGAGAAGGAGAAAACCAGTTTATTTGTAGATGATAAATATATATGTGTGTGTGTGTGTATAATTTTAAAAAATAAGACATGAATCTATAACTAGAAATAAATTATTAGTTATTAAAATTAACCATATGTGTGTATGTATATATACACATACATACACACACACACACACACACACACATATATAATACTAAAAAAAACTTTAACAGCTGAGATACATGCAACAAAGGATGTACAAAATATCTGCAAAGATCAGTAAAAAAATTACTGAGAAAAGTTTTTAAATGCCTAGGTAAATGCAAGGTCATACTGTTTTTAAGAGCTAGAAGATTCCTTAGTGTTAAAAGGTAAATTCTTCTTAAAATTATCTAGAGATTTGATTAAATTCCAATCAAAATATTAGCTATACTTTATGGAAATTAATCATTGCACAATTTATATGGAAGTATAAAAGGCCAAAATTAGCAAAGATAATCTCAAAGAAGAGAAGGAAAGGCCTTATATAGGTATTTATTAAGAATAAATTAATTAAAGTTGTATTGATGCAAAGACAGAAAAATAGATCAATGAAGAGTAGAGTCCATAAACAAATTCACATGAATATGAATTTACAACTAATGTGTCATTTCCATACAATTTAATAAAATTCTTTACATATGTGTTAAATCAATTAGACATCTCTTAAAAAATATAAATCTTGGGCCCTCCCTAGTGGCGCAGCGGGTTAAAGCGCAGCACTAAGAAGCGAAAGCCACTTCCACATGAGTTCAATTCCCGCCTGCCCTGGAGGTGACCACATGGTGTAGGAGACCTCTCCTGACCCGCCCGCTGCTCCCCTCAGCAGTGTACTTTGTCGATCTGCCTGTTCTGCTCCCCACTCTGTCTCTGGTGAAGCCTCTCGCCGCTCCTGAGCCTCTGGCCTGTACCCCAGTTCTGTATGCACAAATAAATAAATCTTTAAAAAAAATGTATATATAAACCTTGACTCTTAAGTCATACTACCTACAAAAATCAGTGCCAGAAGCATCATAGAATTAAATAGAGAAGTGAAAACCACAAAGCTTTTCAGAAGAGATAGAAACATCTAAAATTATTTTTTCTACCCTGAGTTAGGCAGTTTTCTTAAATAGAATGCGAAGCACAGTAGCCATAAAAGGAAAGATTGATTAATTGGACTGCATTAAAATTCAGAGTCTTGGTTCATCAACCAATCATTCAAAGACTAGGGAGAGAGTGAAAGAAGATATTTACTGTATAAATATAGCTTTAAACTTATGTATATTAAAATATTTTAATAACATCATTAATGTGTTATCTGATATGTTATTATGTAATGTAATATGTATAAATAAGGTTATCTATTATGTACTATTTATAGTTTATATATAGTTGAAGTTTTTTACAATATATATAAAACTGTATCAGTAGACTTGAAACTGTCCAATACAATTAGGTATCTGGGAAATGCAAATAAAGCCACATTGAGATATTATTACACATCCACTGGATGACTAAAATAACCACAAATAAAAACACCCTGGTCTATACATATATGTGTCTGTATATGTATAGAAACTTTGAAAGACTTTAACACAACCACTTATTTGGGACTCTTTCCTATACCTCTGATTTGTTGCATTTCTCTTGGTCTCAGAAATGCTTCTATTTAAAAATATATATATATATATATTATATGTATATATTAATTATACATATATTAATGACATAATTAATCCTTTTTTTTTATGATGGGACAATTGAGAGAGACTAGTGGATGACTGTCTGTCTAGTCTAGTCTGTCAGTGACTGGTAACAGACCCTGAGAAACTTTGCTTAGTTCAAATAGGATTTGTCAGCCAGTTTTCTCACTTTTCTTGTGTCTCTACTTTTGCTGTTGCTTCATGTTCAACTGAACAACTTTGACTCAGAAGAGTGTCAGCAGTAAGTCTAAGTGTATTTGTAAACATGCCACATTGGGGTGACCAGGCAATTGAGGCTATCAATGGGATTTTCAAATATGTGCGTGATGGTGGCTTGAAATGCCTTGAAGGAAAAAGTTCGTACATGGGGAAACAGCCTGCAGCCGGGCTGGTGGAAGACCTCACACAGATAAACATCCTCCTAGACAGGGAAACAGGCTATAATGGTGTGGCTTGAATGCAGGAGTACAATGTTGAAAGGCATGTGATGACTTCAGGGAAGCCGAAGTGAATGGATCATCCATTCATCCTACCAACAAATATTTATCAAATGTCTGCTCTTGAATAAGGACTATTTTAGGCACTGTTAATGATTGAACAAATATCACATCCTCACAGGGGCTATGGTGTCATGAACATAGAAGTGCTGATTCACTTAGCCTTCCAATTTCCTAGTATATTATCTGTGGTGATGCGGACATGCCTGTGTTTACCTTAAAAAAGTATAGTCTTGGGCCCTCCCTGGTGGTGCAGCGGGTTAAAGCACTGCACTGAGAAGCTTAAGCACTTCCGCATGAGTTCGATCCCCGCCTGCCCAGAGGAGACCCACATGGCATGGCAGACCTCTCCTGACCTGCCTGCTGCTCCCCTAAGCAGTGTACTTCGTTGATCTGCCTGATATGCTCCCCCACTCTGTCCCTGGTGAATCCTCTCACCCTCCGCATCTCCGGCCTGTACCCCAGTTCTGTATGAATAAATAAATGAATCTTTAAAAAAAAAAAAAAAGTATAGTCTTTATTTGCCAACATCATCTAGTGTTGGCCTTCACAGAGGACATGGTAAGAGCATTAAGGGGTCATGATTTATTCCTTCACATTCGTATCTGGTCCCTCTATAAGCAACGTTATGCATTTGTAAGAAATTTAAACAATAAATAGTGGCCATGAGTTATAGTAAGATATATCAACTTATACGTGACTTGTACCAATGCCAACTGAATGCAGGATTTGCCTATATAGCACACAATGAATTATTCAACAGTTATGTGTTAAATGGCCATTTTTGGAATCTAGTTTGTATTTTTGAGGTTTTTGTGTTTCAACTGATTTGTGTTTATCCTGAAATTATAGTGTCATCCTGACATGCTACCTTTGGCAAAGTGTGTATTTTATAGCAATGGGAAGTAAATTTCAAAGTAACATAATGATTCTTTTAAGTACACACACACATAATGTCACACTCATTTTAACTGTATCAGTGACCTGTGGCAATCCTGTGTACCATGTAGCATGTAGTATTTTCACCATGTTTGAATATTCAGAGATTATATAGGTCAAATATAGGTTAGGAATGGAGGTTTTCATAAAAATATAACTTAAATGTGTGTGAAAAAGATATGTAGAGGCAATGTTTAGTCTGAAGAATCAGAAACTCACAATAAAAAGTGGTGACCACAGGCTGGACTGCAGTCAGACAGAGCTATGTGAAGCTGGACTCAACTGCTCATTAACTGCATAGTCTTGGCCAATTTACCGAACATTGCTCAGGTTCACAAAGAATCCTTGGTTTCCTTCTTTGTAAAATGAGGATTCATCATAGTACTCACCTTGTAGGGTTATTGTGAAATTCAGTGACAACGTATACAGAATTCCTGTCTCACAATATGCATTTTTTAAAAAAGGACTATTAATTTTTAGGAGAAACTTCTATGTCTACCAGATTTTAATACTGATTTTAAATATCACCTTATTTTAGACCCAATTATGATAAAATTCTTCTAAAACACTGCAGGATATTTTCACATTTCCCACAATGGATGAAAGTTCCAGCTGTTACATCACCATTTCTAGTTTGGTATCATCTTGGGTGTTGCTGCCAGGTTTCAGTGAAAAAACAAGTTATTTTGTGCCATGATCAAACCTATTTAATTGCCCGATAAAATAGACTGAAGAGAGTATAGGCATAGTGAACTACAAAACATACTAATCAAAACATACTATTGATGCCTGTGAGAGTCGTCTTGAAATTTTAGCCAATTCTTAATTAAAAAAAAATTAACAAATTGATTTTGATTTCAGCTTTGTAGTTGGGGATGTATATAAAATTTAATTAAATCTTTTTTTATCTCTACCTCATTCCATGGTCTTCAGTTATTATATATATAACTTTGATTATTGTACCCAATATTCGAATGCTAACTAAAATGGGAATAGTCTATTTTAAAATAAGCTTTCCTAAATTAATAAGTACTTCTATTTGTATACTTTCTGATTCTTCTTCTTTTTTTTTTACATAAGTCTAATTCCTCACCTTTTCTCCTTTAAAAATTCAAGCAAGGCTTTAAAAAGTCTCTGTTAAAGTGAAGACTTTTCTTTATTAAAGAGTTTTTAAATGGCTTGCCTGTTGATTGAAATCTGCAAACAACATAGCAATCTCCTATCCAAAAAAAAAAAAAAAAAAGGTGGGGCAATTACTTATTTTTGACTTCTCTGAGAGTACCTCTATGTCTGCAAAAATTACAATTGTTGAGGACTGTCTTAGTTTATGCTAGTGTGACAAAAAATACCACAGACTGAGTGACTTAGAAAATACACAATTTCTCATTTCTGGAGGTTCTCCTTAAATAACAAAAAGAAGCATTCATTTCTGGGGACTGGAACATCCAAGATCAAGGTGATGGCATACCTGTTGTCTGGTGAGAGTCATTTCATGGCTTGTAGACATCCATCTTCTTGCTTCATCAGGACGTGGGAGGAGGGAGAGTGGGGGGAAGGCTCTTATCTAATCTTGAATACTCTGCTCTTATGACCTAATTAAGTCCTCAAGTCCCCATCTTCAAATACATTCTACTGATGATTTGAGGTGCAACACAAACATGGAGTCCATAACAGGAACATAACCCCCCTGCCAGCTTTCCTGAAGTTCCTACTTTCCTAAATAAGCACAACACCATGGCAAAAAGGGGTCACATATTTATTAGAATATGAGCTTGCATTCTACTGCTCAGCAATTGGAATGTGGGAAAACAGAAGACACATGTTAACTAATGTTTGAAATAAAGCTGGCTTCATTTAGCCAAGTTTTGTCACTTGGTATCTACTTTTCTTTTTGCTTTAACCACCCCTATTATTTACTTATTTATTTTTGCATTCAGAAGCTTGCCATTTAAAATGATCTCTGAGACAAATACTGGGTGATGTCACTCATATGTGAAACATGGAGGAAAACAAAACACAAAAAAGGAACTGACAAAACTGAACCAAAACAAAGCCTAGAAATATGACTGCAGAACTGATGCTGTAGAGAGGGTGGTGAGTGGGAACAAAGTGGAGAGGGGACCCAATGGTTAGGGTGAAGGACTATGGGTGCTTTGATGGGTGCTGTGATAACATACATCTGAGGAGGTGTGAATCTAAATCAGGTATAGTGTTGTAAATCCATGTTACCGCAAAAAAAGAAATAAAATAAAATGCAATTTTAATGTTCTCTAGACAGTTAGAGATAAAAATCTTTATATAATAAAAATAATTAAATATAAACCAATACTTAACATGCAAAAAAAAAAAAAAAAGCTTTCTGAGTGACATCAAATCAAACGCTAGGTCCAAAGTAGTCTTGATGCTTGTCAGGAAATGGTTCGGTGACCTGATCTCACATACCAAAATTTGCACGAACTTGAATAACTCCAACTCCAGGTAACCTTCCCAAAAACTAAGGTAGAAGTTAAATAATAATGAAATAAAAGTGATTAGTATTTTTCTTAAGGCTAACTTGGAAGACTTTCAAGCCTTCTTCCTTAAGAAATATACAGACATTATATTAAGTTCTTATTTCAAACAGAACATTCCTATGTCAATTGCAAGAAATATGTTGGGGGGGGCAGTTGATTTTAATATCTTATTGAACAATGTGACAAGAATTTTTAAATGTACAAACTAACCATGGAATGACCTTTCAAAACTGAAATGCTTAGGTATGGATGACATTTTCTCATTCAGTTACTTATTTTGAAATCTAAATTAAAGCACACACAGCACCAAATTAAATATCTCCTCCCCAGAGTGAATATCCCAATCATTTATAACTAAGCAACTTAAACATCCAGTAATCAACAGACATTAACATGTAAATACTTTGTTTTAATAAGCCATAAACATTAATAAGCACATGGCTTGAAATTACTGTTGCTGAAATTATTCATCTGTAACCCGAAATATCAAATACGGGCTGGAGAGAAATAAAACTGTTAAATTTGATTCTGAAAACATTCATGTGAGTTTGCATAAATCCTCTTTATTTTCTAGTGGATTTTTTTCAAGATTTTTTTCTCTCCCCCTGCTAGGAGACTTATGAAACTGAAATGTCAAGTGAGGGTTGCTTTATATCATGTTCTGTCAATCAAAGGAAGGGAGGCTTTATGCATCTGTTGCTAGTATATTGGCACTTTTTGAAGAGTGTTTCGGTGGGAGCGAGAATAAATAAAGATCCTTCAGGCACTTTCTCATTTATGGATGAGGAATCAAAGCAGTCTGAAACTTCATTTTCAGCCTGATACCCTGAAGATTGTTGGCTGATAATTCTGGATGGAACAGCTTATCTTAGAGGATTAGGGAGAACATGGCCTTCCTATTACTTCTGGCTTCAGCCTATTCAGCTGGGTAGACTTTGTCACACAGTATCTGGGCCTTTACATATGTCACTAATCTTATCTATATCTTTTCAGCTCCTTCTGTTGGAGCTACAGTTTCCAATGCCTAAACCCCCCATTTCTTCATTACACCATCTGTATAGGCATTAGCCTTCCCTAACAGCCTCCCACACCATGTCACTCAGTAACAGCGAGTTTTGAAGACAAGCTGCATTCATGAGCAATTTGGGGTACGATTTTACCCCAAATCTTGATACGTACATCAGTTATATTCAAAAGCCCCCTATTGTCCTCAGACAAACTCATTTCCCCTTTAATCAAAATCACTTAAGAAAATGGAATAATCTCCACAGGACATTATCTTTGCAACTATTAACGATAGTGTGGATAGTTCCCTTGTGCACCTGTGGTAGGCTGTCACTTCTTACTCCTAAGAGCATCATTCACCCATGAAGTAAATATTGAACCTCTCGTGTATGCCATCCAGGGGCCATAGACATGATTTTAAAACTGACTGTCCTCAAGCTATCTATAATCTAGTGGGGGAAATGTGAATACACGTAAATAACTGTGATACAAGATAAAAATGATGCATAGTCAATAAAGGCTCATAAAGTGCTTGGCTGCATCATAGAGTGAAGATAAACAAGAAGACTCTAAGAACACTAGGTGAAGGCAGTGGCAGTTCAAAGCACTAATGATTTGAGTTGTTTGGATTGGGGTTGAGAATTCTTTTAGTGTCTCTTTCCTAGTTACTTTTAGAAAGAGGGATCAAAGTCAAAAATGGTGACATAGTTACAAAGCAGAGAGATCTATGTCAGACTACTCCTACCTGCCAAATACCTGCTCTCAAATTAACCTCACGTTTAGGGATGTCCAGGTGTCCATGTAAACAGACTACATCTGTCAGTTTCCCTTGCCATTGCATGTGGCCACATACCTGAATTCTAGTCAAGGAGAAGCACGTGGAAGAAGTCATCTTTAAAGGCAGATGGTAAACCCTTCTTGTCTTCTGCTCTTTTGATTCTTGGAATGTGGGTGTAAGGGTTGGATCTCCAAGAGCCATGTGGAACATCAGAATGAAGGTAGAGTAAGAAGTTGAAAGAAAATTGGGTCTCTGCCTGGAGACCACAGAGACCCTACATCAGGCCTGCTATATTTTGAGAAGAGAAGTAAACTGGTCCTGTTTAAATAATTTTTTCCTCCATCCTGGAAATCCTAATGGTCAAACCAATTTTAACTAATATAGTCTATATGGTTGTTAAAATCTTGGTCTTATGGTCATGTGTGCTATGATGATACCTAAAGAAGTTTCTAGGTTCTCAGCAAGTCATTAAAATGGCTTGATGCAACAGTTACCATATATACCATATATATGCCCTGCAATGTCAGGGCATTTTCTAAGAAAGAAGAACAAAAATAATGGAATTGATTTTGGTTGCATAAAGCTTAGATATTACTTAGGAGGATTAGGAGATGATTGCTGAAAGATAGTTACTCAAATCTAACTATTAAACATAAGTATCAAGAAAGGATTATACTGCATAACATCATAGGAGTTGATCGGAGACAGCAAATATAGTTGGAGTAGGTAGGGGTAACAGGTAAAATACTGGATATCTATTTAAAATTGAATTTCAGGTCACAAAAATGAATAATTCTCAATATAAATCTATAAATCTCAAATTTTCCTGGGACACACATATAAATATTTTTATTGGAATAACACTGGTTAATAACATTACATAGGTTTCATGTGTATAGATTTATATATGTACATCTGTATATACTACAGATACTTGCCATCAAAAATAAAATTGCCATCCATCACCATACAGTTGACTCCCTTTATGCAATTTACCTACCCTTTTGCCCTTTCTTTCTAAAACCACTATTTTGCTCTTGTAGTCTAAGAGTTTGTTTTTGTTTGTTTTGTTCATCTGTTTCATTTTATTTTTATCCCAGATGAATGAAGTCATATGGTACTTTTCTTTTTCCACCTGACTTATTTCACTTAGCATAACACCCGCTATCTCCATGCATATTGTTGCAAATAACAGCTTTTCATCATTATTTGTTGTTCATTGAAATTCAAACTAAATTCAAAGTCAAAATATTAAATGTCAATTGTTCAATATATTGCACAGGCTGTAATTATATTGAAAAAGTATTTCTCATTTTTCTGAAATTTAGATTTCACCAGGCATCTTATATTTTTACATGCATAACCTGACAGTCCTTAATTACAAGTTAAATCTCTGTGTTGTTTTCAGAGAAGAGAGAGAAATGAAGCTGAAAGTGGAAGTATCAGGGAGGCAGGGGTGAGCCCAGGCTTTTCAAAGCGTGGTACACTGCCCTGGTAGAGCTGAGGCTGGGACACAGAGAAGCAAGATTAGATACCTGACTCTATTTTCTTTCAGTGTAAATTTTACTCAGGAGAATAGCTAAGTAAGATAATATTATGAACAACACTGAGTGGAATACAACATTTGCATGAATTTTAATATAAAACAGTGCATCTCACCCTCATTATTGACTCTTGGGCTAGATAATCCCTTGTGGCATATTTGGGCGGTTGTCATGTACCTTGTAGGATATTTAGCAGTATTCTTGGTCTCTACCCATTTGTAAAACACTCTTGCCAGTGGTAATAACGACAAATATTTTCAGGCATTGACAAATGTCCTCCACTGGTAGGGCACTCCCAAAGTTACTTCAATATAAATAAACAAATAAATATGTAATTACATACACAAAATAAAGTCATGCTAAAATAATTGTTTTTGTTGTTATTCTAGACCTCTTGGATCCTGTCCCTCAAATGTCAATCTAATGCATTCATTCTTATCATTTTTATGGGCAGTATCAGAAGATACATTTCTGATAGTGAGAGAGAAGTACCTGAGTGCCAGTGGAAGCCAGGATATGACTTTTATTTCTTATTTCTTGGGTTTTTTTCTCCCCTAATTTTCCAGATTTTATACTCCCTGAGACAAGCACAATTCAAATCATGAAAGTCCTAATACCTAGGACATGACAGGTTGTCCACTGATCTGAATTGAGTTGTGGACTAGGATCTTTGACTCTGTTTTTGGAGATTTCAGGGATCGATAAAAGGGAGCTGGAGGGAAGAATGACCTTTAAAACGATTTTAGGCAAAATGCTAGGAGAGGCCACCACCGTGAATATTAACAACAAATGGGATTAATTTCAGCAGTAGGACTTTTTTTTAGGTATTTCAATATATTTTTTATTTTTTATTAATTTAATATTTAGTGAAGTACATTTCCCTTATATCCTTGTTAACTTTGGACAGTATAAAATTTTCCCCCTCAGGTGTGGGCACCTTAGATCTCCACCACCAAAGCACCCACAGCCACCACCCACAGGAGGACTTTCATGTAAACTTGCAAACAGATTCTGCAGACCCCTTAACACTTGCTGTTTGGAGATATTGCCCATTGTCTGGACTTTCTATTTCCACAAAAAGTTGTCTAACTTCTCTCCACACAGGCAGGAACAAGATCCCTTTCAAACTGTGCCATAGCACAGCATTGCACCAGTCTTTGGTTACTGAGCCTAAATTTATTTATTATTGAGTTTTATTACATTATTTATATTTAAATTTTATTTTATTTATGTATATACGAGCTGGGCTATCGGCCAAGGTGCAGGGGGTGAGAGGATTCACCAGACACAGAGTGGGGAGCAGAAGAGGCAGATCCACTGCTGCTCCTCTCAGCAGTGTATTTCAGTAAGGCCACACTTTGGTAATCCATTCCCCACTCTCTTCTGGCGATACACACCCTTAAAATGAAAATAAACCCAAGGTCAGAATAGCACACAGATGAGAAAGTAGTCAAAATTTTCAGTTCTCAGCTATACAAACAATTCTTCCACGTGACAGGAGAGGCCAAGAGGAAGATCAATTCTATAGAAAGTATAAAGATCCAGGTGGAGACAAAACTTGAAAAAAATGTGCAACTCTATATATGTGTATAGGATTGTTCTCATACACATTTGGAGACCAGTGCATTTAACAGAATTTTCTTTTTCTTTAAACCTGGTTTAAGAGCTGTTCCCATAAAGGGCACAGGCAGTGAATTATGCAGGCGGAGATGCTGTGTCTGAAAACAGTTTTTCTGCTCAAATGGTTCTCTTATTCCTTGTAGTCTACATTGATGTCAGCTTCTTTCTCAAGTCTGGTCTTTCTGGGTGATTCCTTCTGTCCAAGATTTTTTGGCCATCATTTATCCTTCTCTTTCTTACTGTACACTGCAAGAATGTTCTGGACTGGCCACTGCAGTCCCATGTCCTTCATTCTGGCTGTCCTAAGTTCTCCTGTGGCTATGTTACCGAAGGCAAGTCCTTCTTTGGAATGTAGAGGATCAATCAATAGGTTGAAAGAGCCACTGAGATGATCTCTGGGCCTCTTTATATTCCAGGCCCAGGATAGACATTTTTAAAATGCAGCAGCTCTAGCAACTGGAACAGTTAAGCTGGAGTTTGCACTCTAGAAAAAACTCCTTTGTCATCATTGACTGAGGTAATGGGAAATGAAAAAGAGTGGGAGGGGTGGAGGAAATAACAATGTGAGAGGTGGGTGGACCAAGAGGCCTTAGCCCTAAGGCTAAGAGGGTGAAGCACCTAGAAAACTCCATCTGTGAAGGAAGCTGACTTCAGAAATTTGTTTGTAAATGAGTGTGTATGATTCCTGGCAGGTAAGGTGCTGTGTAAGCACATTTCCTAATACATGATAGGGATAAACCAAATAAAATGTTATAAACATTAATAGGGCTATAGATAATGGTAAATTAATAAGGGAAAACCAAATTATGAAAGCTTAATTTTGTTACATGAGAATAACAATAATTATAGCCAGGTATATGAACAACTTACTATTTTCCCCTTTTTACCAGGTAGCAGGGTATATAATGAACATATCATTAGTGGTATAATAAATTAACTTTGTTGTTCATTTTATTTGATGACAACATCAGCCTCACGCAATACATAATTTCAAAAATTAGAAGCAAAAGACAATTTATAGTTCCCTTCATTTTGCTAGTGACAAAGCTCTGCTTACCTTCCTCACCAGGGTGTTGTCATCTGCTTGGAGAACATGCCACCAATTTACAACTTAGGAGAACCATAGCACATTATAACAATCTCTCATAAAACAGGGAACAGAAGATGAAAAACCTAATTTTCTGCAGTTGGAATCCAGTCTCCAATTTGTACTGGTGAAGTACCTATACAGTGACTCTGTCTTCTCATTTCCACTGAAATTTCTTTAGATTTTCCTTAGCCCTTTCTCAATAGGACACTGATAACTTTGCTGGCTAACTCCCTCCGATGCAGAGACTGGGTCACCTCTTTTCCATTCCACCATGAATGCAGAAGGTGAGAATAGGACAGGAGGGGTTCAGTCCTTTCCACCCGGAAACTCCAGAGTGAAGGTCACACAACTGCAATTCATTCCCCTTTTCTGATTTGCATATCTTCTACAATTCAGATACTCATATATTTTGTTTTGTTTTGATTGGAAGATTTCTTCCATACCTGCAAGCTCTAATATTTCAATTTGAAATGGTCCTGGCCCTCAGCAATCTATGGTTGATTCAGGAAATAGAAGTATTTATCAATACTTCTTATATTACATGGTAAGTGGTAGCGGAGAGGTCCCGTGGAAATACAGAAACTTCATTCTACTTCAACTTCTCTTCAATAAGGGACTTCTAGCTTAATTTTCTTATGTGACTCTCTTCTCCAAGGCACAGCCTACACCTAAAGACACTCTATGGAACCCCAATTTTGTTTGAACCAACATAACAATTGATTATTGTGGGTTGAATGTTTGTGTTTCATCCAGATTTATATGTAGAAATTTACACCTCTCGTGTGAAGGTATTTGGAAGTGGAGCGTTTGGAAGGCAATTATAATGGTCATAAGGGTGAAACCTTCAAGAATCGGATACATGCACTAGTAAGACATAGAAAATTCATCCACTTTAAAAGAGAGATTGCTCTCTGGTCTCTACTATGTGAGGGCAAAGCAAGGAGACTACTGTGGCAAATAAAGAAGAGGGTTCTCGCCAAACATGGGATCCTCTGGTATCTTGATCTTGGACTTTCCAAATGTGAGAAATATGCTTTTGTTGGTGAGGCCACTCATGCTATAGGACTTTATTATGGCAAAAGATGATTGCTCTAAACCAAACATGGCTATTGCTTTGTTCTTTTGGGGCCACGAGGTTCAATTTTGGCTGAAGCATAGTCTGTGGAAAGGCTTCTGGAAAAGCATTTGCCTGATCTTAAAAGAGACAGATAAGGAAAAGAGAGCATTTAGGTGGACAGTCTCCCCTTCTTTCAGCCTGGACATGTTATTGTAAAGACATGATACTTGGAGCCATAGGGTTGTGAATATGATACATGAAGATGGAAAGCAAACAAGCTGACAATGGAGGACTTAACAGATTAAAAGAGTATGAGTCACTGATGATGTTGTTTTTGAACAGGTCCTGGAAGCTCTACATTCAGATTTCTTGCTAACTATCCTGCAAGGCTCCTTCTAGTCCATGCTCATGTTAGTCTGTTCTTTTGGCTTCTTTTAACCTAAAACACTCCACATTAATTTCGCCTTGCTAGTGAACCTCACTGACTGGATTCCCCATCGCACATTCTTCAAGCTGGTCAGCATTAGTTCTCATTGCAATGTAGCAGGAAGCTGCAGGTTTCCCTGTAGGTCCACTCCTGGCTGACAATTTAGAATGGTTTTTTACATTTTTAAGTGATTGAAATAGAAATTAAAACAGGAATAATATCTGTTTTATGAAGATCAAGATTTTATGAAATTCAAATATTAGTGCCCATCAGTAAATTCAGCCATGCCCATTTTATTTACTTATTGTCTATGACTGTTTTCATGTAGTGCTGAGACAGATAAGCTTCAAAGCCTGAAATATTTACCGTCTGGCCTTTGATGAGTCTCTACTCAAGTTAAAGTGACAGAAGTGGAATTAGGCTACCCTGTTTCCTCCATGTCCTGGCCATGGTTTCCTCCATTTGAATTTCCCTTCTTCTATTTTCTCTCAACATTTCACATTTGTTTATTATTATATTGAGTTTATAAAACATATTCACAAAAAATAGTTTATTTGAATCTTATAAAAATTCTTTGCAAAGATAAATCTGAGGTTATTATTGTTGTTTTTATTTATAGAGAAGGCATTTCTTAAGAGAATGCCAACATACTTGCTGTGCCAGTGGCAAGGGCTTTGTATTTAGATTTTTCTGAGGCTTAGATTTTCATTTGTTGAATGTGGGTAAAATACTTAATGTTCTATGGCAAGCCACCATGCAGTTGGCACACATTTCTAGAAAGAGCTATGGCTCCAGTTGGAATCCAGCTGATAATCTCAAATTACATAGAAGTTCACAGTTGGTTCTGAGAAACAGCATTAGGAAGATAAATACCTGTTCAAAGATGAACAGGAAAATATCTTGGAGTTTCCATTTTATAGACAGGAACTGATAAAGCTGTTAGGATACAAGTGGCTTGCCTAAAAAAATAGCAAAGTAAGGAAAGGGTAGGAGGAACAAAAATACAGTGTTCTCTTTTGAGCAGGTAAATCAATCAATGGTCCTTGGTGGGTTTCAAAATGGTGTGAGTGCAAGATCCCCCAAGGCTTCCAACATTGCTTCTTATGTGGTTATTCTACTTAAAAATAAAGCAAAATAAAGACACCAGCTCTTTTACTGAACTTCTTGGCCCTGAAACCTCTTTTTTCCTTACCCAAACTACCTCTCTGTCAGCCTCTGGGTCTCTCTTAACTCCCACAGCATATTTTGAAATTGCATATTTCAATCACCTATACGTGCTAGCTGAAGCTAAGTAATGAGTGTCTGTAAGGTTTGCACAAGGTTATTAAAAGTTTCTTAATCTGCCACCAACTTCTCTTTTAATATTGTTTGTAGATTTCCTAAAGCACAGGAATAAATTCCCTTGACCCTCTTAATCATTAACTTGGAGAGTATGGCAGAAAATCAAAGATACAAGGCTGTTAGGGTATTTGGTTCCTTTTAATAACCTCATGACTGTAGCATTGAAAAGATAAGGCTATCATGACTGTTGATCAAAAAGATGAGAAAAGGCAAGCACAGCAACAGATACATCATTATGCAAATAATGGTTTTAAAACAGAGCCTCTCAATTCAGTCTCCTAATAGTATCTTTTAATTAGGGGGCATTTTAATTAAAAATGAAGATAAAACTTTAGAATGCCTTTATGATAGAGATTTTGAGTTGACAATCTAATAGCGACTATCTTAAGGCAGTATGTGTAGAGCAAGCAAAGAATTTTTCCTTAGATGGCTTCTAATATATGAAGAAACCAGGAAAAGGTAAAATTTTTTAAAATTTATTTTTACAGGCTTTCCCTGGTGGTGCAGCGGGTTAAAGCACAGCACTAAGAAGCTAAAGCCACTTCTGCATGAGTTCAATTCCCGCCTGCCCCAGAGGTGACCACATGGCGTGGCAGACCTCTCCTGACCCGCCCGCTGCTCCCCTCAGCAGTGTACTTCATCCATCTGCCTGTTCTGCTCCCCACTCTGTCTCTGGTGAAGTCTCTCGTCAGCTCCTGAGCCTCTGGCCTGTACCCCAGTTCTGTATGCACAAATAAATAAATTAAAAAAAATTATTTTTACATCATTCTTTATTTTTTGTGCTTTTTTCACCTTGGTTGTAATCCCTGGGGACTTCCCACCACCAGTCCACCTGTGTGGAAGAGGTAAATTTTAAGACAAAAAGATAGGTCTGTTTCTAAATTCTAGCACCGGTAAGCTGTGAGCAGTTAGGTAGGTCATTTAATTTCCTTAGGATCTGTTTTTCTATCTTGTTAATTAATGATAACTCCACCCAAAATTAAAAACTAGTGCCGTTCTTCCCTGAATATCTAACATGTACTTCCAATTTTTAGTACTTTTCCTTTTAAAATAAAAAAATAAAATAAAAAAATCTTAATTGATGTTACATTAATTCCAAGTTTTGGGTATATCACACTGTAAGTCAACAAGGCTAGATTCCACATTATTTCACCATAAAGGCTAATTCTGTCCTTTCCCAATAACCCCTTTTACCTGACTTAACCATCCCACTTTCTCCTTCCCTTCTGGTAATCACTGTTTTGTTCTTAGGGAATCAGAGCTTGTTTTTACCTAACATGTATGTTAAATAATGCAATCTTTTTAATAAGATCTTCAGCTATTATCCTCACTTACAGGTGAGAAAGTGAAGCTGGGGGAGCTTAGTTATTTAGTCTTATGCCCATGTTTATATGGTCAGTAAGTTCTGGATCAAGACCAAAACTCCAAAGATGTAAAACAGGTATGTGAGAAAGGTCTGGCGAAATCATTTAAAGAGTGCTTTTTAAAGTGAAATTGCCACGACAAAGACCTTTTATTAGAAGACTTTTATTAGACGCGCGCTCCAGAAGGATGCGCCTAGGCTGTTAAAAGTGAAGGTGGCGCCTCCCTGGTGGCGCAGCAGGTTAAAGCACAGTGCCAAAAAGCTAAAGCCACTTCAGCATGAGTTTGATCCCTGCCCCGGAGGTGACCCATATGGCGCCACAGACCTCTCCTGACCTGCCCACTGCTCCCCTCAGCAGTGTACTTTCTCAGTTGGCCAGTTCTGCTCCCCACTCTGTCTCTGGAATCCTCTCACTGCCCCTGCACCTCTGGCCTGTACCCCAGTTCTGTATGCATAAATAAATAAATCTTAAAAAAAAAAAGTGAAGGTGGTTAAAAAGTACATCTGAAACACTTCATATTTTGGGAGTAGAGATGGGAGATCTGTGTGTTCTTTTAAATGTGTAAGTAATAAAGAATAAATAGAACATGTCCCTTTGGTTTGTTTAGTTTTCAAATCATTCCAGTGCAATTTGCAGTAAAAACTGCTTTCATTTTTAAGTGATCAAAGCCATGTATCATCCAATCAGGTCAACAACAGCAACAAGCCAGAACAATGCAAACATGCCCCAGCTCCCTGTTTACTACAGATGTCCACAGCCGATAATAACATGCACGTCTCAGGATATTTAAAGAAAGATAAATACATACCAAGGAAACCAGTTTGAGGATGACCCTGAGGCTGGAGAAGATCTAAAATGAGTAACTGTCATTTAATGTTCACATTGTTTTAATTATAAGTGAAAGCAAAAGTTGAAATTCATTCTTGTGGATTTTTTTTACTTCCCTTTTCTGGAGTTTTTCTTCCTTTCCTCCAAGGGGCAGTTTACTGCTGAGGGACCTAATTTTCTTTGAGTCATAGAGGCCTTTCCTTGCCCTTGGAGGAAAGTCCTGCATATTAACAAAATGCTCTGGCTTTTTACATGTCCATTTGGGTGTCAGCAGGGCAAAAGGACTCAGCCAAGAGGTTAAGCAGGCCACCAAGAGCTCAGCTTTAAGCGTTTTATTCCTTAGTCACACCAAATCTATTGGTTGCTGCCCAAGCACAAGGATAATGGCTGTGTGTGTGCTTGCCAAGTATAAACAATGTTGCCCTGTGAAGAAGGAAAGTAGAAATGAACTTTTGGGGAACTGCATTACTTGGAATTTTTAATCCAACTCCTTCCAGCAGTTACATTTTGATATTCTCCCATGTCCCTTTTAAAAAGAATTTAATTCATAGAGACTCCATAAGCATGGGGACTTTAGACATGTTCTAGAAAGACAAGAGTGATTGCTTAAAGTTAATGCATGTGAAAGGCCAGCATGTTGCCCAGCACACAGTGGGTCCTCAGTCAACCATCACCATTATCATCAAGTTATACAACCATCTCTGGTGTTTGCAGAGGAGGAATCTGAGACCAAGAGAGGTAAGGGTCTGGGCAGGTAACAGGCTAGTGGTGACAAGATTCTTTGGGGTCTGTGTCTTTGATGTGGGCCTCAGATCTCCTACTGTATTTTTACCTGTCAGTCTTTGATTTTGAAATTTTTCTCTGTAGATGCCATAAAGGAACCACTTTATGAATCCATTTCCTGGCAAAGATGGGTAAGAGTGTCTTGTCACAGATTCCTGTCTTTGATCATTGTGGAACATTGCCTTAAAGGTGTCTACCAGTTAGTATTATTGAGAAGAGGGAACAGTGATAAAGGCCACAGAGGCCTGGGGTCCAATCTGATTCATAGCACAGCTACTTCCTATTAGCTTTGTAACCTCTGGGAACTTCTCAACTTCTTGTTGAACCTCAGATTCCTCCTCTATAAAATAAGAAAATAAAGACTGCCTTCAGGGTTAGTGGGAACACTTAGTGAGAAATACAGAGAGCACAGGGCATCATGTGTGAAAAGCAGTAACACATTTCTCAATGGTAGGTGCTATTCATATTGTGGTATTATATGCTAATATAATATTGGTATTTTAGTCATTATTCTAGAACAACATTTGATTTAGGTGTTTTTTTCCCCCCAGTGATTTAGTTAGATAAATGCCAAGATCTCTTCATAGGAACTTTCACATATAATCTGGTTCATTACATCAGTTTATCGATGGTTATCAGACTATCCAGAGTGACCAGTAGGAAATGTTCTCAAATGTACCAAGTGGACAAGAAAATTAAATCAAGAGGAGACTGGACAATAAAGAATGTGGGAAGACAATGGAGAATCAGTATCCAGAATTAGGGGGACTTATTTTATGGAGGGACAAATTTGAGATGGTGACTACAGACTACAGAGTTGATGTGTCTATTATTCAACATCCTCTCCACTGAAAAGTTTTCTCTTCTTCTCCTCCCTCCTTTTTTTTTTAAAGAGATGTATGTGTGATGAAATTATTGACTGATGTAAGTGAGGAATTCAACATTTATACTTGGCTGGGTGTCAGTGATCAAATGATAATACTACACCCTGCAGTCTTTTTTCTTCACCTCTCTGCTTGTAAAAGTCTATTGTTGAGTTTGTGTGTGAGTGTATCTTTTTTATGACCATTCAAGCTAACACACTGATAACCCAATTCCAACAACAACAAAAAAAGAAAGCACCTGTTTATTAATTCCAGAGGCTTGGGGAGTCCGGGTTGTTGTGGTTGGGTCTGTATTCATGCTGAGTAGGGAGTTGGCCCACACGGAACAAGAATGTAAGGAGAGTCTCCCAAAGGAAAACATAGGTTCTGTTATGAAAAGATGTATTCTAGATAGACAAATGAACACATGTCTTCTTTAGTGTATGAGTTGGAGAGAAACACCCAAATGGGCATTTTTGTCTATATACTTAGTTTCCATTCATTTTTCAATAAGTTAGCTTTTCAATTTCCTTGCTTCCATAGTTCCTTAATCTTCCCAACTATCAGAGCTTTTGCATCTACTGCTACATCACCATTTAAACTACTATCAGAGCTGGTATGGGGAAGGAAGAACTGTAGCTAGTCAGTGAAGCCAGGTGGGCATTAAGCTTCCATATCACATGTTGTCTTCATTATATATAATGTTGTAGATTGAAGGAGCCCCCCAAAATAGTAACATTTCCATATTTAGAAAGATCTGAGAGAGCTTTAGTACTCAAGAAGAGAGGGATAAAATTTTCCTTTTTGAACTAATGAGACTTTGAAGTGCAGATATATAGACTTACTATCCTTTTCCTAAATTAAATTTATATCCCTACAATTGCAGGTCTTTCCTGTAGGTATCCTGTACCACTGAATTACCCTATGGCATAATGCGTACAGGAAGAAATGTGTCCTCCAGGTGAGCAGGCAATTGCAGAGGGAATAGGCATGGTATTCCTTTATGATTCAAAACTACTAAGTTTAAATTACTGTAACTCACCCTAGATTAGGGTTTCTCATACAGGATACAACTGACATTGTGGGACAGATAATTCTTTGTTGTAAAGGGCTTTCTGTTGCATGTATAAAATGTTTAGGAGTATCTCTGGCTTTTACCCTCTAACATTTCTTCTAACCCCATGACTACAAAGGTCTACAGACATTGCCAGGGCAAAATCACCCCACAGAAGGAAACATAAGGACTAGGAATGTATATAATAAGCCACTTGAAATGTGTAAAATTAAGCAAAGCAAACTCTTTTTGTTTCTTTGTGGAAAAATTTATCTCCCCCCACCAAAAAAAAGAAAAAAATCAACCATAGTTCTGATATGGAAAGGAAGAACTGTTGAAAATATTCTACAATAGTAAATATTTATTGAGCATACTATTCTATTCTATACTTGTTGAAAATATTCTATAATAGTAAATATTTATTGAGCATACTTGTTCTATTCTCTGATAGTGTCAGGGTGGTAGTGGTTTAAAAAAAAAAGAAGGGAAAAATGGAATGCCAAAGAAGAAGGAAGAAAGTAAGAAAGGAGGGAAAGAAGAAAGTGAGGAAAGAAAGATAGAAAAATAAAAAATAACAGGTTTTTGGACAACTAATTTTAGGAAAATAAACATGCAATTCTCAAGCTGACTTTGACTTAAGTAAATAATATAAACAAGACCATTATGAACTCAATAAACCAGGATATTAGATTCATGAAACTATTCATAAAAATATGCCAGCCATTGCCAAAATTACTAAGTAAGCAAGATCTAAGCCTCAAAGTTTTACATAATGATTCATTTTATAGGAAAATATATCCAATGTTTGACTGTTTGAAAAAGCTTTATTATTTTTTTTTAATTTATGCATAGAAGAGCTGGGGTGTAAGCCATTGGTATGGGAAGGTGAGCAGATTCACCAGAGACAGAGTGGGGAGCAGAATAGGCAGATCAACTAAAAACATTGCTGAGGGGAGCAGCAGGCAAGATAAGAGAGGTCTGCTGTGCCATGTGGGTTAGCTCCTTGGCCAGGGATTGAACTCATGCTGCTGTGGCTGCTGATAGCTGGATAGCTCTGAGACTTAACCCCTGTGCCATCAGGGAGACCCAAGAAATGTCTGACATTCAAGAGGAATGCCTGTACTAATATTTCTGAATTCATGAATTTGGGAATTCCAAAGGTCTCAGACTGTATCCTTCATGAATGTCAAGTGTCTACTCTAATTACATATAATTGCCACTGTATTTTCATTAATTTATTACTTGGCTGCAACACTGCTGTTATTTCTCCTTCACCTTTATTCATGTTGCTTTTTAATCAGGTTTCAAAGCATTTCACAAGATCATGTCTGATTAAAATCCAATAAAACTGGTATAAAAAAATCTAGGATAAAAGAGATACCATATAATCCCAGTTGTCAACAATGTATCTTTATCTACAAATTACTCTGAGGTTTGCTACTCCTAGTAACTTCTGAACAATCTGGAAACTCCAACAACAAGGAAGACTTTTGTTCTTTTAGGGAAAATAGGGGTGTTGTCTTTAGGCCAGACACCTGAAGGAAAATGAATGCTTAAGCGTTCCATTAATTTTGCTCTTTAATCTACAAACTCCTAACATGCTGTTTTCCAGAGTTCTCACTGTTTGGTTTGGGTACTACAGCAGTATTAATATATATATATATATATATATATGTGTGTGTGTGTGTGTGTCTCATATTTTCATATTTTCTTTTCTTTTATAACAGCTTATTTTTACATCATTTTCATATTTTCTTTTTTATAAACAAAAATAGATCTTTTATATTTATATTTACAACTTACAATCTAGTCTTTTTTCTTTCCAATGAAAAGTGCCCATTTTGATTTTTGTGGGTCTACTAGCTCTATCAGTGATGAATTGTTAGTTTTTCTTTATCTGGAGATGCTTTAGGTTTCTCCCTCAGTTTTGTATGATATTTTTTGTCAGACAAAGAATTTTTAGTTGAATCTTTTTCTTTCATCATCTTGAATAGTTCATCCCACTAGTTCCTAACCTCTATGTAATACACACACACACACACATATTACATCATTACTCATTTTTGCACAATGTATCATTTCCCTGTAACATTCTCACCACCATTTCACCTGTGTACCATCACCACAGTCTCTTGTGCTCTTCCCATCATTTTCAACGCACTATTAGCTTTTCAAAGTGCTTGCACAAATGGGTTTTATTAACTCTATTTTATATATAAAGAAACTGAAACTAAGTCTAAGATTTGCTGAAGATGGCAGGATAGCCAACAAACGACTAATAGCTTCAAAGATCTGCAGCTGCCATTATTCTTTTGATAAGCATTTTAAAGTAACTCAACCACTTTCAGGCAGCCATATTTAGGTCTTATGATTTAGGGCATCAGCTAAGAGCTCCATCTTGAGAGGTAAAGGGTGAAAGACACATTACCTCAGAAAGAAACATTTTGTGGGTACTCACTTATGTATTCCTTCATTCACCACCATGTCTTTGCAACCTTCTATGTATCCCCAAACACAACACCACATTCTTCATCTTCTTTATGAACAACAGAAAATATTCTTAGTCTAAAATCTGAGTGTATGATAGTTAGAAATAAGTAGGTCACTTTGCACCTCATAATATCAGTAATTCTTACAGGTCATATATATCATCAGACTAACAGAAAGTGTTTGTAGTATGCTATGGAAATATAAAGCTGATTATGTATTGCTTTTTTTTTTTAGCTATATTTAATCCAAGAGCAGCAGTGAGTGTCTAGTCTCATAATCATTTCTATGGCATGATGTCCTATTTGCCAAAAGCTTATCTCATACATTAGAGAAGCAACTGAAAAGCAAATGTGTCAATAAGTACAAAGGCTTTAAAAAATATACACATTTTTTCGTAGTCTTAACTTTTGGGAATTTATCCTCAGGAAATAATTCTAAAGAGGAAAACCTGCTTATAGGTGATTCTTTATTAGTGAAAAAATTCTTACAGTTTAGCTATGCAACAATAAGGATATGGTTAAACCACTGTTTTCATAGGGCGCTCTGGGCAAACCAATGTTGCACCGGCTCCTTTGTGGAAGTGGTCCCAGGTTTAATTAAGTTTGAGAAATGGGCCCACTAAGCTCCTCTCCTGGAGCTTCACAGTACAGAATAGTACAAAATAGTATAGGGAAGATGATACATTGTTCACTTTCCCAGCCAGATGTTTCCAATCCATTTACTTTTGGACCCCAGTTTTTGAAACAAAATCTATCAACATTCAGTTGATAGATAGGACATAACTTACTTTAAATAAATTATAACCCATTCAGAAATAATACATACATATTACATTTAATTTTTTAACTTAATTATAAACAGAGAATAATGAAAATTTAAATTTGTGAGAAGACAGAACATTTGTATAATCTATGAAATTTATATATAAATGAACGATATACACCTCATGTAAAAATGATTATACAATGATGCTAAAGGCAAAGTAGAAAGAACAAATAATGCCACCAACTTCCTTATGGTGGTCTTAGACATTATTTTGGATACTCATTTTCACTATCCAAATCTTTAACAAAATGGGAATATTATATTACTGTTGTGATGGAATCAATATATAAAAGAAAATAGGCAGCTACAAATAAAGGGTCAAACCAAAAAAGCAATCATAGCTTCTAATATGTGTGAATAATAAACCAATAGAAAAAACATCATGTATGTAAAACTTTATAGCTAAAATTAGGAGTCCTAATTTTACTAAACTCTGGCTGGCTATCATCTGCTTTCAGATGAAATTTGATATTAGGTATACATAAACCATAGTTGATCAGCTCTAAGTTGAGTTGAGTGTCTTATTCACTTCCACCCAAAGAGCTGTACCTTTAAGTTTATTTTCTCTTTCCCCTCCCTCCTGTTTCTCCGCTTTTTTAAAGAATCAGCGAGTGTTTGTTACCAAATGCCCACAATGTGGTATTCCCACTAGGACCCACTTAAACTGTACTTACTCAGTTCCTTGGAAACGTGTAGCTTTTGTTTTAACTTTGCGCATGCTTGGTACTTATAATAGAAAGAGACAGGAACCAAGATGTTTGCTTTTTCTAGTGAGAGAAAATAAAACAAGAAGACAATCCAAAGGAAGCCATAGTGAGATCACCAGTAGATAAACATTTCACAAGAGAAATGATAACCACTGTTATGAGAAGCAAATGCAGCTTTTTTTTTTTCTTGGCCATAGAACTTTAAAACAGTCTCTAAAAACATCCCATTATCCCTCAGCTAGCAGACACACATCTTCCAATATTTGACAAATACCATCTTGAATCTTTCTCAGTGCAGGTGGTTCTAACTATGTCATGCTGTTACTCTCTTCTCAAAGTCTCTTTCTTTTTCAAATCCTTCTGTACAACAGAAGAAAACCTTAGCAGATGGATTAGGGTAAAGGAAATGGTACATAATGAATCACACTTGAAGCCCCAGCATGTAGATCAATATATAAATATACATGCACATAGTCTTCTTCAACTGTATTCAGTGAATTTAAGTATTTTGGAGATTCAAGAGGCCAGAATTCTGCTATGTGCTGAGAAATTGTCTCACTGCAGCTGTGCCTCTCCTTCAAACTGACATTTTTATCCCCCTGTTACCACACCAGCAATGCACTAGAATCTCCCAGAGCAAGCCTCTAAGTACTTGTGGACATTAAAGCCAGAATTCTCATCTTCAGCAACTCTAGGGGACTTTCCCAATGAAACATTTGCTATAGAGGAATGTCTCTGTTTGGTCATATATATATATATGTCAAAACCTCACTCCAAATATGATGGTGTTGGGAACAGTCTTTGGGAAGTGATTAGGTCAGGAGGGTGGAGTCTTGATGAATGAAAAGCCACTCTCATACCTTCTAAGGACACAGCAAAAGATGGCACCTGTAAGTAGGAATCAGGCCCTTGCATTGAGCTGCACTGCACTGATCTTGGACTTTCAGCCTCCACAACAGTGGGAAATAAATTTCCATTGTTTGTAAGTCACCTAGCTTATGGCATTTTGTTATAGCCTAACCACACTAAGACAGTCTTATTTTTCCCTTTTCACAAAACGTATGACATCGGATGAGTTAACATGACTTGACCAAAGTTGGCAGAATATAATAATAGCACATGGGCAAGTGCTTTTGAACAATCTGTTTCTCAATCTCCACTTCATTTTATCCATAGCAGGAGGAAAAGGTATAGGGAAAAACAAGTGCTGTAATGCATTTTTAATAAAAGAGAATAAAAAGAGAACCTCCATGATGGATAGCAGTGTTCTGATTAGCTATTTTTAGTTAATTTTAAGGTTTTATGGTTAAGTGAATTCAGTTTCCTTTTCCCTCTCATATCACTTTTGCATAGTTTTACTTTTATAAATTTTTTTTTTGTATTTGGGAACCAAATTTTTTGGAAGCTAACGTATGATTTGTATCTAATTGCAACACAGCAGACAATTTCCATTATGAGCTATCTGGAGGATCTCTTTGAGTCAGGAGTGAGGCAGAAACTTGTCAGTTTCTTTCCATCAGAAGTTATCAAAACAGGCATGGATGTTGATGAGGTACACAATGAGGAAAGTATTCACTGTGACTAATAGTTTTGAAGAAATAATCTTTATGCAAGATAAAGTTGTGGGAAGGCCATGACTTCCAGGATTAGTCTTGAAGCTGAACATAATTCTTGCTACATTTGGTAATGATGAAGAGAAAGACTGAAATGTGTAGAGGTCAGACTTTGGATCACCATTTATTGAATTTTTGGGGGGGAAGGAATAAAATATTCCCTTAGAGAAATTTCTTTAATAAGCCATGTTTACATTTCATCCTGACTCTCACACAAAATCTGAATATGAAAAACTGATAAGAACACACACACACACACACACACACACACAACTTAGTACAGAAGACCCCTGACTTAGGGTAGTTCTATGTAAGATATTGTCAATTTATGATGGGTTTACCAGACACATTAGATCTGTACTTCTTTTATAAGTAAACTAAAAAATGACTAGGAATTCTAAAACAGCAATGGGTGGGCCTAGTATAATTTTATCAGGCTTGTAGCCTCTTTCTCTCAGCTACCTCTCATTTCCTTAATCCTATGCCAATCGGTAGTATTTGTTTAAAATTACCTTGCATTTTCCTTTGAGAGCTTGGATTATGCTTGGAAAGCAAATCAGAATGAGCAGAGACAACATGGGCTCATATTGCCCAACACCTGGTTCTTTCCAAGCCTGCTGTGCCTCGGGCTTGTGCTGGGGCCCCTTCTTGTCTGTCTAACTAACTCCCATGTTTTCTCACTGTTTTACTGTTGTCTTTATGTTTCTCACAAGTTGTAGCATGTTGGATGATGCCAGAAAACAAAATTGATGGTAATGCTGAGGCTTGAAAAATGTTGAAGGAGGGCAGTGAGTGGCTTGACAATTTGTTCAATCTAGTAATCAGCATAATTTAATAAACAGAAATAAAAATTGTTATTTACAGGAAAATACCTCTCAGTGTTTACTGGGATTAGGAGATGGCGTGGAAGACAGGCAGTGAGGATGGGAAAGCCATGTGACCTGACTGCTACTGCAGAGTTCATTCATTCTGGGGCTAGTTTTGTTTAAATAAGCCTTCAATTCTGGGTAGTGATGTGCTGGGAAATTACAACAGGCTCTCTGGGAAAAAAAAAAAATAAAACAAACAGTGCAAACTTAACTGTATCGTACTTGAACCTCACCTTAGGAACACAATGCATGCATGAACCAAACAGAGTTAATACTACTAGTCATCTTGATGAATGTATAGGTACAGTGGCAGGTAAAAAAAAAAAAAAAAAGGAGGCAAAAAACACAAGACTCTTGAGAATGAATTTTGGAGGGGAAAAAAATCTAGAGGAATCCTATGACCAAATCATTTACTGAATTTTCTGAGACTTCATTTTCTGGTACTTGAAATGAAATAATAATTCCTTTATACATACAGAGGAGGCAAAACAACAAATCAAGTCCTGCTTTGTAGCCTCTGTGACCTCCCTGATGCAGTGTTCTCTCTTGGCTGATTTGGGGCCACCCATGTGAAGTTACTGAATGTACAATAGAAGTGGGCAGAGCTGCACAGCAGTGCCCCATTATATCATAAGGTATTTCCACCATGCAGGCATGACTGACATGAACAATCTTGAGAGCACAGATAATAATACAATGTGGTAAAATAGCTAGGAACTGATACGTTTTGAGCATTTATTATTTTAAAAATATATAATTTATTTAATGAAAAATTTTAATAATGGTGTACTTGACAAGCAGCTCATAAAATTCCTGAGAAACAGCAATTGGCTTCCATTAGCCTGTGATCTACCTGGCCTTATTGGGTGTGAATCTGCTTTTTCTGTGGAAAAATATGGTGTTGTAGAAGAGCACCACTGCAGGCTGTGAACCAAGGCCTAATTCACATGTTAATACTTAGACAATTAGCATCTTCAGTTTAAAAGCAAAAATCCTAGTAATTCCCTTAGGCTATACTTAAAATCTGAGCTCTGCCAAAGAGTACCCAGATACCAGCAACTAGTAATTTATGATGGGATTAGGAATGAGAGTGAAGAAAGGTTGCTTGCTAATTATGCTAGTGAAGACCACACGCTAGGAAAAAACAACAATAACATCATGTATAAATGAAAGGATGCCTAGTTAGTCCAACTTGGAGATAAGGGAAGACAACCCACATTTCCTCTGATGTCTCTGTTGCTCCACCTACAGGGTTCCTATTTGACTTTTTCTAATCAAAAGCCCATCATTGAAATATCTTAACAAAAACCCTAGCAACTGTGGAGTTCTTGGGTACTAGCAGTTGACAAAGGCATTACAGTGGCGTGTAATGCAGGCTGTTAAAGAAATCCAGCCCTGGTGATAATGTGTATATTCATTCTGTGTAAATGATTAAGTTCAAAAAACCATACAATGAATCATGGTAGCAAGGCCAGACTTGCTTTGATTAACTACACTGGTATAATGAAACCCAACAGAGCAATCACTGAAACATTTAGCTCCAAATGTAAATCTTCTTGAACTCTGAAAAAAAAAATCATGTTAGGCAATGAGAGGTGGTGTAGAATCCAGCCATATTTCATATAATGAAAGTAGAGGCTGTTGTAAAGAAAAGGCAATGTTAGAAAGTTGTTATGCTGTGTTTGGCAAGAATGAGTCATTTTAAAAGTGTCAATCATGATAATCCAACATATTTTTAATCTAAAGGTCAATAGAAGCAGTTTCTAAGGTGGTACAATAGTTATGCCAAATATGAAAGCAAGCAGTTATAAGATGATTTCAAGTGTTAATACTGCACCATAATGTGTCTTGGAGAATTAATCTCAGCTTTAAATTGAAGAGCATGAATTGATCAAGGTGGAAGAATTTTTATTAAAAATGTACTGAAATAGCTGGTGACACTGTCATTCCAACCAAACTACTCTGTGGAGTTCTTATAATTCAGACATGGCTCAGAGAAGGCAATGCAGTGTCTTCTAGGGAGTAGTAGTTATTTTTCTCTTGGGATCAGATCTTTGTCTGCTAGTGCCAGTAGATACAGAATGAAAACTCTTTCCTTACAACAGCCTACAACTCATTTTCTCAAAGGCAAGAGAGATGTGTGCCTCTGAGACATAAAGTCAGTGTTCTGTGATGAAACGGCCAGCCCTTCATAAACACTTAGAACCATTCAAGTCCCTGCATATTTTCAGCGTCATCCTTGAATAGCTTTTAAATGTACCTCAAATATGCTTGGGTCATAGTGTACATTTAGCATTACTAATATTTCATTAGAGAAAAGTAAAGTTATGTTCTGTCTTTAAGGTCGATGGGAACATGTGATTTTCCTTACTGGAATTGTAATCTTGGCAGTATTGGGTTTTCATCTTGTGAGTTTCACATGTACAGGTTAAACATATGAGAAGCTTTATAAGGCTATAAGAAATTGTGTCAAAGAAAACAATCTATAAGAGGTCTAAGCCATATAAAAACCACCGGACACATTCAGTTTCATGATAAAGATCTTTATAAAGTTATTAGATTACATAACTCAGTCTATGTTATCACCAGGGAAGCTGGAACAAGCCATTGCTGTAGATTATAGTAATAATTCTATGTGTACACACTCAGGGCACACAAAAATCTCTTTCCAAAATTGGTTGTAGACTAGAGTTAGGATATTCTCTCCTCTTAATCTTGATAAATCTAACTAATAATTTGTTTCTCTTACCACATCAATTAAAACCATTTTCATCTTTAAAAATACTTCACACAACATGTACACATAGATGTCACTTTCTGGTAACTTCTCCAGAACCTATTTTATATAATTATATCAATTAACAAACACTCATGCAGCTTTCAGGTGTGTTCTCACAATGCTTTTGATGGTCTGGTCAAAGGAAATAAGGTTAAGGAAAAACTCTTCACATTCTGTCCTTTTCCTAGGACCTCTGTCTAAGAGAGGAAAGGATTATTTGAGATCATTATAAAGACAGACATTTGGTCTCACTAGTATTGTTACTCCTTTTTCCCTTTGTCTCGTAGCCCTTTGCTCCTTAAAACTTTTATTGTCAATGTATACGTCTTAAAAACGTTTTGCACGTAGTTGAATATGTTTGTGGTAGAGCTTATCTACCAGCACTTACAATGTAGTGGTTGTATGGACACACAGTTCATTCTATCGTATATTTTTAATGTTTCTCATGTAATATTAACAGGTCAGTATTAAAGATACTGAGAAAAAAAATCAGAAAACAAAACAAAAATTTCAATGTCTATAACCTCACCTGACAGAAAATCACTATTTAAATTTTGGTATATGTTTTTCCAGTATTTTAAACATACACACGTATATACACAGACTGAAAAATAAGTCTTGAATTATATTGTGCAGGTTGTCCATAAAGCTTGGAATGTAAATGAAAAAATATTATCTCTGTAAATATCATTATTAATATTAGACTTACTGATATAAGCAAATATATGTTAAAATAAAATTCCATATTATTTTATTTTTCTTATCTCTTGGAGATGTCACTGATAACATTATAGGTATTCATGTTTCTATGTTTTCATGGGCACCATATACATATTCATATATATGACATATATTTCCTGACAGTTTTTTCCTGGGAGAAGAGAAAAAATATAGTTAAAATAGTTTCCTAATAAAACACCCAAAGTTATCCATCCCCCCAGCCAAACGGGGTTGGCCCAAAGTGGGATCTCTGAGACCTGACAGCTTGCTCCAAGTCTAAATCACCTTCTGGTGGGGACCCGTAAGAAAGGGGCAGCAGGGCCAGGCAACTCTGGAAAGAAAGGAGTAAAAGGAAAGCGCAAGTCAAGATAAAGCCTGCCATTGTCAGTCTCCCTGTGGGTCTCTCACTCACATCTCTGTCTCTTTCAAGTGTCTCTTTCCATGTCCATTAAGTTCCTGAGGCAAGTCCAAGGCCAAGAAGCAAATGCTGGTTCTTCTTCACATGTTTCCCTGTTCCATGTGCCTCCTCCAAGTTTCCTCGACAAATAATTTTTCTAAAAGGCTAAATCAGAAAATTTCTGCAGATTGATCCATTTAAGACCCACTGACCACAATACAAAAATATACTTACCAAAGATCTATCTAAGGAATCGAATCATTTACAAGTAACATTTTTAGAAATCTCTTACCTTTGCTAAACAACACTTATTGTAGAAAATTAGAAAAGATGGTAAGGAAGCAGGGAGAATGCTGGCCTTGGCCTTAGCAGTCTCTTACACAGACATAGAATGTCACTGGATGACCTGAGAAGATGACCTGGTTTGTGGGCAAAGGGAGATGTTGGAACAAAAGTCAGTACCCTGCTCTAGCAAAGAAGTCCTGTAACAGAGGGTAAGAAGGAGAAAATTAGGAAAGGAGGAACATTCTGGAAAACTATCATGAAGAGCCTAATCAAAACTGAGAAGGCTGGATTGGAATAAGTTAAAAACAATTTTTCCTTCATCTATATCAATGAAGATCATAGCAGCTTCAGAGAATAAGGGATCCGCATCTTCTCTCTCATCTGTGATTAGCATGAAAACTCACGCAACTACAGGAAGCTTCCTAGCATGAAGTGTGGCAAAGTCTTCTGACTTCTTCCCAAAATCTTATCTTCCTTTGTTCTTTTTATTCCTGGTATCTAAGCTGTCCTCTTCCTCCTCTCATCTACTGTCAAGCTATTTTTGTTGTTTATTGCTCTTACCTCCTATATTAGTTCTATTTTGGGACATTTTTGCCCAACACTCCCGTCGCCATTTTGAGCATAGGAAATCTCCTAGTTGGGGTTCTCTTAATGCTTGAAATTCAATCCAGTGTCCACTTTATTCATTAGCACCGGAAGCATACATTTGAAGATGTTTTCTCCAGATTATAGAATGATCCTCCTGAGATCAGGAAAGACAATCTGAGTTTCATTGTATCATCAGTTGGACATACAAGGGTGTCTTCATGAACACACATGAATGAGTGATGAATGCAGGGATGTT
This sequence comes from Condylura cristata, assembly GCF_000260355.1. Classification (NCBI taxonomy): domain Eukaryota; kingdom Metazoa; phylum Chordata; class Mammalia; order Eulipotyphla; family Talpidae; genus Condylura; species Condylura cristata. The sequence continues at coordinate 31,290,064 of NW_004567107.1, forward strand.
AGAGAAGTTAACCATATTATGCTTCTGGTCTCTTATTTAAGTTGGTGAAAATGATCTCCTTCTTCCATAGTTCGATAATTAAGAAAACATAGCTTACTGCTTTGTCACCAAATAATACACAATCTGACCAACTAGGACCTGCGCTGTCCATCTGATCTGGATATCTTTATGTTCATAGGAAAAATAGGGGCTTTATGGCCAAAAATAATCTCTGATATGCACTAAAACCCTCAAGGCTTCATTTTAGCTATCTAATGCCATCACCAAATTTAGAAAAAAGTATTCGTACCCTTCCTGTTGATCAGATCAATGAGAAATTAAAGAGGGGGAGAGAATTCAAAAATAGTTGAGGACCTCCCTGATGGCGCAACAGGTAAGGATGCAGTGCTTGCTAGCTGCAGCTGCTTCAGCGCGAGTTTGATCCCCACCCCAGAGGTGACCCACATGGCGTGGTAGACCTCTCCTGACCCACCCGCTGCTCCCCTCAGCAGTGTACATCGTCGATCTGCCTGTTCTGTTCCTCACTCTGTCTCTGGTGAATCATCTCGCCGCCCCTGCACCTCTGGCTTGTAACCTGCTTCTGTATGCATAAAAAATAATAATTAAAAAAAATTTGAATAAAATTCAGGAAGATAATATACATTACCTTATGCTTTGGGACAATCATGAGAAGTAAGACTTTTCAACATCAAAAGCTTGTCTTCCTTTGTTCTTATTATTGTCCTGACTCTGCCAAGAATTAAACAGGATCAGAGAAGTTAAGTAACTTGACATTACACAGAGAATGAAAAGAGGAACTGAAAGTGGAGTACAGGCCTCCAAATACCCGGTCCAATTTTCTTTCTACTGGACAGCGCTACCTGGGACTTGAAGTATCATAATAATTGAGACACTGTTATGCAGACTTTGAATACAAAATCCTTATATCTTCCCCCATGTGCTGGTATAGACTTGAAGAAACTGCTTCTTTGGGGTGCAAAGCCTCCAAAGTACATCAAACGAAAACGAGTTGGCGACCCTCCCTGGTGGCGCAGCGGGTTAAAGCACAGCATTGAGAAGCTAAAGCCACTTCCGCATGAGTTTGATTCCCGCCTGCCCCGGAGGTGACCACATGGCGTGGCAGACCTCTCCTGACCCGCCCGCTGCTCCCCTCAGCAGTGTACTTCGTCCATCTGCCTGTTCTGCTCCCCACTCTGTCTCTGGTGAATCATCTCGCCGCCCCTGAGCCTCTGGCCTGTACCCCAGTTCTGTATATGCACAAATAAATAAATCTTTAAAAAAAAAAAAAAACTGAGGGAAATATTAAAAAAAAAAAAAACGAGTTGGCAGTGAGGACTCTTTGTTTGGAGAACACATTGACAAACCTTCCTTCTTTTGGTGACAGTTTTAATCTCCAGTAGTTCCACAGATTTAATCACAGGCTTGGATCTATTACATAAGTGATCAAAAAAAAAATCCCCCTATTTTTCCTTAAGGCCCATGAGTGGGTGCTGGTGAAAGCCCCTGCCTAGGAGAGCAGGTGGCCCCTGAGCAGACAGGGGGGTACTAGTGCCATTTCCCTGGAGAAGGAAGGCTGCACAGGGTTGTGTTTTATATAGGAGGAGGAGTGCCATGAGGAGAACAACCTCCTCGCCATCAGGAGAAAGATTAGGCCCACAACCTCACTGACCTAAACAGAAAATATGCTGTTAAGTGATGCTAATCTGGAACACAAGTATAACCAGTACCAGATTTCTTTTTTTTCAATGATTAAAATGTTTGGACAGAAATACACATTTCTGCATGCTGGCTATACTCATCCTGAGAAAGCTGCAGACTCTAAAAAATGGCATAAAGATTTCACTTTTGAGAGTCTCACAGAGACTTCTACTGGCTGATCTTGGGCTCCCAGGGCAGTCTGCTAGCTGCCAGGGTCGAGCAACCTCTCATCTCCAACAAGCTTGTAAACTAGTGAGTATGATCATAACAATTATTATTTATGTTCATACAGAATTATTAGTTACACACATAGTGTGTGTGTGTAAAGACTGAAAAATTCTAAATGTCTTTTTAAATTGCTTTAAAGTTTCTTTTCAAATTTCGTTACCTTATCTTACCAAGGAATGGTAAAGATTTTTCAGTTTTCCAATTTGTTCTCAACAAATAAAATCAGAAGTTCAAATCTGAGAGGAGAACATTAGAGATAACCAGTTTTCTACCTTACAGCATCAGAAACGGATGTGTGTGTACAAAATATAAGTGCCAGCAAGACAGATCCTGCAAAAATCCTGAAGTGCCCTGCAGTGGTCTATTTTCATAGTTAGCACCAATTTATGGGACAAATTTAAGATGCTGATGTATCTGTATTGGGGAAAGAAACGGTTCCCTAGAGTAGAATCCCCCTAGACATGCTGTCTTCCAGCAGCTGTGCTGTGTCTGCCTCCCTACTGCCTCTGGCAAGATCAGACCAATATCTGAAACATTAAGATCGGACACCTATTAATCAGCAAGAACAAGCCTCCTGATCTTTACTGGGAGGGAGTATGAATTGAAGGAGTAAATATAGGAAAACAAATTCAATAACTAAACCCTTGCAGCCAAGATATAAGCAAGTATAAATCCCACTTGTGTTATTATAATGCCTACCAGCCTAATTGAGAACACATTCATTTTCAGCTAAATAAATTATGGCTACAATTATATAACCTTGAGGTCACCTCCGTTAGGAGATGGCCAACACTTGTATTAACTATTCCATGTTTTACTGGAAGTGGCCTCAGCCAATCAATGACAGATAAATACTGTTAAAATATGCATTTCATTAACTCAGTTCTTCATTTATTTGCTATTTTAACCTAGGGATGAAGAAGAAAGTAAAGTTAAATTCCGTGTATTCTCAAAACAAGACTTCAGAAAGGCATTTTCGGTCAAAGCACCATCTTTCATATTAATCTGGCTACGAAAACATTCCTCAAACTAGCAGAATAGTACATTCATCTGTAGTGAGGGGTTTTGACTGTGCCATTTATAACCCCACACTCAAGGAAGTAACTCCTTCCATTTTCCTTTGAGAGATGGATTTACCAAATGTCGTTTGCACTGATGGTTCAATCCCTCTTGCAGTGGGAGCAATTATAGTATCTGTCCGATCACAGGGATACAATTATATCCCTCACTACCTTATGGATTCACGCATTACTTATTGTTTTCATGATACAGAATAGTTTCTGATAGTGTTTTGCAGTGTTCGGTCCGCCTATAGCCTCCCAAGGTTATGCTAAAAATTCATAGCAATCCTACCCCGTAGGTAACAGGCCTTTATCAACCTTTTCTTTTGGTTTTGTTATTGTTGTGGCAGGCACATTATGATTCACTGAAAATTCTTTTGCTTTCTCCACATCGTCCAGATGTGTTAGTCAAAATCACGTGGCACGGAGCTGTGAGGAGGAAGTAATGTGTGTTGCTTCAGGCTGGGGCATTAAGTTGCTACTGCAAGGTCTCCTCTTTTGTTCCTGGATGCTCCTACAGGTTGAAATGGGGGAGGTAGAAGGAGGAAGTAGCCGTTAGCTGAGTCACTACAGAGAGGAGAGTGCTCCGAGGGTGCCTCTCACTTACACTGCATTTTGCCTGAGCAAGAAAGGACACTTAGTTTTATTAAACCACTGAGATTTCAAGGTTTGTTTATCATAGCATAATCTAGCCGATTCCGACAAATATAATTGGTTTGTACGATAATAAACAAATCCATAATCTGTAGAACTAAGTAACCACCTAAACTGTAGTAATTTGGACCTAATTTGCATGAGTATTAATTCTTTTAAACAAGAAAAGAAAATTGTATTTTACAGACTTTATACCTTCAGAATAAGCCACTTGTTCATTAATTTTTAATGAGAAACATTCATTATTATGAATTCTTTGACAAGACTTTGATTTTTGGGAGTAAATGATGACCATAATTAAGCTCCTCATAATGAACACAGCAATTTTTAAACAGCACAATTTATATAATGTTTCTCCTCTGGGAGGCTTAGTTTTCTTAATAAAGAGCAATAGTGAATATATGACTAAATTTTCATAAAGCATGAGGGTCTGAAGTCATTATTGCATTCATCTCTGCCTTCATTCATCGCATTGATACATAGCCTTTCTGTGCTGCTTTTGAGAAGTGAGTTTTACTCATCTCAGATTGAATTTTAAAAGAAGAAATGTTAAATACATTATAGAATGCTGGGTTACCAACAATGTGAAACCCCCTACCCAAACCCCCTCCACTCCCAAGGGCTTTCTTGTTATTATTGACTTAAACTTCATGTAACTATGCAGTGTAAAGTCTTTTTGTTTCTGTCTTTCACTTATACCACACACAAATGTATTCACATATTCAGCAAAGTCAATCATAACTAAAATAAAAAAACTATTTCTCAGCAGCATTTGGAAAAAAAAGTCAGGATGAAAACAGAAGTCTCTCCTATCTGTTTGTTCCATTACAAAAGCCCTAATAGGTTACAATTTATTTTACATTACAGGAGAATAAATTTGGTAGGTGATCCTTCTCTATACAAAATTATCTTTTTGTAGTTCCCTACAATAATATTCTGAAAACTATTAGTACCACTGCCTTGCTCATCGTTCATCTAATTTATAGTAAAGGCAAATAGGAATCAAGTTTGAAGGGAAGGAGACCCAAGTTGGACCAGTTTCCAGTTGCCCTTAACTCATTGTCTTTCTTTTGTCCCAAGAAAGCTACAATTCAGATGTCAAATGACATCCTGAATCACAATGCATTTTTACAAAGCTATTGTTTTGCTTCACTCTTTCTCTAGGTGAGGTTTGGTCCCATCTAAGAACTTTTACTTGTTGAATCTTTCACTACTCTGCATTTAATCCTTCTTCTACCCTTGCTTTTATTTATTTATTTATTTATTTATTTATTTATTTATTTATTTATTTATTCATTCATTCATTCATTCATTCATTCATTCATTCATTCATTTATCTATTTATTTATTCTTACAGAACCGGGGTACAGGCCAGAGATTTGGAGGGTGAGAGGATTCACCAGAGACAGAGTGGGGAGCAGAACAGGCAGGTGGACCAAGTACATTGCTGAGGGGAGCAGCGGGTGAGTCAGGAGAGGTCTGCCATGCCACGTGGATCTCCTCCGGGGCAGACGGGGATCGAACTCATGCGGAAGTGGCTTAAGATCCTTTGTGCTGTGCTTTAACCTGCCACCAGGAAGGGCCACCCTTGCTTTTTTAAAGCCGCTAAATCTACTCTATTTTTTTTTCACAGCATTTTTTAATTTTGTACAATACTATGTACTTATTATATTGGCTACTTGTTGTCACTACTACACTAGAATACAAGCTCTAAAAGGGTAATGGATTTTTTTTTATCACTTTGGATTATTGATAATAATTAATACTTTGGTGTATTTCATGCTGACATAAGGGAGGTATTCAATTAATACTTTTAGGTAAATAAATGAATAAATGAATGAAAATTTTTCTGGTCCAATAAAAATAATTCTAGCACCTGTTATCCTAATGCCCCCTTTTGTCCTTCCAAATTTTATTTTACCTCTATCCATCTTGTTTGTGAGTTTCATTTATTCTTCTACTGACCTTGTCATCTTGTCACATGGCAGACCTGCTTTATAAATCTCAGGTTTTTCTAGTTTATTTCTTAGAATCTGATCAGAGTATTCTCTCTTGGCATAATGTAGTTCCACACAGAAGATCTAGGTAAATTTTATGTGTACCCATTACTAATGGTCAGGTATTATGGATGAATTCCAGTGAAAATAACAAACTTTAGTCAGCTGCAAATTTTTAAAACCTAATTTTAAAACATTTTGTTTTGTTTAACACATGAAGTATAATTTAGAAAAGAAATAAAAGCACTCAATTCAACTATGAGATCAACTATATTTGATATTTTGTATTGCATTACTTATTATTTTACTTTTAGCTGATCTGATACTTAAATTAAAACCAATTTTTATTCATAAAAACAGACTTACAGTGGTCCCAAAATCCTCCAAAGCTTACCAATGAGTAGGGGACGACTTGCACTCCCAATCACTATTCAGAAATTTGAAATTGTTCATATACAGAACTCCTATCTATAAAAAGATCTTTGTGTAAATGATTGCAAAGAAAGTTAGATGACTCTAAATTTATCACACTGTTCAATTGTGTTAGCTGATCAACTGTACCATTTCTCTAGGGCTGAAGAGTTTCTTGGGCTACCAAGAGTTTCTTGGTCTTTCATGCTAAAACCTAGTCAGCCCCAAGCAAACCTGAACAAGACAATAAACCAAACAGTATATCGCAAGTGGAGTTGTAATTTGGCAGAAAAAAATCTATGCATTTGTATGGAAGACTTTTCCTTAAATAACTGTTTGGTGCTTAGTCACTAAAGGTGTTACTAGGAAATTCCTCCTGATTCAAATAAATTAAATTAAAATAGAATAAACCAACTATGATGGATGAGGATGTTAAAAGAAAATTGAAAGGTTCGTTAGGGCCATCTGGTGTCAAGACTACAGAAACACCTTCATCTCACCCAACTGGAGGAAATCAGTTATCAATAGCCTTGCTTCTGCCATACAGTCTTAGTTGTGAGGTAAGAATGTGAGTCATCGATTTGAGTTAACTGACAAGCAGGAAAAGCCCCCTGTCCTCAAGATCCTAATAAAAGTGGTAAATTGTGGCATCCAAAGCAGACTTCAGATTGATTCAATCTTAAGTCAACTTAAAAAAATGCCCCCTCCTTTTTTTTTTTTACCAAAATTGTGTAAGGCAAATGTGTTGCCCTGGGGTGCTGTGTACCAAGAAGGGATGTAGAAAGGAAAAATTTTGAGCACCCAGAATGCCTCATTCTGTATTTGTTTACACATCCTCATCAAGGTAGTCACTTTCTACCCATGAAAAAACTACCCATGACACCAAAATTAATAGCAACTAGGAAAAAAGCTGAGAAAAAAAATCATCTGGCTTTTTGAGAGAAAGATACAACTAAAATTTAGAATTTAAACAGAGATTTCCCCAAAAGTCAAAAATACTAGAGTTAAAAGTTTTTGTAACTACAATATTACGAAAGCTTTATTTAAAAGACTGAGGTTTCCAAAATAAGCTGGATACTAGTGTCATGTTAGGTATTACCAAGCCACTATATAGATGCTTTTGTTAAGGAAGTGGGTATGTACCTGTTAACAAAAGGCAGAACAAGACTGTCTTCAACAGAATTACTTTTCTATTGCAAGAATTCTATTAGTTATATTAGTAACTCACAATCAATACACTATGAACAGAAACTAAAACTCAATTGAAATGCTAAATTCAAATATATTATCCAACCTTGCTGAGTTCAAATACAAGTTCTCCTCATTGGTATTATAGTAACTCATATTTGAATATTACTGTAGTGCCAGCAAGTACAGGGCAGGTTCTCTATTGATTCAGGCAGAGCCTGCCTCATACTCTCCTTTATCCCTCAGTGGCTTTTTCAGACTTTAATGCTCTCTCTGCACCAATAATTGTGGGGCAAGAGCAGGCCGGAAAGACTGGCGAGGCAGAAACGCCAGGGGGATGAGGAGACTGGCAGGCTTCCCAACTTCTGGCCAATCTTTACTCGTTTTCTTTGTGTTCCCTGATGTTCTAATCCTCTTATAGCCACCCTATTCCTTTCGCAGGCCCTCCATGCTGGCCGTCTTCTGTCTCTGAGTGATGCTTATAGCCTCAGCCTCTAGGCTTAGGTGTGCACACTTAGGCCTGCCCACACCATATCCCAAGTGTCTACCATCTGGTATGCACGCCTACGCTCCCAAGCACCTTCTGCATTCAAGGCACAGGTGATAGCCACAGAGGCCAGCGATGTAAAAGCCTATTTCATTTACCCTACAATGACGTTCCAAGTAAGTCTTCCAGCCATTCTGCAATTTAGGTGTTAAGATTATTCCCCTTGTACAAACAAGGTAACTGGGACCAAAGTCTTCATAGCTTCCTCAGATCTTCACAGCTACTGAGTTCTAGGACTAGGATTGTACTCAGAAGCTTTGGTTTTGGATGTTATCTTGTAAACATAGAGCTTTCAGCTTAATCTTTTAGTCTTCTGACTAAGGAGTTAATAGTCTGTTTTAAGATGACGCCTGTCTCATATTAATCGGTTGGAATATCCTGGACATGTACATCGTCAATACAGTGACCAGAGACTTATTACTTTCTTTATGTTGAGACACTCACAAAACCTCAGGGGTTGAACTGAAAAATAATGCCAGATGGCTGTAGGAGAGGTACTCTTGAAGATTCTGTTACTGTCAACTCACCCCCGACAGAAATGTCCTCAATATTGATAAAGATGGAGATAACACCTGCAAGCCATCTGTCCCAAACACATGGCTTTTAACAAGGAAAATCTCTTAGGGTAAAATGAATGAAGATTAGATAGAGCAAAGGTGCACCCAGGATACATTCTTGTGTGTCTGCTGGTCATTAGCTAATTATGGATGAAGATAATTAAGACAAGTCTCCAAAAATTGCCCAATTTGGCAAGATAAGCTACTCTTGCTGAACATGGAGAAACATGTTGAATGATGAGAATCAATTTTGTTGATAAATTTGCTTCAAAGAAATTCAAGTCCGTGCCTCCATAGTTTTTATTAGAATGTAGTATTCCACTATCCACCCCCAAATTTACATCCAAGATAACTTCCAGTAAAATGATAGGAGAAAAATTGGGCCAGAAAGACAAAACTTGAAAATGGTCAGAAATGATCACAACTGCCAGCCAATATGCTAAAGAAATGAATCAAATGAAAAGCAAAAGCCACGTTGAACATGATCTCAGAAGTCACGACTTAGTTAGATTAGAGAAAGAATGTGCGTGCTGTGGAGAGCACTGGCTGTGGATCTTGAGAATTGTTTGTGTTCTCAACAGAGGAAATGAAATTATAAAAACACTGTCTGAAGGTGGCCTGGCTTTCTGGAGGGCCAGATGGGGAGTGTAGTAAAGATGAAATAGACACTCCAGAGTCTGAATGCATCACCTGAGATTTCTAAATAATGGTGAAGAAGCTCTAATCATGTACACTTGTTCTCTTTATCTTTTCTTTGTATTTTGACCAAGCCCTTTAGGCAGATATTCAGTACAAATAATTAAGGTTCATCACAAGTCTTTAACATGTTTGCCTCCTAAAACATGCTAGTCATATGAACTTCATCATAGAGCATCTTATCATTTTGATGCTCTCTGAAGAAATGATTCAGTGTAGCAATTCATATTTGTGGTGACGATCAAAACCATTTTGAATTGCTGAAATACAGACATGCAGAGCAGTCATGTATTAAATGAGACCTCACCATTTCTACATTTCACTCTTGTTCACATTTGATGAAGAATTTGGGGGTAAGAGATCAATTGACAAAAATAAGACTTGGATAACACCTAACTTAGTTATTCATTGAAGACAATTTCATATTAACATGTTATTAGAGAAGGTTTGTTGGGCTACCAATATATACATAGGAAAACAGTATTGTGGTTTCAGCTCAAAGTTATTTTGGCTTCCCAGACCTTACTTCCCTTCCCTGCACATACTATGATGAAGAGGCTAGCTGCTTCTAAGGTCCTACACTCTAAATTCAGTCCTTACTCTTAATAATGAATTTCCTTGCCAAACTGGATTTTTGAACATAAATATCATTGCTCCAACCAAGGTAATACTTCTGAGTTTTTTTTTTTCTTAGACCACATTTATTATTGACATAAGAATGATTTACAACATGATATGGGATATAGGGATGTTGGTTCATACAACTTCAGATATGTCATCACACCACACCTACCACCTAAACACCCATAATCTCTCCACCTTAATCTATTTGGTCTTCTCTTCACTTTGCTTCCAATCCTTTACTCTCATCCCCTGCTAGCCTTTATTTTGCAGTCAGATTTTTAGGATGCGTTATCTTATTTTTGTCTCTTCCTCTGCTTAATTCCTGTCTATTTCACATGAGTTAAATTATCCAATATTTATCTTTCTCCTTCTCATTTATTTTGCCTTATTTAATCACCTCCCATTCCATCCGCATTACTGCAAATGGCAAGATTTCATCTTTTTTTCTTACGGCTAAGTAGCAATCCATTGTGAAAATCACTCACCTCTTTGTGGGCACTTAGGTAGTTTCCATAACTTGGTTTGTAAATAGTGCTGCAATGAACTTAGCAACACACAGATCCCTTTGAATTATTATCTTTTTGTTCTCTTTGGGTAGACACCTAGGAATGGGATTGCAGGGTCAGGAAGCTTGTGCTTCCACATTTCCATCCTGCCATCTCCAGGTCCCTAGATAAACCAACACCCCTGCTGGATTTGTTTCCCATCGTGGGCCACAGTTTCCAGGAATTTCTCTCCACTGGTGTAGGTGTAAATTTCCTCAGTGTCTCCTCTATTGTAATCTGTTGTCTCTGGGATTCCAGGAGTGTTTCAGTCTCACAGAGCTGTGCACCTTGCAGGTGGTTCACCATTAGATGTTCCTCTTGTCAGTGAAGTAAGGAAATCCCTCTATTACTATCTTGGTCTTTATTTGTGTAATATAGTTCCCGAGTAAAGACTTAGCAGAGTTGTCTCATGGCTTAGGCTTCTTAGTTAAAATTAATCATGTTAAATAAAAATCACATAAAACTTGCAATTTAACCATTTCTCTTTGTACAGATCAATAATGTGAAGTTTTTATAGTCTGCATACAATATCTGGACCTTACTCATGCTACCAGACAGAAACCTTACAGCCTCAGCCCCTCACCCACCAAAGGCTGACAATCACACTTCTACATTTTGTTTCTATGAATTTGCCTATTCTTGCTACTTTAAGTGAAATCATTTAATTTGCATGTCCGTAAACATCATTCATGTTGCCCCATATTGCAGGATTTCCTTCTTCTTAAAGATTGAATAATATTTCATTGTATGTGTATGTCCCATTTTTCTTATTCAGTCAACAGTCAATGGACACATGGTTGCTTCCAGCTTTGTCTATTGTAAGTAGTTCTGTTATAAATATGGGTGTAATCACTGCTGAATTTTAAAGGAAAGGAATGTATATTTATTTTTCCCAAACCCCAAGGAAATTGCAACACTGTTCATATTCTTCTGATTTCAGCTAGAGCATTTCCAGAGGTAAGGGGAATAGGTCAACAAGGTACTTAAGCTCCATTCTGAGGGACCCATGAGAAGATTATTTAAAATATTATTTCCAGATGTGTCTTTGGGCTTTGATATGTATTTCCTTCTGTTTTATTGCCAGTCATTAAAGGAAACAACAGAGAAAGAGAAAAGCAATGCTCTGTCTTCCAAAATGTAAAGGGTCTTTGCCATAGGGACAGTTTTATTGTGAACTTGAATCTCCATAGACAAGTCTCACTTTTAATTATTTACAGATTCAAACTTTAGTGAAAAAAGTCTTTAAAGGCTTTAAAATTTTAGCCTTATACATTATTACATTTGTCCTGTTTTACACAAAAGGATATTAATATCTGTGAATAATTTATGTGTCTGGGTCCAACTTGACCTTTTTTTAAGCAAGCTCAGAATTTTTCAAGAATTTTTTTAATGAAAGGAACTTATACTTTAAGACAGATTAAGACCCCTACTTCTAGATATTCAATCACTACCTATACAGAGTTTTTTAAATTTTACTTAGAACAAAGCATTGCCTGATAACTGAGACAACTTCTCTATTTCCCATATTTGCATTTTGTTTGTTTTTGTATATTCAGCTATTTCAAGCACTTTCTTTCAAGCAAGCAATAGAAAGCTGATGTTGAGTGTGTCTAGAAAATCTTTTAATGAAGAAAAGCTTTCAACATCACTGACAGTATTTTAGAAATCATATTCATATATAAAGTGTTTGTGGGAATGTCATCAGAGGAATCCATTCCAAATTAGATGTTCACTTTGAAATGGGGAAAACAGGATCTACTGAAATAAAGAAATCACTCAAAATCCATAATTTTCATTTTCTTGTGCTTATGGTAAATATAGATGTAGAAGTCCCATACATGCATTAAGCTTGGTAAAATTCCATTATTAAGGACTTTACTTTTGCACTGCCCACTGAAATGCAATGTGAATGACAGGTGCAATTTAAATTTTTGTAGTAGCCACATTCAAATATAAAAATAGATAAAATTAATGTTAATAATACATTTTATTAACTCAACATATAGAACATCATTTTAATATGTAATCAATATAAAATAAATGATACTATTTTTGGTTATTAAATCTTCAGTAATTTGTATTTATTACTCTTACAATATATTTCAGTTTGAACTCATCATGTTTTTAAATTCAATAGCTGCATGTGGCTCATGGCTGCTTGAAAACATGCAGTATTGGGTGACTATTTTGATTTGAACTCTACTACTATTATATTTCTACATATATTTATCCAATGTAATTTATATTTACATATGACTTTCTAAATGTTTTAAAATTTAAAGAAAACCCAATGTCACACATTGATGATTACTATTTGTCCTCCCAATAGTTCACAAAGCAATCCATCACAGGCTTTTTTTAGTGAGTGAAAATTCTGGGTTAATGTCAGATAATATAACTTATAGATATGCAATTCAAACATTTTAAGAGCAGTACAAACACTATGTAAACCATGAAACATCTTTGAGGAATTTAATTATCATTTAAACTTCAGTTTTCCTGGGTAATAGAGAAGTGGTGAAAAGGGAATTAGGATAGCATGAAATCTGGAATATCTTTTTATTGCAGTTCTCTCTTTCCTATGAGAGAGAGTAGCTTTACCAAACCTTAGTTATTTTAATGGAACTATTTTGTTTCTTTCTTTTCTTGTAGAATTGATTGTACACTATGGCTTAAGTGTAAAGGATGACAGTATCTTCCCTCTGAATTCAAGATTAAACACACACACCCACACCCCGACACAGAAGGTTAAAGTTGACCACAATAAGTGTAAACTTACAGGTTAATAACTTTTGGCTCTTTGTCAAGAATGTTAAAACTTGTATCTCATATATTTTCTATTTCAGCTTCCTGGATTGTACAAATGAAAGACCAAGAATTATTACTTACAGATGATCACACCCAATTTAGCACCTACCTTCCAATTCTTTCATTTTCATAGAGTTCCTAATTCCATCTTTTAATTCTTCCTATCTACCCCATTTTAAAATCTCAGTTCTAGTTTCTTTTTTGTCATAGTAAATATCAAGCATAATGGATAATCATGATTATCATGTCAACCTGGATGGTTTTAGTTTGGTGATCCTCTAAGTTTAACTACTATAAAGCTCCTATAATATCACCGCGCTCTCTCATCGTACTATATCAATATGTGCTTGTTAACTGGCGTGAGCTAGTTATATATTATTAGAGAGAACAATTACCAGTTTAGTTTTGTTTAGTTTTAATGAGGTCAACAGATGATCTGTAGGATCAAAATATGCAAGAAGAAATCACTCAATAAAACACAAAAGCAGTTAAACATGGATTTAATTTTTGGATGGCTTAGATCTGGTTTTGTTTAAAGAGGAGCATCTCATTGTTTGAAGGTCAATTTGGTCTTCAAGCTGAGCTGTAACTTTAGTTCTGTCAAAAATCATAAAGACCCCAAATTAAACCACTTTGGCAGGAGTTAATTTTATAGTCTTTTGGGGAAGGAAGTCCAATAGCAGGCACTGAAAGGATTAGTTCAGTGTAAATCAGTTTTTCATTGAAAAGCAGAATTTTCAGAAACTGGTCTTTGGGGCCAAGTGCTTTTGCCTGACCCGGTACTAACTTCTTTGTCCCCTTTGTGAGGACAGAAAGTTTGTACAAAACACTTCTGGCTGTATTCCTGTTATGTGAGAATGCCAAACCAAACCTCAGTCACAGTTGTCTTTATTTTATGAAGATTTAAAGCCACTGCCTCATGGCCTTCATCAATGTCTGTAAGAAAAATTGCAGACAACAGCAGGAGACATAGCAAGGCCACCCAAATTCTGCCTGCTGCTTACCCAGTGGTGAGAACCCACTTAAGAAGTCCTTCAAGATTTACTTCACACCCTGGAGCATAATGGGAAATGCCTCCGGGTTCAGGGTCATGCTTTGTGTATGGATATGTAAAGTAGCGTGTGGCCTCTCTGCCCCAGAACTGACCCTTCTGCACCATCCCTTTATTTGTAGAAACAAAATGCAAACAGAGAGAGCTGGCTACAGGCACATGTTTATGAGGCTTGCATAATTGCTTGCACCTGCTTGGGAAAGGCATTCTTAAACATTCCCTAGGTGTTTGTTCTAAAGAACTCCTTTGGTTCCATGGCTACCTCTGTGCCTAATTTGGTGTTTGAAAATAACAGTTGATGTTTCTGGTGTCTTCCCCCCCACCCCGCTCCCCGCCCCTTGGGGTTAGGTCAAACTAAAATTAATCTACTTGAGATGAAACTCCCTTTTCTCCAGATGGTGAAGAAAGGAAACTGACCAACTGTCCCTATCATTCTGTGTTAATATATATTGAGATTATCTGAGACCATCCTTTAATTTGCTGTACAAAAACTGGATTAAGTAAACATGTGTGCCATTTCCAAGCCACTCCTTCCACAAACACTTCTGGGGTTCCAGTTTGCTGCCTCGCTCCATGGAGTCTTCTGGTCTGATTGCCCAACATACTCTCATGTGGAGTTGTATGGGTTGGTGATCATTTTCTCCCCCATCCAACTTTGGAATTCACGTGTTAAATCAATCTCATCTTCATTTATTTTGCAGTGTTTTCATGTTTAAATGCTGAATTTTATGAACATCTGCTTTGATCACAGTTGCAAAACCATTACTTTTTTGAGCTGTACATATTTTAAAGAGATTTACTGCTGACCTTTGTTGGTGAATTGGATGTTTTTGTTGTCAGTAACATTTCTGTAATTGATGCTATTATTACTGCCGCTAGGATAACGGTTTCAAATGAAATGCTTTGGCAAATCTTTTTATTTAAACACATTAAATCAGACTGACGTCACTTCAAAATTGCGTGTCTTTGAAAAATAAGTGTGTTAAACCTTGCAGTAAGAGACAAAGTCACTCAATATTCTTCTATTATGAAATAGTTTTAATGTTTCATATTTGCTAAAAGTGATTTCTTTTTAAATCCTGCCACTTGTCATTTAGAAATTCAGTGGGTAACTGCATTACTTGTGTAACAGGTGTGTGACTATCGACAAATCCATCAAAGTAAGATATTCATCCAACTCTTCAGCCCCTTAGAAAAAAATATTGCTTTTCAAAGTCAGATAAAAGAGCAAAACACCACCTGAAGCACTGGACCTTCAGTCTCCTGGGAGAATTCTCTCTGAGTCAGGGATCTGGTAAAAGGGGAAAGAAATTTCGTCTCACAGCTCGCTGGCGGAGGTGGCAGGGTGTTCAGATTATCTCTCAGTTTAATGAATATGTAGGCTGAATCTTGCCTTCATCCAGAAGGTAATCAGAGTTGGACTAGTGGGGAGGAATGGGATGGAAAGACAAAAAGTCGACACATGTATTCTCTAATATGTCTCAAGGAAAACTTGCTTCTATTTGATTAGAATCTTTCCTGGTCTGTACCTACTGGCATTTTTCCAATTTTGCTGCTTAGGAGAATTTGATTTATTTTAAACATGCATTCCAATTATGTATCAAATTGCCTGTATGAAGCAGAAATAAATATCTAAACTCTTCTGATGAACAATGCTTTTTCTCTGTTTCTATTTAGGAGCTTTTTAAGATTTTCAATAAAGAAAGTCTTTGATTAGCATATGATAGGCTGCTAATTGTCATTTCAAGGCCTTATAAATGTCATTAAAGTACAATAGTACATAATAGTTATAATATAAAATCATACAAAACATATTTAAATTGAAATTATTGTCTTTTTACTCGTCACAATCTATAGAGCGATAATATTTATATCCTTTCAGCACAGGAAACAATTATAATTCATAATTACTATAATGCCTCTGTTATATATCTTCTAGCACTTGCTTTGTCTGATAAGAAAAAGGTACATTGCTTGTGCCTTTTTATTATGCTGAGCAAAGTGCTCGCCTTCTTTCCTACTTCCTGGCTATAAAAATAGTACATACTTATTGAAGAACTCAGAGGAGACATAGAAAAACAAAAGAAATGAATCAAATTTACTTCCATACAGTGTAATTACTTTGAACATTTAAAAACATTATATTTAGAATATGTGTTTGAATCCTGACTTTACCATTACACATTATAGATATTGTCTGTGCCACTGTAAAATTTACAGAAGAACAAGGGTTTTATTTTTATTGAGGCAACATTAATTTATGACACTATGTAGGGTTCAGTGTACAGTCACTTCAGTACCTGTATATATCAAATCATGTCTACCACCAAATGTTTAGTCACCATCCTCCACCGTACAGCTAGCTACCTCTAAAATCTGGTAGCCATCAATTTTGTTGTTAGAGTCTAAGAATTCATTTTATTTGTTCATATTTTCTCTGTAAATTACACAAATAAGTGAAATCATATAGTATTTGTGCTTCTCCTTCTGACCTATTTCACTTAGCCTGACCTCCTCAAAGCCCATCCTTGTTACAAGTATCAAGATATCATTCCTTGTTACTCTTTATTGCTTAGTAGTATTCCACTGTGTGTCACTATATATATACATACATGAAAAAAAACTATTTTTTTCCCCACAGTGCAGAAGCTTTTCAGTTGGATATAGTTCATTTGATTATATTACCTTTGTTCTTCTTGCTGTTGAAGAGGAATCACAAAACATCACTAAGGTCAATGTCAAAGAGCTTTTCATCTACCTTTTATGTGTTTTATGTTTTAGGCCTAAAATTCAAGTCTTTAAGGCATTTTGTATTAATTTTAGTAATGGTATAGGAGAACAAGCTAGTTTCATTCTTTTGTGTGTGCTGTCCAGTTTTCTTGACATTTCTTGAAGAAAATTTCCTTTCTAAATGAGTAAGTTTTGATGATTACACATTATTCCACCAGAGATTTTTACAAAGATAAATTAAACTGTTACCCAGTTTTCCATAAATAGGTTGATTGACTTTTTAAAATAGCATAAATAATGATAGTTTTGCACATTTTCCTTCAGAATGAATTTGTGAAAGAATTTATAGGAATAATAAGCTAATTCTGCCAAAATATAAATGCACATATATTTGAGAGTCTCCAAGATTCCCTTGAGAAAAGATAAATTGCATGATCACAGAGTACGAGAATGACCACTTTATAAGCATCTCTATAATAGCTATTTAATCTTAACAGACAACAAGAAATTTTCAGGATAAAAATTTGAATTTACACTTTTTTTAAGCTTCTTTTATGAATTTGCTGTTAATTTCTTTGGCTGATTTCTCTATGGAATATTTACTCCTTTTTGAGTATGTTAGCTCTTTATATATTAATGTTGCCAACCGATTCTATTATTTTTAAGTTGTAAAACTTTTTGTTCAGTTGTTGCTTGTCTTACTATCTATAACCTTCTTTTATGTATAGAAGTTAATTTTTCTGTTCCCAAATCTATTTCTTCTTTCACTCATGTGGTTAGAGAGCCTTCTGACATCCAGAATATGTAACTATTTTTTCATTTTCTCCTTTTCACAAAATCTTTATCAGAAATTTACTTTGGAGGATGTGTCAAATAAATATTTTATTTAATTTTTGTGAAACACATGATTTTTCAAGACTTAGCTAGAAAATCTATCTTTTTCTACTCAATTTATCTACTGCTTTCCTTTTGTGATTCATCTTTCTCATGCAGGTTATTTATACATGTACCAAATACTTTTTAATGCTGTTTTATCAATTATCTTTATCTACTACTATTACTTCTTAATAAACATAATGTTGTAATATAATTCAATTGCTAAAGCAAATAGAGTGACTTTTTCCTCTTCATCTTCAGGAATACGGCTCCCAAAATAAAGAGCACTACAGTATTAACCAACATGACAAATTTCACATTTTTTTTCATGCAAATGTTTAGTTCATTATTTATAACTGGTACTTATTTAGAATCTCACCTGGGAAATTGAAATCTGTCCTGCAATTAATGTTAGCAAGAGTATTTATGAAATAGTTAAAAGTGCACTAACTTAATAATATCTATTCATACAGCTCTCACTTCAGTTAACATTTTGTGCATTGCTGGTATTACATTATGTTGCATTTTAAAAAATTTAACATGGGGCCCTCCCTGGTGGCGCAGCGGGCCAAAGCACAGCACTGAGAATCTAAAGCCGCTTCCGAATGAGTTCGATTCCCGCCTGCCCCGGAGGTGACCACATGGTGTGGCAGACCTCTCCTGACCCGCCCGCTGCTCCCCTCAGCAGTGTACTTCGTAGATCTGCCTGTTCTGTTCCCCGCTCTGTCTCTGGTGAAGCCTCTCACCGCCCCTGAGCCTCTGGCCTGTACCCCAGTTCTGTACGCACAAATAAAATAAATCTTTAAAAAAAAAAATTTAACATGACCTGAGATTACATTCTGCATTATTGTATATTCAGAATGATGTGAAAATGAAGAGGAGGGAATTATTTGTTGTTTGAAGAAAGACTTAAAATTCATAATATCTACCAAGAGAAACACCTTTGTGCTTTATTGATCTAAGCAGGGAAGATATCTTCAAGTTGATATCTCCGAACAGTTACTAGGCTACAATAGAAGGTTGTCTCCCATACATGAAACAGTGCAACTAAAGACAGGAGAAGTTGCCAAATCCCTTGGAATAGAGAAAAGAAATTTCACTGTAATGAGGAACATGTGTGATGAGTACATGCATTGTGAAGGGCTATTTTTAAACCATCACACATTAAATTATTAAATTTTCTTGCTGACTTTGAACAGAAGCTGCTTAACTTTCAGTATCATATGATTCAATTGAGTAAAAATGTGTTGATATCAAACCTTCTAAAGTGGATATAAGCGACTTGGAAGAAAATACTGGAGATAGTAAGCACTTAAAAAATTCTGAGTCATTAAACCTCATGAAGGCACCTGGGATGATATGGTGACATTTCTGTCTAAACAAGTCTAGATGATGCAACTCTTCTTTTTAAGTCAGAAGAAAGGATTGCATTAAAATTTAATTGTCCGCATTGATATTACATAAAATAATGGTGCATCTTATGATGAATATAGCGCACCTTAGGTTGCAAGGAAAACAGTAGTTGTATTGATTCTTTTCTTCTTAAGCAAATTAATACATACACACACAGAATCTGCTTTCGTATTATAGAACTCTGAAAAGATTTTTGAAGCCCCAAAACTATAGCATTAAAGTTCTGAAAGAACATAACAGCACTGCAGCCTCTGTATAAAACTCAAACTCAGTAAGCCTGAAAACTTAGAAGTAGTTCTTCCAAACACAACTGCTGCCAAAGGATGAACTTTACAAGTTCCTTTCCCTCACAGTTGTTTTTTTTTTTTTTTTAAACAGCCACAGTCATTTCGGGGCAAAGTTGAGTGTCTGTCTTTATATTGTAGCAGATTTTGAGAGTCTTAGCTCTCAAAATGCTACCTTTTTTGTGAAACCAGATCAGAACCAGGAGAGAATTAAGGTCTTCTTTCTTATTGTGAGAAGTGTTTGAAATTGAAAGTCTATTTTCTTCATTTAAGTACTTAATTTAGTGTCCAAATATGCATTTTATCTTCCTTGTCTCACTTTCCCCAACCTCTCTTTTGTCAGCACTCCCTACAGCGGGGAAAACGGTTCTCTTTTCCTCTGATGATTTATGTTCTCTTGCTGCCACAGAACAATGTCCCTAGACCTTCTTAGGTGTTCCTCTCTTTCCTTTTCTGTATTACCCTGTGCTTCTGGCACTCTTAAGCAGTATAAAATGCCTTTTTTACCTTTTACGTTTCTCCACCCCACTTTCCCCTGTACTAAATTTGCAATCTCAGGAACATGGTCATTACCAAGACTGCCAAATGTAGGTCAATTGATGTTGCTGTGAAAAGCACTATATAAAAAGGGAAGTGTACAGTTTCTTCATGCTTATTGCAGAGAAATACAAGCTATACAATGGTGCTTTGAGAAAAATGGTGACTAAATGCTCTAGTTCTCCCTTTTAAAAGTCACTCCAAAAGGTGTTAAGGAAGTAAAAGCTTAATACATTGTCCACATAATACATACAATATATTTAAGTTACAATTTTATAATAATCTTTCTTTTGTTCCACACTGTCTTATGACACCTTTATCATGTACATGATTCTTACAATTCCCACATTTTCATAGAGTCTTTATTATAACTCTATCTTTGTTAAAATTGTAGACTGTGTGTATCAGCTACAGAATCAGATCAGGAATTACTTGAGACTAAGAAGACTATCACTATCACTTCTTTGTAGGCTTGGTGGCTTAAAAGTAAATCCACAAAGCTTTTGACTCTTCCTGGGTTTAATGTGAAGCCTGATTCTTACCCACTTGTTTGGGAGCTACAGTTAGTGATTTGTTTCTAAAAAATAGCATATGGTAGACAGATGGAGTGGGAATTTTGAGATTGGTTGTAAAAAAACAGTGCATCCTCTTGCCCTCTCCCATCCTCACTCTCTTTGAGAATTCCCAGCTGCCATTTTGTGACTTTCAAGTAACCCTGTGAAGATGCTGTGTGATAAAAACTGAGCCCTCTTTTAATAGTCAAAGAATTGACACCGGGCTCTCCCTGGTGGCGCAGTGGGTTAAAGCACTGCACTAAGAAGCTGAAACCACTTCCGCATGAGTTCAATTCCCGCCTGCCCCGGAGGTAACCACATGGTGTGGCAGACCTCTCCTGACCTGCCTGCTGCTCCCCTCAGCAGTGTATTCCGTTGATCTGCCTGTTCTGCTCCCCACTCTGTCTCTGGTGAATCCTCTCACTACCCCTGCACCTCTGGCCTGTACCCCAGTTCTGTATGCATAAATAAATAAATCTTTTAAAAAAAAGAAGAAGAAAAAATCAAATATCAAGTATCAACAGTTGTTGAGATACTGAATATACCATTATTACTAAGTATTAGGAGAAGGCAAACTAACACATTTATAATGATCCCTGCTTCCATTCTACCCATCTTCTGTAGACATCAATACCTTGTGAAGTTTTATGGGCACTGGTGAAACAACATAACTTAAAGAAAAGCATTGTGGTGATTGCAATACAGAAGAGACAGGTCATTGGTAGAAATACAAAATAAATGGTTCCTGTGAAAGTTCATTAATATTCAAATATTTTTACCATACTCTTTACATGATTTATCTAATTTTGAGATAATTATCTATCACTCAAAGGGCTACAGTTCTTTTTCCTTTACCTGCAATTATAATGTTCTACTAGCAGTCAGACCATGTTAGGAGTCTGTGGCCTAAACAGCCATATTTTAGGCACAGGTAATACTGAAATAAATAAGTTGATAATTGTAAATCCAGTACAATTATTTATTATATAATATAAAATCATCAATGTTAAAAAACTATAGAATATAAAATCACTAATGTTAAAAAACAAATTCCTAAAAGAAATGTCAACATTCAGATATGTTCTGAGCTGCTATGAAGCATAATCCTGGCTTATTTCTGAACTTGATTTGACTTTTTTCAAATTGAGTTTGTAAAATTGAATTTAAAGTCTTCTTGGTCTGTGTACATGGTGAAGGATTTGGGATGTCGCTGCCTTTCAAATGAAAACTTATCTGCATTCTCTAAGTGAAAAGCAAAGCCGTAGTTTTCCTTTTCATCTTTGTTTCTTAAACTACTACTTTAAAAGGAAAGGCCATATATATTACTGGTAGGTGAAACAGGAGAAAAGAAACAAGTTACAGGTGTCTTCAAACTCGGCCCACCCTCAACAAACCCAGCTGGAAAATAAATGAAGGATTTTTTTTTGGGGGGGGGCTTTCATTCTTTTGCTGCAGCACAATGTTGGTAAAGGGGAATAAGGAACATGAAAGCAGTCAGAGACATTGAAATGAGCCACATATTAAAAGAGGTTACATCTGAAACATATCAGGAAGGAGAAAGATAAGCAATAACAGCTAGGCTGAGGGAGCTTAGGGGACTTGAATTGTTTGAGGAGCAGAGACTTGGAGAGTTGCTACGTGTGGAATCAGTTGACAGGACTGTCAAAAGAGTAATTCCAGTGGTTTTCTGGATGTATTCCTCCTAGGTACTTTTTTTTTAATGAATGAATGCAATAAAAATTTACATTATTTGGGCCTCCCTGGTGGTGCAAAGGATTAAGTCTCAGCACCAGGAAGTTATCTGCAGCCACTGCAGCAGGAGTTCAATCCCCCGCCAGGGAGCTGACCCACATGGTAGGGCAGACTGCTACTGACCTGCCTGCTGCAGTTTGTTTTCAGTACATCTCCCTATTCTGCACCCTACTCTGTCTCTGGTGAATCCTCTGACCCACCACACCTCTGGCCTGTACCCCAGTTCTGTAAGCATAAATAAATCAATCCTTCAAAAATATATATTGTTTTCAATTACTTTGGATGCTGGACTGATGCTTCTTCAAAACGAAGTAATGCACAAAAGGGAACATGAGATGGTTATACTTTGTATAGTGTATAGATAACATATTATAAGCTTTGTGTATGAGAAAGAAGAGGAGAAAAAAACTACATATTTCTCCTTATCTTTAAATATCTTAGACTTATCTATGTCGTCTCCCTTAAGCAACAACTATATAACACACAGTAAACTCTTCAGAAGTATTTGGTGAGACTGCAACTCAAATAGATACTGAAACAAAATACGCAGATGAATACAAAGCCCACACTTCTGACGGAATTCTATTTGACTTTCTGCTATGTTCTGCAACCCCCCACTCTGTCTCCACCTGTCTCTCATTGTCTAGTGAACAGCTTTGTGTTCTGCTAATGTTATTCTCTTTCCTCATTTATGGAAAATTCAGGCAATAGGTTCATTGCTGGCCTTTGACTTTGGTACTTGTCATTGAGTTCCAGCTCCCTCCATACTTATCTCAGTTTCTCTGTCTTGATTCCATTATTAAGTGGTAGGCCTTATGGGCACCCTTCAATACAAATACTTTCTATTAAGAAGCAGGCTTTACAAAGGGTTTGTAATTAAAAAATGACAATCAGAGTCATTTCCTATTTAAAAATGCAATGTATTAAGATCTACTTTATTACAGAACATTTTATTGTTTGTAGGGCTTAAAAAAGAGATTCTTAGTGTCAAACTTTTATTCTTAAAAGTCAAAACATAGATCAGTGAATTAAGTTAAGAGCTAATGTTTGTCATTTCTCAAAAGGCTCAGTTAACTTTTGGTTTAGGAACAAATTTCCCATTGTGGTCACAGAAATTTGGTTCCTCCACAATGAATATATATATTCAAATACACTAGATATATATATATAGCTAAATACACTAGATTATGATGAAAAGAATGTGGGGAATGTGCTTTATTTTGTTAAAATAAGCTATCCAGAATTAAAAAAAAAACTAACTTCTTAGAGAAAAGTACTATTTAAAGATAATAATCCAATTGTGAAAGCTGAATGCCTCATTAGAAGGCCAAGTGCATCCCAGTTGAAGTCTTCTCAAGAAAATTTCCACCAAAAATTGAGAGGAAGGTATAATCTCTATTTTATAATTGTTTTTATTGAGTTTCAAAATTTTTGAGTAACACAATAATACATGACTAAATGTGCTATGAAAACAAATGTGGAAATATGTGAGAAACTCTTGTTAGCATATTTTTGGTTGGTGTTGGGTGGAAGTGGGTGCTGATGATATGATACATCCCTAGTAGCTTGATTGCATTTGTGGAAAAGATGCTTGTATAACTCATTTCTTCTTTTAAACGACTTTAAGTTAGAGCAGTTAAAATATGAGACCCTATTGAGTACATATAGCACATAATTCCATTCACTAAGACACAAAATCCACTTGAGGCAAATTGTCACTGAACTTGACCACTTTTCCCCAATTTTTCAAGTGATTCCTAACTAAATGGATGACTTAGAATATCTCATACTTGCTAAAAATGATTAAAGGGAGAAGTAACACCTGAGGGGAAAAATCCTGTACTGTGAAAAAATTAATAAAGATATAAAATAATGGCATTTCATTAAAAAAGGAAGAAATATATCATACAAGATCCAAATAAAAGTACAAATTGGGAGAAAGTATAATGCAGGAAATGGAATAAAAATCTCCATGGATGTTTTACAAAAGAAATAAATTTATAATGTGAATTCACTAAACAAAAGGTAATGTGAAAAAAATTATCATGATGGGGTAAAAAGGGAGTTTGCAGAATCAAGAAAACAAACTGAGTGAATGCCTATCTGTAACCATGAAAATGTAAT
Source organism: Condylura cristata (assembly GCF_000260355.1). NCBI lineage: Eukaryota > Metazoa > Chordata > Mammalia > Eulipotyphla > Talpidae > Condylura > Condylura cristata. The sequence continues at coordinate 31,314,399 of NW_004567107.1, forward strand.
AAATTAGAAGGAACAAAAAGCAGATCAGGCACAAACTAAAAACAAAAAGATGCCAGAAACTTCAAGTTACATTATCAAGCAATGGTAATCCAAATAGTATGGATTTGGAAAAAAAAAATCAGGCACAGGGAACAATGGAATGGAATTGTAAGCCCAGAAATAAAACATGATACATATATATGAACCGTTGATTTTTGAAGGAACCAAGAACATACAATGGAGAAAGGAAACTCTCTTAAAAAAATGGTGATAGAAAACATGTAAGGCCACATGTAAAAGTATATATAAATATACAGTTTAATGTTAATTAAAAATATATAATAGTTTAATTTTACATTATTTAATGCAATTTTCCATCTCAGTTATCCCCTTGGGCTTCCCATCACCAAATCACCCATGTGCCATCACCATATTCCAGTACATTTTCCTTCCCACACTGTTTTTGATCCCATTCCCCACTCCATCCTCATAAAATGTCTCTGCTATACAGCTGTTCATTATTATTATTATTTTCTCACCTGGTCCATTATACTCCTGCTATGAGTGAAACCATCTGGTATTTTTCCTTTTTTTTCTGGCTTACTTCATTAAGCATGATCCCCCTCCAGCTCCATCCATGCTGCTGCAAAAGGCATGTGTTTATTTTTTTTCGTTGCTGAGTAATATTCCATTATGTATATGTCCCACATCTTTTTAATCCAATCATCCACTTTTGGACATTTGGGCTGTTTCCATGTCTTTCCAATTGTAAATAATGTAGCAATAAACATGGGGGTGCAAGTATCTTTTTGAATGAGTGTTTTTGTGTCTTTTGGGTAGATACCTAGGAGTGGGATTGCTGGGTCATAGAGAAGCTCCATGTTTAGCAATATGAGGAACCTCCGGCCAGTTTTCCATAGTGGTTGTACTAGTTTGTATTCCCACCAGCAGTGCAGGAGAGTTCCTTTTTCTCCACATTCTTACCAACATTTGTTGTTGCTAGTTGTTTGAAGATGTACCATTCTCACTGGAGTGGGGTGGTATCTCATTGTTTTAATTTGCATCTCCCTTATCACAAGTGATGTTGAACATTTTTTCATATGCTTGTTGGCCATCTGTATTTCCTCCTTGGAGAAATGTCTTTGTAGCTCATCTGTCCATTTCTTGATGGGGTTATTTACTTTGCTGAGTTTCATCAGTTTTTTGTGTATCTTTGTGATCAAACCTTTATCGCTAGCTTTGTGTGAGAAAATCTTTTCGCAATTAGTGGGATGCTGTAATGTCTCTTTTGCTGTACAGAAGCTTTTTAACTTGATGTAGTCCCATCTATTTATCCTTGCCTTCACTATCATTGCATTGGGCGCTGTATCTTAAAGATGTCACTGAAGTGTATGTAGTGTAGTGTTTGGCCCATCTTTGCTTCCAGGTATTTTATGGTTTCTGTTCTTATGTCTAGGTCTTTAATCCACTTCAAGTTGATTTTTGTGTATGGTGTGAGGTAGTGATCTAGTTTCATTTTTTTGCATGTAGCATCCCAGTTTTCCCAGCACCATTTGCTGAACAACCTTTCTTTGTTCTATTGTATCTTCTTTGCTCCTTTGTCAAAGATTAGCTGTCCATAAACCTGTGTGTTTATATCTGGGTTTTCTATTCAAATCTACTGGTCTGTATGTGATTGAAAACTACAACTCCCAGCAGTACCAGGGACAGAAATGCAGTGTTCTATAGATGTCTGTTAGACCCATGTTGCCCAGGTCCTTGTTCAGAGTTTTAGTGTCTTTGCTTATTTTTTGTCTTGTTGATCTGTCCATTGTGGAGAGTGGCATGTTGAAGTCTCCTACTATGTATGTATTTTCTCTGATACATGTTTTCATAGATAACAGTAATTTCCTAATATATTTTGGTGCGCCTTCATTTGGTGTATATATTTTGATGATTGTTATGTCTTCTTGTTGTGTTGTCCCCTTAATCATAATGTAGTGGCCTTCTGCGTCTCTTTTAACCTTTTTTAGTTTGAAGTCTATTTTATCTGATGTAAGTATAGCTGTTCCTGCCTTTTTTTTTTTTTTTTGGTCCATTTGCTTGTAGGATTGTTTTCCTTCCTTTTATTTTCAATCTGTTTTTATCTTTTGTAGTTAGATGTGTTTCCTATGGCAGCAGAACATTGGGTTCTGTTTTTTAATCCATCCTGCAACTCTGTGTCTTTTAACTGATGAGTTTAAGAGTTTAAGCCATTTATATTTAGAGATAATATTGATATACTGGCACCACCATTTGCCTTTTGGGGGGGGTCCTTCTGCATTTTTATTCCTTGTTTTGAAATGTTCTTGTTCATTCTTCTGTTGGATTTGGTTTGAGGACTTCTTGTAGTATTTTTTGGAGTGAGGATTTAGTCATGACAAAATTGTGGAGTTTCTGTTTCTCTGAAAATGTCCTCATTCTTTCTTCATAGAGGAAGGAGAACATCACAGGTTAGAGTATTCTTGGTTGGCATTTAATGCTTTGGAGTTTGCTGAGTATGTCCCTCTCTTCTTGTCCATAGTGTTTCTTTGGAAAGTCTATTGTCAGCCTGATTGGCTTCCCTTCGGAAAGTCTGTTGTCAGCCTGATTGGTTTCCCTTTATAGGTTATTTGTTTCTTCCCTCTTGTTATTCTCATTATCTTTTAGTTGTCTTGTATTCTTGGTAGTTTTACTATGATGTGTCTTGCTGTATTTCTCCTGTCATCATGGTAGTTTGGTGTTCTTACTTCTTGGATGTTTACTTTTGTCTCCTTCTTCATATTAGGGAAGTTCTCTTCTGTGATCTGAGAATATCTTCTCAATTCCCTGGACTTTCTCTTTACCTTCTGGGATAACCATAACTCTGATATTTCCTTTCCTAATGGTGTCAGGTAGCTCTTGAAGTGTTTCTTCATTCCTTTTCATTTTAACTTCTTTCTTTTTCTGTTTTAATTTTCTTTATTTCTGTGTCTTCAAGGGTGCTGATTCTTTCTTCCATTTCATCTATTCTGTTTTCATTGCTTTCCCCAGCATTCTTTATCTCCTCTAGTTGCTTTTCCCAACATTCTTTATCTCCTCTAGTGGTCTTTTCATTGCTTTTATTTCTTCTGTTTCCTTTTTTAATGTCTTTTTTTCCCTTCAATTCATTGATTGCTTGTCTCATATCATTTTTTTTTCTTTTTCATTTCTTTCATTCATTTTCTTGTTTGCATCCTTCAATTCCTGATGGCTTGCCTCATATAAATTTTTCCCTTCTCAGCTTTTTGTTTGTTTACCATGATGATTCTGAATTCTCTATCTGTAGGCTGAGCAGTTCTATTTCTTTGGTCCTTCTGGTGACTGATCTTTTTGCGGTGAATTTTCCCCTATTGACTAGCTTGATTATTTGTTTGTCTTCGTTTATTTTCTAATACTTTCTATTCATTGGACATGGTGTTGCTATTATCAACCGGCATATTTTCTGGATGTTCTTTCTGGGATGGCAGAGGGACTTCCAGGCATCTTAGTTGTGAAGGGTATTCTGAGCCTAGTTTTGTTTCAATATCTCCTGTTTCTCAAGCCTCCACTGTGTGGAATTGTGTCTGTTGTCTCAGCCACTGACAGTCAGGTGTCTCTTGCAGTGTTCAGCTTCTTCCGTTAACACATTGAGTTCTTGTCTCTAGAAGGTGCCTGTTGATCTTTGTAGCCTTCAGATGTCCCGGGTTCCTTCTATGCTTGGATGTGCTGAGCTGAGTTGTCTCTTCTTATCTCCAGGGTGGGGCCAAAGGGCAGCAAGCCTCTGTCTGAGGCACTTCCTAGCACCTGGGCTCCTGGGAGCCCCTGGATTGGGGTTCCCCTATCAGAGCGCCCCAATCGCCAATTCTCCCGCAGTTATCTTCCTTCTAGTGAGTCCAGGGTGTTCTCATCTGGGTTGAAACTCATAGTATGTAAGTCTACAGTCTGTTTTTACTCATATTTCTGTGTGTTCTTGGACATAGTGATTTCTGCGTCTTCACTCTGCTGCCATTTTGCCAGATCTCCTAATGTTAATTTTTATGAAATTTTTATTTTTTACTTGAATATTTATGTGTCTTTTCATTTCAACTTGTGACTGAAAAGGTGTGTTTCTATTTCTCAGGGTGTAATTATCAGTGATTTCCTTTTTTCTATATTAAAAAGTTTTAAAAACTATGTTTATGCTCATTTCATTAAAATGATTACGTTCTCTCAAAAGAAATATCTCAGTAGGTTAGATTTTTGGGTTCACAAGATGAAGAGCATCAGAAACAACTATAACTTTCTGCTTTTATTTGTAAAGCACTAGAAAGATAGCTCATGAATGGCATTCTCAAAGCCATGTTAAAGTTTCCTTTTCCATGCCCAATGTCATCCATAACATATTATCAACAAATCAAGTTAGCCAGGCCTTTGTTTAGAGTCCTGAAGCTTCATTAAAGTGATGACCAACTTACTTGTATGATTCTATTCTTTATCAAAATTGTAAGTATTATAAATGGTGTTATTATTGCAAAATCATATTTTATTTCAATCTTATAGACAAGAATAGAAATAACACAATGAATAAACATGCACTTGCCACTTATCAAATCTAATCAACTTGCCTTATTGTCTTATTTGGGTCTTCTTGCTTCTAAAAAAAAATTATGGATACAGCTGTAGGCTCTTGTGAGCCCAATCCTAAACCCATTTATTCAGCCTAATCTCCAGAGTTGGACCATATTTATTGTACCACAACTAAATTTTAGCAGTGATAACATCCACATAGAATCTTAGCAATTTGTTGGAACCTGCTAGGATACATTGACATGGTTTGATCCCTTCCACTCCTGGTAAAGTGTTATGTCTATTTAGCCGATACAGTTGTGGTTTGTGACATATGGCCATATTTATTGTAAACACTGAAAATCCAGAGAGATTAATAGTTGAGTCCAACCTTGAAAAACTCCACTGTTGGTTTTCATTAAAATTCAAAATTCCCCATTAAGTATTAATAATGTTCATTCCTGTTTTGCAGTTACCATGTAAACAATGAATTTCATTTGCATTGGAAGGAGCTATAACCTATTCAGAGGTTTTAACTGTCCTATCAAGCTGCATCACTTTTGTTTGGTATGTAGAATTCCCTCTCAGAAAGGAAGCAAGATGAAATCTGTTTTACTTAGTAATATATGAAAAATGAAACTGGGCATAAATGACAGGCTCAAGGCACTAAGTCACAAGTGACCCAAACAAATTAGAAATTTGTCTTCAAATTAGAAGGGCACTATCTCAAGCCTAATGACTTAATCGTGACTTTTAAGACAAAAGGGGTCTAAAAGATTTAGAGAGTTTTGCATACAAGATAGGGCCAAATAATCAGTAATCTGTCTTGCCTTGATTAGAATCCCACTGGTGCCCATTAAATCTTGAAGTTGAAAGTTCAAGAGTGTACTAAGGAAGATCAAGCTGTCTCCTTGGTCTGAAACATCCTGTGACCAATGTGCATAAGCAGAATGAGTGAAATCCATCAGAGGATGTGATAAAAGAGGGACCTGAGCGGGGCTAGTGAAATTCAAAGCACCAGACACCCAGTAATGGCAAAAAAGAACAAAGCCTGCTTCTTCCTATAAGAAACTCCAGCGGTATTTTTGGGGAAAAGTGCCCAAGTTCTGAGTTACAGGGGACTGGTTTGTAGATAAATCTGAGAAGATGAATAATAAGAGCTCTGTAACTTGTATTTATATGCTGCCTTGCCCTGAGAAGTTCATAGTACTTTATAGATAACATCTAATTAAACTTTACAGCATGACTGGAAGAGAGGAATCAAGTGTTACTGCCCCTGTTTTACACACAGGAAACAGCATTACTCTGGCCTCTTTTCACATTGTTTGCTGTGCATTAGCGGGGGGCTTTCAATCTGTTTTCTAAATCTACTGTATCCATTCTCCTTTCTCACTGTGAACACCAAAGATTCAAATAGTGCTGAGAGGTATTTAAGAGACTGCAAGAAATCTGGATGAGTCATCATTTCCTCTCATTGAATGCACCTTTCCCAAGCAGACAGTTTCCTTTTCCATATGTTTTCTAAAAACAGCAGTGCAAAGAATTCCTATTTCACAGAAGGGAAAGCTGAGAGTTTGAGGAATCACCTACCTTCACCTGGTACATAGCAGAACCAGGATTTAAATTCACTCTTTTCCACCCTAAAATTCAATCTCTCAGTACAACCAGGGTCAAATTTCTACCCTGGGTACCTTAAATTTGACAGCACAAGGGTGGGCTGAAACACATACATTAACCATCTTTCCCACCTTCCTTGCAAAGCTCATCATTATCTGACCCTTGGATTCTCTCCTGCCACAGAACTGTCTATTCTTTTCCAGTGAGACTATTCAATACATAACTTTTAGTTCTCCTTTGTACACAAAGTGTAACCTCCATGTCTTAAATGCAGAGATTTCTTTTTTCCTTAACACTCTTTTATCTGCTAAGCTTTGCATTACCTAGGGATCTCATTTTAGGTGTTACTTCTTGAACGTTTCACTGGTGACCCTTCTTGCATCTCCACCAGGTTTGGGATGCCCCTACCATAGCACCAACTCTCACTCTGTATCTTTAATTGCTTTTTCCTTGTCAGCTCCATATCAAAATGACCATTTCTTTTTTTATACTGCTGAAAACATGACCCAGTACTCAGCAGCAGTGTACACTCAATAAATTCTTAGTAAATGAATGAATTTGAGTCTTCCATTATTTACATCATCTACCATCTAAACTTTATAGATCTTCACCTCTTTCTGGAACTGATACAGGGCAGCAAGAGGCACTAAACTGGCTAAGGACAGTGTCCAAATAGTTCTCTGGTCACTGCCTGACTTCTTCACCTGCGTGCATAATTGCAAGACTACTCAGGCTTAGAGAACAATAATAATGGGATTTATTTAACAAACAAGGAAAAATAAAGAGTCACTGAGGCCACAAGTGACTGCTTACCTTAATCAAAGTAGTGGTGAGTGTTTCAAAGTCCTACACACAAAGGGTCCCACGATGGCGTCTTGCTGTTCTGAAGATCCAGAACTTCTACCCCAAACAAAAGGCCACTGCTTCCAAGATGGCTCTTCTTGCCATTAAGGGCCTGGAACATGTAGTAGCCAGACTATAGGCTGGGTTCTAACTCTTGAAGACAAAAGATGACACAACAGGAGATGGTCATAGGAGCTCCAAGATATGACAGCACAGTGCCAGACAACTGACACTTTTAAAATAGCAGTTGCAGCAGCAGAACAACCCAATGAACAACTCACACTCACAAAGCTCAGTGAGGCACTCAGCCTGGGGTTTTGCCTTGTCCTAACAACAGCACAGCTGGGAACAGTTTTAGCCACTGGGCTACCTGCAAAACTTCCAAGCTTTTCTTCTCTGGCCACTGGAAGCCTCTCCATGTCCTTCAGGGCCCACAGCAGCCTGGTGGGTCCAGAAATGGCCGACCCCAGAATTTCTGAAGATTCAAAAATGCCAAAATCCCAAATGCCTATTTCCAATCACTGTGTCTTTGGGCTCCTTTTATAGTCCCTTACATTTCTTGTCATAATCTACCACCCACCAATACTTTCTATTTTGCCTGGTACTATTTATCCTCACCAGCAAACCCCTACAGGGGGCACCACCTGTCACAGTCTTTGGCTTCAGTTATAGAACCAACCAACCACTGCCAGGCAGCATACAGCCTTGATTGTTTTCTCTGTGTGAGCCTGAGAATTTGGGGGCAGTCTTAGCTTTTCTGAGGTAAAATACAGAGACAACAGGTATCTCCAGAACTATCACACCCAGAAGTCTGCAGGTTCCCTGTGTGCCTACACTTCTTGAACCCCAGTTTGACCAGTGGTACTCCACACCCCTGGTTCACCATCACCCTGGACGTGAAGTGAATCTGCCCCAGTGCTACCACTCAGGTTGATGAGTGATGCCTGATCAGTGTCGTCCACATTCGTCTTGATTCATTTCACACGTCTACTGAATGGACTCACTGGGAACCAGAGTGGCTCTATTGCACTGCTCATTGCTGCCACATCTCCACTGAAGGCCATGCAATGTTCCTTGAATGAGTGTAGTTGATTTCTGATTTTTGCTCCTTCCTTCTTCCCCCCAAATCCCAAACTGCTATTTTTGCCCTCCTTTTACCCTTTCTTCTGGCTGACTTCTCACTAGCTCTTTCTATGAAATCCCCTCATTACTAAAGACTGCACTGCCACCAGCCTCACCCTCCTCCCTTCAGTAAACCCCTTTGAGCATATTCTTTTCTGTTCCTGATATTCACTTGTGGGGAATTAATCCAACCTCAACTTGACAGTCAAGGCTGACAGTTTCCTTTGGATAAACAGCATGAACAGAATGTACAGTAAACAATGTTACCATGACTGGTATTAAATTATTTATTTATTTGGGGGAGAGCCAGGGTGGAGAGAACAGACTGAACAACGGATCATGACCCCGTTCTTGCCTGCTTTGTCATTTCAGAACAGCCAACGCTAGCTAACATTTTCATTTGGGGGAAAAGAAATTCCCCAAGAACTCAGCAGTCACAGTCTTAATAAAGTATATTTAACAACATGTAGTTTTTACATAATGTATTAGCATTATTCATAAGGGGAGAAAGGCTACAGAAGCAGTGGTGAAAGGAAATGAATATTTTAAAAGAAGCTTTTCTCAACATATAAAGTAAAACCATGAATGTTAAAACACTTTATTGTCTATCTTTTTCTTTTTAATTTTAGAGATGGGATTATCTGCTGTTGGTAAGTGTAATAGTCCATTTCTTCAACAGTAATTTGCTGTGTCCCTACTATGTGTAGGAATATTTCTTAACACTCTAAACATTAAAAAACCTTTAAAAGTGAGTGAACGCAAACATTAATAGAGCTTTTCTTTACAGAGTAAAATTCTTATCTAAGTTGTAAAATGGCTACAAGTTCTACTGCTTTTACATTTGGATCTAATTCATCCGAATATCCTCTGTTGCCCATGCAACCACATCCTCCATCATCACAAGCGAGGTTCATTTCTTATTCTTTCATTACTTATCACACCACTGCAGGACATTAACACATGCTCTGACAGATTTCTTTTGATGTCAGAATCATTCCTTTCTGAGGTGTCATGGAGAAAAGAGACAAGTACTGGATGAAGAAAGGATACAAGTATTTTTTTTTTATCAGATGGGGAGAGAATTCTTTTTTTTTTTAAAGATTTATTATTTATGCATATAGAACTGGGGTACAAGCCAGAGGTACAGAAGGGGTGAGAGGATTTACCAGAGACAGAGAGGGGGAACAGAACAGGCAGATCAATGAGGGGAACAGCGGGCAATTTCAGAGAGGCCTACTACAACATGTGGATCACTTCTGGGGCTGGGATAAAACTGGCACTGAAGCAGCTGTGGCTAGCTTGCAGTGCTGCGTCCTAACCCATTGCATCACCAGAGAGGGCCCAAGGGGAGAGAATTCTTAAAGGATCCAGAGTCAGCTCCTCATCAAGAATGCTTAACAGAAGTATGGAGCAGCTTCATCACTGCCTCATGCGACCTTAGAGCTTCCTGCAAATCAAAGGTTGAATGTCGAAGCATTCAGAAAGGCCTGACAATGAGACCACCCTGAAGAACTCAGAGAAACACAGGCAGGCTCTTCCTCCATACTTGATTTGTTAGAAACCAAATCCAGTGAGATTTTTATAGCCTTTTAGTACTCAGAAACCCTGTCATTTTGCCTCTATTTTATAGTTCTCCTTGCTGAGACCATAATGCACAAGGGAGAAGTGTATAGACACCTGAGCTCATTTATTCTGTGTGTGACTGCGTGACTGTTGACAAGAATCCATCTTGTCACTTGCCACTTCTAAGTGGAGGCGAAGTCGTGTCTTTAGAACATTAGGCAGACGAAGGTGTTAAGAAGACAGATTTCAAAGCCTCAAGGACCTGGGACCAAATCCGTGTTTCCTTTTCCTGCCAACAACTGTATAACTTTAGTGAGATTCAGTTTTCTTATCAAAAGGAGGAGATAATAGCATAATCTCAATGATGTGGCTATAAGGGCTGAGTTAGCTACCCACGCATTTTGTTCAAATCTTGCCTTCTCTACAGCTATCTTTTTTTTTTTTTTTAATTGTTTCAATAATAGTATCAACTTTTCTGGGTTATAGTGAACATTACATGAGTTACTATGTCTAGAGGGCTTCTAGTAATACCTGGTATGTAAATTTCTTCTAGTAATATTTAGGCTCCTCCAAATGTTATTCTGACTAGGAATAGTAGCAGGTATGCAAAGTTGTTGCCCCAATGGTGTTGTAAACACTAAATAGCACCATCCCATTCCTCATTTTGGGTAAGGACTTTTATTTTAGGTGGATTTTTAAAAATTAGTTAGAGCCTAAAGCATTGCAGACCTTATACTGTAAATTCATAGAGTGACCTGACTGATTTAGAAAGAACAGTAAGCTCCAATTTGACCCAAGTCACCTGCCCTTCACTAAGCCAGCACATTTTAGTCAGAACATTAACCTTGAAATTACTCATGCATTTCATTTTGCTTTGAATCAGTGTCTTTGGTTTTGCTATTTATGGGCCGTTGATAGTAGACTGAACTTTCACATAAAGTCCAAAGATTCCATTTCTGCAGTTGGACCACAAGGTACGGAGTGTCAAAAATCTCTCTCCCAAACTCAGTGAAAATGGCCCAGATTTTCATCATTAGAGCTATAGCTTTGAGTTAAGAAGAAAATGTGTTAGCTAGAATTAGATGGAAAGTCTGGACTCAGATATGTTAGTAATCTTTGGAAAGATTTTTTTTCTTAGCGAGGTAGCTGTCATGAGGTCTCTAGGGAGGGAACCCTAGGGCAGCTAAATTTGGACAGGAAAGAGAGGTCCGGGCATTGTACAGGGAAAAAGACTTAGGTAGGCTACTGAATTGCTGGGGGCAGGGGCACATTAAGGGCCCACTGATCATGGGGAATCTCAAGGGCAGATAAATAGGCACCACCAATGACAACTTGGAAGTCCCACTTTGCCTCATTTGACCATAACTGTAAGTCAGCAGGTTGTAGATAGATTCTATTCATTTTGGCTGACATGCAGTGCAGCTCTGCATTCCCACTTTGACAAGTGAATCCTCGAGAACTTAACCAATCTTGACGGATACAGTCACAGTCCAATCCTCTCCTGTTTTTATTCCCCATAATTTCGACTAATTCTCCAATAGTTTTTCATGAGTCCCAAATATAGCCATCTTAAAAAGAGTCCTGGAAATTTAAAGGAAAACAAAAGATGAGGCTATTTGAATAAACTTGAATTGCTGTTGAGTCTCATTACCTTGTTTCTTTCACCTCTGTGGATGGAATTGGAATATCAGAAACTCGAACTGGACCAGCCTTAAGCAAAGGCAGGAGAGGAGGATGTTTAATACTTGATTTTTAGATTCTACTCAAATTGTGGGGCTTCCATCATCTTAGGGTGAATCTCAGGGCATGAAGAATGTGAAGTTGGAGAATCTTCTGGGGGGCATGATACAATGAAAGGAGATAGGAAGGAAGGAAGGAGGGCTTACGTGAAATTAGTAGAAAGCAGTTTCTTGATTTCCTTCAATTCTGCTCAGTAGTGTAAGTGGAGAAAAGAGTTGTGAATGACAAAAGACTAAGAATTTGTATAGAACTCTGAGGTCAAGATGAGATTCATAAACAAAAACCCTGAAACTGCTAATTTTCAAGTAATTGAGATCCACGTAGGAGAGGAAGAAGCAAATTCCTCTCTAGCAGTGGCTGGAGAAGTAGAGTGAATTTTGAGTGAATTCTGGCTTCCAGGAGGGTCTTTACCAGTAACTTTCGTGGCAACTAGATTATAATAACTGGAATTAAGACGAACTGAGAGACTAGAATGTCTGGGGGAATTGTCCTACATTCTAATAATGTCTCTGTATTATAGGAAGAAAGGAAAACCAAGTCAGAAAGTAAAGATGTTACCTCAATTTCTATCACATATTGCACTACCTCTAACACCTCATTTTCTTCAAGAAAATCAGGAAGCATCTGACAATTTGTTTAATTTTGGGATTCTACATGGTTGATTATTTGAATTTTCTGTGATAAAGCCAAATTAATTCTTGGAATATTTCTGTCATATTATGCAAATCTGAGGTGAACAAAAAATGGCACTATTTAGACTTTAAACTGCTTTGGTGGGTAGACTTAATGTCTTAATTATCTATTATAATTACAAATTAAAATAATCTATTATAAAACAAAGCTGTTCACTCACTTTATGGTGTTAATGGTGCTTTCTTTTTATTTCCCCCCTTACCAGGATGCAATTGGTCTGGTTTTACTTGAAAAGGTATACAGATTTGTATTTGGAGTATGTTTATTTTTTCAAACCTATGCATAAACCCTGGAAGGAGCTACATAAAAAGAGTAAGGCCATGAGGATGGTGAATGATTTATGTTTCATTTTGCTTTTTAACAATTTTAGATTTGTATTTAGATTTTCAAAACATTAATGTGATATTTTTATAAGAAGAATAAATGAACAACACTGATAGAGGACATGTATTGGTCAATAATATTCTCACTTCCATTGACAATCAGTATGTTTTGCAAGAGATTCAGTATGTTTTAAAAACTAAAGCAGTGTTGAAAGAAGAGCAATTGGAACTTAGTAGAGCACTTGCTTGATTAATAACTGCTCCTTCAGGGCAGTGTATGTGAAGTGTGGTCAATGTCGATAAAGCTTCTGTGACTGGCATACAGTGTCTCATCAGAAACTGAGAAGTGTGAGAATGACACACACAAACAGAAAAACTACCTGAGATGTGCCTTCCATATGAAGAGGATGCAGTGTCTCTCTCAATTCGGGCACAGACTCAAATCTGCTAATGGAGTATTATTTCTAAAATTATGCTACCTGGTGTTGTGGGTTGAGCTGTGTCCCTCCAAAAGACATGTTGAAATCCTAACCCTGCATACTGTGAATGTGACCTTACTATCTTTGCAGATGCAATCAAGATGAGGTTACTAGCACGAGTCCTAAAATGACATTAGCAAAGAAGAGATAATAGACACAACCAGACGTTGGGGATTACACAGCATTAATGGAGACAGAGATGGGAGCATTGTAGCTGTAAGCTTAGGAACTCCAAGGATTCTTGGCAAAACATCAGCAGCTAGGAAGTGGATAGAAGGTTTCTCCCATGAAGGCTTGCGGCGGGGGTGGTGGTGGCCGCGGCATTATGCCTTGCCAGCACCTTGATTTCAGAAACCTCGCCTCTGGAACTCTGAGACAATAAATTTTTCTTGCTCTTAGCCCATCTGTGGTAGTTTGTTATGACAGCCCTAGGGAATTCATACACCATAAAATTGCAGTTGCTTATTTGGAACACCAGACATTTATTTAATAAAAATTATTTTGTATCTTTGCTCAAAACTTTAATACTAACAAAGGTTAAACTGTTTCAGTGAGTTGGGAGTCTGTTATAGATATTTCTATAGTTGCTGCAAGTTTCTGTGTAGATTGAAATATTCAAAGTAAAATAGGATTGATATGAACTTGAGGCACAAAGGGCAGTGAACCAAGGAGAGGTCTTGAATGGTATAAAACTTATTAAATTAAAATCAAAGTGATGGGTGAATCAGCGTGCCAAGCTGTATATAGAAAAAGTAGAGTTCCTAGCAAAAAGAAAGTAAAATAATCTGGAGACGCTTATCGGGGGCCAGGTGAGGATGAGTTTGCAGATGGCAAAGGACATCAGTTACCAATGGAACCAGGACCACAGGGTCCATGTCCAGGGTGTCATTTTAGTCAGGAGGCCAGAAGCATGATGTATGGCAGGACTCGAGACTGTTCTTAGGGCTGCTGCGGTTGATTATTGATGTTTACCATGGATATGGTTTGGGGAAATGATGGTCATAAAGATACAGTCTATTTAACTCTTAGGAGTTACTTTTAGCAGCTAATGATCACAGTACCACTGTTGTATAGATAAATATACTGCTAAGCTCCTGGTAGAATTCTGGGACCTTTTACAACTATAATGTATAAGTAAGAAAAGTAGTTAAATATTTACATTCTGCTTGCTTTTTTTTTCTTCAGAAAATAAAGCATAATAGACTAATAATAAGTGTTGGCATTTGCACTTTTAATAGCTGTGCCAGTTTTTTTCAAGGAACAACCACAGAGGGTGAAAAAGCTTGCTAAATCCTTTCTGATATAATTAACTATGAATATGGAAAGCCAGATTATTTGGTGCATTTGCTGGCTTTGGTTTATTGTTCGCCAACATCTGTTTGATGGCAATGTTCCGATGTTTGGATTATGGTGTTGAAGATGAAATATACAGACCATAGCAATATATGTCAAAGCTCCAACACAGAAGGTAGTGAGAGAATAAATTCCAAAATGTCAGCCTGTAGGAGTTCAGGGAGAGGCTTATAGATCCTAGCTTAACATGAATAGACACAGTCTCCTATTTCTTGGGCATTCTGCATGGAGGTATGTTTGTGTCGGTCTGGTGGAAGCTCTGTGGGTGTGCTCTGGGGGCAGGAGTCTTCCCAACTCCACTACACTCCACTTTCTGGGTCAAGCTTGAGAGCAACTTTATTAATGGAGGCTCAAAAGAACAGCTTGGATGCCAAACCGACTTTGCCTAAGGGTCAGATAGTTACAGTCATGAATGGAAAACTACTCACTTAGGACATGGAGAATATGAGATTTCCCCAACTGCAAGGAAGTCATTGCTAGTCCTAACTAGCCTTGCTTGGTAACCCAGAAAATTCCTGGGGACATTTTTGTGGATTACATTTCTGTAAAAAGATACAGATTCTTTTCTAGTATGTTTGTCTCTATGAAAAGATTTTGGCATTTTAACTTATTTTGGCCCAAGGTACCTGTGTGGAAGTGACATGTGACACTTCTCAGCAGAGTCTAAGAGCTATTGTTATTTCCGCCACCTTCATTTTTCCTTTACCTTGAGACTGGCATATCCTGAATATGGGCTTCTTCAGACTTTGTTCCCAAATAAAGACAACATGGCATTGAGCTGTGGCTGACATGCAGTATCAATAAAAAAAAAAAAAAAAAAAAACTTTTTTTGTGTGATAAGCTGTTGAATTGTTGGGTTTAGTTTTTACTCTAGAACAAGCAAAAGCTGACTACAACTTAGCTCCAAAAAGACAATCAGCAAGTAAGAAGTAAGGTGGTGGGGACTATCTTCAATAGTAGCAGAAATTGAGAACCAAAGAGACAGAAGTTTACACACTGAAATTAGGCCCAAAATTGGTGATTCAAAGGATGAACATATCGAGACAGTATTCTGAGGACAGATCTTAAAGTAGGAAAATGATTCATAGGGCATTATTGATAGTGCTATTAATAAAAGATGAAAACTGGATCTCTGGTAGGGAGAGGGTGGCAGGGGTGGGGAGGCAGAGAGAGAGAAAGTGGATACAGGAGGTCTAGTAGTGGTTTTTCTCCAAAAGAGACCAGAGTTCAAGCATCTAATCATTGAACTGGGTGATGAATGCAGCAATGATTGCCCTTAAAGAGTGAAAGAATCCAATTATGGAATGCTATAAATGGGGAGTGGGTCAAAGAAGAAATGCAATAGAAAGGAAATATAAGAAAGGAACTGATTCAGAGGGGTAATAGAGGTCAAGTAAGTATTTGGCCAGTGAGAAAGAAGGTAAGACTCAGACACAAGGACCAAACAGGAGGCCAGTCTCAGAAAAATTGGGATTCTAAGGTTAGGGCAAAACTGGGGTTAACTTGGATCAATTATAACACAGAACATTAATGACTATATACTTCTTTCTAGGAAATTGCTTGTGGACTGGAGTGGGCTAGAAATTGCAAATTGAATTTAAGTGGTTCTACCTGAATAGGGTATAGGATGGAATTATCATGATCTGGTGTAATGTGATAGGATAAAGGAGCAAGCCAATCTTTTAACACCTGTAATGAATCACACGAGGCCAGAAAATCTTTCTCTGTTCCCTAGCTTCAGACAATCTGTCTAAAACTATGAGGATTCTGAGTATACAATTTAAAATGGCTGGTGGATAGAATTAGTTTTCCTTTGGTCCATATACGTCTAGAGCTAAACAATGTGACCTGATGTTCGCCCATAAATGAATGTTCAAAGATTTTTGTAACGTGACTTTTCTTTTTCTTTTTCTTTTTTCATGTATATTAACTTTGGTGGGGGGGAGCTTATGAATGGATTAGTCTGAGTTGAAATTACATTTAATTAAGTCTTACACTAAAAATCAAGAGAAAATGGTGTGGCAGAGATTACTAATATCCCAGTATCCATTCTTCCCTTCATCTCATCAAAACCAATTTCCTAATTTTTAACCAGGCAAATGGCCACCTAGAATGAAGTTTCCACTTCTCAATCTTTTTTAGGGCTCCATGTGGGCATGTGGGCGTTCCTGCCAACGGGATGTTTGCAGATGGGAGGTATGCAAGTTCCTAAGGAGGAAAGTGCATTATTTCCTATTTCCCCTTTCTCTTCCTCACTTTTTGCTGCTTTGTCTATAGACAGGATGACAACCATCACAGACTATCCAATTGAGAGCAACATTATAAAAAATATGCAGATGCAAGATTGGATCACTGAACCCACAAACTAGTAGATATTAATGGCAAATCTATATTTTAGAGATGCTGCTGGAGAAAGCTGGAGTATGAATGAGTTAAAGAGTTAGAAGTGATTTAGCAAGAGAGGGGGTTACCACTGGTTATTTGGTCTTTTCTATTGCTAAGGAGTGGGCAGAAGTGCAAAGGCAGAGGAAGAGCACGTTTCCTTTGATTGGCTTCTTATCAGCTATGCTCATTCCACCCCTACGCATCATTGCAAAGCCAGTATTTACCCTCACGGGTCATTTAGCAGCTGAGTCTTCTTATTGGACTTCCTATTCCTTTACATTGGCTGGATCCTGAGTTGTGTACCCTGACTTTCCCAATTTTACTTGATTTATTTACCTTTCCCCTTCTTTTCCAGTAACCATTAACTTGTCTTATAGTCTCAAAGCTTATTTTTGTTTTATTTCGTTCATCTGTCTACTTTCTATATAGGCCACATATCAATGAACCACAGGGTGTTCGTCTTTCACTTATTTCACTAAGCACATGTTGTTGCAAATAGCAGCGCTGCATCTCTTTTATTCGCTGCATAGCATTCCATTGCATTCATCTGTTGATGGACACTTTGATTCTATCAGCTCTTGACTACTGTAAATGATTAAGCATGATTTTATCGATTCTTCTAAGTTATCACATGGATGAAGAGTAAGTTCCTTTCTATTGCTGAGTGGTATTCCTGGTAAGATGTACAATAGACTGCTTATCCCTGGAAGGACACGTCAGTTCTTTCCAGTTTTAGCTATTTACAGACAAAGATGTCACGCCTTTTCTTGTCTAGGATTTTGTGTAAGTACCAGTTTTCCTTTCTCTAAAGTATGTACACAGAATATAACTGCTGAGTTATAGAGGAATTACATTTTTAGTTTCTTGGGAAACTCATACTCATTTATAGAATGACTGTGCTAGTTCATGTTTCCACCACTAGTAGATGAGTGATGTAGTGTCTGCCTTGATGTCAACACCCAGTGACGCCACTGTTTTGTATATCAGGCATTCTGATAGGGGTGTGTGATATATCTCATTGTGGTTTTAATTTGCATCTCCCTGATGGCTAATGATGCTGAACATCTTTTCATGTGCTTATTTGCCATCTGTCTATCCTCTTAAAGTGAAATATCACTTTGTGACTTTTGCTCATTTTCTAATTGAATTGTTGAGTTTTGAGAGTTCTTTGTATATTCTGGGTACCAATCTCTTTTTGGACATATGATTTACAAATGCTTTCTTTCAGGCTGAAGCTCATTTTTTCAGTTTTTTTTTTTATATTTATGTTTCTTCAAAAACTTCCCTAAAATTCTCCTTCAATTGAATGAAGAGTTTTGGCAGATCAAAGGGGAAGATACTGTCATAGGTCAATTTTAAGACTCAAAACTGAACTACTCAAATTACAGGGATTATTTGTTTACTTCACTAACTTCATCAGTGTAATACTTCCTCATTTCAAGATTATGAGTGACTTCCCATTATCTCAGGGTACCTTAAATCTAAACATTCAGTGTTTTACAGAATTCATTAGTCAGATTAGTTTTTCCCCCTATTCTCTCAAAAAAACTCTGGGGATCTTGATTTTTTTACATTTGTTATTTTTCATCACCTTTGCCAAACAGCTTTTTTGCATTTCTCTATCCATCTGCCTTTGAAAATGAGTACAGTGGACTGATGCTAAGTGAGTGGAATGCAGAGAAGAAACTAGGGAGGTGGTGGTGGTGGGGAAACGTGTCCAGTTAGGTGCTGGCTCTGCTGACCCAGAAGTAAGACCTCCTGCCTTGAAAGTCAACTAACAATTACAGCCAGAGACATTCTATGGGGGAGGGAAAGAGAACAAGATAAAAACTGGGGTGGGAAGAACACATGGGACTATGGTGATGGCACATGGGTGAAGTGGTGGGGGGACATCCACCAGGATTACAACTGAGATGAAAAAATGTACAAAATGAAGAATCATTAAACAATATATTTATTTAAAAAAAAAGTATGGAGAGCCTTTGGGGTAAGATGGTGAAGTAAAATTCTGTGAGCAGTGTGACAGATTGGATTTAGGGCTATGACAAATCTTTGACAGAATTTTGGACCTTGTTTTGAGAGAAAAAAGTGATACACTGAATTTTTGGTGTTAACCTCGCTTTATCTTTCCCTTTTTGGGTACTGAGGCCTTAACATAGAACCAGATGTAGAATCCACACTGCCCACTGCTCCTCTCTTTTGCTCCCCCTGCCACTGTGGAGACACCCACTCCGCCTTCCCCACCAGACAGCTACACTTAGTGCCTTTGAAGCCACCTATGAAGAGGATATGGAATCTTCTATATTTCTTCCCCTTCTCCATTCTATAATAGAAACAAGCAGCATTGCTTTGTCTCATAGGTGTATGGCAATTAATAGGATGGCCTGACTTGACCTCTTGCAATCAGATTTTGAAAGGTGACGACTCCTTTTATCTTTGGCCTTCTGTGTGAACAGCAGTGTGCAGCTTATAAACTGAGGGATAACAGAGGTACAATTCCAAATCGGGCCATAATCGTAAAGCATCCCACAGGTGACATTCCTCCCAACCACAGTCAATGCAGGGAATTATTACTCAGTCCTGCTCCTTGATTCTAATAACCATGGCCATTCTAGCATCTGTAACTGGATAAATAATAGATTTTTATGATGCTTTTAGACAAAAATTTCTCTTCTCTCTTTTTACTGCTGCTTTTCTCTTGCCTTCATCCTTGTCTACACACCTTTCTCTTTAAGCAGAAACATAAGTCTGCCATTTAATAAAATCCCAATAACGATTCTTCTTGAAAGGACAAGGGCTAATAATCACTCCTCGCTTAACATTCTAGTCACATGATGGCGAGGGAGAATAAATCAGTTAAACAGCAAGATACAGCACAACTAATTTTCATGTAAAGGGTGGGGAGGGAGGAGAGTGATTGCTTTTTTTTTTTTAAACCATTGTGATTTTTTTAAGCTGTTAAAGCCCAAACATCCTTGTCTATCAGTTTATGAATTATTAATAATAATAAAAAAAAACAGAAAAGAGGCTTTCTTTTTTCTAAATATCATCTGCTAAGCCACTGCGGCCTGAAGAGGCTCACACTGATTCCTGATTTACATAGTCCCAGTTGGAAGTTAATGAAGACTGCTGAGCCACCTTTCAACATGCAGATAAACCTTCATGTATTTAAAAGCAGGGAATCTGTGCTTGTTCCTGGCAAATTATTCATCTAAGATCTGAAGTTTCTGACACCGCCTGCGTCAGATAAACTGTCACCCAAATTGCAAACTAATTAGTGATTCAAACATTTTCGAGCTGATTGATGACAGAATAATTTACGCTTGTTTCTCAGTTTCCAGCTGGCACGGGCTGCTGACTGGAGCCCTAATTAACGCTAGTACATCAGTCATGTTGTGCCAAGGCAGCACGTACAATTAAAAGGCAGTTTAAATGGAATATCACATTAAAAAGGCTGGAAGATGCAAATGTGAGGAAACAGCGCTTTAGGAAGAAATGACAACAAAACCCACAAACCAAAACAGAATGGAAAAAGATTTTTTTTTTAAATGGAGAAGTAAATTGTACTCGACACTGAGTATTTAACAACAACAAAATAACCAAGAGGAGCCAGACTGGGCATACTAAATATTTTTGTATTTAAGAGGTTTTATTGCCGTGAGTGTTTATTGCTCTTTTTTAGTGCAAACAGTTCCAATAAGAACCCTTTAAATTTGTTCTTGGAAAAAGAGTCCTTTCCCTCCCCCATCTTCAGGATGGGAGAGATTTCTTATGGGCTACATGGATTGTTTCCAGGTTCCTGGAACCATCTCAGTTCTGTCTTCTAGGCTGAGATCACCATGTCCTATTGATGCCCCTGGAATTTACTGATTCTCTAGCCATTTGGCTTACCCAGCACCCTTGAGTTGATGCTGGAACTGTCTTGCATTATTTGTTCTTTGTTTTTTTTTTTTAATAGACTATTTTTGAGCAGATTTTGGTTCTCAGCAAAATTGAACAGAAAGTAAAAATTTCCCATATGTCCCTACAAATTTACAGCCTCCTCTACTATCAACATAATGTCACCAGAGTGACATATTTGTTAGACTCTATGATCCACACTGAGGCATAACAACTGCCCAATGTCTGTAGTTTACATGAGGGTTTACCTTCACTGTTTTGTATTCTATGAGTATTGACAACTACACAATGACATGTATGTAGTATCATATGTGAAAACATCTTAAAATCTCAGTGATTTACTATAATAAACATCTATCTACATTTTCTAGCAGTTCAATGCAGACTGACAGGTGTCGGGGGGTTGGGGGGGACTTTAATCCATACTGTCACCTAGGGAACCGTTCTGCTCTTGTATAGTCTCAGTTACCTCTTACATGATTTTGGGAAACTCCAGCAAATTGTCTGTATGTGGCTACTGATGAGTACAGGAAGAGAATGTGGATTATGATGCTGAATGATTTTTTGGCAGAGAGGGGGTATGGCTCCCTTCTGCTTGCATAACACTGGCCAGCTCTCAGCCATATGGCCACACCTGGCTGTAATAGAAGTTGGGAGATGTGGTCCGCAGATCATATGTCTAGGTTAATTCAACTCATGTTAAAAATTTTAAGTCAAAAATGCTGATTGGGAATGGAGTTTCTAATGAATATGTATTGCTTTCACACCATTGTACCATTAAAAAAATCATAAGAGGAAGCCATTATAAGTTGGCATCATTTCTCTAGTCATAAGCTCAGGAAGGAGAGGACATGGTTAGGGCAAGCAGCTAGCCAGCTTCTATGCATCCTTTGAAGAATACTGGGGGATAGGAGTAGTAGTATATTGGTTTTATAAAATGTAAACATATTTTTATAAAACCACAATTTGTAACTAATAAAGAGTGAAGAATCTGAGTACTAAAGAGTTGATTAAACATGTGAACCTATTTTTGTGATGAAAGTAAAGGCTTAATTAGGCTGGTCCAAAGGTACCTATTATACAACTATGCTGCCAGATTGTTACTTCCTGCCCTAGATGTTCACTGTGACCAACTTAATTCTGGGAAAGGATGGCATAAGGCAAATCTACAAATGATCAATGTTATTTTATAAGCTTCCAGAACTATGCCAAAGGTAAGGAACATGTGTGCTGGTTTAAGAAAACTACAGTTTTTATGAGCAGTATTTTGAAACTGGAGTCCTTCTTTCTAGAACTAGGCAAATCATGGGCACAAGAGTAAAAATGCATGTTAAAGGTCTTTAGAAGATTAGGAGGTAGAAAAATCATAGGATTTTGAGTCTGTATTTTTAGTTTCTGAATTCTATAAAAACTATTTGTGAGACCGCAAGTAATTCTTTGAGCTTTTGCTGTGTAAAATGGGGGAAAATGTCAGCTTTGCTGTGTTGTTGTAGCACATTAAGTCAGAAAATATTATAGAAACAGGTGTTCTTCTTGGGTTATTCTCTTTTCTTTTCTCAGCTTAGTTTTCTCATCTAAGAAATAAAAGTGTTAGAGGGCCCTCCCTGGTGGCACAGCGGGTTAAAGCACAGCACTAAGAAGCTAAAGCCACTTCAGCATGAGTTCGATCCCTGCCCCGGAGGTGACCACATGGCACAGCAGACCTCTTCTGTTTTGCCCACTGCTTCCCTCAGCAGTGTACTTCCTCAATCTGTTTGTTCTGCTCCTTGCTCTGTCTCTGGTAAATCCTCTCACTGCCCCTGTACCTCTGGCCTATACTCCAGTTCTGTATGCATAAGTAAATAAATCTTTAAAAAAATTTTTGACACTTGGATTACACCAAAATAAATAGGTTTATAAGTTATAAACTGCAATTCAATAGGGATTTATTTATAAATTTTTATTTTTAAAAATGGCATTTAAGGTGATTTTCACTCCCTATTCTTTTTGAACTAGGATTTCCTTAAAATGACTGAGATACTGCAGATTATGATACAAAACAGAAGTAGAAATGATATTCACACAATTTTTTTCAATCAGTGAGAGCAAGTAATAGTGATTGTAAGACGCTTTGCTCATGAATATAACAAGAGCAAGTATTGGGGTTACCTTTTACTTATTGAAGTGAAAAATATTAAATATTAATATTATGATAACAGAGAAAGACAGTAGACCTCGGCACCTGGAATTGAATCTTAGTGTCTTTTTCAACAATTGTGTTCTTGGGTAAACAGCTTAAATTTTCTGAATCTGTTTCCTCTTCTGCCACATGACAGAAGGAAAAATACCTTTCCCGCAGGGATGGTTTGAAGGTTAGAGCTAATATATGTGAGTTTCTAGCATAATTCTTGAAGCTAGACCTACTTTCAACAAAAATTACTTATCATTATTCTCTTTTCTGAAAGAATGGACAACTTGGAATCCCAACAGCTTGAAACATCTTTGTAAAATAAGAACAGATATTGAGAATTCCTTGTGGACATCGAAGCTGAATGCAAACATGAGCAGGCTTTGTGGCTTTGTTTTTTATAACTTGCATCCATATGTCACACCCTCCAGGTAGAGTTTGGTACTCAGGCAAGCTGAAGAGATCATTGTAGCCATAGTAGGAAAAAGTAATCCAGAGAACAAAAGCCAACAATTTTCTCTGTTTCAAATTAAATCTTTCTTCTCATCCACTGCTAGCTATTAGAGGATTTCTTGAACCTAAGAAATACATGCTTTTGTATTTCTGGGAAAAGAAGCAATGAAAAGAATGCATGGTTGATATAGGAACATGTACTAAACAGATAAATCTTCAGTGAATAGTATAGAAATAGAAAATGTTGAGGTCAAGCTATTTTCCATTGGCTGGGGATCTAAATCAATTCTTTAAACTTAAATACCTTATAAAAGAATAAAAGACAAACTTGCTTTGGGTTGTGATGCAAGTACAATGTATTGTGCTGCATTTAGCTCTCTACCTAGCTAACTTGTAAACCCAGGCGCTGGGGGTTTACAGGTGGGGGTGATGCTGAGAGTGAACAGCTGCTTTAACAGCAGGTTGTGGGAAATACCACCACAGGAAGAGTCAACGTGTGTGCTTGGTGTAGGTCGAACACATGAGAAAAGAAGAAAGTTGACTTATGAAAGGAGTCAACTTACTAATTAGAATGTAAAGTGTTGGCAAGAGTTTTAAAACACTAGGGACTAAAAAAGTGGTTATTAACTTTTTAGTAACAAATATCACATCCTGAACCCATTCAAAGTATCTAGTGAATGAACTGTTTGCACCTTGCATTTTACCTTCTTTTGGACAGAAGGGATCTGTATCATTTTTTTCTATCACATGTAGTACATATGTTTGGGTGAGGTTTGCAACTTACAAAACATAATTTCAAATCAACAGATGTTTGTTATGAGCTGAATTGTGTTTTTTTTTAAAGATTTATTTATTTATTCATACAGAATTGGGGTACAGGCCAGAGATGCGGAGGGTGAGAGGATTTCACCAGGGACAGAGTGGGGAGTAGAACAGGCAGATCAACGAAGTACACTGCTGAGGGGAGCAGCGGGCAGGTCAGGAGAGGTCTACTGCACCATGTGGATCTCCTCTGGGGCAGGCGGGGATCGAACTCATGCAGAAGTGGCTTAAGCTTCTTAGTGCTGTGCTTTAACCCGCTGTGCCACCAAGGAGGGCCCTGAATTGTGTTCTTAAGTGGTGTTGAAGTCCTGATGCCAACTAGCTATAAAAGTGAACTTTAAAATTACTAGAGTGTCCTCCCTGATGGTGCAATGGACTAAAACGCAGCACTGTGAAGCTATCAGCAGCTGCTTCTGCAGGAGCTGATCCCCAGCCACACACGTGACCTATGTGGCACCACAGACCTCGCTGGACCCGCCTGCTGCTCCCCTCAGCAGTGTATTTCCCTTGATTGGCCTGTTCTGCTCCGCACTCTGTCTCTGGTGAATCCTCTCACCGCCCCGGCACCTCTGGCCTGTACCCCAGTTCTGTATGCATAAATAAATAAATCTCTAAAAATAAAATTACTAAGAAACTGCAAGAAGATAGGAAGAAACCATTAACGGTTCTGTCTGAGTGTTTTTAGAATGAACCTACTCACCTGACTGCTTGATCCAGGACTGCTGTCCTTCAGAACTGTGAGAATAAGTTATGCCACTTGTTAAGTTACATAACTGTGATACATTGCCATTGCAGGGCTGGCACAGTGAAACAACACCTATGTTATCATATTTACAACATATGTATGAATGCAGATTATTCTTCCCCTTTTTGAAAGTGAAGCTTCCAAATTCCCTGCTTTCTGCCTTTATTCCATAGCAAGGTCAAAATTTGTGCCACAGTAAACTTGTGCTCTGAATTGTGAGATTAGCACAGCCCAATTGGCCTCTTGAGGTGACAATGGATGAAACACTTTGCTAAAAAATTTTAAAAAATACCTATTTATGCATACAGAACTGGGATACAGGCTGGAGGTGCAGGGTATGAGAGGATTCGCCAGAGACAGAGTAGAGAACAGAACAGGCCGACTGATGAAGTACACTGCTGAAGGAGCAGCAGGTGGGTCAGGAGAGGTCTGCTGCGCCATGTGGGTCAGCTCCTTGGCCAGGGAATCGTTGCGCCATCAGGGAGGGTCCAACATTGCTAACATTTTTTGGCTATCAATCATAGAAAACTGAACTCATACTGGTTTAAATTACAACCAAATCTGGCCCTCCCTGGTGGCACAGTGGGTTAAAGCACAGCACTGAGAAGCTAAAGCCACTTCCGCACGCGTTTGATCCCCGCCTGCTCGGGAGGTGACCACATGGCGTGGCAGACCTGTCCTGACCCGCCCACTGCTCCCCTCAGCCATGTCCTTCCTAGATCTGCCTGTTCTGCTCCCCGCTCTGTCTCTGGTGAAGCCTCTCGCCACCCCTGAGCCTCTGGCCTGTACCTCAGCTCTGTATGCACGAATAAATAAATCTTTAAAAATAAATAAATAAATAAATAAATACATAAATACATAAATAAATAAATTATAACCAAACCTTTCTTTGATTAGGTGACATTCATGAGATGGAGGTGGTTGGGATACTTGTACTTGCCTACTGATAAAGAAAAAGAACAGAATTTTCTAACTATGATGAGGTCGGCATATCAGTTCATGATGTATGAGTCAATCTTTCTTTCTTTAGAAATTATTCTAAATAGTACCAAAATATTTTCATAACCAAGAAGATACTAAAATAGCTCAGTTAAAGTGTTTTTTTCCCATCATTGTTTATCACACCTATTGCATACATGATACGATTCACCTTTTGAGACAAGTAGATTTTTTGTATATTAACACAGGATTCTTCCGATACCCCCCCTCCAAAAGCTTATACTTCAAATCTCCAACACATTTTTGTGAAGTTAAACCTTTCTATATTCAGAAATAGAGTTAGGTCTTAAGATAAAGGTGCAGAAAGATGGGCCTCAGCAGAATAAAGAGGCAGGACTTGGTTGGCTGGTTCATTTCATGGGGATTATATTCACAAAAGGAGATAACCCATATGGATTTCTATTAATTCATAGACGAGGGCTTCTGGGGAATAATCATTCTTTTCTGTCATAGCCAAGTGGGGTAAAGCAGTATAAGAACTGGGAGGAGGTACCAACTGTCCTTCAATTCAACCTCAGGTTTTCTTCCCTCTTGTACTCTTGCAATTTCATTGACTGACAAGTCTGAAATGCTTGAGCTTCAGTGTTTTTGTTTGGAGGATTGCCTTTCAGAATGTACATTGAAATAATAACAGAGAGGGCACTTACTCAGAAGAGGGGGAAAAATCACTCATGATTCTCAAGAGTCTTGTTTGTCCAAGTCTACAAGGCTGATGAGGTGTTTGCCTCCAAACACTCTGCGATAGCCAAGGGGTGTGAAATGTGAGTCAGAGCAGCACTTGAACTCTGGCTCACCAGGGCACATTGCCAGGATGTTCATGGAAAGAGAGAAACATGTGGAGAGACTCTAGCCAGACCCTCCAATTCCAGAATCCCAGTCTGCTCTCTTAAAGTGATTTTGATATGATTGGCTTCTTGCCTGGGCAAATCCACTTCTATAGAGTATCCTTTAGGAATATGGATTAATGGAAAGCAAAATGGGAAGTGATGGATTGAGGTTAAGTAGGGAAAGGTGAAGGAAATAGTCACCAACTAGCCTAATTTGCAAGCAGAGAGTGTCCCCTTCTAAAGTGATGCATGTTATCCACAAAAACCAACTCAAAATGTATTATAGAATTGAACATAAGACCTGAAACCATAAAATATATAGAAGAAAATATAGGTAAAATACTACATGCTATACAGCTCAGTGACATCTTTAAAGATCCCCTAAAGCAAAGAAAATTAAAGAAAAGACAAATAGCTGGGATTACATCAAATTGAAAAGCTTCTGTACATCAAAAGAGACACTAACCAAAACAAAGAGACACCCTACTGATTGGGAGAAAATCTTTGCACTTCATACAACTGCTAAGGGATTGATCAGAAAGCTATACAAAGAACTCACATGACTCAACAAAAACAAAGTAAACAATCCAGTTAAAAATTGGGCAGCAGAACTAAAGAGACAGTTTTCCAAAGAGGAAATGCAGACGGCCAACAAGCATATGAAAAAATGTTCAACATCATTATAATTGGGGAAATGCAAATCAAAACCACAATGATACCATCTTACACCAGTGAAGATGGCACATATTAAAAGAACTACCAACAAGTGTTGGTGAGGATGTAGAGAAAAAGTAATTCTCATAAAATACTGATGGAAATGTAAACAACTCCACCACCCTTGAAAATTGTGTGTATAGGTTCCTCAAATTACTAAAAAATGGAGCTACCATATGACTCAGCAAATCCACTCCTAGGGATCTACCCAAAGGACACAAAAAACATTAATTCAAAAGGATAACTGCACCCCTAGTTTTATTGAAGCACTATCTACAATAGGTAAGAAATGGAAACAACCCAAATCCCCCAAATAGATGACTGGATCAAGAAGATGTGGCATATATACACAATGGAATATTACTCAGCAACCAAAAAAGATAAACTCATGCCTTTTGCAACAACATGGATGGAGCGAAAAGGGATCATGCTCAGTGAAATAAGCCAGGAAAAAAAAAAAGAAAAATATCAGATGGTTTGTTTACAGGAGGAATATAGGGGAATCCAAATAGGTCAGAAAAAAAAAGAAACAGCAAAATTAACATAAATTAATAAATCAGGGGAGGGAGAAGGATCAAAACAAGGGAGAGAAGAGCACAAGGGACTAGGTGGTGCACCGGTAAATTGGTGGTGGGACTTTTACAGAGACTACATCTGAGACAGAGCATACATTGCACAAAAGTGAAGAATGGATGTAAAATATGTATAAGTAAAATCAATAATAAAAATTTTAAATAGAGTGATTTTAGATTTTAATTTAAGCTCTCTTTTGGGGTTATTACCTAATATCCCCACTTTGTAGTCCTCACTTTTCAGCCTTCCCCTGTGCTGATTGTTTGCTGCCAGAGGCAATGTTGTAATGCCTGCTAAGTTACTTATCTCAAATCCTTTCCCAATGACAGCTAATTATATTTTCTGTATATATCTACAGTGCTCTGTCAGCATAGCGATATCTTCCTCCCCACCCCAGTGGCATCCTGGACTCTGTATCAGGACTTATGAAGCTGTTATTCACTGAACTGCTATGTTAAAAAGTAAATTCATAAGGAGCAGTGTGTTTGTATGTCCTCAATAAGTTCTAACAAATGCTGAAATAATTTTTTTCTAAGTATTTTACAAATAATAAAACACATTTTTTTCATTTTTGGGAAAAGATTTATTTATTTATGCTTACAGAACTGGGGTCAGAGGTGTGGTGGGTGAGAGGATTCACCAGAGACAGAGTGGGGAGCAGAACAGGCAGATCGACGAAGTACACGGCTGAGGGGAGCAGCGGGCAAGTCAGGAGAGGTCTGCCGCGCCACGTGGTCAGCTCCCTGGCCGGGGATTGAACTCAGCTGAAGTGGCTGTGGAGAGCTTCCTAATGCAGTGCTTTAACCCGTTGCGCCACCAGGGAGAGCCCCACATTTGGATTTAAAGGTTGAAATTTTCATCAGTTTTTTTTTTTTCTTGGGATACCTCCAAATTATCTTTTCTATTCCTTCCTTCCATTTATTTATTTAGATGACACTGGTTTACAACAAACCTGTGCACCTAAATCATACCTTTTCTTTTTGACTTAAGTCATCTCTTCTCCCTTTTAATGGGCAATGGGTAAAACATGTATGTGAAATGAGCAGGTTACATGAATAGTTCTTAAGGGAGGTGATATAACTTCATTATTAAGGTGGGATGTCCCATCAAAATCAGAGATGTCAACCCTTTTATAAATATGAAAGGAGGTTTGGAATGTACCAAGGGAAAGATAAGCAGATGGATCAATGAATGAGTTAATTTGAAGGAGTTAGCTTCAACCATTGTGTAACTTGATTGAAAGTAATTCTTTTGAAGTTGCTTTATGTCTCTCAAGTTATTACAGAGGTTTGGTTGATGGTGTGAAATACTGAAGTATTCTGGTGGTGCTTAAGAATTAGTGTAATTTCCTGACTCTACTAGAAACTAATACCAGAAGAACTTGCATAATAGGGGTAAATTCTCTATGAACTCATTGTTTGAGCTGAGGCTCTGAGTTCATTGCCCTAGAAAGTTCATGACCTTGGTAAAGTTTCTATGTGCTTCTCACAAAAATAAAAGAAAGCATCAACAAAGACTGGTTTGAAGGTGTAAGAATGACTGTATTCAGCTAAAGTATTTTGAAAATAATTAACTAAGTTGGGAAGAATATATAATTTCTGACCAGTTGTTTGCAAAATAAACAGTGTTTTTCACTTTGTTTCCCCCCTTACTACTGTGTGTTTGTAGACACAACTGAAGTGCCTGCATATGGGGCTCACTGAGGAGGGAGTTGATGGCTGATGTTGAGAGGGCTTTAAGTGTTTATTGCTGTGATGATAGACTAGCACACTTGAAGAAGTGGTTTACTAAAGAGACCCTAGTGGCTGGGAAGAGTGGCTGAATATGTTGTGTGGGGCACATCTGATCCATTCAATCTGACCAGCTCACATCCACAAATGCTGTGATCTGGCTGAATTGTCTGGAGGGATGGACAACCCCTTTGGAGATGACAAAAATGATGGAGTATCCACAATGTAAAAATTCAGGTTTTCTAATATTTACATTTCTTTTCACTTCTCTCTTTCACTCTCTCACACACACCCTCACAAATGTATTAGATATGAGGAACAGACAAAAACATGTGATAAAAGTTTTAAAAGATTTAGTCTAGTAATTTTCAAATTAATTTTAGCAGCAGAAAAATTACTCCTAAATGAAAAAGAAAGAAGTGGACTCTGTTGACAGATCCCAGGGAAGCCCTTAGTCTCCTCCTTATCCTTGTGCTATACCATTTACTAATTTCCAAGTCTCCGGAGCATCTTCTGAAACCCGAAGAAGCCAAACCCAATAAAACATCTCTGTTTGGCTTTTAAAGGAAATGACCACAAGTTATCTGTAGGTAGTTACTTCATATTCAATTGCTTAAACAAAGATTTTGAGTTATGACTATACTATTCCTATGAGATGACAAATGGCTTGTCATCTCTGTCTTTTTCTCTGAAATGGGAATACTTCTATCTGTGTTAGTCTGGACAATGCCATCTAAGTGTGCCCATGTTTTAATGAAACAACCTACGGCTACATTTTGCAGACAAAAAGGGCCTCTTAGGTGTGATTCAGTTAAGTGTCCTCAGATGGGGAGGTTCTCTTGGGGCTCCGAGTATAATCACATGTGTGTGTCCTTTAAGAGAGAGACAGAGGGAAATATGTGACTGCAGAAGAGGAGAATCAATGTAGGAAGCAGCAGAAGTTGCTGCTGAACAAATTTTCTCCTAAAGCTTCCAGAAGAAACCAGCCCTGTGGAACCTTGACTTTTAGCCCTATGAACTCATTTTGAAATTCTAACCTTCACTACTATTAAAGAATAAATTTCTGTTGCTTTAAGTTACTGAGTTTGTAACTTACGGGAACAGTAGTAGAAAACTAACCTAAAATCTATCATGCATGATTTTTGTGGTGACTAAAATAAGATCACACATTCACACCTGTAAACTGTCAATGCACACAGTAGGTTTTAGCAAACAGTGTCACTGTCATTCTTCTGCATGAACATATGTAGTTTGAAAAATAAATTTTATGTTTGCCAATTAATTCATGGAGTCCCTATAGACTTAACTACTGATTGTTTGCCAACAATACACAATATACAAGTCTTTTGAAGAGACGAGATCATTCCTATGGAGACCTGTTTTTACTGAATTCATGTCACTTGGGCCCTTTTATTTTTAGGTATTTCAGTGCCATTTCCATGAATGGGGGCTGGGTTACTGCACATCGTTTTTCCTCAAGGATTTGCTCCCCTAATTATGTTATGTTGGCAGAAGTTAATTTTAAAATGTGTTTGGATTTTTGATTGATCATGGTGGAAGAGAGGAAAGCCATCCTTTTTTTCCCAATATGTCAGGAAGCCTTCAGAGGTGATGCCTTAAGCCTGTATTTCAAGTTTGAAATGGAAAAGCTATGTTCACAAATAAGTGTGCCTGGGTAAAGCATGTGACTCCTCATTATGTATTTTTTAATTTGAAATCATATGAGAAAGGACTAACATTTGAAGGATATTAATGTTCTGTTTGACAAAGCAAAAATATTGTGGGAGAAAATTGGCTATTGGAATAAATGGTGATATTCTCCATTATCGAATGGGTGGCATATAATCATCTGTCTTGATTCCTTGAGATTGCTTAACCTTTGAGATATTTGTTTATGATTATATGCTTTTCTGGTCATCTTTATTGAAACCCTGTAAGATGGTGGTGTAGAACTACTGGTTCCTGATGTATAAGCTTATTCCCTCAACAGGTATTTTGCAATAGCAATCAAATCATTCCTCATGAAAAAATAGCTCCAATATTCACTTTATGGATAAATTGCTTCCCTACATTTATAAATATATCAAAAGAGATATTCCTTTCAATGTTGATGGTGTCTTATTTAGTTTAAAGAAATTGTGATGTATAATACTAGTAAGGAGAGCAAATTGTGGGATGATGAATGTTCTCCATCTATTCTACAGAATTTGATAGCTTGATGTTTGTTTAAAATAAGTTAAATAATCATTTCTTTCCAAACTAGACTCGTGTGGAGCATTCTGTCTTACTTCAATATTAGAGGAGTAATGAGGGCAGAGAAAGGCATTCAGAAAAACATGGAATTGCAGTGCATTTAATGTCTTTGGGAGTTATGGAGCCACAATTATCACACACGCGCGCACACACACACACACACACATATATTTGAGGTTATATGTTCCAGGTATATAGTCTGTCACCTCAGTAACTCTATATATCACAACATTCCCAGTACCAAAGGTCCAGTCATAACCCACCACCAACATATTCTGTCCTTATTCTTCCCCTCTGGTAGTACCATTTTGTGGTCAATGTCTAGAGGTTTGTGTTTGGTTTCTTTTTGCTTGTTTGATGGCTTTTATTTCCCTCTATACACCATAAATGAGTAAATCAGATAATAATTATTTTTCTCCTGACTTTCACTTAGCAGAATCCCTCAAGTTCCAATCTAAGGTATTTTTCACAAGAAATTGGTTCATGCAATTATGAAAGCTGAGGTGTCCCATGATTTTCCATTTAAAGAGAGAGACTTAGGAAAATCAGTGATTTAGTTCCAGTCTGGGTTTCAAGACATGTGACTCAGAAGAGCTAACAGTATATGCTCTGGTCCAAATACAGGAGAGAATACATGTCTCAGCTCAGAAAGAGAGAATAAATTCTCCTTTTCTCTGCTTTTTTTGTTTGTTTGTTTCATTCAGTCCTCAACAGGTTTGTGCCTACCCACATTGTGGAGGGTGATTTGTTTCAGCCTACTGATTTAAATGCTGTTTATCCAGAAACACCTTCACAAATATACCCAGAAGAATGGTAAACCAACTATCTGAGTATCCTGTGGTTCTGTTGGGTTGACATCACATTCACCAACTAGATATTATTGCCCAAGGTTAGTATAAATAGAACTTGCACCAAACATGATCCTCAACTCACTGCCCCCAAATCCAGCTTTCTGACACTTACAAGATTTCTCATAATAACTTATTAGAACAATCACCTGCCAATACTATTCTCACAAACCAATACATAAATATAAAAGAATATCATTGTTCTTGCTCTTCTACTCTTTATATTTACCCTTATACTCTTACCCTCATTCTCTTTATGTCTTAACCTGGAAAGGAAATACATTTTTTTGTTTTTACAGATGACCTGTTATATTTTGTCTTAAGTTATTTTGGGATGAGCTAGAGTTTGATCAGCAGAGCACTAATCACAACTTAAAAGTAATTTCAGAAAGAATTTAAATAGTGTAAAAATCCATACACATAAAGGAACAAAGAAAGGTGTTTTCATCACCACAATGCTAAAGGATTGATAGGAGTGGGTGTAAGTAACTGAACATAAATTCTTGATGCTTGCGTACACTGAAAATAGTATAGAAATAAGCCAACAAAAACTTGTCTGCTCTTCATGTACTGGAAGATTCTTAAGATGCGACAATGTGATGGCAGCTTTGTCAGGAAGAGGAACAAATGGATGACTAGAGATTCTTCACCAAGTGTCTAAAAACAGTGTTCAGAATTCCACCCATCAGCCTGAGGAGATGAATAACTGAAATCACATTATACCTATATTTTCTGAAGTGAAAACTGTCAACATTACTGTCACTGACAATGTTCTGACTGAGCTGGAAGGAGATTTTTGGCAGTTCACAATCTGTTAGCTCATATTTCCACAGCTCTGGGGAAATGGCCTCAATACTTCAAGACCCAATACCTGGGTTGTCAGGGAGAAATCAGGGTCAGAAGTAGTCACTGGTCTAGTACTTTCAAAGTTTAAAAAGAAAGACACAATATATGATGTTAATAGATAACATTATAAACATGTAATTCATGTTTTATTCAGAGATTGTGTTTTTTACATGGAGAATTGGTCAGTGTTCATTTATTTGATGTTTATTTATTAAATATGATTCCAGGTGTTGCAAATATAATAGTGAGCAAGCAAATACTACAGTTTAAGAAGTTATATTCATATTTTGTTTAGTTATATGGAGATAAAAATAGGGAGGTGATATGAACATACTATACACAAGGAAAAAATGAACAGGATTTTTTTTATTATAGAAGTACTATGAAGGCCATAAAACAGACTTAGTAAAGGGAATAATTAGTAGAATAGTAGTGGAAAAGTCCCCTCTCAGGAAGTGGCACTCAAACTCAAACATATGTCATTTATAAGTGTAAATAAACATGCTGAATTGTGTGTAAGCCATCAGAGACTGTGGCCAGTCATTCTAGGGAATCTGCCAGTTGTAAGTTTGATAGGTAGGCAGCTGCACAGCATATTTTACTGGGGTAATTAAAGGCGGAAGCAGTCATTTCCTTGCTCTTATTTTTGCATGTCTTATACATGTACATAGATAGTTATTAAGTAACAATGTTTTAAATATGAACATAGAGAAATTGGTGGCTATATTGGTTTATAGGTTGAAACTATGTTCTTTTATGTGGAAGATTTAGTGATTGAGTTTTGCACTTATACATAGAGATCTACGATTTCTATGTGTCCATATAATGTATAAAATAATTCATAAAACTGAAAGTTTTTGTGTTTACATAGACACAGGCATTGTATCATTTAATCTATATAACACAATACCTAAGCTTACCTGTGGGTAGGTTTTTTTTTTTGAAGATTTATTTATTTGTGCATACATATCTGGGGTACAGGCCAGAGGTACAGGGGCGGTGAGAGGATTCACCAGAGAGAGAGTGGGGAGCAGAACAGGCAGATCATCAAAGTACACTGCTGAGGGGAGCAGCAGGTGTGTCAGGAGAGGTCTGCTGTACCATGTGGGTCAACTCTGGGGCAGGTGGGGATCGAACTCATGCTAGAGTGTCTTTAGCTTCTTAGTCTATGCTTTAACCTGCTGCGCCACCAGGGAGGGCCCACGTAGGTTTTTTTTTTTTTTTTTTTTGTGCATACAGAACTTGGGTACAGGCCAGAGGCTCAGGGGCGATGAGGGTCTTCACCAGAGACAGAGTGGGGAAGAGAACAGGCAGATCGACGAAGTACACTGCTGAGGGGAGCAGCGGGCGGGTCAGGAGAGGTCTGCCATACCAGGTGGTCACCTCCGGGGCAAGTGGGAATCGAACTCATGGGGAAGCGGCTTTAGATTCTCAGTGCTGTGCTTTAACCTGCTGCGCCACCAGGGAGGGCCCCAGGTAGGTGTTTTAAATGAGAAAGTAAACCACAGATACATTAAATCTGTTCCAGAGGTTGTGCATGCATACAAACGACGCATTTTAAAATCCTTGTTTTTCCACCAACATGCCCTTTTGTGTGGCTATCATTTGAGTATATTAGACAAAGAATTGTATGTTGAAATACTCAGGCTCATAGATAGTTACATGATACAGATAAACAAGAATAAGGTAAGAAAAGTACTAATGTCAGAATATTTTTGGTTCTCATTTAGCAATAATTTTTAGTATAATGGAACTCAGTCTCAGATAGACAATGCCTTCCATTGATAAGCCTTAGCAGAAGATTATTGCATTGATTTTCATTTTAAAATTTGCAATCTAAATTAATTAACAATCTACCTAATTATTAATACTGTGTAAAGTATTAGTTATTAAATTGTCAGCACATTAAAAATACATTCATTTTTAAAATGGGAAAATCTATTTATCTATCATCTACCTATTATCCACCCATCTGTGTATCATCTATCCTTTTTTTTCTTTTAATTTCTCCAGGGATTCAAAATTCTTCAGGAATTTTCCCTAAGCATTCTCAAAATGACACTTTTGAACAGAGATTAAGCATGCACATTTGTTAAATAGGCCTGCTGCTAGGTATAGTAATGATGTACTTTAAGTGAATGTCTACCTCCTGGGTTATAATCCCCCTTTCCTTTTGTAAATTTTGGGTCTTGTGTTTTCAGGAATTTAGTGACCTGCTGCTTCTGTTCTCTGTCTGATTTATCAAAACACAGTCTTAAGGCATACTCTAGTATTTCATTAATCCTAAAGTATTAATAACTAATAACAGCTTAAAGTATTTCTTCTCTAATAAATATTGTGTTTTAATAAAAATCGAAAACCAATCTCAAATAATATCATTTCAGATATCATGAAGAGAGACTCATAGGAACCTTTGTGAATTATGTGGGCAGTTTTATAATTTACTTATTTCTGAGGTCAGCTGCTTCTATGCAATTGAAAACAGGACTCACTGAAAACTGCCAGAAAAACATAACTACCCAATGTTTTAATGATGAACAAAATAAGATGTATGTCTGCCAGATTTTCTCACAGCATTAGCTTTCTTCTCTACCTCATGACCATGCAAGTTCTGACATGCACTGAAGTAATTAAATGCCATGAAGCATCCTCAAATTTTGTTCATGCTCAGTCAAATTCATATCTTCTTCCACACCTCTTAGTAGGTGTGGAGCCAGAGCCTGAAGGAAGATTGCACACTTAGTCCCTTCAGAAAAGATGAACTAGGCACTGTTAAAGTAGTGCTCCTCCTGCAAGGGCCAGTCTCCACAGCCACAGTCTTGTGAGGACTTTTCCTTGTCTATTTTACCCTAGAAAACTTTGGTTAAAATAAATATCAAAGGAAGCCTGGAAATAAAAGAAGGAATGATATGTATAGAAACAATGGCAGACAACATGTTAAGCATTTTACTTCTATTGTCTCAAAGACATCTCACAGTGGATCCATGAGGTCAATGTTGTCACTGCTCTGTAGGTTATACATGAGGAAATGGAGGAGGCACAGGGTATGTACACCCCAGATCACACAGATAGGCAGTGGACATAGGGATATTGACCCAGGTGTGGCTGAGGCAAAGTCCATTTACTTTGTCTCTTCATACATACTGAGAAAGTGAACACTGGTAGAAGGAGACAGTAATTTTTCCAGGTGTTCTTTGCCATTTATTCGAATGATCCTACATATAGCATCTGGCTCTGGTTACTTCCTTAAAGCAATGTCTTAATGAAGATTATGCCCTGGATGGTGACATTCAGAAGAAAGATGATGATAACCATGATTTCTGTTCTTTCTTGAACCTTCCTTTTATTCCCTTGGGTTTCTTTAGCATTTTACTCATATTTTTGTGTTAACAGTTGACATATATTTACTTTTTATGAGCTCCTTGAGGACAAGGAACAAAATTTTGTTGTCTTCCTTCCTCTTAGTATTTCCTTTCCTACTTATCTTTGTTCATTTCTCTTATCCTCTCTACCGTTCTTCTGCGAGGCTTATCTATAACTGTGGTGAATACTGAACTCCAGAGCCAGTTAGTGGTAATCTTGAACCCAAACCTCATTGGTTTACATTGCACATTTCTATCTTCTTGTTCCTCTGAAATGTCCCTGGATAATTCCATGATGGTTAATGTGTCATGTAATGACCTAACTTCTGCCTTGAATATTTTAGTTTTTTTTTTCTCTGACTGTAGTATCACTTGATAGGCTTGGGATTCATTTTCTTATATTTGATATATAAGGTCTATATACTTTAATGTGTTAAAACTTAACATCGTGGAGGAACATGACTCAGAATATTCCTGGAACCAACTCTTTGGGAAGGTTTTGACCTGAATAGTTTTTGGAGGTTGATTGGTGATATGTGCTAGTGCACTGAAAGGACATAGAGTTAGACAAAATCATCAGATCCATCAGATTTGGATTATGAGAGCAAACATCTCCAAATAATTACTTTTAATAATTTTCCCCATTGCTTATAATGGGCAAGACATTGACATGGTGATGGGGGGTAGTGATATTGCAAGATGGAGAAGAGTTTGACCCTGAAAGCTTCTTTGAATGACTTTTCCAGTGAGATTTATGAAAATTGACTTGTTACCTACTCACTTGACTATAGTGGGAATCTTTACATTTTCCTAACAACCACAGGGGGCTAAAAATTTCCCTGGGTATAGATGTGGTAGTAGAAGGAAGTTATGTTATTCACTTTAAGGAAGTAAATAAAAAATGCAATACAAGGTGCTACTGAAAAACAAAGGATTGAATACCACATAGGGTGTATGCAGGAATTCATTTGGGGGGATTAAAAGAAGGCTTCTGGAAGAGGTGTCACCTTAGTTAAGTTCTGAGGACAATGTAGGAATTAACTGGTGAATTAAGAGAAATGGGGCTCAGAACAATGTACCTGTACCAGGCTTTGAGAGAGTGTTATTGAGAATTTAAAATAGTCACAAAAGTCAAATAACAACAAGGAATGAAATGAGTTCTCTGAATTTGGCATCAGATTTCGTAATGATCCTGGGAATACGTTCTAATTAGGATTAGGGAGCTGAAAGATATATGATTATGGTTAAGGGATATATAGCTGATGAAAAAGTGAACTCTAAATTTCTGAACATTTACATATGAAATGGATGATAGTGTTAGGATGGTGATGTTTTTGAGGGAATTAAAATTTATTTTTGAAAATGCTTTTTGAAGCATGTTCTATATGCTGTGAAATGTGCAGAAGCATGAGGAATTTTTATATGGTAACCATTTTGCAGAGCACGATAGGAAACTTAATATTCCATAAGCCTCACTCATACTGCCTTCTGATAAAATCTCATATCTTTGAAATTTATCCATGTTGTTGGGTATAGCAGTGGATTGTTCTTTTCCTTTGCTATCTAGTATTCCACTTCATAACATCCAACTTTAATTTTCATATTATTAATGGACACTTGAGTTGTGTCCAGTTTTGTGTACTATTAAAGATATTTCTATCTTGCAAATCATTATACAACTTTTGGCTATACATCAGACTTTTCTACTGTATATAAAGGCAGGCACGTACCTCATGGATTAAAGCATATACATGTGTTTTGATTTGGTGGAAACTGCCAACTGGTTTTCCAAAATGATTGTACCAATTTAAACATAAATCAGCAATGTATGAATATTTCATTTTCTCCATATCCAACCAGCATTTGCATTTGCTTGACTACCTTTTTTTTGACTACTGGAGCGGGATGTCTCCTTATGGATGTACTTGCTTATCCCTGATGACTAATGATATAGAACATATTTCTAGATGCCTTTTGACAATTAGATATCTTTTATAAAATGCCTCTTTAATTCTTTGCCCAAATGTAAAAATTGATTGTTTCTAAAAACTTTTTGAGAAGTTTTTTGTAGAACTTCTTTGATAAACAAATATTAATCAGAAAAAAATGAGTAATTCGAGTAATTATAGATTGAGTGTAAGAAAATCTCTTAAATGCTTAATGCATATTAATTTATTAATCTTCACTAGTCAACTCATTTATATAGAGATCACTATTACTTTCACCCTTTAATAGATGAGAAATTGAGGAACAGATATATTTTTCATATGACTAAGATCACAGAAGTAGTAAAGGGCAGAAATGGCTTTTGAAAATAAGCAGTCTGTTTCTAGAGCCCTCAAGCTTAACTGCTACACTGTCCTGCATTTGGATGCAACTAATGGAGCTAGATCCCTGAGAGGGAATGCCAGAGGTTGAGGGCACAGATTTGGAGATTAACCTTAGGTGAGAGAAATACTGGAGAAGAGAAGTAAGTTTTTAATTGAAGAGAGATAGGAAGCTGAAGGAATTTCAATTCACAAATTTCCATTCCCTATAGTCAAATAGGAAGCTAATCCTGTTTGACAGTAAAGAGGCAGTGAGAGTTTGAGAAGGATGGAAAATATTTTAAGTTGGAACTTCGGAAAATGGGACACTGACCAACTGGAATACACAGAGGAATATCTAGGATTTTATGAATTTTAATTTGAGATTGGAGAGTACAAATCTACTGTGACACTAATCTTTGTGTTTTTGTGAGTGACACTGGCAAAGGTCAGAATCCTATACTATGCCCACAAAAGCTGGTTTTATTTAGTAGGATTGGTTTTGTTATTTGTTCTATTGGGAAGATAAGAAAACAAGAACTTGGACTACTGGAAAAGCATCATACATGGAGGTAGTGGACGAATGGGGTTGGGATGGAGAGGGTAAGAAGTATAGAACGTGGGCAACCATGGGAGAAAGGGGAGGAACTCACAGATTGAATTTCTCAAAAAATTCTATAATAAATATTTATCCTGAGCGTGTGTGGAAACTGGAATATTAAAAAGGGTGGTGAGACGCTAGATATTTGAGACAGTGATTTCTGTTGTAGAACAGTCTAGATATGACAAGGTTCAAGGTGTGTTTCTGGGTGTTGGTGATTGCAGAGGAGTGAATGGGTGGGGTGATGATGAAATTTATTAGAATTGAGGAAGTCAGGAAAGAACTGAGATACTAGGTTGTTTTAAAATGTGGAGTATCCATAGAGAAACTGAAGTCACACTTGAGTATTGAGAGGTGCTGAGGATGAAGAGAAAGATAATGATTCAAATATTCACTAAATGTGAGAAGCTGGTATGAGCTCTGAAGACGACTTTGAAAATAGCAATTAGATGAAGGAGAAGTGGGTGACATAGTTGAGTGCTAGACTACAAAGACACAATTTTTAGATAAAACTACAAAGACACAATTTTTAGATAGGATGGAAGAATAAAGTTTGAAAGGTAGGATTCATGTGTTCAACTTATTTAGCACAATTGCTGGCAAACAGTCAGAAGCCAACAAAAGTTTGTAGAAAGTGAATTTAGAAGGAATAGGGAGGAAGAAATCTCAAGTGATCTGAAGAAAGAAACTCACAGTGGAGAAAGACTGGAATCAGTGGCAAACTAATTTAGAGAAGAGATAAAAGGCATCCATTTGTTAATAATTTCCTCCTGATTATGGTTTATTGCCTTTAGTGCTTTTGAAATAGAGATTAGAGAGTGCAAAGGTATTGCTTTCACATCGTAGTAAATCTTAGAAAGAAGCAAGTCTTATCAATATCTTCCAAACTTGGAGCCTAATCTTATTAATGATACAAACTAGCACTCAAGGCATCACGCACTGTTCAAGCACTTTACACTTTTAACCCACTTAAAATCTGCTCAGGAGTAATTTGAAGCCATTCCATTTGGGAACTGATTTGGTAAAATCAACGAAGATACATTTTCCTCTTGATTGTGGGCTCACAGTTCTTTTCAACCATGACACGTGCAATGTTTATAGATGTAACACACTCTCATACATTCTATGGAAAGTTCAGAGAAGTAAGTTAACATTTACTGGCATTACTATTTAAGTAGCTTCCCACAAAGGTTCTTGCATGTGGAGCAGATGCGGGAGTCACTGCTATATTCAATGACTTGGGGTACTTACTTTGTTCTTGTTCCCCTTGAATGTGGATGAGGAAGACAGATGTTCTTAGAAGAATGATTTTGAGTTTGTAAAATTCATAACAAATTATTTATTAATTTTGATATTTTCACCCTTTTTGGAAACATTACACAGTCACCTTCCTCTCCTCCAACTCATCCACGTGCCTGTCACACATTGAAGCTGTTTTAAGATTATCTGCCTTAAATCATCAATACATTGTATGTCTGTTTGCACATATTTCTTCTCATCTTTTTTCCACAGAAGGTTAAAGCTAGAGCAAGCATATGAAAACACTGTTCAATTCTTTAAGGCTTTCAGCTATGCATTCTCACTTTTGTTCTCTCTCTATTAAGTAATTAAATAGGGGGCAGATGAAGTTAGTAGGTGGCAGACGCAAGACCTTCTTGTTCATTTTCTGGTGAAAACTTTTTCCTACTATATACGTGTCAGACTCAAGCTGATCAGGTTTTCAGTGAGGTTTTCTCAGACATCTTTTCACTGGTCAAGAAGTATAAAGCAGTGATTTTCAGGCTATTTCTTAATATTAAGTTATAACAGTGGAGTTGCAGGAGGTCACTTGAGCTGGGGGTGGAGCAGAGTGAGCTCACCACACCTGTGCACACACAGCGCACACATTCATATACATTTTTATGGATAAGCAGACTCAGAACATGGGAGTAAGTTTACCTAAATGACTCCTCAGTGAATCTGTTGCAGAAATCGGTCCAATTTCCCCAATAACTTTCTTTTCAGTGTTCAAAAAGAAAACACTAAAAAAGGATACATTTCACATATGTATCCTTTTACACTGATGAACTATTCCTTGCAAACTTGTGCATGCAATCAATAGATTCCTCAAAATTAGCACCAATGCCCTGATTGAAAAATCAATCCACTACTTTGGTCCTTCATTCTCTATTAAACTTTGAGAAACTCTCTTTGCCCTGCTATATCTGATTTCCCTCACTGGTTTCAAATGCATTCTGATTCCATGGAACATATTTAATTCAGCTTTACTGAGATATAGTTGATAAAAAGAATTGTAAGATATTAAAATGTGCATTGTGATGAACTGATATACAATGCACATTGTAAAAGGATTCCCTTCCCCTCTTCATCTAATTAGCTGGTAAATCTATCACTTCACATAGGAATTTTGGTTGTCTTTTTTTGTGTGTGAGCATATTTAAGTTCTATACTTCTTGTGTGTGTGTAGTAGAACTGGGGGGTAGGCCAAAGGCACAGGGGTGAGAAGATTTACTAAAGACACAATGGGGAGCAGAACAGATGGGTTGACTGAAATATACTGCTTGGGGGGGGGCGCGGTGGGCAAGGCTGTGAAATGTGGGTCAGCTCAATGTGGGTCAAGGATTGAATTCAGGCTGTAGAGGAAATAGGTCCTGAAGTTCTAATCTCTTAATAGATTTTAATTTTATAATATAGTGTTATCAATTACAGTTACCAAATTTGACACTAGATCCTCAGATCTTATTTATCTTACAGCTGAGAATTTGTACCTATGACCAATCTCCTCTATTTCTCCCATCCTCTAGACTCTAGCAACCGTGGTTCTACTCCCTGTTTCTTTCAGTTTGAAGATT
The DNA here is from genome assembly GCF_000260355.1 of Condylura cristata. NCBI lineage: Eukaryota > Metazoa > Chordata > Mammalia > Eulipotyphla > Talpidae > Condylura > Condylura cristata. Next base: position 31,357,036 of record NW_004567107.1, read on the forward strand.
CTACATAAGCTAGTCCATGTAGTATTTGCTTTTCTTTGGCTAATTTCACTTAGTATAATACATTTAGTTCCATCTATGTTGTTATAAATGGGAGGATTTCCTCCTTTTCTAAGACTGGATAATATTCCCATGTGCTTTTTGTGTGCGTGTGTCTATGTGTGTATAACATCTTTAGCACAGAAAATCACAATCAGTATAACTGCATTTGACCACTTAATTCCCCCCCCCACCCCTGCTCCCATAATGACTAGCTTCTTTCTCTTTCTCCTTCTTCTCTGGAGATCTGGGACTGTGGTGAGACATCTGCTCTGTCCCCTAGGTTTGCTCCTGATTTGAAAATAAGTACATCTAAATTGTGCTTCAGTCATTACACTGAAGACAGATGTCAGATTTCTTACAGGCTTTTCCTTTCATTCTCAAGGAGAAATAAAAAGTTGACAGATAGTTTCATCTCCATATAACGGGGATTGTAAGGTTAACCCTTACAGCTCTGTCTTTTCTGATCTCCAGGTAGCCTATCATGTTATAGTTCTCTGTCGAATTTTGACCTTTAATGCTTGTTTGTATAAATGAACTAATTATCTTCCATTTCTCCTTCCTATTTGTTATTTAAATAAACAAATATCAAACTATAGTCAACTTTGTATTTTCAGGTGCATATGAAGACCCGTATCTATCCAGCAGGCAGGAAGTTTAGCTTTGCAGACATTTCTTACAGAAACCATCATGTACATTATTCATTTATCTCTAGGGCCGAAATTAAACCTTATTCACCACTCAGAAATAGATGAAATGATAGAACAGATTAAATACAAACCTTCAAAATTCTTCAATTCAATATGGAGTAGAAAAATTTCAAAAGGCAGAAGTGAGCACACCCACTAGATGATATTTGTAACTTTTCCAGATTGACCAAACATATCATATACTTATAACACCACTCAATTCATCATGAGATATTAGATGCTATCATGAAAATGGGGCAAAGGAATGTACAAACAATGACATTTCACAAGAAAAATGCACATGTAAAAAATTCATTACTGTGTGGAAAGATAGTTTAATTATGGTATATTGCATTTTATTAAAGCCTCTTTCTAGGGATATGGATGTGGACTTCCATCCTGAGTTTCTACTTATTTTGGCTAAATGGAAAATATGGGTTATAATCTTTGATGTATGTCTTCTATAATTAGTGGAATTTATTCTTCTGCTTTGCGAAGGAAGAGCTAAAATAATATTAGAATAAAAAACTAGGTGCTGTAGTACTCTGTCTGGAGAGGTCAAAGCTTGGCTCAATTGAGTCTCATAAATATTCATACAATCCACACCATCATAACCTGCTATATTGAATAGGTCTAGAGTTGGAAAGAAATATAGGGAGGGTAGTTATCAGATCCTTGTCATCAGGAACTCACAATTAAATGATGCACAAAAGTATAAAGGTCAAGATGCAACTTGGGCTTAGTAATAGAATCATCAAAAAAAAAATACAGTGAAGTATTAAGGAAAGAGTGAAAAAAATTTGGTTTACTTGAAATATCACCTTAATAATACTGGATTTTCTCTAAGTTGAAGTACTTTCATAAGTTTCCGAGATAAATTGGATTTACTATATAACAAAATAATCACATTACCTTTTCCCTTAAAGATGGGAAATGCCACTGATTGTGACTTGCAAAGTAAGAAAGTGGGATAAGAATTAAAAAGCTTTAGTTAGAAGTTTGTTCTCTGGCTCAAGGAGTGTGTTTTTACTTTATTTTTATTTTTTGAGTAGGATAACCAAAACTTGGATTGGTCTGTGCAATTCAGTGAGTCTCTTCATCTGATACACTGTCTGCTTCTCTTCCCTTCTTCAGTGAGAAGCCAGAAGTTGCTTTAAAAGCACAATCAAACCCTCACATTCCCAGCAGATCAGTTTCCATTTTTTCATAGCATAAGTAATTTGGAAAACTTGACTATTAACCAAACTGTATTTTCAATATGGACTGAGATGTAAATCACATGTTTATTTTAACAAAACTGCTGCAGCATTTCAAATTCTATCTTGCATAGAGGCTTTTGCAATACACACCTAAACAAATAAAGGAAAGAGAGGTTTCTTTCTTTCTTGTTTCTTTTTTTGGTTCTCTCCCTCTCTCTCTCTCTCTCTTTTTTTTTTTTTTTGTTTTCTTTTGATGTCCTCCACTAAGGCCTTTTCTTGTTAATTTTGTCAGCTAGTTGCTACTTAAAGTCGACTTCCACAGAGATGTGTGTATTTGCAGGTCAGCTTCATCAAACATTCATTGTTCAATACTCTGACAGCTGGTAGCAAGCATTCATACTCCTTCCTTGTTTGGTTTTCTGATAAAACCTGTCAAGTACTGGTTGACTATAACTGAATTTGTCACCCTCTCAGCAAGGTTATACCTCTTCTTCTTATAAAATAAAACAATAAAACAACATTTCTAACCCCTCTCCATCACTCCCTCCCAATTTGACAAGCAAATAGATGAAGAGCAGGTTTAAACCAGACTAACATCAACAAAGTTCATTGTTAATGAAAAATTCTTACGCATCTAAAAACCAAAGGATTGCTTCTGTGAGAACATTTGCTCAGAAGATGAGGGAAGATAGAGAGAAGGTTACAGAAAAAGAGCCCTGGTATGTACGCAGTTCAAACTGAGCATCTAAAATCTGTCAATTTGGGCAACAAATCATTCCAACCAGATGCTTGGTGCCCTGTGGGTCTTCTCTATGGATTTTTTCTACTTATCAAACTAGTTTATTGCTGTGGAAAGGATAAGTACCCAAAAGAAAACTATTATGAACCATCTAATATAGGATTCGCAGTTCCTAAAGATGAGAGCCAAAAATGAAGTAAATTTCACTTTTACATGGGACAAGAGATGAAATATCTCAGTAGTCAATGTAACTTTTAAGTGTCACCTAGGCAGATATATGAGAATTCTGTCTTTAGAAAATGCGTCATCTTCACACAGCTAGTTAGATTTCTCTAAGCTTCTGTTATTTTCCTCTCCCTTTTTTTTTTCATTCAGAAAATGGAGACACTAGTAACTGCCCTGATTACCTCAAGAGTTTATTGTTAATAACACATGAGTCTGTTTGACAGAATAAAAGCTTTCACTTGTGAAATGTATTCAATTTTTTATTAGCTATTTTACTTATAATTACTTTGAGGAGAAAGTAATCAGAGAAGAATGATTCCAAAGGTCTTTTCCTTTTTAACAAAAAGACTAAAGGAAGACTGAAGACAAAGTATAAAATCACTACATGAGGATGATATCAGTGGTGATAACAATTACTGCTCTGGTATGACAACAAAATCTACCAAAAAAAGTCAACCCAAATATCTCAGGATCATAGCACTACAGAGATTTATTTTTTTGCTGATGAGGCTAAATTGGAGAAGATGCTGTGTACCACTCAGCATTCAGAAATGGAAGCTGTGCTATGTTCAGCATACAACTCCTGTGACCACCCTGTCAATAGACTGTTAAAGACAGAGTTCAGAAGAAGGCATAGAATGATAGACCTGATCTTCACCTACATATCCTCAGCATACAGTTATGTTTATACCTTCTAACAATGTACATTGGGACATAGAGTCCAATAACAGGCAAAAGAGAAAAGATAAATGCAGTTGATAAATAGCTACTCAGTTTCTGTCAGATTAAATAATTTCTCTTCTTAAGATTAAATCATTTCTAGTCCTCGCTTGTGGCGCAGCGGGTTAAAGCACAGCACTGGAAGTTTATATGTTTTTACAGTTTTACACTTCCGCATGAGTTCGATCCCCGCCTGCCCCGGAGGTGACCACATGGCGCGGCAGACCTCTCCTGACCCGCCCACTGCTCCCCTCAGCAGTGTATTTCGTCGATCTGCCTGTTCTGCTCCCCGCTCTGTATCTGTGAATCTTCTCACTGCCTCTGAGCCTCTGGCCTGTACCCCAGCTCTATATGCAAATAAATACATCTTGAAAAAAAAGATTAAATCATTTCTATTGATCATTTTTCAATTCTGGATTCTTTCCTCTATCATTTTTATTCTTCTTTATTTAATCACAGCAAGTTTTTATTTCAGAATATTTTCTGTTCCCGAGTTTATATATTTTTACAGTTTTTATTTCATGGTTTAGAATTCCTATTTTTTTCATATATTGTGAATACATTTTCTTTTGTATATTTAAAAATAGTTGTATTTCTCAATTGTCTGTTATTTAAAACCACTGTTGATTAATTCCAACATCTGGGTTTGTCTTCATCAGCTAATTCCTCATGAGCAGAAACTATATTTTCATAGTTTCTAAATAGATTGTATAATTTTAGACCATATACTGTGCTTTGGGAATGTTAGGTTGTGGAAACTCTAGTTTCCCTTATTTCACTAGAAATTTTAATAATTTTGTTTTAGCAGAGAATTAAGTTGCTTGATTTCCAACTGCAAATTGTCTTGTAGAGTTCAAATGTTCAGTTCAGTCATTTCATTCTTACCCAGCCTACCCTGAATCTGTCCTGCACATGCATCTATAAGGGGTTGGCCAAAGATCTGGACAGGGTTTATACACAGAATTTGACGGTTTACTCCTCTGGACTCTCCAAGATAGCTTGCACTTCATAATGTCAAGATTGCCCTGAATTCTTTACTCCAGTTCTTACATTGCCCATGTGATAATCACTTTGATCACTTCACCCAACTTCAACGCTAAAAACTAAAGGAATGGAAGCACACGTACAGGGCCCTTCTTCCAAGTGTTGACTCCCTTAAGCAGCTGTGTGCTTGTTCATCCTTTGGTGCATATGGTTAGTTTTGAATTTTAGCTTGAACAGACTTTATAATTCTTATCTGGGAGAGGAGACAGTTGAGTGTCAGTCTGGGAAGAACATAGTTACACTCAAAGTGGAACTTGACACCTGCCACTCTTAGTATTCACTGACATATTTATTTTACTGATGGCTTCAGTGGTTAACAATTTGTATACTGAAAGTTATTTTGCCTAACTTAACCTAAATACTAACCTAAATTGTCAAACATATTTACATAGTCAATTTCTTTCAATTGCCTGAAGTTTCTCATTTTTTTTTTTAATGGTCACTTAGTGTTTTATTCCAACAATAGAGATAATTGAAAATATAAATAATTCTGTATAACTTAACTCATGGAGATCTTTCTCACAAACTGTGATTTTCCCCACAGAAAATATAACTTTAGGGGTTCTGTGAAAATACATCTGCCTTCTTTTGTAGTAAATTCTCTTAGGTTGGTGAAATAATGGTCATTCTGTAAATTGAAGACTTTTGTTATTTTCATTTTATTTAAATTGTCTATTTGTAAAAGGGTTGTTCTGTGGGTCCTTAAAGGAACAGATTAAAGAGATATTTTTATTTTTTTTAAAGATTTATTTATTCATACAGAACTGGGGTACAGACCAGAGGTGCAGGGACGATGAGAAGATTCACTAGAGACAAAGTGGGGAGCAGAACAAGCTGACTGGTGAAGTACACTGCTGAGAGGAGCAGTGGGCGAGTCAGGAGAGGTCTGTGGTGCCATGTGGATCACCTCCAGGGCTGGGAATCGAGCTCCTGCTGAAGTGGCTTTAGCTTTTTAGTGCTGTGCTTTAACCCACTGTGCCACCAGGGAGGGCCCAAAGATCTATTATTTTTCAATTAAGAAATGTTTTCTTAGCATACCAAAGCGTTTTTAGAATGCACTGCTTTTTTATTTACACTTTTTGAATGGTAGAACCACGATTTGGTAGGCATCACATACTGACTTCCAAGGTATATTACTCATTTGGAAGCCACTTTTCTCTACTGAATCAGCTAATATTGAAGTTAGGAGATGCGGCTCAATATTTACAAAACAGAAAATGTGTCAAACACTATTATATTCTTTTATTGGATACCTTGCTAATCACAGATGAAGTCTTCCTTCCTAGGCTGCTTGCCCTACCTGAAGGTAGAATTATTTTAACAAATGTTGATTGTAAGTACTACACATAGAGTTGTTAAGCAGGTACATTTCTTAATCCTTAAAATGTCTACTTTCTCTGCTAGTACTTCCCCCCAATTAATCTCTCAACCAGTGATTATTCGGGGAAAAGTTATGCATTCTTTTTGTTTTTAGGAATCCTCCAATTTTCTATTCCAGTTTTATGGTTCCTCAATCTACTGCAAACTGTCTTTTTTTACATGACCTAACCCTGATTAATTCTAATCCTAATTCTAAACCTATGATTCCCTAAAACATTTCTAAGGTCACAGGATCCTTATCATTGGTAGAGTCAACAATTTCAAATTTGCCTACACATTAAAATTTATTCATAATCTCATACTAATGGCATATGCATCGTCATCTGTGGACATGTACAGAAGGGTGAAAAATTTGAAGTGCTTAGTAGGAAAGTTCCCAACTGAGGTCAAACAAACAGCAAACTTGATTGATTTCATACTGTAAACAAGTGTGCTTTTCATTGCCAAGTGAGTGCCATATTTTTTGCAATTTTATGCTTTTTGTTGGTGATTTCACTGATTATAATGGCCTCCAAAACATATTGAGGATGTGTGTCTAATGTTCTAAGATCAGGGGAAATGTGATGTAACTTACAAAGAAAATGTGTTCCATCAGGCATGAATTATAGGGCTGTTAAACATGAATTCAATGATAAAGAATAAATCCCTAGTAAGTTGTCTTAAACAGAAGCACATCTGAAACAAAGTTATGTATTTGTCAGTTAATAAAAATGCTGTGACCAGTGGCTCACAGGAACCTAAACTTGTATTTCCCTAGGAGCACTGATTCAGGATTATCTAATTAGTTTTTGGTGGTTTTCTAATGTTTCTAGGGACCTAACAGAGCTTATCTATATTGAATTATCAGAATAAACTGCTTCATTTCCCCCCTTCACAGGTATCTATTTGCATAGTCTAACCTTTAAACACATAATATTCTTTTGCTGGGGTTTACTGGTTCAATGCACTCATCATCTTCAAATATCCAAATTCTTTCTTTTTTTTAAAGATTTATCTATTTGGTATAGAAGTGGGGTACAGGCCAGAGATGTGGAGGGTAAGAGGATTCACCAGAGACACAGTGGTGTACAGAACAGGCAGATCGACGAAGTACACTGCTGAGGGGAGCAGCGGGCGGGTCAGGAGAGATTTGCTGTGCCATGTGGTCACCTCCGGGGCAGGTGGGAATCGAACTCATGCAGAAGTGGCTGTGCTCTAACCCGCTGCACCACCAGGGAGGGCCCCCAAATTCTTTACTTGAATCTTCTCAACTTGCCAGTGGCTACAGCTAAAGATCTGCTAGATCCTTATATTTAGACACCTCTTAGACAACTCAAATCCAAACTACCTACCACTGAAATTTTCTTTCTCTTCCATCACCAGCTTTTTCCTTAATCTATACTATCAGTCTTCATTAAAGCCATTCAGGTATTCAAACTAGAAATCTGAATTTTATCAGGTTTTCTCTCTCTTCTACCCTAACAATGAAGCACAACAACTTGTCACTAGTACTTCCTTTTTTTTTTTTTTTTTCAAATTTAACATACTTTTTCTATTCCTACAGTCACTACTGGCTATTACCATTAATTGTAAGATTGAAAGTGATTGAAACATTTAAAATGATACCTTAAATGTTTATTTTGTGCATTAAAGACTTAAATTTAAAATACTTGAAGAAAAACATAGGCAATGTGTTTTTTGACATCACTCTTAGAGATGTGTCTGAGGATTCATTTCTGAGAACAAGAAGAACAAAAGCAAAACTAAGTTAAAGTAAAATAAACATCAAACATTTTTAGTTTAGCTTCTGCACAATGAAATACGCTGTTAGGAAAATGGGAAGAGAGTCAATTGCATAGACAATATTTGCACATCATATATCCAACAAGGGACTAATATCCCAAATAAACAAAGAATTCATAAATCTCAAAAATAGCAAAACAAGCAACCTCATTAAAAAATGAGCAGGCTGGGCCCTCCCTGGTGGCGCAGCGGGTTAAAGCACTGCACTGAGAAGCTAAAGCCACTTCCGCATGAGTTCGATTCCCGCCTGCCCCGGAGGTGACCACATGGCGTGGCAGACCTCTCCTGACCCGCCCGCTGCTCCCCCTCAGCAGTGTACTTTGATCATCTGCCTGTTCTGCTCCCCACTCTGTCTCTGGTGAATCCTATCACCCTTCACATCTCTGGCCTGTACCCCA
>NW_004567107.1:31365347-31436032 GCF_000260355.1 Condylura cristata
TGCCTGTTCTGCTCCCCACTCTGTCTCTGGTGAATCCTCTCACCCTCCGCATCTCTGGCCTGTACCCCAGTTCTATATGGATAAATAAATAAATCTTTAAAAAAAAAAAATGAGCAGGCTAGCTGAATAGACACTTTCCAAAGATAAGATTATGGAATTTCCTCAAAATTTTTAACATAAAAATTCCATATGATCCAGTTATCCTGTTTCTGAGTAGTTACCACTAAAACATAAAAACACAAATTCTAAAAGACACATACACCCCTATGTTTACTGCAGCCCTATTTATGATAGCCAAGAGCTTATACAATTAAGTCTCCATCAATGGACAAAGAAGGCATGGTGTATATACACAATAGAATATAATTAATAGAATACTATAAATGGAAATCTTGCAATTTGCAATAATGTGGATATACTTAGAGAAAAATATGTTTAGTGACATAAGGCAGAGGAAAAAATGACATTGTATGACTTTTTTAGAGAAAATAAATAGATGAAATAAATAAAATGAAAATAAGTTTCTGTATGGTAAGATTAGTTGTTACCAATAGGGAAAGGGGTAAAGGGGTATGTACATCAGGAAACATGGGACAACGGCATGGGGAAGGGTGGAACTGAACTTTTAGCAGTAACTTAATGTAGTATAGATACATGTTGACTCAGTGATGCACATCTGAAACTGATACCATGGTACAATGTCATGTTACTCAAATAAATAAAGTAACAATTTTTTTTTGACAAACCATATAAATTTATTTTAATTATAAATCTGAAATTTCTATCACCAGTCTTCTAGTGTTAGAGAGTCTCATTTGTTTCATATAAAGATGTTATTACTTAAATACATTTACAAGTCTTGACCCCTGCAGGTATTTTCTTTTAGCTCTCTGATTTTAGTTCTGAGGATCTGACAGTATTCTCTTTCCTTATTTATGTGTTAATTACAAGGTGTGTTTACCTTACGGAAATCAATTGCATTGAAAAATTACATGTATACATTTTTGTGTATTTACAGTGTATTTAAAATTTTTGAAATGCAGTTTAAAGTAGTGACTGTACACTTGAAAGACAGTGAGAACATTATAAGTCAAAACAGGAATCTGATAATGAAGAATTGAGGTATAAATTGAAAAAGGGCAAGATTTGGACAGGCAGAGAAGGGGGAGGAGGAGCTAAGGCATGAAAAAGGAGGTAAATGTGGGAATGTGTAAGGCATGTGTGAGTGAAAATGAAAGAGAAGGAGGCCAGTGAAGTTCAGCATAGAGAATGCATTGTGAGGATCATTAGCAAAAAAGGTTGGCACTGATGGAGGGTTCATATTAAATGAATCACACTGAAGGATAATTTAAACTAGGGAAAAAAATTCTTAAGAAAGCATTAATAGAAAAATACTTGGTCTGCAGGGAATATTTCCTGATTTCTCATCACACACACACACACACACACACACAACACACACCCAAGTGATGGGAACGAATCGACAATTTTCTATATGTAATTCTTATATTTCAATGAATTGGTACTTATGATGCCTGATGTTTTATTAACATTTTATTAACATTTTTAAATTATCTTGAAATACAAGTGAAATAAAATAACTTTTATAACTGACATGACAAGATAATTTTAAATAATACTACTGGGGAAAAATAGAAATAAAACCAAGGTAACAGACACCAATTATTAACTGGTATCAACCCCTGAAAATATATCTTGGAAGTTTTATGTTTGTGAAAATGAAGGTGGCAGGGGTTTTTGGGTGTTTGTGCCAACTGAAAAAGCAGTGCTTACTTACATAAATGCCATATAATTTAGTCTCTACAATATCCAAGAATTTAGCACTCAGGATGATTTGTGCATCAAGATGGATGATGTGTTATGAATGTAGCACCATTTTGGTATGAAAACTGTCACTTACTGGGAGTATATTTGTAATAAAAAGGACTTATCCTTACATGAAAGCACATCTTTAAAGTCCCATTTCTCCCCCAGTGTAGATGCACTGGGGCTCTCATATATGGTATTCACAGTTGAATTATTCTACATTGTATTTACTCAAGAAAATCCCAGTTGCCTTTCTTTCTCTTCCTTCTCCAATTTTTGATATGATATTGCCCTCTGGAAATGGATTCTGAAACTCTGAACTGCTGCTTGTCATATACTCTACAGTCATCAAAATAGTTGTCCATTCAGAGGGAAAAGTCAGGGATTGGTCATAAAATTAAGATTAATAAGACCAATAAGGTGGACAATTTTCCTTTGGTAACTTTTATTTTTTATACAAAGATATTTTCTGGGTCTAAATTGTCTGGATAACTGCACATTTAAAATGATTCCCAAATAGCCGTATCTGAGTTCATATCCTTTCCCCACTTCTAGGCACATGTCTCCAATTGCTTGATGAATGTCTCCCCAATATTGGCTGAAGCTTCCTGTTTATAGAGTGCTATATAACAGCTTACAAAAGGTAACACAATAGATGATGATTCATGTCTGCAAGCATCTTACAAGCTATTTTATAGCACCCACAGACTTACAATGGAATGTATGTACAATATTGGAGAACAGCCAATTATTGTTGGAATCTAGACAATAAACCAGTAAATAAATATGTAATATTTTATATGTTGGACATGCAATGAGAAAACGGTAACAGAGTGAGGGGACAAGCATATGGCAAGACTAGTGAGCTCATGATACAGTGGTCAGGGAATTCCTGCTGGTAAGATGGTAGCTGAAAGGATTCGTAAATGGAGAGTATATAATGTGGACATTCCAGGCATATGGAATAACTAGCACAGACATGCTGGGTGAGAAGTATAAGCAAATGAATATACAAATTTACAAAAATTTGACCAAAAATTTGTGTACTATTTTCTATATGTTATTCATTATTCTAAATGATTCATAAATAGTAAGTCATTTAATGATCATAAATATTACATTTTGTATGTTTACTCATTGTTGATTTATGTATTGACTTCGTTTGTTTGTGTTGTCTTACGCATTGTCGGGCTACACATAGATGCTTGCAGCATTTCCTAAGTTTCAACAGTACAGTCTCTAGAATTGCCAGATACCTTCCAGGGGCAAACTCATAACTGATTAAGAATCACTGATATGGTTAAATTCTGTTATCATTTCTAATTCATAGATAATGAAATATACAGATAGAATAAGTAATCAGAGTGAGATCACACAGCTAGTGAGTTGGAGTTCAAACCCAGCACAATAGTCTTAGAACTCTAATAGCTGCCATAGTGCTTATTTTCTAAGAATGAAATTAAAGTTTGAAGTAGTTGGTGCAGGATGAGCAATGGGGACAGGTGTAGGAGTTAGAAGGTGAGGTCAGAGAAGAGCAAGGAATGGGGTCACATACTTAGGAGTTTGCTTTTCATTTTAAGTCTCATGGGAATTTATTACAGGGCTTGAACAAAGGACTGGTAAAACCTACCATAAATGGTCATTTTGTATCCTTACTGTTGATCAACAAAGAGAAAACTAGTAGGAGTTTCCTTTACCAATCCAGAAAAGAGAGGATGATGGCATGGTACAGTTCATGGTACAGCTCAAGGAAATGGTGGGAAATGATCTGGAACTAGAAATATTTTGAATGACAGAATTTACTAATGGAGTTCATGTTAGAAGAGTGAAGGAGAGGAGTCAATAAATTTACCAAGGACTTTAGCCTGAGACACTGAAAAAATGAACTTTCAGGGAAGGGAAGAATGCTGTGGCTCAGTTTTATGTTTAGAGAAGTTTGGAATCTTTAGCGCTGTTTAGGTTATAATCAAACATTCAGATAGAAAGGTTGAGTAAATAGATGGATACATGAGGTTGATGATCAGACATAAAAAAATTTGGAGTTAACAGCTCACCTTTTGATACACGATACTGATATTACCAGTGCTATAAAGAGAAGTTCAAGGACTAGACACTGAGACATCCCAATGCTCCCAAGTCAGGAAGATGAGAAAGGTAAAAAACCTAAAATGGGGTTTCCAGTGAAGAAAGGAGAGAGTGAGGAGAAAGTGGAAATTAGTTAGCAGGCAAGTGAAAGAGAACATCTCAAGGAAAAGTGATAGACTGCGTCAAATGCTATGGGTAGGTCCTTAAGATGAGATCAAATGATTATCTATTAAATCTGACAGTGCAGTGACTAGTGGTGAACTTGATAAAGCTATTTATAGAGAGGTATAGATAAAAGAGTGATTAGTACTTGTTCAAGGGGATGTGGGGAAAATAATAGAAAAGCAATAGCTGGATATAGTTCTTCCAAGTAGTTTAGCTATAATGAGAGCAGAGAGATGGCAGTAATTGAAGGGAGATGGTGAGGCAAAGTTGTTGGGTTTCTTTCTTTCTTTCTTTTTTGGAATTCTAGCATGTTTCATGTTGAGAGAAAATCAGAGCAGAGCAATGGCAGTTATTGAAGGGAGATGGTGGGACAAAATTGTTAGGTTTCTTTCTTTCTTTTTGGAATTCCAGCATGCTTCATGTTGAGAGAATGAAATAGTATTGAGACAAAAACTGAATTACAGGGTGATATGAGTAGATGGGAAGGTATGGACCCACCACAGAGGGGAAAGACAGTACTAACACACAAGAAGCAGAAAGACCTAAAGCAGAGGATGAAAAGCTAACAGACAAAAACCAAAAAGAAAGGAAAGTTATAATGACACTTAAAGAAATAATGCTTAGGCAAAATAAAATGTCATCATGATTATGGAGAGTTAAACCTATTGAAATGAGGGTAAAGAGTAAACCTATTGAGTCTTCATTTCCCCCCAATTCCTATGAGCCCATCTGCTTTTCAACCCCATCACGATTTATTCTATTTTCTTCATCATCATTATTGTTATTATTGATGTTTATATTTATCAATGCCTTTGCTTGCCATTATTTATTCTGCTTTTTCTTCTGGGATTATTATCATTATTATATTAGAAATATTATTTTGCAGAGGTACATTCTTTAAATATTTTTTTAAAGATTTATTTATTTATGCATACAGAACTGGGGTATAGGCCAGAGGTGCAGGGGCAGTGAGAGGATTCACCAGAGACAGAGTGGGGAGCAGAACAGGCCGAGTGAGGAAGTACACTGCTGAGGGGAGCAGTGGGCGGGTCAGGAGCTCTGTCGGGACATGTGGCCACCTACGGGCAAGAATCAAACTCCTGTGGAAGTGGCTTTAGCTTCTCAGTGCTGTGCTCTAACCCACTGTGCCGCCAGGGAAGGCCATTCTTTAATCTTTTTTTTTTTTTTTTTGAGGTTTTGTGCATAGCAAACTCTGTCCTGTCTTTACCTTATCACTATAAAGTAATATTTGGATGAGTTTAAAAATTTGTTATTTTTTTATTTTTTTCTTAATCTTTTGAACATATTTCATTGTTTTCTTCTGCTTTGACAACTTTGTTGATTTAGATATGACTCAAAATAGTATTCTGTTTGTGTCTGTGTGTTTGTCTTCATCTACAGCCCTTAAGTGATTGGTGTTTTACTGCCATTTCTGAGACAATGGGCAAAAAAAGTCTTGATTCCTTTTTAATGGGAAGGCTAGTCCTTTGAGATTCCAGGTTTTCAGCATAGTTATTGATACCAGTCCCTTGCCTTGCAGGGGTGAAAGCCGGATGTCTGACTTAGGAGTATTTATAATGCCAGCCTGCAGCCTTTTGGGCTTATATTCAAGTCTGTTTCCCAAGTGGGTCAGGCTGACATTGGTTTCTGCTTACTTTTTTGTTTTCTATTTCTGATACCTGGAGATTTACTTTATTTCTTTTGAAGTTGGTTGTAGATTTACAAAAATAATTTTTTTTGTTCAATTTTGTCTCTGTTTCTCACTCTTCATTCAATGATTCCATGAAATTGTTACTCCACTTTCCATATTTCTTATATTTTCTTCTATATGGGCTACTAGTATCCTTAATATAATGATCTGTTAATAGAATTGTCTCCTCTGAGTAACTCAATACTGTATCTTATTCATCTCTAGTCACTAATATATTTCTGAACACATAGGAAGCACTCCAGAAGCTTGTTAATCAAATGAATGAAACTCTTAAATTTAAATAGGAAGATATCTTTAGGCTACTGCAGCATACATTCAGACAAAAGAGACAATTTGATACCATCCTAAGTTTATATTCTCAAAGAACATGGATGGATTTGTTCCTAGTGTAGAATTTACAGATCTTTCTTAATGTTGGTTTAATCTGCTTTCACCTTATTCTCTGTTATCTTTGGTGAGTGGTGTCATTTCCATCAATCTTCAAGCTATAGGCTTGCTCAAATATGTTGACTATTTTCATTCCATGGGAAAAAACACTGAAGAGTTCCATGGGAAAATACATTGAAGAGTTAAAAAATTCTACTTGCCAAATGATGATACAATTTCATAAATTATATTTCACTGGAAATTTGGTTACTTTCTGAAAGCATAATAACTGCATGTTAAAATCAAAGCATTTCTGTTATCACTAAGTTCAACTATTAAGAGATGGTGAAGGAGTTCTTAGACACCTGGTATCCATCATAAATGAACAATCAAATCAATTCTGATGTGAACATCACTTAGATTACATTTATCTACTGCATTGTGGTGCCAAGTTAACAGGCACTGATTGTCAACTTGACAACCTTAAAGATGTATAGCATTATTTTATCCCTTTCTCCCAAAGCATGTGTCAGGACGTTTGAGCTACTACATGCTTCAAAATTTCCTATCCCTTGAGTGAGTGGCAGTGTCTAGCATTTGGTCTCTAGCAGAATCTGCTAGATTCTCCAGGCCCCCAAATGATTCTTATGAGTCTCTATTAGCTTTACAGTAAGCTAATGATTGGCTTAAATATTGATCCCCCAATCATAATTTCTGCTTTAAGCTATAAGAAAAATAAATAAATATGTTGCATGATAGTATGTAGTGACACAGAATTTTTTATAAGACATTTTATTGTAAGGTAACAATACTTGGGCTAGGAAAGAAGATATCTAGTTCTTACTTAGCTCTACCTAGAATCATGATTGACCTCGGACAAGTCATTCACACCCTTTGAGCCTGAACATCCTCATCTCTAAAATTTAAAAATTGGACAAAATGATAATTATGATCCCTTGCAATCATTCTGTTTTAAATCAATGTAATGAATTCAATACCTATTTATTAACTTACATAAGAAATGCCTTAGAGAAACTATTTTGAGATGACAAGTTAGAAACATTTATGTCTTTATACTATGTTAGACAAAGTGTTACCAGAATTCTCAAGCTTTGGGTAAATCTGTGTTCTACAGACTGTCCCTAACGACATATAGCTCAAAGAATTTAAACATGGTATTAGTTCACTACTTGCAGTAGAAACAACTACACAGAAGTATAGTTGTACTGATGAATTCAACCTCCTGAGAAACTCTTGTGGAGTAAAAAGGTGGCATGGGAATTTAATAATGTCACAAGAAAGTGTCTGGGCCCTGGGCTATTTATGTCACATAGGAAGTGTTTCTGTACTGCACAATAAGGGGATTTGTCTTCCATTGAGTCTGTAAGGAGGAACTAAGTTTACTTACTATGAAGTTTAAAAATCCCTTCCAGATGCAACTTCCTGTGCAGTTAAATTTAAATAGATAATCTGAGATGTACTGCTTATTCCTAGGTTTACCAAGTAGAGAACAAAATCACTATGATCTTCAAGAAAAATCAAGAACAAGATGAAACATTTTATTGTCTATCATACTACATGAGATAAAACCAATATAGGCCTGCCCAGGAACTGGTCTCAAAACTTCCTAATAAATTTATAGCCATCTCAAAAGTAAGGAAAACTCTACATGTTGAAAATAGACAGCCAAAGCCAATGGTGTAAGCAGGAACTTAAATCAGCATTACCCAATTGAGTTCAAATCACTGAATACAAAAGGCTTGGAGCTGAGAATTAAATATCTACATTTAACAAACATTAAATTTAATGTTGAAGATGACAATACAATCTAGACATGTTTAGAATACAATCTAGACATGTTCAAAGAACAAAGAAGGGTAAAAATAGAGTCATAAAATATTTTCAAAATGTTCTAACAACCTAGCCAGATAGGAAAGGTAAAAATTCTCCAAATTATAAATTATTTACACTGTCTTCTGATCACTATAACAAAATATTGGGAATTAATAGCAAGATGATTGCTGTTTTTTAATTTTGAGTTTTAATCAATACTTCCAAGAAGAGAAGAGCAGTACATATGTACTTACTAATTAATTAGAATGTAATTTCAAATAAATTAATCTTCTTAAATTGATTGAGTTCTATACAGATGAAATAATTAAAATAAATTTATTAAAGAAAAAAATAACTATGTAAGTCTGAGAAAATGAAATTGGTAATTTATATATTAAAAAAATATGAGGAGTTCCAAAATGTAAAATCTATTTTTTTAAAATAAATAAGATAAAATTCTTTAAGAAAATCAAGTAAATGACAAGATTCTGGAAAGTGAATTATAAAAAGAAGCTCCAATGCAGAATATTAGGAAAAAGAAGGAACTTATCATCTTAGATAAATAGGCAATTAAAAATTAGAATACCATGTAATATTTATACTAATTAATTAGAAAATATTGGATAAGTGAGTTACTTATTCAGGAAACAGATCATAGATAGAAAAGCAATTAGAAAACAGAATGTTATGACATTTATATTAATTACTTAGTATTTTATACCTGGGTTAGTTTTTAGAAAATGGAAATATTCAAAATTAATTCACATGAGGTAAACTCCAGATTATAACAATTATTATATAATAAATCAAAAACATTGTTAAAATATCTATTTCTGGGCCCTCCCTGGTGGCACAGCGGGGTAAAGCACAGCACTAAGAAGCTTAAGCCACTTCCGCATGAGCTCCATTCCGGAGGAGATCCACATGACGTGGCAGACCTCTCCTGACCGCCCCCCGCCCCGCCCCCCTCTGATGCTCCCCTCAGCAGTGTACTTCATAGATCTGCCTGTTCTGCTCCTCACTCTGTCTCTGGTGAATCCCCTCACCCTCCGCATCTCTGTCCTGTACCCCAGTTCTGTATAAATGAATAAATAAATCTTAAAAAAATTCTATTTCTACCATTGTTTCTGGACTCAGGTAAAAATTTTATTAAGTCATTTAAAAAAATTAACATGGGCTTAGATGATTCTGAAGTATGCACACACACACACAATTAATTTATTTCATACAAATAACTATGCCAAATCCTGAAAAATATAGTATATTAAAATGGGGAGAATATATGTGTTTCAGTAATGTTCAAAGATGCAAAAATTGGGGCCTCCCTAGTGGCACAGGGATTAAGTCTGAGCACTATAAAGCTATTACCGGCCACTGTAGCACCAGTTCGGTTCCCAAGAAGGGAGTTGACCCACATGGCTCAGCAGACCTCTCTTGTCTTGCCTGCTGCACCCTTCATCAGTGTATTTCAGTAGATCTGCTTGTTTTGTTCCCCACTTTGTCTCTGGTGAATTCTCTCACCAACTCCTCTCCACCCCCCATCTCTGGCCTACATCCCAGTTCTCAAATGCATAAATAAATACATATTAAAAAAAAACTAAAAAAATAAAAATACACAAGTTATTAATAAACAACCCTAAAGAACAACAGAGCATGAAAAAGTAAAGTTAGTTCACAAAGTGAAGATAGTTTGATGCAAGGAGTTGCATGAATTTAATCCATCACATTAACAAGGCCAATATAGAGGAAAAGATATTATTGATAAATGTTGTGAAAGCATTTGTTAAAACTAAAGTCCATTATGCATAAAATACTCAGAAAATTAAGAAGAATAGAAAACTTCCTTAAGTTAGTGAGAATCTCTCTCACATCAATAGTTATACTTAACAATGAAAACTTACAAATATCCATTAAAATAAGCAAATACATGTGATTCATTACTGTTCTGGAAGATTTACTCCTTTCCAGAAGAAAAGGGAAAATACATAAATATTTATAAAGAAAGATCTTAAATTTCTTAAAAATGATTTGATTGTGAGGAATTTAAATCTTTAGCTAAAAGCATTAGAACAAATAATGAGAATGGCTAGCCAATGTTGCAGAAAGCCAGCTCAAAAAAATACAATAACAAAAAATTGATTGTGTTTACATCAGCTTGCATGTAAATACATTATACAGGAATAGTCTCTTTCTCTCTATATATATATATTAGGCACAAACTATAAGAGAAACTTTACTTGTATTAGGAATAAGAAGATTTGAGTAAATGAAGATTTCATTTACTTAAATGAAGATTTAAATAAATGAATAATTATATCATGCTTTTTAGTGAGAATCTTAATATACCTTAATATAAAGGTATAGATTCTGTCCAAGATGGTCTCCAGAGTAATAGATTTGTAAGTCAGCAAAAATGATTGTAAGTAGTCATTTGGAAGACTAGATGCATGGGAATAACTGGAATTTTTTAGAAAGATGAGTACTGTGAGATAATTTACTCTGGGTAAAGAACAATGTAATGTTGAACTGACTCCAAGTAGGAGAAAGAAAAAATGAGAGACAATTAAGAGTCCATGAACAAATCTAAGCACATATGAAATGTCAACGCATGTTTACTATGGTATTTGAAACTAATGGGGAAATGGATTATTTACTAGATATTTTTGGGTTAAATAACTGGTCATTTGGGAGAAAGAGAATGAAGTTAGTCTAGCTTTCAAAACAAGCCAAAAGTAATTTCAATATAAACATAAATAATGAACCTACTGAAGTACAAGGGGGAAAAAAGTATTTATACATTAGAAGTAGAAGTCTTCTAAGTAGAGTAATAATACCAGATAGCATAAAATAAAATATTTTATGTTGTAAAATATACATAGTAAAATTAAACAAAATTTTATGTGTCAAAATATTCCATAAACACAATTTATAGTTAAAAGATAAACTACAAAGAGTTTGCTGATCATAAATTTATTTCAATAATTAAAATGATTTATGAACTATGATGGCAACCTATATAAATACGTATAAACAAGAAAAAATCCAACTTCATTCTAAATAAAGGAATCATACATACAAAGTATTTACCATGCAGTGACTCTTAATCTGTACAAGACTTTTTAAATAGTCATAATGCCCTATTCTGGAGAGGAGTGAACATGTGAACAGGTAAAATTTTCTGGGAGCTCACTCTGTCTCTGGTGAAGCTTCTCACTACCCCTGCACCTCTAGCCTGTACCCCTGTTCTGTATTCATAAATAAATAAATCTTTAAAAACAATTTTGGGAGCTATTCAGTTCACTAAAAATATACTGTGTATAAAACACTTCTTTTTTAAGGATTATTGATCTTTTTCTATCTTTATTTTTATTCTAAAGTTGAATGTTTTCTGCTTGGAAGTGAGTTCAAATACATTTTTCTGAATAAATTTTCATTTTATCTTGTTAAGCTATCATACCCTGCCATACATGTCCATCTACAGAGTGCATGATTGGGAGGTACCCCTCTAGCAAGCAGACACACTCAAGGGGTTGCACAATGGGATGTTTTTATATTCAGGAAAAGGGTTGGACATGGCTATTAAAATAAAATAAAGAAAAATATTAGAAAGATTATTAGCAAAACGAAAGAAAGATTATTTCAGGTAAAGCTACTCAAGCTACTTTACCTTAGGGGAAGGGGAAGAAATGGGCCTGGAGGGAGGGAGAGGGGGAGGGAGTCAGATGATCTCACTTGTGCTCACCAGAACACTCCAGACCGGTTTAGAATGCCATTTTTGAAGAGACTGGAACTGCAATGGATAGCTATTAAGTTTTGTGTGGTTTGGTGTGCAGGATCTATTTGGGCTTAAAACACACACACACACACACACACACACAATACTAGAAAACTGGAGAAATACTAACTGCCTTCGAGTTGGAAATTGTCTAAATTTTAGGATAATCACAGAGAGAGAAGTGCCATACTTCTGTGAAAGGAAGGAGCCATTTCCCCACCCACACAGAGAAACAGCCTAGGTTACAAGTCCAGTAGCTGAACTGGAGTTCCTGAGTTGGAGAGCAACTGGGGATAGGGATGGAACTGAGTGGCCAAGTAAACCTATATAACACAAAAGGCAGGTGGATTCATGCTCCCTTGTTTCTCTGGCTTTGATTTGCACCTAGATATTTGAAGGAGACATGTAGAGGAGAGACAAGTAGAGGCATTTAAAAGAGACACATGGGAGAAGGCTACTCCTGGTCCTTGGCGGACACAATGGTAGCTGTTGGTTTTCTATTTTCTCTCTCTCCTGTCTCAGCTCCCTGGGGACCAGGCTCACTCCTTTGTTGTGCTGCCCCACTAGAAGGGGCCTTAGACAAGTTTTTGGACCTCAATGGTTTTGCTTTAGGCAAACCCTGTTTGGTTGGGAATTTGCCCATAAGGGGATGGGTAATTTTGTGCAGCTTTGGGAAAAATATTATCAGGAATTTCCTTTCTTCTCTGCTCTTTATGCACACCAATTCTACTAAAGATCTTTTACCAACTTTGCTTTTGAACATGCATTTTTCTTATTTTTATATCTAGAATAAAGTACAAAACATATGAATAATGTCTAAAAAGGCTGTAACGATATAACACATAGAAGACTCACAAGAAAATCTACCCAGGAAAAAGAAAATCTAGTACAGTTCTGGAAAAAGAACATCCTTCTGGCATGAAAGCTTAAAGCTCAGTTGTATATTTCCCATACTAGTTAATCTTTGGCAGAAATATGTAGTGAAATATAGGAAAAGTAGAAACAACAAAGTCCATGATAAAAAGCTTATTGCCTGTTGTTTAAAAAAGATAAGAGGAAGGCATCAGATATTGAAAGTACCTAATGCTATTGAATCTAGATAATATGTTGATAGGAATGTTCTCTCTTGGATTTGTACTGGTAGTATTAGAAATGTACAAATGAATAGGACGAAGGACCTAGTCATTCAACCCAAGAACTGGAAAGACCATGATAAAAGAAGGCACCATGCAGCTGGAAGAGTGCGTAGTGAAGTAGTCTGTTGGAGAGGATTAATATTATATCTACTAGATCATCTATAATTTTAGCAACAATTGAAATCTGGTAGGCTTGGCACCAAGCACTGGCATAGGAGAAAAATAATCTATTCTAGGAAAAGAATTACCCTTAAAAGTCTAAGAGGCAAAAGTAAAAGTGGATTGGAAAGCTAAAAAAAAAAATGTGCACCTGTGTTTTCATCGACATTTCTGTTATATGTGCAGCTTTACAGAATCTGGTTTCCTGATTTGGAACTAAGGTTGATTATTTTGACAAGTGTTTAACAATGTGAGATTTAAACCTGAAAAATTTTAAATACACACACACACACACATACACACAAAACTGGTCATTGTGAAATACATTGCTGAGTCACAGCCACTAAATTATCCCATACAGATATTTCCTTAAAGGCCTGAACAAATACTAGGGCCTTTCTCTGTTATCCTTCTGACCCTCCATCTCAGATATTGTGCTAATTCTGTCTGAAGGCCACAATAATCAGCCCCTAAAAGGTCATTTTACTGGTTAATCTGGTACTTCCTAGAATAAGTGTGATACATTTTATAGAAGCTTCAATGACAAACCTATTACAACAGCTAAGAGTTCATATGTGACCTTGTACCGGCCAACTTGGACTAACAGCTTCATCTTCAGCAGAGTTTACTCTGACACGCCTATGTAAATCCTACCTTATTTTCCCTACATCTACACAACTGGGTCATCACAGTTGTAACAAGAGAAAAAAGCTGTAAGTTTATAATAGCCTAGATGCCTCCTGCACCTGGGAAAGACCCCATTAAGACTGACTAACTCCGGGCCCTCCCTGGTGGCACAGCGGGTTAAAGCACAGCACTGAGAATCTAAAGCTGCTTCCCCATGAGTTCGATTCCCACCTGCCCCGGAGGTGACCACATGGCGTGGCAGACCTCTCCTGACCCGCCCGCTGCTCCCCTCACAGTGTACTTCATTGATCTGCCTGTTCTGTTCCCCACTCTGTCTCTGGTGAAGCCTCTCGCCGCCCCTGAGCTTCTGGCCTGTACCCCAGTTCTGTATGCACAATAAATAAAAAAATCTAAAAAAAAAAAAAAAAAAAAAGACTGACTAACTCCTACAATGTCTCATTTTTAAGATAACTGTGTGTGTATATATATTCCTTTTTTTGGTACAGATAACCTGAACAATTGTTCACTTCCTAAGGAATCCACTTTTGAATACCAACACTAACAGCATCCCCAAATTACTCAGTCGTTTAATAAATCTTCGTTAACTTTCTAATGAATTCATTCAAGTATTTATTAAAGACATCCAATATTACTTAGTATTTCAGACCCTGTGCTTATTCTGTGCTCATTACATTATGTAGACTCTGTAATATTACTACTTAGTATTGTAGACCCTAGCGATTTAGCAATAAATAGGATCCCCAAGGTATGACAGGTGCTTTTATTCTCCTCCTTAAACACACTGTAACAAGAACTCTGACCTTTTACATTTCTTTCTATGAGTTTTTTCCTCATTTCATTCAGTCTGCTCAGTAGTTTTCGCTTCAAAGTTGCCTTCTTTATTTATATACTTCATCCACATGCTTCATGTCTATCTTCTTATACCGCCTTTTTTATTTATTCACAGGTTTAGCTATTGAAATTTTGTGACATTTATTATCTGTTTTCCATTAGCAGAATGTTAAGTTTAAGAGTGCACAACTTGTTGTGTGTAACACTAGAATAAGCTTGAGAAATCATAGGAGATTAAAATATTTGTGAAATGAATAAAAGTGAATGTATTACCTTCATTTATGAAACTTACATTTTAGGCAATTAAATAATTATGAATGGGGACATGTTAGAGAGTAATCTGAAAGGGTTTTGGGGACAGTAACTAAGGACAGTTTCTCTGGATGATGAGGATCTTGTGAGAAGGAGCTAGTTTGTGAGGCTTCCAGGGAAAGAGAATATTAAAGACAAAGTCCCATAGGATTGAGGAAGAGCATTATTGGAGAGTAAATAAAGAAGTAAGGGGAG
Organism: Condylura cristata; assembly: GCF_000260355.1. NCBI lineage: Eukaryota > Metazoa > Chordata > Mammalia > Eulipotyphla > Talpidae > Condylura > Condylura cristata. The sequence goes on from NW_004567107.1 coordinate 31,380,391, forward strand.
GGGAGGAAGGGAAGGGAGAAGTGTGAGTTGCAACTAAAAAGATGCAAAGGGGACAGCTTATGTGTGATCTTATGGTGCACATTAAGGAGTTAAAAATTTATGCATACAGGCCCTCCGGGGTGGCACAATGGGTTAGAATGCAGCACTGCAAGCTAGCCTCAGAGCCTCAGTGCGAGTTTGATCCCCTACCGGGAGGTGATCCACATGGTGTGGCAGACCTCTCCTGACCTGTCTGCTGCTCCCCTCAGCAGTGTACTTCGTTGATCTGCCTGTCCTGCTCCCCACTGTGTCTCTGGTGAAGCTTCTCACCGCCCCTGCACTACTGGCCTGTACCCTACTTCTATATGCATAAATAAATAAATCTTTAAAAAAATTATACATATAAACATTGAAGGCCTCAATGACAAATGTTAACCACTGTGCTTAGAAAACATTCTGTGAAGCAGGGAATTCAGGAAAACTAGTTATTGCCATAGAGCAGGTGAAAGATGGTGGTGGCCTGGCCTAGAGTAATTGCCATGAGAATGAAGAGAAGTGGGCGATGTAATTTTGAAATGGAGCTTCAGGTGTTGTTCGTAGATTCCAGGTGGAGATTTGAAGGTTGAGGGCAATCTTCCATGATGAATCTTGAGCTTTTGATTTTAATCTTTTTGCAGAAAGTGATGCCTTCTAACATATTAACTGTCTGAATTTGCATTAGCTGGTAACTTTATTGACTTATTTTTTTAAAAGATTTATTTATTTATGCTTACAGAACTGGGGTACAGATCAGAGGTGTGGTAGGGAAGAAGATTCACCAGAGACAGAGTGGGGAGCATAACAGGCCAACTGATGAAGTACACTGCTGTGGGGAGCAGTGGGCAGATCAGGAGAGGTCTGCCATGTCATGTGGGTCAGCTCCCTGGCTGGGGATTGAACTAGCGCTGCAGAGTCTTCTGAGAGCTTATTAGTGCTGTGCTTTAACCCATTGTGCCACCAAAGAGAGCCCAACTTTATTGACTTATAATGTTTCCCATTTCACTTTGTGATTATTTGGCTTTGTGACCATTTAGAATTTAAATCTGTTTCAATAGTTACAGCTAACCTGCAAGAAATTGTCATTTGTGGATTCAGGAATTTTGTTTTTCTTATTTTGAGGCCTAATTTTGGGTAAAGATAAATGTGAAGTATAGGATGACAACAGACTCCCAATTTTTTTTGCTCATTTTTCTTTGGCATGACATAATGCTTGATAATGTTGAGACTACTGACCAAATTGTTATTTGGAATTATTAGTTGGTATTTCTCATCTCAAAATCAAGCATAACTATAAATGTTCTAGTTTTAATTCACATTGTTTTCTAAAAACTGGAGAGTTGTATAAAGAATTCTATTATAATTAATAATACAGCAATTTAAAATAATTATTTAAAGATAGCCTTTAAATCTTATATTGGTTTCAACCTTATTAAAATGAAGAAATAGTTGAGTTTTAAGGATCTCTTTGGATCTAGAATAAGCAGGATTGTCTGGAGCTGTTTGTGTTTTTTCATCAGTTTGTTTAATAGCTGCTATAGAGAGTGTGTTTTTTGTTGCCCTCTTCATCTAAAAATAATATTATAATAAATCTCTCTTGAGACTGTTTTGAGATTTACAAAGGATGATTCTATTTCTTCATGTGATTGGCATTATTTGTTTTCTTCATAAAAGTGTTGCTCAATAATAAGAGGCAGTTCTAATGACAATTTAATGATAGATCCTCCAATGACAGTTTATATTGTCAAATTATTCATTTTAACATTACCCATATCCCTTAGCTCGTTTGCAATGAGTACTTAGTTTTCTTTTGGATGGTGCGTGTGAATTTTTCATCCCTTTCGTCATCTCTCTGTAAGGAAATCTTGGAGGCTAATTAGTTCATCGATCATAATTTCATTTTGGGGAGTAGTAATTCAATTCTACTCTTCTAGTAAAGGAAGTATTTTATCATTTCTTTCTTTTGAAGTGAATTCACATACAATGCTTCTATGGCTAGATCAAATGTCATGGTATTTCTTACCTAAAAGGGCATTGTTTCTGAGGCTATTGGGTTGGAGCTAAAGGTAAACTGATTATTTCAGAAACCAACTTTGATAAGTTATCTTTCTGGAAAGAAGATGTCACCTGAATGATTTTTTCATTTTTGAAAATGTGCATGACATTTACTACAATATGACAACTGTAAATAGGTGGTCTTATGCTATGTTTCAAAACCTAGTTATAGGACTCCTAGAACTAAAATGATTATACCTCTACTGGAGACTTTTGACAGATCTACGTCTCACAGAAGTTCTCTGCTCCCATACATGGGTCACTGTGCTTCTTGTCTCTAAAGTGCAGCAGCTGGCACAATGGGGAGGTGATTCCACCAGGCTTGATCGCCTTACATCCTTCTTGGGCTACAAGGCTGGCATGACCCAAGCTGTTTAGAAGATGGATAGACCAGCGTCTAAGATGAGCAGAAGGACATGATGGAGTGTGGGACCATGGTGGAGATACTGTGCAGTGCTGATGGGCATCATAGTCTACTTGGAAGCCCCTCAGGCCTCAGTATCTTTAAGACCATCTTTATTGAACATATCAGTGATGGATGCAAAAGAGGCTTCTAGAAGATCTAGAATAAACCTAAGAAAAAGTGGCCAAAAAGCTGGACTGGGCCCATGAATGACTAGAACAACAGGTCCCTGTGAACCAAGTGTTTAGGAAAGATGAGATAACTGATGTCATTGGAGTGACCAAGGGAAAAAGCCCCCAAGGGGTCACCAGCCCTGGGAGCACCATGAAAGTGCCCTGCAAGACACATTAAGGGCTGTACAAGTACAGCTGTCATGTACTGACAACTGGCAACCTGCCCCAATGAGCTTCTCAGTGGCCAGAGCTGGGCAGGAAGGCCTCCATCACCACACTAAGATCAACAAGACCTACAAGATTAGCCAAGGCTACTTCATCAAAGATCACAAACTGATCAAGGCCTCCACCAATTCATGTGTCTAACAAGAGCATCAACCCTTTGGGAGGTCCTGCACACTACAGTGAAGTGTCTGATGACTTTGTCATGTTGAAGAGCTATGTGGTGGGGAGAAGGGAGTGCTCACCCTCCACAGGGCCAACCCCCACCTCCCAAATTTGGCCATGACCATTTCCAGACTATGGAAGAGAAGAAAGCCCTCATGGTACCACTTAAGAAAGACCAAATTGCAAAGGAAGGAGCTTAATGTCAGCAACAGACAGTACAGCTGGTAGGATCATAAAACTTATCTTCCAGTGGGAAGGAATAAAAGATTATATCTGAGAATTCTAGTTGAACCAATTTGTATTGGGATAACATGAAAAGAGCAAATGATTATCCTATTGTCATAGATTATAGTTTATTTTTTTTTATAATGAAAAGAGACTAAGTCTTATATTTGGAAAGGAAGCCCATTTTGAATATTTTGATTAGATATACAAATTTCAAAATTTATAATTTTAGGTGATAAAATAGCAGCAAATGTAGATTAAATAACTATGGTCTTATTTATATTAATCAAAAGACCTAAGGATAATTGTCAATTCAATCTGTGTCGGTATGTTTTGAAGAAGTATTTACCAGTACAGTTTAACCACATCTTGTTGAGTTTGTTTAGGATGAAGACAAAATGTTATATAAGAAACATAGCAATAAAGCAATGATAAAAATATTTATGAAGCTAAGAAATGGGAAAAAATGGTACTATTCAGCTTTTCTCAGGAAATCCAGGCAGCCTTCCAGATTGCAAGTCCATGACTGAAATAAGTAGGAATTATGTATCTGAACATAAACAGGAATGTTCTGTTGGACTGGCCTTCTTGCATTTCCTTCCCTGACATACTCATAGTCTGTTCTTACTCTGCCTCACTTTTTTCTACTTCTTCTTTCCCATCTTTGGGATTAAAAGATTTGTGCAAATTAAAATCTGCTTTCCATTAGGGAGAGCAGAGTAGTCCTAACTTAAATGATACCATGAGTAAAGCAGCAAAATAAAGCAAACAGAGCTAAAAGTGTGTTCCCCATGAAAGGTTAAGTCACTCCTAGAAGTTGCAACCGAAGTCGATGGTAAGGTTGAAACTGAAGCCAGTATCCTCATATTTAAGTCCTCAGTCACCACAGCCCACAAATGCACTCATATTAAATTATCTCTAAGAATCTAGGAGAAAGGTTTTTAAACCGATTAATGGATGCAAGAAGTGGTGTGGCAAATTATAGTAAAATAGGAGTACAAGAGAGATGGACATATTTCTGTCTTGATAAGGGATAAATTCTTAAAATTCATTTTTGTAATTCCATACTGTTGGGCACTAAGTTTTCTGGGACAGAAACTTTTCATTCCAAATTTGTCCTTACTGTAGTTGAATGACTGAGGGGTAGAGAATTAGTTTTACAGTCTCCATTCAGAGTTAACTTAGTGTACTGCCATCAAACTAAAACAGCTGAACTAAAACAACCAGTAGCAACAGCAGCAGCATTTAAAGCTGTCTCTTAAACGGCATGGGACATCTCTGAATGTAAGGGAAGAAATTAAGATGAGGGTTCAGGGCTGTTTAATCCAGGTTGAATACCTGATAGACTAATATCCTCAAAGGATAATATGATGTGCTCTTTAGAAAATGTCCTTCAAACACAATATCACAGAGCTAGAGAAAGGAGGATTTCTTCTTAGGAGAAGAGATTGGATTTGGGTAAAAATGGATACTCATCTTTGTTGAGAATTTTCATTTTTTTGATGTTAAGAAAGTTACATTTACTGTAGGTAACATTTGTGGGTAACGTTTATCAAAATTAATGCTCATTGGCTATTCTTACAGTTGTTTTTTAAAAAAATTCTTAATTAGAATTTTTAAGATTTAAACAAGATTTAAAAAGTCCAATTACGTAAGGTAACTAATTTAGATGCATGGAATGAGGTATAGATTCCATTCCATATTATTTTATTAGCTATCCAACTATTGCAGGGTCACTGATTAAATCTAACCTTTTCTACTGATGGTTCATGCTAGATGTCTTTCCTTTTCAAAAATGACTGTCATTCTAAAAAAAAGTGTCTGTCATTCTGTCTCATTTGTTTTTACATATAAACTTTTGAGTCATTTTGTTGAATTCTTGTTGGGATTTTAAGCTATATTTCATGGAATTCTTAAAACAGCTTTGGGAATACTAACTATATACCATCGTGAATCTTCATTTAGGTTCTTTTTAACATAGTCATTAAACATTTTATAGTTTTGTCCTCAAAGTTCTTACATAATGTAAATGGTGTCTTCCTCTGTATATTGTTTTTTATTGCTATTGCATATGACATCTCTTTCAAATGATCTTTTTGCACATTTACTAGTTGAAAATGCCTTTGATATTTATATTGATTTCATACTCATGATTCTTATTAAATGCTCTTGTCAATTAACAAGAAAAACAGATCTTTTCAATGTTCAATGCTTTTCTGAGCAATAGTAATATTTTCTTGATTTCACTGACTATAATCTTCATTTACTTTACTTTCTCCTCCTAAAATATATCAGATGCCCTTTTAAAATTTACCTTTATAACATAGCATTTCCAAAGGTTGCATTTTGCCATGCTGATTTTCTAGTAGAATTTAGTGAAGGCATCTATGTTATTTTCATTTTTATTTTTAATAGTTGTACATGTGAACTGTTCCTCAAATTTCTCAACAATTTCTTATGATAACATCTTTAAAGCAAAATTATAGTACCAAACAACTGGCTCAGTTTTAAGATTCCCAATACATATTGGCAAGTTCCTTTTCAGACAGGTCATTAGGATTTACTGACAAGGACATTGCATGGAGACATCTGTCTCACCACATCCTCCATTAGTATATGGGATTAGCCATTATTTTCTTTTGCTAATTTGGTAGACAAAAATAGTTCCTCATTTTAATTTGCATTTATTTGAGTAGTGGTGTGGCTGACCTTTTTTCATGTAATATTTTTCAAACTTTAAGTATTTGCAGATTTCATCAGGGTTTTTCAATATGAAAGTGTATGTCCTCTGGAAAGTTGATCATAAATACTAATACTTTAAAACATTTAAATTTGCATTGCATTATATTTTTATTTACGCTCAGATTTTTCTAATGTAGTGGGAGTTTATTATTCTTGTATTATTAGGCACATCATTTTCTTCCATTATTTTTATGCATTGCTAGAGAGTTAGCCAGTTCTTTTCTCTTGGGTATTTAAAGATTATAATGGAACTTAGTTGCATTATAAATGGGCATATCATCAGTTTGTACTAACTAGTCTCTAAACTTTTTTCCTAAGACATTTTACATCTTAGAGTATGTCATTTGAGATTATATCAGAATGTGGCATGTTCCTGGTATATAATAACTACTCAGGAAGAATTTGTTGAATAAACTGAATGTTATGTGTATATTTCAATTTAAAATTTTTCTATGATCTTTATTTTAAATAAAATAGAATGAAGAGTCACATAATTTATTAATTTGGTAGCCTCCAAGTATAGTGGAAAGATAACACTTGTGATCTTTATTTTTAATCATTTTAAACTCTCTCTGAGTTTAACCCACTTATTAACCCTCAAATAACCCACTGATCATCAATATCCATTTAGTAAGGCTTGAGAGAATGTCCTGTAGTCACAGAACAGTAATTTCCTCTTTGTGTGAGGTGGTATTTCTGTGTTAGGCTCAGAAACTCTAATTTTTACTCTGATTTTGACCTCTGATCTTCATGCTCGAACCAAGAGAGAGAATTACTTGACTGAGTTGGTTGAGTTCAACTGATATATTCAGGCTCTTAAGTTCATCACTTCTAGAGCTAATTTTATTATATTTAAAGCACAGTTCACATATTATACCTTCTTACTTCAGTGTTCCTTCCAACACAGAATTAGATGTTTCCTCATAATTGATTCGATAACTATTTATACATTATATTAACTATCACTAAAATGGGATCTCTATGGACAAATATTATTTTCATCCCTGATTTTTCAGGAGAAGTTACTAGCTTAGCAGGGATAACTGATGCAGATTCATGCTTGTTGTAGGAATCTACACCAAGATTTGACACAGACTACTTTACCCCCAGGCTGAATTTTGAACTGTTTTTTATCACTGCCCTTTAATAAATTGCCCCTAAAGTAAGGAATAACAACATATGGAATTTTGTATTTCTAGTATTTGATTCAGTTCTTGGGCCTTACATTAATTATTCAACACCAATTTAACAAATTGAAAAAAAAAATGAATAAGATGATGGGTACACCTGCCTCAGGGAGGGCTTGTTTGGCTGCATATCTGCTCAGTTTCTGTGGACCATATTCCTAGAATGGCTTAATGTTCTAATCCTATCCTCACTAATACTAACCACATCTATACACTAACCTCTCATTCATAAGAGACTGTTTGATCCATTACCAAGGGTTTAACTTTAATTTCTCAAACAATATTTTTGACCTTCACTGCTATCAGGAACAGAACAATGGGTTCACCATAAGTCATTAAAGACCTACTGACAAATTGTGAGTCCTGTCCTGCCAGTAATGTGCTAGGTAGGGTGTCTTCAGGTATAGCCTAGCTTTGGTTTTTTATGCTCCATTTTTACTGCTGTTGCTTGTATAAGGGTCTCTGACAGCAAGCCAAATTAGTGTTTCTTTTTCTCACTGAGGAATCTATAACCAAGAGGCTGCATTTTCTACCCTTGTTCATCTTTCAGGGGCAAGATTAACACACATACACAATACAACTATTGAGCTATTTTAATACTTTTCCTCTGATGCATTCAGGATCCTCTAAAGTTGTCATCAGCTACTATTTCATTTAATTCTCTGCCCTTCAGGGTAATGTAAGAAAATTGAAGAGATTAGGAGCAATCTCTTTCCTGTTCAATGCATTTGTGTGGTTGTAAATTGGCATCAACCTTCAATCTCACGGTCAGAGCTCTCCAGGGTCCTCCCACTGATACACAGCTAAGGCATCATGATAAATGGTGCCCATCCTTTGGCACCGTCCCTTCCTGACTCCATGGTCTTCTCCCCCATGAGCAAAGAGGAAAGCCTTGTTATCTTCCTGCAAGGAGTGGCCATCCACTGTGTGATGTTCCTCAAGCAGATTACAAGACATGTGCATTCTAATTATTTTATACCCACTGACAAAAGACAACTGACACTAGACAACTGGGGTAAAGGAAACGTCCCTTCCAGACCATTGTGTATTTTCTTTTACTTGTTCTATTGGAAAATTGTTTCATTGAGTATAGAGGAAATTCCATTGAGTGAAAATGCAAAGGCCTCATTAAGGCCCAGGACCCTAGCTGAAAGATTTGTAGTTTGCAATCTTTTTACATGAACATATAGAACAGGAAAGGAAACAGCATCATTGACACTTGTACAAGTAAAATGGAAAGCAGAAAATGATTACACATAAAAGCATATTATTTTTACCAGGTCAGATCATAAATTCACAGATATATGCAAATGTATATTAAATGTATATTAATTAAAAAGAGCACTCAATGATTAAGGAATGAATGATTCGATCTTACTCAGAGTCATATAATTCTCTTCTGTAAAAGCTGAAGTTCTGGGGATTTGAAGATACTTCAGGCATGTCTTAAAAAGGGTTTTGTCTATTGTGGAGACAGCAGTCCTAATAAAATGTTGCCTGCTGTACTTTCCCCAAATATCATATACATTTATTTCAGTAAATGAGCTGCCTGGCTCCTGGTCCTTCCATCCTTCTTACCCCCATGGATTAAGCCTGGAGTGTCTCTTTGATGCTTTGACCAGTCTCTTTTCCCCTTCTGTCCAGCCCCTGGGTGTGAAGACTATGGGGGCATCACAGGCCATCACCCCACTCATTAGCACACAACATGGACTATCACACAGTTCTAGTTTCCAAAGAGGAGGGGGGTAGAGAGAGGGACAGTCCAGCACACTTTGGATGGCACGTCCAGCAGTGATGGCAGGTTCATGTTCATACCCCATTTAAACATGACCTGAGCATGAGATTTTTCAGTAAGAACAAAATCTCTTTGATTTTCCAATAGTTAATGAATGAAGCTTTGCTATGACACTGAGGCTTTCACCAGGTAAAGCTAGCTCTCTTTTTAGATTTATAAACCCATTATATGTTGTTGTTCCTTCTCCCCCAGAACCATGTCTTAGTCACAGAAGGTATGACTTTGACCTGATGACTTTGTATATCCCCCTGTATTTTTACTTGAATTCCAGCTTGCTGTGTCTTCCTTCCCCTCCCATATACACTTCTTGACTTTCTTTCCCAGTGCCAGGCTTACTGCTGTATTTTGTTCTGCTCTATGATGAGGCAGCCAGGGTCTACAGATCACCTTTGCCAGATGCTCTTGTTAACTGACTTTTGGTTAGGTTCTGCTAATAAGAGGCATGAAAGGGATATTTAGAGGCAGGAAAATGGGAGAAGTAGCTGAGTTTTCTGGTTGATTGCAACTCTACCCAGTAGTTCCCTCTCCCCTGCCTCCTGCTCCCCATCCCATCTGCTATTGGGCAAGAGAATCCCAACAATAAAGGGCTGCAGAATGGTCCATTTATGGGGTTGTGAAAGACACGAGAAAGCGGTCGCTCTGAGGCTGCAAGTCTATGCTGGGGCTGTGCAGTGATTAGTCTGCAAGGGCCTTTCAGGAAACGAGTAGGTGAGCCTCAGGGATTCATCTAGAAATTGAACAGAAGGGACTTTGGCTGTTCAGGGTGAGAGAGAGGAGCAATGGCAACCAAAAATAGGAGGAAAAGAGCCTTGCCAAAGGAAGGCTTGTAGAACGAATAGCTGGTTCAGTGAGGGTGCGAGAAGTGAGAATGCACACAGCATCTGCCTGGGCTTGAGAGACTCTTGTCCAGGAGCCTTGGTGGGGAGGAGGGTGTAGAAGTAATCAAGTGTGAGATTTAGACTTTAAGAAGGAATTGATCTTTGAAGAACCACCAAAAAAAAAATCCATTCTAACACTCAAGAAGATGAACTGAAATTTCATTAAGAAAACTGATAACCCAGAGGGGGGTAGTTTGATGTAACAGAACTAGATGCTAATTATTAGGGGAAATTAGACCATTTCATGGCTGTATACCAAGGAGTAGAGGCCCTCAATAACACTGTTGCATGCATTCTCATTAGGAGAATAGAATAGAGACTTGTTCAGCAATCTGGGTACTCTTCAGACTTTCTGAAAAAGTTCCATGAATTGCACTAGCACAATGTTCTGTGTATAAAAGGCAGGTATAGTGAGTGTCTAGAATAAGTTCTGAACACAGAGGAGGACAAACTTGGCTGGAGTTTTTGCTTATCTTCATAAGTGACCTATGACTTTTTATCTTTCCATTTCTTAACTATTGGTCTATTTTCTTTTTTTTTTTTATTTTTAGTCTTGATGACTAGTTACTTACCTTTTCATTGTAAGAGAAAAAGGAAGGCTACCATAAGATAATTTTCTTTAAATTAATACATATATATATATTGTTTATAAAATACAGCAGATTATGATTATGAACATAAAAGCCAACAACAATAGCAGCAACAGCAAAGGCAAAATTCTACCCTTAATTTTTACATAAGTCATCTACATTCTTCATACACCAGCCTTTTATAACTGGAGTCAAAGTTTATTGATAATTATATATGGAGTTCTTAGGTTGTTATAAGGGTTAAGTAAGATGAAGGAAAAGTCTTAAAAATTGCCAAATGCTATTCAAACATAACATATTATTATTCTTATAACAAGTATTTGTTGAGTCATATTGCACAGGGATCAAGAGATGGAGTTAATAAGAACAGGAATCATGTGATATCACCATGGTGTAGGCACAGTGGTAAACATTAAAGTTGGAGAAATCATTTGCACCTAAATGAGCTAGAATGCAAATCACAGCCAGTACCACCAAAGACACTGTGTGGGCAGAGGTGATCTGGCCAACTTTTCAAATGGCATCCTGTAGAGCCTGATTTCAAGAAATATTATCTTGAGAACTAGCAAAATGAGAATAGAGAGGCCAAGTATGCAGAATCCAGACCTCAAGCCTACTGCCAAAGCAGCCTTAAATCGTATTAATTTATTAGGCAGGGATCCTGGTAAGATTTCACTTGAAATCATGTCCACTTGAGTTGCTATTCTTTACACCAAGATTCATAGAGTTCTGAGATTCACCCACAGCCATGAACTTAAAAGATCAGACCTTGAGCCAGGTCTTTTGCCTGTTGACCATTCTTCACATCATATTACACTGCTTATCTGGGACTCACATTTGGAGCTCTGGTCTGCAAACAAATATTTGACCACATAAACTGGATACTGATCTGTCTCTTATGCACTTTGGTAAAAATAGAAAATTTTAAAGAGAAGCAAATTAACCTTTTTACTGAATGTGGATTCAAAAGGTAAGAATGCAAGTAAGAGGAGTGCCTTAGGAAACCTGTGTTCACAAATGGAATTATACCAATTTCATGCACATAGAAGTACAGAGACTTGTAGGGGAGAAAGAGGGACTTATGGCTAAGAAGTCATTATGTGCATGAAAAGAGTAAGAGACATTCAAGAGTTATGTACAGAAATACTCTTATTTATTGTCAAGGATGTAGGTGAATTAAATATTTTTTTCTGGCAGATGGTAGGCAGTAAACTTCTTGAGGAAGATACACCTCTGACTTTCAACAAAGACCCCTATGGGATGCTGTGTTGCAACTAGATATGAGATAAAGGATAAAGAGCTATGTTGAAAAATCATACAGACATGTCTTGATAGAGGAGAAGGTTCTCTGTCCTTCAATATCCACTGATAACTTTTCTCTTACCTGTGACCTCCTGGTGAGTTTATTTGCCAGTCAACTTGCCACTTGAGTTTCATTCCTTTTCTGATCTGCATTCATGAAGACCTTCCTGCAAAATATGTTTCATACTTTGTTTTTAAACCTAACATATTCAATATGTTCATATCCCCTTATCCTGCTTCCCTTTAAAATACATCAAAATGTAGCATTCAGAAGACAAACTTCCAAGTTTTACAAGGTTTGGACCAGACCACTTTTGTGGGATCAGCTGGTGCCTCCTTTGCCAACTTTCTCTGTGACATTGTACAAACTGAACTTCATTTTCAGAGCTTGGAATGTATCTGTTTTCTCAGTTTCCCTGGGTTTTTGTGCACAATGATTCTTTCACCTAGAAATTTGTTCTTTTCATCATGAAGTCCTTACTCATACCCCAGGTCTTGGCTAACCATCACTTCCTTGAAGACTCCATAACTCTAGTCCAGCCTAGGTTTTCTTTTTTGTTGTTGCTGCTGTTCTTACTGTCACCCTTTTAATTCTCATCCATTAATGTTTTATTGTGGTAATTTGTGTGGCTAAAAATTATCAATCTATAACCATGGATACCACCTGTATGTTTGAGGATTTGAAAGATCAAAGTAAGACTGGTGCTGAACTGGACTTTGGGCTTGGAAAGAAAACAGATAAGAAAACTTTAGTTTTGCTTTTTTCCCTGTACTATTTTTTTTTCCCCTAAGTGTTTACTATGTCCCTTACACAGACCTATGTTTGGAAGAAGGGTGGGGAGGAGGAGGATATCTCATTTTAAACTGTTAATTAAGTTGAAATTTGGAGAAAACAATGGAGCAAATGACATATACATCTGGAGGAAGGGTGAAACATTCAAAAGGAACAGAAAATGCAAGGACTGCAGAGGAGAGTAAGGTATAACACCTGGAGCAGGGTGGGGAGACAGGAATGCTGGCGATTAGGCCAGTGGGCAGGTAAATTAGAGTAGGTATCCTCAGTAGGCCTTTACGTTGATCGACACAGAAAAGCATTTGGAAGGTTTTGAGCTGAAATTTGATCCAATTCACATTTTAAGAGAATCATACTGGGCCCCCTGAAAAGAATATACTAAAGGGTAGGACATCAATTAGTAATTGTTGCAATAATCTGATTTTTGAAATGAGATGGACTTGGAATTGATAAGAAATGGTGGCATTTGAGGTTTATTTGGGAAGTGGACTTTTGAGTTTGCTGTGCTGTATTTCTCCATCTATTAAAACTTTTGTTAAGTTTGCTCACTCCCTGTAGCGGTGCTATGAGTAGCATGTGTGCAAATCAAGGAAGAGGGTTGTGTCTCATGCGTCACGAAGATGTAATATAGATTAGCGTTAACATATACCAGGGAGCAAAATACTTGCTAAATTGAACTAATTACGCAGAAGTTGGTCTTCAAAACGAGACATGGAATAATATGTAAATACCTTGGACATTTTCTAATTTCTGGAATTGATGCTGGACTTTCCAAAGGGAAAACGAGTCAATGGATTCTTAGATGGCAGGATGATCCCAGCCAAAACCAAGGTTAGTTTATTTTCATTTCTTTTCACCTTGTCCTTTGCACTGGGGCTTGATGAGACCATGGATTGGCTTGTACTGCTATTATTTACCATTGTTCACCCAGTGGTTGGTACATGGTAGATGCTCAGCAAATAATTGTCGGAGAAAAGAGCAAATAGTTTTCAGGTCTGAGAGAGTAACATTGTTCCACATTCCCTGTTCATGCTACATGTCTGGAATTGAGAAGAAGAATCAACATTCAAACACCTTGTTTCTTCCTTAACTGCTAATCAGATCACAGCAGGCTGAAGATAGAAGTCAGTATTCCTGGTAATATTTCTGTATCATCATATTAGCAGCAGCATCACTTACTTTTTTTTTTTTCAAAGATTATTTATTTATTCATATAGAACTGGGGTACAGGCCAGAGATGCGGAGGGTGAGAAGATTCAGTACACTGCCGAGGGGAGCAGCGGGCGGGTCAAGAGAGGTCTGCCACGCCATGTGGGTCTCCTCCAGGGCAGGCGGGGATCGAACTCATGCGGAAGTGGCTTAAGCTTCTTAGTGCTGAGCTTTAACCTGCTGTGCCACCAGGGAGGGCCCAAGCATCACTTATTCTGTCTGTACTGTGAGGCGAGATGAAGCCAGAGAGATAAAATCCAAATAGATGGTGGGAGAGAGCAAGACCTGCTGCTGTTCCTTGTTTTCCTACTTAAGAGAAAGGTGTACTTGGGCTAGTATTTTACCCTCCAAGCCAAAATATAGAACGGCAAATGATGATGAAATTTGGGGATATTTGGAACAATGCCTCATGAGGACCTTCTGATTGAGATCATAATTAGGAATATGCCTGTAAAACTTTAAAGCACAGTATGAGAGAGAACAAAATTTGGGGGACAGGTCACTGACTAGATTCTCACCCATACACTCAGAGTTACAAGACATAGCTCAATCTTGGATGTAACAGAGCAAGGTTTATTTAAAAACTTTTATTTAGAAAAAAGACAGAGCTCCTATGGCCACAAATGGCCAACTGCCCCATCCCAGAACATATCCACAGTGTCCGGTAGCCTAACCAAAGCTGCTCATGCAAGACAGTGTTGTTGCTCCGATAATAGCCTGGGTAAGTGGTAGACCAGAATCCAACCTGTGGTAGCTGTGGGGAGGCACAGGTGGCACAACAGCAGCACAGAGCAATCCAAAGAACCAGCTGGGCAGTGCCAGATACTAGACAGTTCTCAGAGGCGTGCCAGCGGACCATGGCACCAGTGTTTATAGCTCTCTAGAGATGCCAGGAAAAAACAGCAGAATTCTGGATAGATGCAGCCAAAGAGATCTGATGAATGAAGTTGAAGTGTAGGTCTCAAAGGTTTTCTCAGGACAGAGTCAAGCTGGATCTCCTACTGAAGTTGAAGTCTCTGAAGCTACTGCCAAGCTGAATCAATCCTCTGGATTCCTAAGCCGAGTCATGCTTCTGTGTATATCTCCCTTCCATGTACCCACCTTTCTAACCTGATTGGTTCATTTCCCAAACCAGCTGTCTCCAAAATTTGATTGGTGCCAGGAGCACTTTGAACCTAGTTGGTTCAGTGGAAGCTCGGACCTGGTTCATTTTCAAAATCAACTCAGACTTCAAAACTGAAACCCCAGAAGTGTGTCCAGTCTGCTCTGCATCATTTCATGCAGGAGCTAGGCAGGTAAGCGCTGCTGTATCTGAATGGCTCTGGTTGATTTCAAACCTGACTGCTGTGTCTCCAAAACTGCTGTGTTTTCTCTCTCTTTCTTCCTCTTTGGCTGCCCTGTGTTGGCCACCAAACCTAAGAGCTGAACTATAGCCCAGGCCAATGCTGCTAAGCTGGAGGCTGTAGCCACCTCTGGAGAATCAGGAGCCATGAAAGCTACTCTTACAAGGACATGTGTATATTATAAGTGGAATTACATTAACTTTGGTGAAAATATAAAGAATAATAAAGCATAGATGATCTTGCTAGGTGGGTTTTTCTGTCTCGGGTAGACTCTACTGGCCCCTGTCATTGTGCCCTTGTGTTCTTCCATATGTAATAGCTCCCCATAGACACACACAGCACTAGAGAATCCAATATTCATTCTTGGCTCTCTATTTGCTCCCTTCTGGACTTAAGGCATATTATGGAATTACTGTAAGCCAACAAGTCTCCATCTGCAAATGAGGGATAAAATTTGCCAGCTGTCTCCTAACCTCTCTGGGAGGAACTGGAGTTTAATAAGATAATGAACATTATTCTCTCCATATGCACTCTACACCCTTGATGCTCATGGTCTTCAAAAGCTCTTCATAGGCATAAATGCGGATTCTCCAAAATCAAGTTCAGAAGGTCAGAAGGCAAGCTGCAGAGACTCATGTCAATGACTATTCACCACAAATTAGTATTAATATCCATTAGTTAATGTTTTCTATTAGAGACTTTGCAATTAATCAAGAGCATTATGTCACAAGGCAGAACCAGCTGCGGTGGGCAATTGGGATGAAGGTGGCTTGCTTTCATTGGCCACCATATCATTTCTGCTCATCTTTGCTAAGCTTCTCATTCCTTCTGTTTCTGTTTCTGGCCACAAATCTATGACTAAGAAAGGTATTGAGAAATCACAGCAGTATTTCAAGGCACAAAGGGAAGTTGCATTTAAAAGAAGACGACAGAAAGATGACAATTTTGAAAATAAATCAATCTACGCGCATGATAATGAAAACAAACAATGGTGACAATATTTGTGCTCATGTGGAAGGCACTTCAAGGATGGAGGCTTGCAGAAGTGGCCAGTTTCTTTCAGTTCACCAAGAAAATACCGTAAAAAATGGAAAATAACACAAGTAACACACAATTCAAATAACAGCAGAAAGAGATTCAATAAGGGTAAATGGAGATCCCTGGCTTAGGTTGACCAGGGTTTAAATACAGCTCTGCCACTTACCAGTTTTGTGCTCTTAGCCCGAATGTGCCATGGTTTCCTCATCTTTAAAATGGAAGGAACAATTTTTCTCACAAAGGGTTGCTTTGAGGATTTTATGAAATAACACAGGCCAAGTAATAAAAATGGTCCCTGAGCACACCATCACATAATAATTTAAAGTTATAATGCATTATTAATTGCAAATCTGTTGCCGAGACACTAAGCACAATGAACCTTCAGGAGAAGTAAACACTACCTCATGGAAAAGAGGGTGTCTGAGCTAGTTTTGGCCCATGAATGAGCCTCAAGATGGTGCAGAACAAGATTTTGTTTAATAGCCAGGAAGCCACACATGAAAGAATGACTCCATAAATATGTTCCACATGGATTAAAGATTTAGGTGTAAGGCCTACAACAATAACATATATAGAAGAAGATATTGATGTTATGTTCCATGACATAGTGATAAATATTTTTTGGAGGCTTGGCTCCTTTATGGCATAGGAATAAAAGCAAAAATAAACAATTGGGATTACCTCAAGTTTAAAAGCTTCTACATAGAAATGAAGAACTATAAGCCTAAAAGACATCTTAATAAATGGGAGAAGATATTAATACAATATATAACCAATAAGGAGTTAATATTCAAGATAATATTTAACCAGTTAATAGATATGAACAGACAATTAATAAAAGAGGATGTCCAGAAGGCCAATGAATACATGGAAATAAAATCAACATATGAAAAAGTTCATTATGGCTTTGCATAAGGGCGATGTAGGTTTAAATCATCTTATATTTGTGAGACTAACACATGCTAAAAAGAACCCCCAACAAGTAGTGTTGGAGAGAATCCAGAGAAAGAAGAACCTTATTACACTCTTGAAGGCAGTATAAACTGGAAAGCAATTTGGATTCACTTGAACAAAAAAAAGAACCTAAAAATGGAAATATCATATGATCGAGCAGTCCCACTATTAGACACCTATCCAAATAACATGAAGTCATCAATGGAAAAAACTATATTCTACAATGTCTACTACACCACTATTTTCATGGAGGTAACTTAAATATACATTAATAAGGTATTGGATAGGAAGATGTGTTATATGTGTTATATGTATTGAATATAATTCAATGATATAAGATGAAATGCAGTTTTTTTACAGCAAAAATTAGGGGCAATTGAAGATATTATGTGTAGGAAGGCAAGCAAGAATGACTAACACAAACACTGGGCATTGACATAATATACAATTTGATAAAATAAAATAAAATGCTAGTGAACATAAAAAGGGCTCTGAGGTCAAAAGAAATAGGAAGGGAGAAAGGGACAAGGGGAGGAAGGGATGATTCTAGGGAATAAAATACAATACTGTAAGCTGTGTATAAATGGTACAGAGGCCCTCCCTGGTGGCTCAATGGATTAGGACTCAGCACTGCAAGCGAGCCAAGGCCGCTTCAGTGTGAGTTCGATTCCCAGCCCCGGACGTGATCCACATGGCGTGGCAGACCTCTCCTGACCCACCTGCTGCTCCCCTCAGCTGTGTATTTTGTCAATCTGCCTGTTCTGCTCCCCACTCTGTCTCTGGTGAAGCTCCTCACTGCCCCTGCACCTCTGGCTTGTACCCCAGTTCTCTATGCATAAATAAATAAATCTTTTTTAAAAAAATGGTACAGAACATTCTAGATGGAATTATGGGGCATTAGCACCTTAGAAAGGTGAATCTGGCAATGGCATGTGGGAGGGATGGGGTTAGGAGAGATGAGTGGCAGCAGGTGAAGTTAAGAGAAATTTCAGGCATCAACGACAAAGAAATTTTGTACCCCTTCAGCCTGCTTATGCATAATGGGGGTCTTTTTGGTAGGTAGGGTTTCCTTCCCATCCTATGAGCTAAATGTGAAGTGAAATGCTAATGACTTCTGCAGAATGCAGAGCTAATGGTGTGCAGAGATATAGGCGGAATTAGCAGAAGTGCTGGAAGTATTTCTAAGGGAGAAGTTGCATAGCTGGTGCACATGTCTGATGACAGCAAAAATGGGATGTGCTTTACTTAAAATCAGATACGTCCTCTGTGAATCTCAGAGCTTTTCCTGCATGTTCAGCTGTGCATTTGCAGCTTGTCAGGGCTTGCCTGCTATCTTTTGAATATTGAGCCACCAACCTTTAGGGTGGAATTAGTAGCACTTTAATTTCCTGATAACACCTAAATTAAGGTAAGAGTTCTAAATACTTTATTAATAATGTACACTCTAATTAATAGAAATTACTTTTCCAGCATGTATTATTAAAGGCTGTGTTCCAACATGCTTTTTATGTTTTCCAATTTTCTTGCTTATAAAACTGTTTGCTGTTTCCACATCTTACCCAGACCTATTCTCGATCAACCTTGTACATTATGTGGAGTGGCAAGCTCTCCTCTCGGATTTAAAATGAAAGTCTTCCTCTGTTCCCCATATGCATCTCTGTTGAAATGACTTGTTGCTGAAAGTTCTTTCATAATAGGCTCAATATTGGATTCTTTGAGCCTAAAATTTTACTTTTCAAATGATGCACTCTTTGTACCTTTAGCTTCTGGCTTTCTATTTCCAAATAGGAGGAGGAAAATTGGGATGCTCAGTTTCACATCTGGCATTTCCTTTTCTCATTAATCTGTAGGAAGCCTGCTGCTTGTTGTTTGCCCATTTAGGAAGTTTTAGCATTCAGTGTTTCTGATACAGCCTTTCCTTTCTTTCCTTCTTCTTTTTGACCTGGAATTAGTTGGAAGGTAAATTGAAGAAGATGGTGACTCCTTCAGGGAGACCCAGAGTGGCTTAAAATTATTGGCTCTGTGATCAGTCTGCTGAGCTCAAATTTGGCTCTTGGGACAGTGGCCAAAATATTTAGCCACTGTTGCTTCATTTCATCTGGAAGTAAGAAAGGCAGTGTCTGTTCACAGAGTTATCTCGAGGATTCCAAGAGCTGAAATGCATGGAGAACACAGGTCACAGCTTAACACATGTGAGTGCTCAATAAACCCCCTGAAGACTCCTTCTCAGGGACTCCTTTTCATACCTCCACCTCCCACTCAGAAAACGTGTGTCCTGATGCTTACACTGAAGTCAAGTAGGAGCTCCTGCTCATTTTTCCAAATAAATTCACAGTCAATACACCCTAAATGTGTATGTGGAACCTGAGTAACTGTTGAAACTGCGCTCAGGCTCTTGAGGAGAGAGGAATAGGAGTTAGGCAAAGAGTAGCCCTCCAGTGTGTTCTGACCTACAAGACTTGGAGAGAGAGGAGTCCACACTGAGCCAATTTCGATTTTATTAGTAGGCAAACAAGCTTTCAAAAATAATGAGCACCCTACTGTGGAGAGTCTTTACTGTCAGGGACTCCACAGATGCCCCCCCCATCCGTCCTCTAAGCTGTGGCTCCTGGATGCCTTCTTCTCCCCTACCGTCTGCTACCAGACACTGAGCAGTTCTAACACTGCTACTCTCTAGTGCCTCTTGTCCACTGAAGTGTAGACCGCTGTCAGAGAGATAAGAGTCATTATTTTTTCTCTAGTAATTAGTAGAGTCCTTCTTCATTTTCTTTTTTTTTAAATCCAGAAGAATATTTTGAATTCCAAAGCAAAGGCTTGGCAGTAGCTCCCTGGGATTGAAGATAGATTTCAGCCCCATGGGACTAAAGATAGATTTCTCTCAGGGGACCTGAGGAAGCCATCGGTCTAATTTTTTTCAGTCTCAGGGCTCAGTAATGGATGTGACCTTGTGTCTCACAAGATTCTCCTAACACCCATGGCCTGGATATGAAGAGTTAAACCTTCAACTCCTCTGTAGAGAGATGTAGATACCTTGACATTCAGAGGCACAGTTCCCAACCTAATCCTTTCTAAATCAGATTAGTCCAACCCATCGCTGACAGTTCACTGACGAGTGCATTCCTCCAAGAGAATCTCATCTGAGATGCAGAGCACTCGCTGCAGTTTTATAGTATCAGAGTAGTAATTCATGCCCTGAGTAATAAAGAAACTCATTAAATGTAGAATCTCGGCTCTTGCTTTGTACTTAGACCTCCCAGCAGTTTAACTTATGCATAATGAGTCTAAATACTTTAAGGGATAATATAAAAATTATCTACTATTCTTTCATATCTAAAATTGTGCATTTGTTTTCCTTCACTACATTGCTAGCATAACTAGGAAACAATATATTACCCTAATTACATGTTATTTATTAGAAAGGAAGCAAATAAGTCATTTGGAGACAAATCCCTGTAGTTATTCATGGAACTGCTTTAGATGACAAAGATAGAGTAAAGCCAGCAGTCTTTCATTATATTTATTACACACTCTTTGTGCTAATGAACAATCACAGGCTTCACTGAAATAATGGTTTCTGCTCCAAGTTGTGAGGAATGCTATATGGGCCATATTTATCAAGAGCCAGCCAGGGCCTTGCTTGTCCTTTGTGTCTTTACTTTCCATTGAGGGGAGACGGTAGCAGACAGACAAAAGTAGCTCAGGGAGTTTTAATAAACACAATGGAAACTAGTTAGCAAATTAAAAAAAAAAAGGGGGGGGGAGGTCTTCCTGCAACCTTTAATAGCAGTTCACTCATAAAAGAAAAAGATCACTTACTATCCCATGAATTCAGAGCAGCATCATTCTTACCTCGAGGAAGCACAGATATTCACACACAGATAATTATACCTCAAAATTCAAACAAAATATTTTAGAATAATCCAATCTGAAAGATCAGTTTAGTCCTTAGTTTCCTAGCTATTGACTTAGCTTTGAAGGAATTAGATGAAGAGGAAAAAAATTATCTCAGTAGAAAAACTTTTAAAAATGCTAGGAGCAAGTGAAACAGACTTTGTATATATGTCTGCTGTTTTTATCATGGATCCTGCTGCTTTTTGAGAAGAAAAAAATGTTCAGCATGAAGGCAAGGGGCAAAGCATTTTGTATGCTTATGTTTTAAAGCAAGCTGTCCAAAATTGTGATAGCTGCAAGAGGAAAAACAGTTTTTGTTCCCTTCTTCTGGAATAATTGAACCAAGATGTTAGCACTTAGAAATGTGGCTCATGGATAGTACCAGGACTATATTTGAGGATTAAACCACAGATAACAAAGAAGCACAGGAAAAATCTCGAGGGAAGGAAGCCAAGAAAGTCAGCTGGGAGCATCTCTTCTTTTGAATTAGCACTTACTCTTCAGTTGTTTTCTGTTCAAACATTTGTCTAGTTCTCTTCAGAGCTCTTTAGTGCACTTTCTCCTGCTCAGGAATATACAGTAGGATTTCCTGTCCCAGATCAGACCGTTGGTGCATGTAGCTGGTATGCTAACATCAGCAGCCTCCCAGTAATGAGGCATCAGCAAAGCATATAAACATATTGCCGATTACACTAGGTGGTGAGCAGGGTACACCACCCTCGGGTGGTGCAAGTGGGGCTGGGGGAGAGACAGAAGTCAAGGGGAGAGGGAGAGTGAAGGATTTAGGGCAAGGCATGAACTTTTCTGCTGCTGAGGAACTGACTTATCCACTCCTCTAAATCCCTGCTAAGCTTTTCACAGAGATCAAATAAAGTCAGTTTATTAAATATATATTTTGGAAAACCTGTCCCTGAGTTGTGAGCTGTAAGAGGGAGCAAACCTAGGTTAGCTCTATAAATCCTGTTAGCAGGGTAAATTCTGAAAAATCTTTTCCATGTCTTTCCGTTCTGGTTCCTGGGTGGCTTGTAGGTGGGACTGCATATGACTAAGATGACTATACCACCTAGTTAGCTTGGAAGTCTAGGACATAGTCTGTTGTCCTGGAGTAACATTAATAACAATGCCCCTCTGTTCTCAAAGTGTCCTGGCTTGGACACTAAGTCATGTGGTTTCCAAGCTGAACTCTAGAACTCAGCTTCAAGCAGATGAACACACAAGGGAATTCCTTAATTGCATTGCTGGTTCCTAGAAATACCCATCTGTATTTTGCAACTATTATGGAGTGTTTGAAATAAATCTACAAATTCTGACCTTTTCTGATGAACTGTGTGTTTGGAAAATTTTCTATGAATATAAATTTTGAAGACATCAGGAACCAGCTAACTTTCAGAGCAATTAAACCAGAATCAGAAGACTGTAAAGTGTTGGCAGAAATAACTTTATCGTGTTTTATTTCCCTTTGCTTAATTATGTTTTTAACTTCTGAGAAAAGTCAAGGTTACAGGTCCATGAGGGAGCAAATGAGACAAGATTCTTGGTTTTTCCTGGGTGTGTTGGTCTTGAAAGTTGGTGCAAGACAGTTGGTCTTCATGAGGACAGGTGACTCCAGAACACTGGGCTTGCTTGAGTTCTAACTGCCTTAAGGCTAGTGTGTGAGTGGATTCTACACCAATACTTTATTTCTGAGCCACTATTAAGTTACTTAACTATTTCTGAGTTGCATTTCCTATTGTGCTGACAAGCCTGGTTGGGATTTCAAAGCCATTGTATTCTCATATCAAAGAAACTCTAATTTCTGGTCTATGGAAAATATCTTCTGGCAGATTTTAATTGGGATAGTCATCAGTCAAATTTAGGGCAGAAAGTTCATGACCAAATGACTATTAGAGTAAAAAAAAAAATAGTTGAAAAAGAGAAGAAGTTTGAGCTAAATAGATTATACTTTTGGTCTAACTTTTTCCCTCCTGTGTTTAATCCTCTAGTTAATAGGGATAAGAAAATAGTAACATATTTATCTAGAGATTAGGTCTATTGTTAGAAAACACAATGCACGGTAAATAGAACTTAACCTGGGACCCCTGTTTTAGGGAGAGGAAGCCATGTGGGTGTTGTAGAAGTAGAGGTTACATGACTCATCAAAAAAGGGAAGTTGGTTCAACTTCAACCACCTGCCAGTCTGTGGAAATGGATCCCTTGTGATGTAATTTCTGATTTGTTATGGGTGACACAATGACCTGTATTTCTGTATGAAGTCACTTATCTAACCCTGTGACTGGAGTTGTCTTCTCTATTCCTCAAGGATTTTTCATGCCATTATTGCCTTATTATCACTCTCCTGTAATGTACACCTCTGAAGCACAAGCCAGAGAACTAGCTAATCCATTCCTTGGTTATATCCCTAGTTGCTTCCCTCATTCTCTAATGAAAAACACTGGCCCATAGTCTAGAGTCTGTCTCACCATCAATCTCATGTAGAGTTTTGGGTAAACACTGATAGAGATGAGTATCCAACACCCTGGTACTTTAGTTTCTTGACTTACTCAAATTCTGTGTTTCTCTCACTCTGCCTGAATCACTCACTCCCACTTTATTCCCCATTCCTTATCAATTCTACCAACACCTTCAATTCCATATGCCCCACTCTCTATCAGAGAGTGAAACTATTTTTTAGTTTCTTCCCTCAGTAGTCAGACTCCAATTCACCAGTGTTATCGGGGCTACTGATTTATTGATATAGGATCTCATTAAGCTTAGACACAATGATCTATTATCATAATCACCCAGTTGCATACGCCTTAATTTCCCTGACCAATTTACTCTATCATCCTTCTCTGGTTAAAAAAAAAAAAAATCAACACTGAACAGTTCAATCTTTTACCTACTTACTTTCAGACCAAACCATTGAATGTGACCGAAGAAACATCATTCAGCATGGTCCCACTTGGGGTTCATCACTTTAAGCCCTAAGTATGCTCTTGGTGTTGTCATTTCCTGTCAGTCTACCTTCCACTATCAGAGAATTTTTTTTTTTTAAGATTTATTTATTTACTCATACAGAGCTGGGGTACAGGCCAGAGATGCAGAGAGTGAGAGGATTCACCAGAGACAGAGTGGGGGGCAGAACAGGCAGATCGACATGGTACACTGCTAGGGGAGCAGCGGGTGGGTCAGGAGAGGTCTGCCACGCCATGTGGTCACCTCCGGGGCAGGCGGGGATCGAACTCATGCAGAAATGCCTTAAGCTTCTTAGTGATGTGCTTTAACCCACTGTGCCACCAGGGAGGGCCCCAGAGAACCATTTTGCATCTTTTCCTTTCTCAGTCCTCTAACACCTTTATCTTCCTCTTCAGTATCAGTTACTGATTTTGATTTTACTTGGTGAATATAATCAATAAGAAAGAGCTTCTACACATTTCTCACAGACACAAAAAAAAGCCTAACAAATTCCTTGTTTTCAGAGCTTTGTATTACAACAGATAAACTATGATTGTTGCAGCCTAGTTATATGGACTTTATCCCATCTCATCTAGTTGAGAACAGTATCTTATAATTTAACCCTTTTGATCTAATATTTCATTCTCTCCTGGTCCATAGCAGTAAACATATACTTACTAACTTACTTGTTCCAATATAAGCAAGTGACTGGTCTGTGTCTTTTCATAAGAAAAACTTCCTAAAAATGTTGTTTATATTGCTTTCCTCTTTATGTTGAATCCAATTTAATCACGTAATTTCAAAGATGTAATTATGAGACAATTCTAGTTTTATGAATCTCAGTTGCATCTTCTGACTTAGAGGGCATGAGTTATTAAGTTATTACACCTATGTAGGACTTTGTAAATCCTATGTTTCTAATCCCATTGTATTTTAACATTGCCTTTTTTTTTTTTTTTTTTTTTTTTTTTTTTTTTGCTAAGCAAAAGAGAAGAGTAAAATTTGGGGAGCTGGAGTAACCTCTCAATGGTAAGCGGTGACAGAAATATCAGAACTCTCCAAAGTCTTTACAAAGATGAAATGAAGTATAATTTGCATATTGTAATTGAGGTTAAAAATATCTAAATAGGCCCTCCCTTGTGGCGCAGCAGGTTAAAGCACAGCACAAAGAAGCTTAACCTACTTCTGCATGTTCAATCCCAGCCTGCCCTGGAGGAGATCCACATGGCGTGGCAGATCTCTCCTGGCCCGCCCGATGCTCCCCTCAGCAGTGTACTTCGTCAATCTGCCTGTTTTGCTCCCCACTCTGTCTCTGGTGAATCCTCTCACCCTCTGCATCTCTGGCCTGTACTCCAGTTCTGTATGAATAAGTAAATAAATCTTTAATAAAAAAATCTAAATGTTTTAAGATGAAAAGACTCCTAAAATTACTTATTTTAATGGATCATTATCACTAGAAGTTAATTTATCAACCTAAGGTCACATATTTATTTAGTGGTAGAACATGGACCTCAGGTTTCCTGACTTCTGGTTAATGATTTTTCTTAGACACCCTAAGATTTGACAATTCACTCTTCACCAGCAGCAAGCCACAAGTAAGTTCCTGATAGGTAAATATGAAGAGAATGACTGTTGAATATACCAAAAATGACAATATCAGGGATCACCAAATGTGAATGTTTTCAAAGTGTGATAGACCCAAGAATTTCCTGCATCAGAATCTTACCTGCAATTATTAATGAAGATGCTAATTCATGAGTTTCCCACTTCATTTGTGTGGACAGGAGACCCAGGTATTTGTATTTTAAACAACTCTTCCAGGAAATTCTTAATCTTGAGGGCCACTGTGTGAACAAAAGTAGACAAACATATTCAGAACAGATTTCAATTTGCAATTTCATCTTTAAAAATATAGTCATACATTTGACTTCTAATGCATGAAAGAAAAGGTAAAAGACACTGAACTTTCTTCATCAGTCTCAGAGTCCCACTCACTTTTGTTTCCTTAACTCCCTAGAGCTAGGTGGTGTAGTGATACTGATTTCAAAACAAGTCATCCCATGTGCACAGATCTTGGGGTATAAGGAGTAAGGCTCATCCATCAGGACAGACTCGCACTGTGGAAATGCTGGGGATGAAGGAGGTTCATTCACCCCTGCCTCTCAGCAAAGGTAGTTCTTGTGGGTCAGGGTGAGAACACTGTGGAACAGTCAGCAGGCTTGCCTGTGATGGATGGGATGGAGCAGAGGACACACAGGATCTGTCTCTTCAAGTAATTTATATTTGTGGACACACATAGAGGCTGCTGGCTCCAGAAATATTACAGTTGGTGGTGGTGGTGGGGGGAGGTGGATGATTCAACACCTGGGCAAAATTAGTGATATATTGGGGTACTGCTGATATGATACCCTCTGTTCCTAGCTCCATCTTCCTCTGGCTAAACTTTGTATGTAGAAAGCACTCTCATTCTGACCCACCCCATTGTCTGGTCTCACAGTTTTAATTTGGAAGAAATGCTGATGTAGAAAAATACATTTAAGGTTATGAAATTTCCTTGTATACCCCGACCTCTGAATAAAACTCCAAACTGGTGAAATGAGACCTATATGTTTTGTGAGGTAAGAGCAAAAATATTTCCAAATAACAAGCAAACTATTCAGGAAAATGCTCTTACCATATTCCTTGCCAGTTGCAGAAAATAAATGCTTAAGGGCTGAATTTTCTTATTATTTTCCTGTGCACCGATATTATATCCTTAGTCAGACTGTTAAAATCTTGAAGGTTTCACTTCTTGTCAACTTTTATATATTTTGTTCTAAATAAGTTTATCACAGGAACTAAATAACTACTTGATGATTAATTAACTGGCAAAACTAATTGGTTGTTTAAGCTATTACTTTATTTTCATTATTTAGATAATATGACCATAATATTATCAAATATATATATATATATATATATAAAATCCCCACATCTAGACAAAGTCAAATTGAAGAGATTTAATTCAGCCTAAGCCATCCCAACAAGCATTGGGTGCTTACATTACTAAAAGCTATTGTTTTCTATCTGCCTAGATTCTTGCCCTTCACAAGTCATGGAGAAGGAGTCTAAGAACTCAAGAGAGAAATATATAACTGTACTTTATTGAAGCATTTCCTAAATAGACTGTCTTGCAACTCATGCATTTCTATTGCCAGGGCCGTGGGAACAAATGGTTGTATAGATTACGTCACGTACAAGAGTAATGGTATGAGTAGGTGGGGGTGGGACTGGCTCCTCTCACCAGACTGTGTTTCCTGCTTCGGACCCACATATACCTGGGAGTAATGGGGATACTTTCTGATTGGCACAAAGATACTATTTAGGTGAGATACAGTCCTGACCTTGATGGCTTCAATATTTAGCTTTGACGAAGTCTCCATGCTTGTTTGTAAGCTGTTTACCATCTGTATCTACTGTTTATTGTAATAGTCTGGCTGGGCTTTCTTTCTTTCCAGTACAAATTTGCTGTTTGCATTCGTGCATATAGCTTCTGCTAGAGGCAGGCCTAGGAGTTTCAGTGGACTGCTGTAGAACATCATCTTTCTGGGTGTGATGAAGTGGGGGTAATGTTCTGGTTTTATAACTTAAAATGTAATTTTTTCACAAACTGTAATAAATTGAATTGCTTCATAAGCTTAGATTTCTAAATCAGTCCTGTAAGACTTTGAAAATATGTAGAAAGTACACAGTTCTTAATTATGTACCACCTATGTCGGAAAAAGAGGCACAATAACAAGTGAACTTCTTTGGATTCCAGAAGAAACATATATAATATCTGGGCATGCAATTTCTTACACATTTTCACCAGTTTTTCATGAGGCCTAGAGGAGAAGGCCCTAAAGCCAATTGAAGTTTCCAAGCAAGTTGCTTGGGCAATTGAATCATATGATCTAGCCTGGCTTATGCATTTTTGGCCAACAGGAATGATGTATGGAGCTTCAGTCATGCTCTCATAGTAGAGCCAAAGCCCAGGTCTGCAGCCCAAAGTCATACTATTCTGCAACTAGCTGCCTTCCTTTTGAAGAATAATTCCCCATCTTGCTACTAGGCCATGATAGAAATTAAATACTTATCCAGGTGACACCAAGTTTTTTTTTTTTTATCTATTTGTACATACAGAACTGGGGTACAGGCCAGAGGCTCAGGGGCGGTGAGAGGCTTCACCAGAGGCAGAGTGGGGAGCAGAACAGGCAGATCGACGAAGTACACTGCTGAGGGGAGCAGCGGGCGGGTCAGGAGAGGTCTGCCTCGCCATGTGGTTACCTCCGGGGCAGGCGGGAATCGAACTCATGCGGAAGCAGCTTTAGATTCTCAGTGCAGTGCTTTAACCCGCTGCGCCACCAGGGAGGTCCGACACCAAGTTTTTAAGGAGGATAAGCTTCCTTTCATGAACTTGGGGTTATGTGATCTACTTAGATAGCAATTAGGAGTGTGGAAAAATCTCCCATCATTGAACTGAAGCCCAGGCAGTACAAATAAATTTCGTGAGCACACATTTTAGACTATTCCAGTACTTTATCAAAGACTGGATTGTGTCTTCTAGAAGCCATATATGAAGCCTAAAGTGCCAATACTTCAAAATTTGACTACCTTTGGAGACAGGGCTTCAAACAGATAGTCCCTAGCCCAGTCTGACTGATGTCCTTATAAGAAAAGGAGTTTGGATGAAGATATAACTGGGATGAGCACACAAAGAGAAAAGAACATATAAAGGCAAAAAGATGGTCATGTATAAGCCAAAGGCAGGCAATTCAGAAGAAATCAAATCTGTGGAAACCTGATCTTGAACTTCAAGCCTCCGAGACTGTGAGACTAGAAATGTCTGTTTCCTAAGTTGCATAGTTTGTGATGTGTGTGTGTGTGTGTGTTTAATGGCAGCCCAAGAAAACGAATACATACTTCCTTCCTTTTTTTTTTTTTTTTTTTAAACCCACACCTCTGGTCTCAGGAATTTTCTGTGATCAATTGACTAAGGAATTAAAAACAAAACCAGACTGTAATATTTTATCACTTGGGAGAGGATAACTTCAGAGTTACATCCCCATTCAAGAATTTTATTTGGCATCTATTGTTACTAAATTAGCACAGACTTAGGAGTTTATTAGCTACTGGTCTGTGTATCAGAAATCCCTATAAATTGGACTGGATTCTCTGTTTAGGATCCCACAAAGATAAAAGTAATTGGTTAGTTGGTTTGGGTTATTGTCAGGAGGACCTACATATAAGTTCCTTTGGTTCATTAGCAGAATCCAGTTCCTTGCAGTAAGTCTGGAGATTTATTTTCTGGATATCCATTCTAAGAGGCCACCCACCTTCCTTCCTCCAACCCTCCCGCTCGCCCCCCTCCTCTCTTCATCTTCAAAGTCAACAATGACTCAACAGATTCCTCTAACTTGTAAGACTCTCTGACTTCCTTTGTCCACTAGCCTGAGTGAAGCTTGCTTTTAAAGATCTTGTAAGCCCTGAGGCCCATCTGGATCATCTCCCTTTTGCCATATAAAGTAGCAAAATCAATAGCAAACCCTATTCACAAGTTCTAGCCACATCTGAAGGGGAGGGGCTTCTAGGAGGGTGAGAGTCACTGGGCTGCCTGTCTCTGGAGTGGTCCTGAAGGAAAGGAAACTCCAGAGGAGGAAAATCCCCCAGGAAGCAGTACACATTAGGGTTGTTCACTTTGCCTGCAGGAAGAAATGGAAAATGTCTGGACCTCTTCTGATTCATGGAGAGAGTCTGATGGTTCAACTAGATGGTCTGGGACTTGAAAGGACAAAGGGAAATCTGGGAAAGATGTTTGTGGACAAAAGTTCAAATAAGCACAATATTGAGAATGTTTGTTTCCAATGGGTGAAATGTTTAACCAAGAGAAAACTACAGAGGAGGAGGCTTTCCATAGTCACTGGCTAAGTAAAACTTTTAATGGGCTGGAGTATCTTCACTACCGTGTCCTAGGCTCCAAAGACCAATATATGGCATCATCTCTCTCAGAGGAACATGAGGGCTAAACATAGGAGTGGCTACTTTTCTTGATCCCCAGGGATTCATTTGCAAAATTTCTGTTGCTCTTTGAGTAACTTTGAGTGTGGCTTGTGGAAGAATATTATTCTCAAAGGATGAAGACTTCCACCAGGAAATTTAGGGGTCTTTTAAGCTGAATCTGGGCTGCCACCTAGCTATTTCGAGCTGTTCATACTTGAACCAAGAGAGAGGGGTTACTGGCTTGGGGGATTTTTCCTGATAATCAATGGGAAATTACATTACTTCTATAAAATGGAAAGATCTATGTATGAATCCAATATACATTCTGAGGGTTCTCTTACAAACCCCCATAACCAGTGGAGGACATGAATGAAAAACTATAGTACTCAGTACCAACAGGGTGACTAATTGAAGGGTTGCATCTCCATCCAGGTAAAGAATGAAAGCAATTGAATGAGAAATGTGTGACTCCCTTTGTGTTAAAGAAATTTGCCTTTCTATGTGACATTTAGATATAAAAGCCCATTGGTAAACCTACTGCCAGCCTACATGTTAAGTAGTCAGAGAGCTTAAATTCTAACATTAAAGACAAGTATAAATAGGCCCTTCCTGGTGGTGCAATGTGTTAGGATGCAGCACTGCAAGCCAGCGGCAGTTGCTTCAGTGAGAATTCGAGCCAGGAGGTGACCCAGATGGTGCAGCAGGCCTTTCCAGCCTCGCCCGCTGCTCCCCTCAGCAGTCTTCCCATTTTGTCTCTTGTGAATCCTCTCAAAACCCCTGCACCCTGGTCTGTACCCCAATTCTGTATGTATAAATAAACAAATCTTAAAAAAAAAAAAAGGATTAAAAGGGCCCTCCTTGGTGGCACAGCAGGTTAAAGCACAGCATTAAGAAGCTAAAGTCACTTCAGCGTGAGTTCGATCCCTGCCCCAGAGGTGACCCACATGGCAGACCTCTCCTGACCCGCCCACTGCTCCCCTCAACAGTGTACTTCATCAGTCTGCCTATTCTGCTCCCCATTCTGTCTCTGGTGTATCCTCTCACTGCCCCTGCACGTCTGGCCTGCACTCCAGTTCTGTATGCATAAAGAAATAAATCTTTTAAAAAAGACAAGTATAAATAAATGTCCCAATATTTTCTCCCTGCCTTACTTAGTGGGATGTTTTATACACTTTCAGGCTTCATAGCTCCACTATGAAGATCACTGATCAGTAGTGTAGATGACTTTATCATTAACTGAATCTAGACATGATCTTAGGGGTGCTAGGAGGGCCTCTGTGTCCAAAGTAATGTGGGATTTCTGAGTATCTTACTTTGATATTATACAATTTAAGATCCAAACCTTTGTGAAAATTAAAATCATTAAGTGCTACTGTCAACTCAGGGTGAATTTAATTCATAATACTCAGACTTAGTAGAGGGTAGGAGAGAAAGGAGATTGTGGATAGAGTGACATGGTGGAGAGCTGTAGGGGTGGGAATGGGATGAACAAATCTATTTGACAGTTTCATGTACTAGAAAATTTCACATATTTATCTCAGTAAGTTTTCTGAATAACTCTGACTTGGTATTATCCACACTTTATAGATTAGAAATCTGAGTGTCAAAAAATTAAGTAGCTTGCCTAAACTCATATACTTTGTAAGTTAAAGCTGCTTCAAACCAAAATCTGTCATAAACTAAAGATCTGCCATAGATCCTTTTCTACTCCAGGATTTGAAAACAAAGACAAACGTTACTAACTTCAATGACTTTATTTCTGATGACTATTCTTTTTCTTTAGTAGAAATTCTAGAATCATGTAAATTCACAAATGGAAATACTTATCTTCTGTTAATTTGCTTTGCTTTTGTAAATAGCTTTCATTTCATTCTCATAATAAGTTTTAATTAAATTGTTACAGAAGCTTGCAAGGGGAATTTTTGTCTGAAAGTTGAAGGGTCTCAAAGCTGACTTGAGATTTGGGAAGATCAGACCTGGCCTTCAACCTCACACTGCTAAGCTGGATTTTTCAGCTCTGCAGAGAATTCAACTTTCCCCTTTTCATCCAAGGAAGACCTGGCTGACCCTCCTTCCCCCTCTTTCTCTGGGAAGGGTGGAGGATGACAGAGATGGCTCAGTGAGGATTCCTCTACTCAGGCAGTTGACCAAGTCCACTCTGAAGCCAGAGGTCAGCTCCTCCTTCCAACCTGAAAGTTTAATACCCCTGGCACTCGGGTTGTAGTATAGGGATTAGATATTTCTACAAGCTTGGCACTGTCTGCCAGGCCTTCAGTTTCTCCTACCCAGAACACCAAGCTTGATTATTGCTTGACCTCCCTCACCTTGGCTTTCCTACCCCTCTTATTTTAAATATAAATGTCAGGGTGGGAATACTCCAAACTCTCAATAAAGGTTGAAACTGTCCATAATGTAGATTTATCATGATGTGTTCCCAAGTAATTATACAACTATTTGCAATGCTATGTTTGGGACCTGGCCAGCTTGGTATTCAATTAAGAATTGTATATGGCTACACGCTCACTTAAGCTGATGTGCATAGCCAGATTTTTTTTTTTTTAAAGAAAAAGAACAGTACAGATTTCTTACCCTTCCAGGCAATAACAAATATAATAGATGCATAAATATGTTTCGAAGATATCAGAGGCAGCTATATTCTGGGCTCTGTACCACAAAATGTATATAGAGACCTTCAAATGATAAGATAATGATGTTCTCCTATATATTAAATGTTGTAGGTACGATATTTAGGGCATGTGGATTTTTATTATCACCTTTTAAGTAGGTAAATATAAGAAAACCATTTAATCAAATATTTGTTGAATTTCTGATGTCCCATTAGGGTAATATTATTAAAACATTCGAGGTATGATAACAGCGGCAAACTGTAGTCCTCATCTAACCTCCTGCATAGGTTCTTGGAAACTGTGACTTTAAGCAAAGTCAATTTTGCCATACGTAAATTGATAAAAATAAGAGATAAGTACTTAACACATATTTTTGGTCACAAAAACATCACCAAACTTCACATAAATACCCAAAGTTCTAATAAACAGTGGCTTGTATTCACACATTCATTTATTCAATAATTTTCCAACATGATTATTTTAGTTTAGGGTTGTAGGTTGGCTGGAGACTATCTCACTGCTCAGGGCACCAGGCAGGACCCAAGCCTGGACAGGATACCCTTCCATCACAGGGTATATCACACACACCCAAACTCAGACTGGGAAAACCCAGCCCTGCCAGTAGACAGAAGTTCAATCTTTGGGGTGTGGGAGGAAAGTATAAGGCCTGGAAAACCCATGCTGATTGGGGAAAATGTCCCAACTTCACACAGACAGTGAAGCTAGCTGGTAGCAGAATTTTTTTGCCTCATCAATATTATAACAAGACAATGATCAATGAGATTGCATTATTTAAGGACCTGCTGTACTTGCTGGCTGTGTGACCTCAGGCAATTTATTTAACTTGCCACAACATCGTGTCCTCACTTAGCAAGTGGTGCTAACTATACCTACTCACAATGGTGATATGAGACTTTGTCAAAAATAGTGAGGACGCAGTATATGCCAGGCAAATAGCAGGCAGACAATAAACGTTAGCTCTCTCCCCAGCGCTTGCAATGCGCTACAAGAACACGTTCACATGCATGCTTGCGTACTCAAGCGTGAGAACCTGCTGCTTCCCGAGACTTTCTCTGCCTCTAGTGTGTCTGTTTTTCAGTTCTAATGATAAGAAACAGTGTTATACTATGTTAATAAACTTACTTTATATTCAGAGCACACTACTTTCCCCTCTACAGGAGAATTACCATATTTGAGATGGATGGGAGCTGGGAATTCTCATTTGTCCACTGAATAGACATTCATATCCTCAAGAATGGAAATGGGTGGGCTGGTCTGGAAGCCTCACCAAGAAAAAACTCCCTCAGGCCACAGAAGAGCCAGGATCCCCAGCTGATGGTGCTTGGAGACCGCTGGAGCTGCTGATATGGTAGGTGAGATTCAGAATAGATATACATCAAATTACTGACTCTGGAGGAAGGATGGAGAATCTGGAAGCTGGATCTAGAGTCCCTACTTTTAGGGAGGAAAAAAAAATTTTTTAAGGGTGAATTTTCCATTTTGAAAAAAAAAATCAGCTTCATGATGAATTTTGCTATGAACAAATGACCTAAACATTTATTTATTGGCTTAAAATAATAAACACGCATCTGGCTTGCTGTCTGGAGGGTGGCAATTTTGACTGGGGTTCCTTCATATCTCTGAGAACTTCCATATGCATTGGGGCTAGTTTGTCTGACATAGCAGAGCTGGTTTGTTTTTGTTTTACCTGCTCTTTGCTTAGACTTTTATTGTGGCAGCTGGCGAGGCTGAGGCCAAGATAAAGTAGAAGTATTTATTGAGGCCAAGAAGTTGGAAATGTCACACTGTCCTATCTGACCATTCTACTCACTGGCCAAAGAAAGTCCAAAGCAATTTCAAATTCAAGGGCAGAGGACAGAGATGCTTTCTTTCCATGCAATGAATGAGAAACTCACAGTGCTCAGGGATTTGACAAAGGGGTGAAAGAAGGATTAGAGTTATTTTCACAATCTTCTGCACTCACAGAGTTCCAATTGTAACCTGCTTGGAGCCAGTGGAATGACGAATACGAGCTGTGAGATTCAGTCTAAGAAGCAAATGTGTCAGGCAATTGAGGCTGATGAAAGACTGAGTTTGCAGAAGGCATTTTAAGACATTCTTTCCTCTTTTTCTTTTAAGGTGATTTTGTCATTTTGGAAAACATCAGAAAGATGTCTGCACGAAAGGCCCTTTGAGGCAGGACCACTTCCTGGACTGGAGTGATTATATGGACCGTGGCCTGACCACCTCATTCCTTCCATCCACCTTAGCCATCTTCGCGGGCCGCTCTGGGATCCCTGCTGCCGCAGCAATCAGAATCGATCATGGACAAGGGTGGCTCTCAGGGTTGGCCGGGGTGCAGCACAGCTGGCCTCAATCATGCTTCTTAAATGTTTCCTCTCAAGCTTTTAAGGGTCTGAGAGAGCTGAGTGCACAGGAATCCAAACAGGCCTTAAGACGGCCTTGTTCAAAACTGGCTCATGATCACGAGCAGAGGAAAGAGAAGACAGAGTGAGTGCAACGACCTGCTCCAAACAGCATTTAGGAGACTTTTTCTCTTACATGACCCAGATGGTCAGAGCTCCATTCTTTGGGCATCGTGGCCCCTCTTGCCGGGGACCTTGGGACTCAACCTCTTCTCTGCTTGCCTTAGCCAAAAGGTACAGACTGTGACCAGGGACACCTGCTTTCCTTAGAGGAGAATTTATCTGTGGTCAGTCAAGGAGAGAATGTTATTCATGGGGCCCAAAGAAAGGAAAAGAACACTAATCTATTTCTAAGTGCCTGTGCTTTCTTAAAAGTTTTCTGGTTTTCCTCTTTGACCCAACCGTGTCTGTATTATGGATGAAACAAATGTGGCATTTCCTATCCTCCAGCACCTACTTCTTCCACCTGTCCTCTTCCTCATCCCTCTAAAAATTAGCTGTACTTAGGCTAGGGATATGTTAGGGATGCCCACCACCAACTGGGGTCTCTGCATTGATGCTGAAAGAGAAAAGCCTGATTCCTTTGAGTGTTTACTTTGTTTGACCTGACAGTTGCAAGAGAGGGACAAACTGCCAATGGCATTGCCCTCTGCCTCTGGGTCCAAGGTGTAGGACTATAACAGCAAGGCTGGGCGAGGCCAGTGGACTTCAAGAAGCACCATTGAACTACTCTCAGATGATCGACTGGGATATTAGGGTTTTCACTTTTCCAATACCTGGCTCTTTACAATCCACTTCTATAAAGATTTATGTAGCTTTGGGGGATGGTCCAAGATATATAGCACACCTGGTTTTAAAGCTGTCAGTCAAGAAATGAGGCCAGACGAGGCTTTGAAGGGCTAGTCCCTCTCCGCTAGAATTCTTCCTGCCAGATAAAGCTTAGATATGGTAAAGACTGGCTGACAAGACTCGGTTTCAGCTCACCAGTGCTTATCTGGCACTCACTGTGTGCCAAGAGTTAAACACATCACACATATGGGCTGATTTTATCTTTATACCTGAGGTCTTAGTCCTCCTGGTATACAGATGAGGAGGCTGGCACCTAGCTTAGAACGATCAGAGTCAGGCTTTGGGCGCCATAATTCAGCTCCAGAGTGTATGTCCTTGGCCTCTGTGGCCTGTGTCTGTCATATTAACACTGTCCTAGTCAGACTATTTTCTCCATGGTTAATATTTGAGAAGTGGGGGCAAGAAACAAAGGGAGGAAGAGAGGATTAAAACACACTGTGCTGCATGCCACGTGTAGTGCTACAGTTCTCTCCCCAATGTGCCCCTTCATAACTTCCTTCCCATCCCAAATCATTATTTTCCATTAATACTGTACGCTGTATATACAAAAAGGAAATATAATTTTTTAAAAATTTCATAAACAGTCTGTTTAGGATTCAATGCTCCTAGCTGTGCCTTTGTTGATACATTAAAAAAAAAAAAAGGCACATGACTGGTTCTCTAACAGTTCAGGAAGATGGACAAAGGAGAGTCCTGGAGCCCTCAGTGGCTTTTTTTTTTTAGATTTATTTATTTATTCATACAGAACTGGAGTATAGGCCAGAGGCTCAGGGGGCGGTGAGAGGCTTCACCAGAGACAGAGTGGGGAACAGATCAGGCAGATCAACAAAGTACACTGCTGAGGGGAGCAGCGGGCGGGTCAGGAGAGGTCTGCCGCGACATGTGGATCTCCTCCAGGGCAGGCAGGAATCGAACTCACGTGGAAGTGGCTTAAGCTTCTTAATGCTGTGCTTTAACCTGCTGCGCCACCAGGGAGGGCCCCTCAGTGGCTTTTTAAGGCCTTCATGCTCTTTTTATACCATGCTCTTTTTTTTTTGTGGGCAAGCACACAAGCTGGCAAGGCAGGAAGGCAGGCCTGCCAGCTTCCTGGCCTCTGGCAACTCTTTACTCTTTCTCTTTGGGACATCTCTCTACATTCTCTGGTGGTGTCTTCCTCGTGCAGCCATTGATCATGCTCTCATAGCTTCTCTGCGGTAGCTGCCTGCTGTTTCTGAGTGATGCCGCCCTTATAGCTTCAGCCTCCAGACTCAGGTATGCCTACCACTTACACCTACACACACCACACCCCAGGTGTCCACCACCAGCATGTGTGCCCGGTGCCCACATTCCCAAGGACCTCCTGCAGTCAAGGCCACAGGTGATAGCTACGGAGGCCAGCGGCATAAAAGCTTGACCATCTTCATTTACCTTACACCACATTAGGCCCTTTCTAGTCACCTCAGTTCACTCTCACAGAATGACATGAGGTTTTACAATTTAGATACAATGGTCTGGAGCTCAGAGAGGTTATGTGACTTGATGAATAACACACATCTGGAAGGGGATTTGGGGCTGGAATGTGTTCTTGGCTTTCATGGATCTCACAGCCCATGAGGACACACCCTACATTTGCTAGTTATCTGCCCTAGTTTGCTAATACTTTCACAAGCTTTCAAGAATAAGAATTTGATCCCTGTCTTCTGATCTCTGTCATTTCCACTCCTACATGGTCTCACTGGTGCATCCTATTTTGCACTCAGAAATACAAAATGTAGGGGGTGCTTCATAAAGCCAAGCACTGAGTTCAGATCTCCAAATTCAGCAATATCTGCAAGAAAGCTTAATTTGCTTTCATAGAACCTAGCAAGTAATAATAAATAAAGAATTATAGAGAAATTAATCTGACTGTTGAATAACTTTGGATTATCATAAAACATAAAAGCAATAATGATTGCTAACTTTTCCACTCTTAAAATATGCTAAAGACGGCCCTCCCTGGTGGCGCAGCGGGTTAAAGCACTACACTAAGAAACTAAAGCCACTTCCGCATGAGTTCGATCCCCGCCTGCCCCGGAGGCGACCACATGGCGTGGCAGACCTCTCCTGACCCGCCCGCTGCTCCCCTCAGCAGTGTACTTCGTCGATCTGCCTGTTCTGCTCCCTGCTCTGTCTCTGGTGAATCCTCTCACCCTCCGCATCTCTGGCCTGTACCCCAGTTCTGTACGAATAAATAAATAAAATCTTTAAAAAAAAAATATGCTAAAGACTGTATCCAGACATCTCTATTCATTTGTTTTGCCAACATGAGTGCCTACTCCAAATGCTGTATAGGCAGAGAGGGGTTATTAGCTCTACTTTATGGTTGCATATGCAAAGACTGATCAGAAAGTAAAATGACATCCTCAAAGTCACACTGCTAGTAAAGAACAGAACTGGGACCAAAATTTTGGTCTCCAAGCTCCAAAATACATAATTCAATGTATTTCATAAATGTACCAATGAACAGCTATTTTAAAGTGAGGAGATGATAGCTAACATTGAGCCATCAATTCATGTGTTCATCGCACAGTCCGGTGAGAAACAAGAAAGAAATACACACTTTGCTCCCACATAGCCTGCTGCTGGGTGGCTGTTGCACATCCTTCCTATTATTGGTAATAATTTCCAGTACTTTTGGATATGTTTCAAGAAATAAATTCTAGTAATTGCATTTTCAACATTAATTATTTTACAAAACCTTTTCTATGTGAACCCTGTCAGTGCTCAATAAATAATCATAATGGTAATTATCATGGCATATCTGACACCTCTGGAAATGAGGGGCTGTTAACCCAGCCCGGAACTGGGCAGGGTGATTGCACAGAGATACAGGGAAGTTTACTTCCCAGGGAGACTGTCATTTCCTTGAGTCTAACTCATAATCTGCTTACACCTCGGGGCATTTATACATTTCTATAGAAATATCGAGATGCAGGGAGCTCTGATTATGAAACCTTGGTGCATAGGAGAGACTCACTGCTGAAAGATGCCCATATGCACCTGGACCACTGTGTGATCCCCTAAAGCTTTTATGGTGGCTTCCTTTATCCTGTACCTCAGTACTGGAAATTGAACTCTGGCCTGGGAAAAGTTGGGAATGATCCAATTAGAGTCAAATGTTGGTAGAATAACAACCCAGTGTCTTAGGTGTCTTCTAACAGTCTACTATCCATACCATAGTTTGATCACTATTAAGCTGTTCCTTGGTTTTATTCCCTTCCTGTCTTTCTTTCCTTCTCTCTCATGGTATAGCAGGGCTCACTTATACCACTTGTGCAGAAATTTCTGTTTCAAGATATGCCTGGGGTTCAGGAGAGGGCTTTCCAAACAAGATCTCTTCCTTGATCCCACATGATCTGCCTTTCTCACATCATTTCCATTGCTACTTCATGCCTCCTGAAGCATTTCTCCACCTTGCATGAGCGTCATCCTTCTCAAATGCAA
Source organism: Condylura cristata (assembly GCF_000260355.1). NCBI lineage: Eukaryota > Metazoa > Chordata > Mammalia > Eulipotyphla > Talpidae > Condylura > Condylura cristata. Next base: position 31,419,687 of record NW_004567107.1, read on the forward strand.
TGCCTTTGGTGTTTCCAAACTTACAGCTACTCACTGGTCCTTATCTAATTCCAGGGAAAAGTAACAATACCTTGGACTTACTTGATTGACAAAGGCTCTCGATGGTCTGTGCACTGTGCATCGCCAGGCCTCTCCCTCAGTGTGTCCTCTTCCAGTCTCTGGCTTGAGGAGCATTGGAACAACAGAGCCAGTTCTGCTTGGCAACCTCAGCCAGGACGTGCCCTCTGTTCAGAGTGCCTTTCTGGCTTCCCCTCCCTCTTTCTGACCTTTCACTTGTTCTGTAGGTCACCAATTAGACAGCACCTTTCAGCAACTGAAGTTCCTGCAGACCTCTCAAATCCAGGTGAGGTGTCCTGCAAGATCTCCTTCCTAGCCCCTCACGACAGCCCCTCTTAGGCCTTATGGTGCTGTGCTATTACAGTCTGTTAATCTTTTATTCTCACCAATCAGGGTATGAGCTTCTTAAAAAGTAGACCTGCCTTTCAGCTTTGAGTTCTTAGGACTTAATACCTTGCATGTGGTGGAGCTTATGAAATGTTTGCTGAGAAACATTGCTATTGCAATTTATGTTTTCTTGATTACTGGTGTGGTTGAATCCTTCCCATTTGTTTTCCAGGCATGTACACATTTTTTTTTTCTGTGAATGGTCTGTCAGACCATTTAATTATTATTATTATTTTTTACTTTTACCATCATGCAGTTAGATGTCACACAGCCATGATGTCCCCAGCTTGGGTCATATGGGTTTCAAGTCTCATAGGTAGACACCTGTCTTCAGCCCTCAGGTAAAAGCTGCTCCTTCAAATTATCCTCTGTGAATAACAAGGATTGTGGTAGCCATTCTGAGCTGTGCCATCTCAACCCCCCACAGTAGCAAAACAGGAGTCTTTTCCTTAGATGGTAACCCTGCCAGAAATATCCCAAGTAGGGGTGTTTCACAGAATTATTCCTCTGTGGTCTGCTCTGTCTGTTGCCTTTGCTCATGTTTCAGCTCTGGCTTCGGGTTCTCGCTCTAAAAGTCATTACTGACTCTTGAATGAAGTGCCAATGTCATGTGCATGTTTGGTCAAAATGGCAGATCAAAGGAGAGTGAGTAGTCTTTCTCTCCTCCAAGCAAGAATCCTCAATTCTCAGGCTTTAAAGTGAGCCTGACTTTTTCTTTTAAAAAATAAAATAAAGTGAGCCTGACTTCTAGAATCAAGACAAACACACCTGAAGAAGCCGTTGCTGTCCTCCCTTCCTGTCCCTGAGAGCGCTCTCTGAGGAGCCCTTATGCATCTTGGCTGCAGAAAGCTGAAAGCCTTTGCAGGCAACTTCTACAGAGTAGTAACTTCTGGCTGTCAAGACATCAGATCTAAGGTTTCAGGCACATTCTTGGGGTCTGTTTCACTTTTCAGGGAATTGTTGTGGAGTAAGAGCAGTCAGGGTGTGTCTGGTCCCTAGCCATAGTACGTATGAATGTTAAATGGTGAAAATAGATGTATGCAAGTGCCCAGCATTATACCTGGTCTCAGTAGGTTTTCCATGGATATTGTCTTCTCCCACTGCTCTTGCTCTGGAGTGATTGTTATGAGACCCCTGTGTCAAAGCCCAACTACTACCTTTTCCGTTTTGGAGCTGCAAAGTATTGAGTCCCAAGAAGGGGCCTCCTAGAAATGCCTGTTTACCACTGTTTCAGTGCCACTCAGGAAAGAATGAGTGTCATTAGTACACGATTTCAGCAATAAGGTCATCAACAGCAATTAGAATAGCTACTACACTAGGTCATGGAACATGCTAGAAACTTTACTTGTGTACTCCATTCTTCACAGCTTAAAATTGGACCACATTGCCCTTATTTTACTGGAGGAGAGGAAACAAAAAACCTGTATCCATGAAGAACTTAAAATGAAGAGTTAGTAAGTACTGTTAACTCCCTCCCTCTCATCATGGCTGTCCAACCCCTTGGACAAACCTTGCGCTCTCTCCTACTTCCTGAAAGTGGCTGAGCTGACTCCAGAGCTTTTCCAAGTTTTCTTCAGATAGTATTAAATTCTCATTTTGGGATGTTTTAAAAGTCCAATTAAATACTATTTTAATCTTTTATTCAAATAAGAGCTTCTCTTTATCCAAACTTAGACTTTAGAAAGTAAACAGTGGGACAAAAGCTGTGTGATTTGTTCTTTCAGCCCTGCCCGTCACCACCCCTCCCTCACCCACACCCCCTTCTCTAGGCTCTAGGAGGAAGGCAGGGAAGGAACTCTGGATTGTGAGTGCCCTTTACAGGGCTGTAACTGCGGTTCTCTCCTGGCCTTTTGTTTGTTCCCCACTAAGGCAGATGACAAAATTCCAACTATATCTGAAAACTCCGGAGGATTCTTTAGTCTCCTCTCTGATTTCTCTTAGCTCCTTTATTTCCTTCAAGTTCATCTCTTCCTGCAGTCTTTTCCATTCCACACCTTGACTCCAGGGACTTCTGACCTGTGCTCCGTGACTTTAGGGATGGATCTTCCCACGGTCTTATGATTCTCTGTCTCAGTTTATTTCCATGGAGGTTTGCTCATGGAAGGCAGCACCTTCCTAACATTTGTGGAACCAAGGCAGAAGTACAACCAGAAAACCACCATTTTTATGTATTTAAATACATTTTTAAAATATAAACCAAGTTAAAAATGACTTAATGTGTTCTATTTTTAGGCTGAGGTAAGCACACCTTAATAATAAACTAGAAGGTGATGCAGACATATTCAGAATCTTCACACTCTTTGGAAATCCATGCCAGAAGTTGGCTCCACATCTAAACAGCCTGTGGCCCCCCTCCCCCAAACACTACTGACCTCTCCTCTCTCTGCCTTGGCCATCGCAAAGGGTCTTATGCATCTGTGTGTGGACACTCTTGCCCCCATGTCCACCAGCAAACGCTAACCCTTGAACACTTCCTGGTCCTACTCATGGGTTCTAGCATTGCAAGAATTGGAGCCATTTGGGAAGGGACTTCTGGAACCCCAGTGGCCCAAGCCTGGAAGAGGGCACAGTCTGCAGGTAGGCATGTCCCTACGGTGGCATGTCTCCGGACCTCGTGATCTATAACATTTCTCTGAAAAGTCGGGAGCATGGAAGGAAAGACATGTCTGCTAAGATTCAGGAGCTAGGTCAGGAACCCCTTCTTCCCTGGTTTCAGGGTGCTACTGTTCATGGACACAAGCCTTTCAAGATAATTCATACCCACCTGCCTTCCACAGAATTCACTTGCCAATGGAAACACTCAACCATTAAATTCTTGCTGTTGTTCTCAAAAACAATCCTGTCTTCTTTTAGTTGTACAGACTAGCCTACAGAAGAGAGCTCTGCCACCTTCTCATTGACAACCAGAACTCCCTAAGTGCCTCTCAGAGAGCCCTCCTCACTCTCCTTGAAGGGAAGTAATTTCTCTTCTTCACTCTATCCACAGTGCCGTGGACTGTGCTTAGAACTTAATAAAGCTGCAATTCAGCTCTTTGAATGATTGAAGAAGTGCAAAGCATCCTCTTCCCCTCCTGGAGGCTTTCTTACTAGGAAACTGTTCTTCAAAGTTTCCCTGCTCTTATCTTATTTTGGGATGATAAACTAGATGAGTCACAATCACTTCTTGAGTCATCTCTTGTTCCTGTGTGGATGGGCACTGGGAGAACTGCCCATCTGAGCTCTAACTGGCATTGGAAGTGGTTTAGCAAGTTTCAAGCAACTTGCCTCATTTATGCTGCTATAGTGGCAGGGAGAAATCAGAACTCAGCATGAATTTGTCCACAAGACATCCATTTTCAGTATGCTGAGCTCATGTGGGCTCCTGTTTTAACAAAATGGGGCATGGCTGGAGCGTCTGCGTTAGCACACTGCTTATCAAGTCAGGCTGAGGGCAGCTTGACTCTGCCCGCCTGGAATTGAATCTCTGACGCTTATGACACAACTGTTCCCACATCTCATTTGGCGGCTTCTTTATGTCCGTCCTTACAAGCTGGTCACTTGGGAGCTGGGGAAGCGCCCCCAGCTAGCTTGAAAGTTCAGTCAAATGGTTGCACAGATTACTTGGGACTGTTCCTGTGATTCAGCTGCATTGTGATTTGTACAATTAGAACAGCTTTCTCGCCTGAGGCCTTCAAAGAACAATTACAAAAACAAATAGCAGCAGCAGCAGCAACAATTCTCATTGCAAAAAAAAAGGAAAGAAAACAAAAGCAGCAAACAAGACAAAGGCATCTCTCCCCTCCTCTAGTTCACATCATTCAGGGAAAGGCAGAAGCATTTTTTTCATCTGAGGCTTTAGAGAGTCAGCTTCATCAAGAAAAATAGCAGTTAGCTTGCCACGTAATTACGACAACAGATACTGACCCATTATTTCATAATTCTTCAGAAATGAGTATGCCAGTATGACTCTCCCCTGGAAACTTCCCCGATGTCCGGTTGGACATCCAACACAAGCAGCAGTTCAGGGGTGGGTTGCAAAGTGGTGCCAGAAGCTCCTTCGTGATGCCATCTTCAGCTGGTCCACATTTCCTGCGGATGCTGATATTTCCCCCTGCGGGCTTGACAGCATCTGTACCATGGGCACCTTCCACTCCTCTTAGATTTCAAAACATGTCAGGTTGTTGTTCTAGCCTGCCTGAATGTACACATCTCCGGAGAGCTTGATAACACCCGGACCAGTGTAGTGCATCATAAATTACCCAGTGGGAGATCCCATCATCCTCGGGTGGAAGATAGGAGAGAAGGAGTCAAGAGGTCAAGATATAAAACTAGCAAATGGCAGAACCAAGGCAGGGACTCAGGCCGTCTTACTAGCAAACTCTTGTACTATTGCTGTACTGGTTACTAAGGTGGGGAGAACACTTCCCAATTTCTTATGTTACAGTCCTATTTTACTAAAGTCTGAAATCATTTTGAAGGGACACACATGCATGCACACATACACACACACACACAATGGTTGGAGGTGGGAGACAGAAAGCATGTTTATGATAGAAAAATTAGGAGCAGAGAAAGAGAAACTAAAACAAAAACTGCCCAGAATCTCAGCTACCAGTGATGCACCGTTAGTATTTTGATTTATATGCCTGATAGCTTTTGGGTCTATGTACACATAATTTCAAAATTGGTGTCATACCAGAAATGCTGTTTTTTTTTTAAAGATTTATTTATTTGTGCATACAGAACTGGGGTACAGGCCAGAGACGTGGAGGGTGAGAGGATTCACCAGAGACAGAGTGGGGAGCAGAACAGGCAGATCGACAAAGTACACTGCTGAGGGGAGCAGCGGGCGGGTCAGGAGAGGTCTGCCACGCCATGTGGTTACCTCCGGGGCAGGCGGGAATCGAACTCTTGCGGAAGCGGCTTTAGATTCTCAGTGCTGTGCTTTAACCCGCTGCGCCACCAGGGAGGGCCCAGAAATGCTGTTTTTAACTTGCTTTTCACTTAATGGTATTATATGCACATTTTCCTCATGTCCATAAATATAGAAATTTCTCTGGATTATATTTTTGGCTTCCAGAGAATGAAAGAAAGCTAAGCTTTGGAGCTGAAGCAGGCCAGTTCTGCCTGCCCCAAGCAATATGCACTGGGAGTCACTTTATAGTATCCACCTAGGTTCAGTCACAAGTAAGACTCCCTAGAATGTCCCCACCCCTTAAGGGCTGTACTTTATTCCACTGTAGTTTGAACTGTCTCCTCTATTGAAGGATGAACACTTTTCTTCTTAGAGACTTGCTGTTTCTGATTATTCAAGGGGAGCACTGGAAGACTATAGTTGAGTGTAGTGATATAGGAGCTTTTTACTCCAAAGGCAAATGGCTGAGAAGAGGGATGCTGCCCTCAGAGCCAGGGCTTACTCCTGGGCTCCAGTTGCCGAGGGTGGCACCCTTAGGAGACACATGCTTTGGGATTAAGTCTTTGTCTTCCATAAAATTCAGTTGCTTTAGGAAGTATGTGTCTCCTGAGAGTGCATTTTGATGTAAGAATATTCCTTCGTGTGTCTCATGTTGTTCTCTTTAATTGTTGATGACTCATACAGAGAAGCACTGGATAAAAGGTCTTACAAATGTGGACTCAGGAGCCAGGTTGTCTATTAGTAGTAATATTACTACTAATATCACCACTTCCTCACTGGGGCAAACTTGGTTAAGTAATTTAATACCTCTGTGCCTCAGTTTTCTTATCCATATAATGGAGGTCATAAAGTACCTAATTACCTAGAAGATCAAATGGAAACTGTTTACCTAATGCAGTGCTCTGAACAGAGACATTTGCTCATTATCTTCTAGTGAGTGTATGGTCTCTACAGTCTGTGGCAGGAGTGGTGAAGGGTACCCTGCCCTGGTCCCCTCAGCAGTCATTGCCCCCCTGCATGCTGGAAGCTTCTTAAGACAAACATTCACCACTCTCTGCCTAAGGGTTTTCTTTGGTCTCTAGAGAATGCCCCGGCCTTGCACAGGCAGGTTGAGGAGTTGATGCTCTGGGATTTGTGCTCACGAATGACAGTGGGGTTGATGGGCATAGGTCACATTCTCCTGGCCCCTCAGGTAGAACACAGCTGAGGCATGCTCTACACTATGTCCTAGAGGACTCCATGAGATTGTGCCCAGTTGCCTTGGTAACCTGCTCATGAACTCCTTGCATTGGCACATTCCAGTTACCATCTCACTTTCTCTAACTGTCACCAATGGGAGAACCAGCAGAACATTTTTCAAGCAAGCTGAGGAGTCTAACCAAAGCTATGCATAAGAATTCTGGGAATATGCCACAGTAAAAAAAACAAAAACAAAACCAAAAACAAGCAAACAAATAAAACAAAGAGAAAACAATAAATCAAACCTACAGCACTAATCCTCTTTCAGTTTACCAATAAATCTGTTTGATAAATTAAGTTCCTCCTAAAAAAGGATGCCTTTCTGAATCTGATGGGGCTTCATGAGAGAGCACTGTGTTCTGTCTTCTCTAGCATGGAAAGCAGAGGCTCATGTTGGGAGAAAAATCAATTCCCTTGACAGCAATCTTTTTTCTGTTTTTGATACCAGCCTGGATCTCCAAGAAGAGATTTTAACTCAGGGCTTGCAACTTCATCTCTTTTGGAGATGAACCAAGCAAGTCAATGGAGTGAAACAAACCAACTAAAACTGTGGTTTCACCAGTGTACATATGTGACAAAGGAAGTGGCACTCAGCTCCAACTCTGGGTGCCCCACAGTATGAAACCATTTCCTCCCAGATCCTCAGTGTATTGTTATTTCTTAATGCATAATTTTGTGTCAAACAGCCTTATTTTAAATTATCAATGACTAATATCATCTACACCTCATCCATGAGCACAGATTACTCATCAGTGACCTTCCAACATACTATCCCTGCTGTAAGCAATGACCCAAGTTCATCCTTTATAGCCACAAGAACTAATTTAAATGAAAAAGTAGGGCACAGCACCTGTCCCTGGTTTCCATAAGGCTCAGAGAAGCTGCATTCTAACCGGGGACCAGTCCTCTTCTCAAGCCCCAATCCTCGTCGCATTACGTGTGGCCACGTACATTTGCCTCCCCAAGCAGACAATGATCTAGAATTATGTGAGGAAGTTTCATTTCCAGATCTCATGTAAAATTAATTTTCATAATTCTCTCAGTTCCTGCCTGTCTATACATATCTTTCTTCATTAACCACTTTATTTCCATCTGAACTGCCTCTGTCTCAAATCTGGAAGGCAAAGATGAAGGCAGCTTTTAACTATGAGTAGAAAATTGCCATCTGGAGTCCTGAACTACTGGTGTTAGTCTCCCTTGCTGTGCCCTTTAAAAATATTAGTGTTCCACCAAAATAACACAACAAAAAAGCATTAAGTCCCATTATGAATAATTAAATCAAATAAAACCTTAGAGAATATTGCTCTAGTGAGAGATGCTTGGGTGTCTTTGAACCCACAGAGGTTCTGTGCTCACGTTTAATAAGAGTTTTGATTATATGAAGGATGTCTTAAACTTGCACAAAAGGCTTCCACAGGCACCCGGAAAGACCCTTCCCAGGGAACAGTTGCTTTTTGCTTGATTTGAAACATTCTCTCATTAAGTTGGGTTTTATCCACCTACAGTTTATGTTGGCCAGTTTCTCTCTCCTGAAATTGGCCCTAGGTGCCAGGCTACTGAACATCTATTTCCTTTCCTGTTTACATGGGTCAAGTGGAAAGTTCTACAAATGAAAATCATCATTCAGTTGGGCGTCTATGGGCCATCCTCTGTGGGGGATTTTGTTGTTCTCTGTGCCGGAGAGAGGCTTGTTTTTCCCATTCTTTTTTTTTTTAATTAAACTACAGATCTGGCATTTCTGCCATGGGGTTCATGCTACATCTGTCTAAAAGCAAGTGACAAGACACTAGATGCTCAGGCTAGACCAGCTTCTGAGCCAAGCTGATGGGAATATCAGTGTACAGCAGGAAGGTTTGTCATGATTCTGCAGAGTGAGTTGTTTTCATACTGAGGTGCATTTAAAAAAAAAATTCTGTGGCTTTTTGTGTATAAGTCATGGAATGATTTGCCAGTAAATTCTACATGATAATGCTGTATAACTACAGATAGCTGTCTCTGTTGACAGAGTGGAGAAGGAAGAGGCAGGATGCTTCCCAAGTCTTCAACCTCACAGGGCACTCTGGGAAGTTCTGGGTATCAACATTCAGAGTATAGTCTCAGGGTCCTTGGCTCACCCTGAAACTTGTTAAAGATACAAACTCTTGGGCCTGACTTCTTGACAACTAACACCTTCGTCTGTAGTTTAACAAGACCCCCAGGTGGTCCCAATGCACGCGAAGGTTTGAAGAACAGCAGGCGAAGGCTGTGCAAAGCACTAATGGAAAACATGGGTCTGAATCTTCCCTAAATGGTCTAATAGACTGTCTCAGTCACTCGATTCAAAAAGTATTTATTTGGTTTCCTACAAATCAGTGTCAAATAGGATATTATAAACATATACTTTGAAAATGGAAACTAGTTGAGCTTCATCTTGTTTTGTTACACTTTGAGATCATGGGAAATGATATGTCCAGTTTGGGAGTTGTACAGAAGCAAGAATCTGAGTGATATCATTTTTTAAAAGAGATTTATTTATTTATTTCTACAAGAACTGGGGTGTAGGCCAGAGGTGCAGGGAATATGAGGATTTACCAGAGATGGAGTAGAGAGCAGAACAGGTGGGTCGACTGAGATATACTGCTGAGGGGAGAAGGAGGAGAGACAGGAGAGGTCTGCAGCTCCATGTGGGTCAGATCCCTGGACAAGACTCGATCTCTTGCCAGGTGGCTAGTGCACTTTGATAGTGCTAAGAATGTAACCTCTATACTACAAGGGAAGCCCCTGAGCAATATTATTCAGCCTCGGTCTCCACGGGGCCCTATATTCTTTAGGGCAACATGCCATGCTCAAGTGATGGAGTTAAATACCTCTATGGATGGCCTCTGGTTCCCAAATTACTTTGAGCAAAATGGGTCATTCTATCTGATAGTGCCCTGTCTTGTTCAAGTAAATATACATTAAATGCCTGGGTGGAAACTCCCAAAAGTAAGGGACACAACTGAGGAATCACCTTTTCAATGCCTGAGATCCCAGGTCTTTAATAAATTGCCAACTTGTCCTGATTTGCCCTACTCATTCCTAGGTTAGCACAGAGATTCTCTCAAACCAAGAATTCCCACAGTCTCAGGAAAACTGGGATAGTCTAACCTACAAGTGGGATTAGGAAGGTTTAATTACCCAAAGCATTATGTGAAAATGGCAATGCATGTTCTGAGTTTTATTATTTTTTTCAATGCCCATGTGTGTGAATTTTAAAAAGTGGCTTAATGATATTGTTTCAACACTTATTTCTTATATAGCAGTTGCAAATGATTCCGCGATATAAAACAGGTGTTTCTGCATGGTCCGCTAGATAGAAAGAAGAAAAATGTCCTCCAAGATTACCCTACAGATGATGTACCAGTGGTTTCTACTTTCAAATGAAAAATATTCTCAATCGCATTGTCGACAGGATTCCATCTGGCCTGTCTGTAATATCCAGAGCTGGAAACCTCTGTATTGTTTCTAGATTCAGGCAAGAACCTCACAGTGCTTCACAAAGCAATTAAAACAGGTGTGTGTCAGTCACACTTGCTGCTTCTACAAACAGTCAGCACCCCATTCTCATGGTCCAGAAAATTACTTTTAGTGTGGGTCTGTGTGAGAGCAAACAAGTGCTTTGGCAAGGCAAGCCTTTGCGGCCTCCAGCATCTTAATAGGGGATTCAAGCTTCCCTTTATAGAACTGTCACTTTCTGTATTGTCCAGGAGGGATTTTCCACCCAAAGATCCTCTAATTACTGTCTTTGGGTCTGAGTCTCATCTTCTTTATAGCTTTCATAAAGTCTTGGGTTTTAGTGACATAGTAATGTTTGAACATTCTCATCTCACAGACCAGAGCGATGGCCAGACCTTGAAAAACTATAAAAGGTTTGGGAAAATGAAGCTTTATTTACAGTTTAGCTATAAAGAATTATTATAAATGGAAGTTCAAACCTTTTAGGTCAATGGATAACAACTATGCTTAGTACCGGAGAAGAACCTGGAGTCTGATGTCAAGATCTTGTGCCAAAGATTCTGATTTAATTAATCCAGAGTGAGATCTTGGCATGAACTCAAACATTTTAGCAGCTTACCAGTGGTTGCTAACATGTTCCAAGCTCTTATATAATAAAGTTAGCTTTTTATATTCCATAACAAATTCAATCTTATTTGTTCCTTCTTTCCTTTGTTCATTCATATCTGCTTATTATGTGTCTATAAATCAGTTGATTCTTTGAGCCATTCATTCAGTTTTTTCCCCTCTTGCCTTTTTTGGGCATTGCACAATACAATTGACAATAAAAGGGGAGAAAACTCTGAGGTAAGATTGTTTTTCTTTTTAAAACGAATTTTAAAATGGTCAGATCTGGCCCTCCCTGGTGGCACAGCGGGTTAAAGCACAGCACTGAGAATCTAAAAGCCGCTTCTGCATGAGTTCGATTCCCGCCTGCCCCGGAGGTGACCACATGGTGTGGCAGACCTCTTCTGACCCGCCCGCTGCTCCCCTCAGCAGGGTACTTGTCAATCTGCCTGTTCTGTTCCCTACTCTGTCTCTGGTGAAGCCTCTCACCGCCCCTGAGCCTCTGGCCTGTACCCCAGTTCTGTATGCACGAATAAATAAATCTTAAAAAAAAAAAAAAAGATCAGATCCAATTCTAGGATTCCAGGACAAATCATAATTGGGTATTTTCCCCCAAGTCTAAGCACAGACTTATAAAATATTTTACTTCATCTCCTACCTCAGATGTTTCTGAGGGGCATATAATAAAAAATGTATAAGTTGTTTCTAAATCATTTAAAAACCAGTTGGTTGGTGTGAACTTTGACTTCTGGATATAGGGCTGTGGTAATTTTCTAGTTGTAGTCATTAAATGTGCAATTCAATTACTAACACTTAAAGATGTCATCAAACACGGAGTTATTCATGCCATTTGTAATTATAAAGCTGAATCTAAATGCTGTGGAAAAAAATTATTCCTCATTAACAACTGTCATTTTGAAATCTCAGCATATTCTTGGATCTACAACACAGTATTTTGAAACCTATGCATAATTTGGGGGGGGGCTTATTATAGAAGGAGCACTGGAGTGGGGATCTGGTACTTCCTGCCTGTGTCCTTCTTAAACAGGAAATCTGATCATGTTAATGTCCTTGTATTGTGGTGCTCTCACATTGTAGTGCAAATTTTCAACTTTTGCACACTGACTGCTGAAACCTCTAGTAGTTTCTCATTCAGTAGGTTAGTCAGGAAGTTTAAAAGGGGAGCAAGCATACTTTGTGTACCCTGCCATATATGTGTGTGTGGGTATTGCCATATATACGGCAAGTTTCCATTTCCTGTTTTCTTGTGCCCTTTGTTTAAGGTGTGGTTGTGTGGTTGTGGCTCACCAGCATAGATGTTACCTGGGAGCATGTTAGAGATTCAGACCTACTGAGTCAGAGTCTGCATTTTAACAAGACTCTTAGATGAGTGCTATTCTCAGTAATGTTTGAGGAACACTAGCCTAAGTCTCAATCCTTAGCACAATAGACAACGTCTTCAATTTGGCCTTACACCTCCCTCTTCCATACTAACTACTACTCTTTCTTCATGTCTCCAACACACTTGTTGCTTCTTCCCTGACACACCTGTACTCCTATGATTCCATGCTCTGACAATACAATTCCTTCTGCCTACCAGTTTTCTCCCTTCTGGGAATGACAACTGGTCCTTCAACACATGGCTCAGATTTCCCTTCTGTAAAGCTTATCATAACTTCTTTAAGCACACAATTTCTTGCATCTCTATTGTACCACATCATTGTATTGAAATTATCTGTTTAACAGCTTTTTCTTCCCCTTGCATATAAGTTCACTTATAACAGCACTATGCCTTTTAGTCTGTAGCCATAGTCCTGCTTATCAATGACAGAAGGCATGCTTGATAAATGTCTTCATGAATGGGTCAACTAAATGTGACACTTTAAGCCACAGCTTCTTAGAGTAAATGTTTATTGATCTGTAAAAAGAAGGGAATAAATTTAAATTACCCTTTGTTGCTTCCCTTCTGATCAAATTTACTGCTCTCTATATAATTCAAAATTATTTAAAATTTCCAGCAGTAGTGATTGAGCAAGGACTGAGTGCTAGGCACGTGGCTTTAGACAGGATGATGGTCATGAACCTTTCAGTCTGTTGGACGAGACAGGCCTTAAACAATTCCTTAAACTAAACAAGTTATTGTTGAATTGATTAAGTACTAATAATGATACGAGAAGTGATATCCCTTATATGAGAAGGGAAGTTAACCCAGAAGCAAAACCTGTGCTCTCCTTGCATTTTGGCATTAATATTTCCTAACCCTGAAGAAAAGTTGTTATTACCTTTCTGTACATGGCTCTCTGGATATATATAGATAGTTTCAGGATAATTGCCAGTAGAGAAAATCAGTTAAGTTGATAGGTGGTAGGGATTCTCGACTAGGATCTTGTCCAAAACCATTCACCTAATATGCCTTTCTAAATACAAAGAGCATTAAGTGCAGTGTACAATCTAGGCGCTTCACTGAATCAGTGTGGTAGTGACTGAGCCACTGTACATAACTGTGTGCACAGGATGTGCTTGCCCTTGAGATACAATGTGGCTCCAACAGAATTGGGCAGTAGGACCCTAGGGTTCTAATCCTGAGTCTACCCAGAAAAACTGGGCCTCAGTTTTTTCAATTGTAGAATAATGAAGATGAATTGATGCTCTGTACGCGCAAATATCTTCCCAAGGACTCAGAAAGCTGCCAGCCCCTGTGTCAAACAGTGATGATTTTCAGAGAACGCAATTGGGTGTTTCCTTGGCGGTGCAACTATTCATTCCTGAATCACTCCAGTAAATTAAATTGTCTCTTCCTATTCCCCCATAACCCTTCCTTCTGGCTGATGGGATTGGAAGGATCTGAACACATAATACGGGGGTTGAGTCTTGGGAACAGCTACACAGGACAGACTGTGACAAAACAGAGCAGGAAGCATAGCCTTCCTCCGATATGTTCTTCATTTTCAGTACAAGCTCAGCTAAGCTGCCATTCAGCAGTTGTAGGAAGAGATATATCATCGGAAGAAGCTGAGCCAAATATTTGATTTGGATGATTATGCTGCAGGTGTCTCATCAGAACTGCAGTGCCTGGATTACTAATTATTTTCCTCTACCTAGTGCTTCTTGCAGGGAACACAGAACAAGCAGGATTCATGAGAGATGGCTCTAATAAATGAGGCCCTGGATGGCAGACACCGGGAACTGAATGGGAGAAGCAGAGTCTGTAAACACAATACAATCACTGGGCAGAGAAGAGGGTGTGTCTTATCAAGAAGTTAGACAGGGAAAAGTGAGAGGAGCCTTGCTTGGGTCAGAGGCAAACAACCACCATTTATAAAGTTGAGCCCAAAATGGCTGCTCTTGACCATAAACTCCTCATGTGGGCACTTGAATACCCTTCAGATTATGTCAACTTTCACATAAATTTTAATGTCTGGTGGCATCAAAGAACTAACATAGTTTTCCAAATCACCTGGAACTGCTACAGTGATGGTATAATTCCCTACCTATAGTCATTTAAAGCACATAGAAAGCATTCATGTTCGCTATTACTTTTCAGTCTCCTGACAAATTTGCAGATATTTAATTATCTCAATTTTGACTAAGACAATTACAAAGGCATAGAGAGGGTAAGTGATTTCTGCAAGATTGAGACCTTGGCTATGTCCTCCAGAGCTCAAGACATTCCCATTTGCTACCTTGACTCTCTCAGTTTCACATATGGCATAAGAGGTGAGGATGAGGAGGTTCATTTCCATCAAGTTAGTGAGCTTCCAGCTTTTTAAGTCTGCATTAGTTCTTTTAGATAGCCCTTTTTCTTGAAATGGTCACATATAGTGAATGAACACAAAGCATTCACTGCTTCCAAATAAATGGTTAAATACAATTTACATTTTGCTAATTTCCAATTATATATCTCTATATTTCTAGAGATCCACAAGTGTAGATTTAGCTTCGCACTATATTTATCTGCTATATAGTCAGTGACCCTAAAGCTTCAAGCATTCTTTGTCCCCAGGCCCCAAACCTGACTCCTTTTCCTTAGGTTAATGAGGTTACCACCAACTTTCTCAAGACAGAAAACTGGTATTATCTTTACTTTTTTTCTGGCCATTAGTCTACCTTTTACATCTTACTGGAAGGGTCTGCTTCACAGAAATGTGCTTGTAGCACTAAGTACAGGGTCATGGTCCCTCAAGCTTGGGATTCATGGCTCTGCATTTGCTATACCGAAATTCTTAATATATATATATATATATATATATATATATATATTTGAACTTGTGTTTCACAAGAGACCTCTGGTAAGATAGTGGAGTAGTCTGGATGGAATCATGGGATGAAAAAAGCACCCACCCACTGAACTGCAGAGTCAGGCCATGGGTCTGTGAGGGTCTCCACATTGTCCCTGGGAATATCTCCATGGATGTGGGATAATGAAATTAAACAGCAAATAAAACAAACTATAACATAGGAGAGAAACTACAGAAAAAAAAAGGACAAAGTTTGTCCACTTTTTAAATAAGGGACCCACCATTTTTACCTCTTTTTGGGACCCACAAATTACATACTTGCTCTGTTCTCCACTGATGAAGGCTTAATGATTCCAACAAACAAATAAAACCCTGGCTTTATTGAACACCTTGAATCCATTTCCTTCTATTCTTATTGATACTCTTCTAGTTCAGGGAATTTATTTCTTTCTTTGCAATCTCCTGTCTAGTCTTCTGTCTGGGTACCCCAGCCCTAGTGTTCTCTTTGCACTATGTGGCCAGAGCCATCTTCCAAAATAGTAGAGATTAGTCTAGCACCACTGTGAAATGACCTCAACCCCATCTCAAGTACTTTCTATTGCTCTTGGGATAAATGTCAAGCAAGGCTTAGCAAAGTTTGTTAGTTTGCTTAGTTATTATAGTTATTACCTCTTCTGGTTCATTTTATGTCAACGTGGTACAGTCATGGTACCCAGACATTTGCAAACACCAGTCTAGATATCACAATGAAATTATTTGTTGGATGAGATTAATGTTTCAATCAGCAGAATTCAAATAAAGCAGACTGCCCTTTATTAAGTAGGTGGGTCTCATTTAATCAGTTGAAGATTTTAAGAGAAAAAGACCTGAGTTTCTTGAGGAAGGAATCTTGACTCCAGGTTGTGCATTACACATCAGCTATTCCCCAGGTCTCTGCCTGGCTGTCAATCCTACAGAATCTGGGCTTGCCAGTCTCCACAAGCAGGTGAGCCAGTTTCTTAGAACCTCACTCTTCATTTCTCTTTCCCTCTCTCCATCTTTCTCTTCTACTACTCCTACCTTTCAAAATCCTTGAAAGTACAAATTTTCCTCAAGTTTTTCTCACCTCCATCTATTTGCCATTTTGTTTTTATGAAAGGAATGCTCTTCCACATTATTTTCCATCTCATAACTATTTCTCTCCAATTCAGAATGCAGGCCTCTCTAAAATTCCCCTAGTCACCAAGTATAGCACACTGTTCTTAGATGCTACATTGTTTAATTGACCATTTTCTGACTTTCTCCATTTCTGGATTCTAGGTTCTATAACCTAGAATTTTTTAAATTTTATTTTATTTATTCATACAGAACCGGGGCACAGGTCAGAGATGCGAAGGGTAAGAGGATTCATCAGAGACAGAGTGGGGAGCAGAACAGGCAGATCGATGAAGTACACTGCTGAGGGGAGCAGC
>NW_004567107.1:31436132-31461996 GCF_000260355.1 Condylura cristata
CCTCAGGGGCAGGCGGGAATTGAACTCATGCAGAAGTGGCTTAAGCTTCTTAGTGCTGTGCTTTAACCTGCTGCACTGCCAGGGAGGGCCCCTCCATTTTGTTTTTATTAAGAATTTTTTTCCCAACACAAAACTACCTGACTCATAGTATGAACACTTGGATGAGTGAACAGAATGAATACATGAATCAATTAAAAGGTGCACCACTTTGCATCATTAGAATATTTGACAAATTCATGTAACAGGTGATGTTAACATGGTCCCTAGAAACCAAGCTGTCATAGACTCTCCTTATTAGGTTTTGTTTTTAGGCATTATCGGCAGCCTTGATAATGTTAGTTTAAATTTCAACTTGATAAAGAAAGAAATAAATGCACCCTCCACAAATTGCCTTATCTCTTTTAAGGCCCAAGGCTAGATATGAAGCAACATTAAAGGATTAGGTTGTATTTGATGGTCTGTAAGGGATATCATTAATGATTAAGAATCAAACCTCCAATGGCTCTCTTTGTGCCTAGAGTCCTCCATTATGGATCAAAGAAAATTCACAAAGCACAAGCAAATAATCATATTTTCTGGAAGATAGAGAGTCATAAGCCTAGGAACTGGAGGCCAGTTTTAGTACCTGTTTTCATCCTTGAGAAGTCCAGAACTCTGTCAGCTCTTCCCTTACGATGAGAGAATCACCGATGTTGGCAAGGGTCAGTGGATCTTATCAATCCCAGTGTGCCAATGGCAGCTGCTTTGGTCAGGGTGACGTGTGTAGGATGACGGTGCCACAAACTCTAGATCCAAAGAGGGAATGGTGATAAGGCTTTGTTTCTTTATCTCACAGACATTTCCTTAGGAATTATTGACTCTCTGTACCAGGTCATTGATGAAAGTCAGTGGATCCATTAACAATAGAGTATCTCTCGAAAATCTGTTCTTGTGGACCAATGATGGGTTTTGTTTATAATATATATAATTTTTACATCTTTTTTTCATTTTGTACATTTTTTTAAATCTCAGTTGTAATCCCATGGACTTCCCACCACCACTTCACCCACGTGCCATCATCATAGTCCTGTGTGCTCTTTCTGCCCCAGTTTGGATCCTGTTCCCCTCTCCACCCCTGTAAAATGTCGCTATATCTGTTCTTGTGGACCAATGATGGGTGTTTTAGGAATCTTAAAGTTTGTCCCTGATCTTGCCTCCCAGATAAAATTTGCTATAGCCCATTTATCTATTTAGAATACTTCCCAGTACCCCAGGGGATGTGAAAACATGGATAATTCCAAATCTCATGTATACTATGTTTTCTTAAACATTAATGCCTGTGATAAAGTTTAATTTCTAAATGAATCACAATAAGACATTAACAGCAGTAACAATATAAAATAGGACAATTGTAAAAACACACTGCAATACAAATGATGACCTCTCACTTTCAAAATACCTCACTGTATAAAATCTGTTTAAATCTGCTGACTGTGGGTAGCTAAAAACTTGGAAAGTGAAGCCATGGATACGGGGTGCCACTGCAGTGTGAGATGGGATGGTTTGCAGCTTGGGGGATGATGCAGGGTTACTTTCAGTTCAACAGCGACACCTTTCCTCCTCCCATCTGCCACTGTCCGTGACTGCCCAACTCTCGCTTGGTAATAAATAGTTTTGCTACTTCTGCTGATGGAGCTGCAAAGGCGTTCACCCCCTCTGAGACCCCAGCCTCCCTCCCCACCCATATGTCACCCCACAGGCTCTCTGGTAGAGGCAGGGGACAGGATGCACAGTGTAATAAATTCTATCCACTGCTGAGCTGAGGGATAACAGATGGATAGGTTTCCTCATGCAATTTCCACTTCGCTTGGTTTGGGTATAAAATAGCAGAAGGGTGGTTTCTTGTGCGGTTTCAAACATATAAAGCCAGAGGGAGGATTTGCAAGACTGGGAGGAAAGTGAGGGACTAGACTGTCCTTTGGAGAAAGCTAAATGAAGACGATGCCCTGCTCAACCTGAGAAGGATTCAGGCGTGTACTTGCGGCCGGATAGGAGTCGATTCTGTCATCCAAAGCTGCCTGCTCACCCCTACCAGGCATGGCAAAGGAAATGATCATGGGGAGGCCAGACAGTCTGCTGTTCATGTTGTTATAGTGTTATGGTGATTGCAGTACAAATTCTCAGGGTGGGAAAAAAGGTATAATGACAGATTGTGTGATTATACCCATACTTATAATTAAGCTGTTACAATACAGACAAGCTACTGCTCTCTAATGTCACCAACAGAAACCTCTCTGCTTGGAAAGGAAAGTGACTCATTCTGGCAATTAGAAGGAGTTCCCTACAGGACTTCATTTTCAAACCTTATGAGCACTCTGGTAGGAAGATATGTTGCTGGCGTGAATTATAGGGGGAATGTGCTGGAGATTCAGGAACAACCACTTGATCTCCAACTACAGGGGTGAGGTAGTGGGTTAGGGAGGAATCCTTACCATTACAAATAATTTCTTTGCAGTGCACAAAGGATTTTGGTACTTTATTGTGGTGTTTATATGTCACCCTGTGGGGCAAGCTGAATCTTTGGCTTCCATTTTAAAGGCCAGAGGGAGTGAGGGAGAGAGGAAAGGAGAGGGGAGGGAAAGAAGGAGGAGAGAGTGAATACTTGCAGCAGGCAACGGAGCAAGCTGGTGTCCAGCTGGGACTGTGGCCACCTGTCAACATGGCTACTTCCATTGACTGTCACTTGCCTGGTGGCAAAGTGGGTGGTTTCTGCTTGAGTAGTTTGAAAAATCCCAGCTGGACCTGTATTGGGTCATCCCACTCTCTTTGAATGTTTTTCCCTTCCATGAGTGTCAAAGTTACTAGTTTCTTCCTCTTCTTCGTCTTCTTCTTCTTCTTTTATTTACTTGTTTGCCTCTACCCACACCCTTTTAGTTACTGGGTCTCATTTCTTCTACTCTGGCAGCCATCTTTTCTGCTAGATGTTGTTATAAGCAAGTCAGTCATTCTCCGCTGCAAATGTGTGCTATGGACTTCCATTAATAATGAAAATTAATAATGCGACTGATGTGCTCACCCTTCAGCTGCCTTCCTGTGCAGCATGTAGTTGCTGTGGAATTTGTACACAGAAACTTTCCTTCTCTGGTTTGTGTGAACTGGCAGAAGATTTTTGTTTGAAGGAGGATTCATTAGGGGGGAGTTATATGGAGTTCACTGGTGGTTTCTTGCAAGTCATGTAATCTCTCTAAACTATTTCCTTATCTGCAACTCCAAGCAGTAGCTAGCCACTTGCAGAGAGGCATCCTGAAGATTAATTAGTTAATGATAGTTGTGAAGTTTTGAAGATTCAATACAGATGGTGTAGATTAACTGTATCATATCCACAAAGCAATAAATTTTAAGTGCCCATATTTGAGGAAGCAGTCTTGAATTATCTCCATCAACACACAGAGTATATGATTATTACTTCAGAACTTTAAGAACTGATGGCTTTGTTGAAATATTGAGGGGGTGGGGAATGGTAGGAGTATTATAACGTAAGCTAGACAGTCAATATAAAAGTGAAAGCAGATATGCAGGAATCCTCAGGGTGGCCATTTCTCTAGACCCCTGGAAAAGACAGCATGCCCAGTGAGCCTTCCCCCTGCTGATGGAAAATGGAACCCCTCTTAGTGGGAACCGCCTCTCCCCTTCTGTTCTGCCCTGGGTAGGGGTGGTCTGGAACTCACACCTCACCAGTCAGTGGGTATCCTGGCCAAAATGATTTCTTCAGGGGATGCTGAGTAACATGAGAGACCCCAGATGAAACCCAAGCAGTTGTTGAAAACTGTTGGTAACAGAACCTCAAGTCTGGTGGGAGGCATAGGGGAAACTGTGGTTAGAGAAGGAAGGGTTACCTAAGAGTGAGACCAACTCATAGCAAAGGAAATAGTGAAACAGCGAGTTCTGTTATAGACTCATTCGAATCCTGAATTCAGTTGTGTCTGGACTTTCAATCACACTTGTCAATACTTCCATAAAAACAAAATTTAAGTTAGTGTTGAGTTGGGATTTGCTTGCTGGCAACTGTAGGAGTCTGAACGAATTTAATGCTCATCAATCGTTTCTGTGGAAATTTATTTCCAAATTAAAGATGGCTGAAACTGAATGATCCTTACACCATCTTTCTCCCACTACTTTTCTTCCCCATGAATGCCTACTCTCAGGAACCATTACTTCAGGAGTGAATGCTCTCACTGTTTTTCTACTGTGTGCTAGGTACTGGGAGAGATACAAAGATAAAGAGATAAGGTTCCTGCTTTTAAAAAATAACTCAGCAGGTTAAAGCAGGTTAAAGCACAGCACTAGAATCTAAAGCAATTTCAGTATGAGTTCGATCCCTGCCCTGGAGGTAACCCACGTGGCACAGCAGACCTCTCCTGACCCGCCTGCTGCTCCCTTTAGCAGTGTACTTCATCCATCGGCCAGTTCTGCTCACAAAACTCTGTCTCTGGTGAATCCTCTCACCATCTCTGCACCTCTGGCTTGTACCCCAGTTCTGTATACATAAATAAATAAATGTTTTTAAAAAAGTAATTCAAATGTTTGTTTGGAGCATGTGACATGCATTAAAAACATAATGGTGTGCATAAAATGGGGTCACAGTTATTTAGGCTTTTCAGGGATAAGAATGATTACAAATGTTTGGGAGGATGATTATGAAAAGCAATGGAATCAGGCAGAAACTTAAAGACTTTGAGGGGACAGTGGAATCAGAGATCAAGGGGAAAAAGCATTCTAGCTAAGGGGTAGTAGGAGGCATGGGAGTCCTGGACAGGGAATGGTGGAGTGGCAGATGGAATAGAAGCTTCCTGAAAGCCAATCTGGGAAAATTTAGTGCAGATTGTGGACAGTTTTGTTGTCAGCTTGGGAGTTTGATTACCCTTGAAAAGTTGGGCATCTGTGAAATCTTATTGCCTGGGAAGAAAGATATCTGTGCCTGGACTGCAGGAGAGAAGTGAGGACAGTCTTTGGATACTATTGCAAAAGTCCAGGTAGGCAATAACAAGAACCTCAGTTGATTACCAAGGATGGTAGAAAGAGAATTTGAAAAAGAGGTGGGATGAGAGAAAAGATTTTGGGAAAATAGAGTGAACTGATTTTAGCCAGAGAAAGTGGAATTGGGTTGGATGTGAAAACAAAGGACCTTCCTGGCATTTAACGTGGATTTGGGGAAGATGTCATGCCAGAAACAGAGGAGGTTCTGTCTTTGGGTGAAGTAGATTCATTTTTTAAATCTCCCAGAATTCCTGTCTGTATATGATTCTGGCTGAAGGATGGCCACATGATCCATGACCTCTGGGAGCAGAAGTGGAGACAAACCATATCTTTTCTGCGCTGAGGTTTGGTGCCAAGAACTGTGACAGCTGTGGACCTTGTCACTGATCTGTGAGCTTGCCTTGCTGGGGCCAAACCTACATATACAAGGGTCAAACCGTATTCCTGTCCCATCTCTTCCTGTAGCTTCATCAAGCCTTGGGTTAAGCACAAATACTTCCCTAGAGTAGAATACCCACTTATGCTGCCAATGGCCCGTGGCAGTAGTTTGAAGGGGTAAGAGACTGGCGTGGGTTCTTGTTAACGTCACCCTTGTCCCTGTCCCTGCCCAGCTTTCCCTTCTAACTCCCATCTGACCTCTAGGAAAACAGCCTCGACACCAGACCAAAAACAGTGGTGCTGCAGACACCTCTGGCAGCTCCTGTGGCAGCAGAAGGCTGAATCTCCTGCTACACCTTTATGGTACACTCTCTGGCTCTGCTTTTTTGACAAACTCTTAGAGACTTGGTGGGGCTAGGGGCTAGGAATCCATTCTCTTTACACCTGTGGGACTTGAGACTTTGCATTCTGTAGTGGAAATACAGATCACAGACAGTTGGAATGATGGGGATGGATTTTGGGTGGATTTCGAGAACGTGGTTGAGATTGGAGGGAGAGAAACCAGACAGAGATGATGCCACAAAGCGAAGATCATCTGAGCTGGGGCAGTGGACAAGGAGAGTTGGCCTACACTGGAAATTTGGACAGTGTCTACACTGTCAGTTACAAGGAGGAAAAGAAACAGTGGAGCAGCTTGAACTAACAAATAGGTAAGTTGGGACCAAGGAGAACACCGATAACCTGAAAAGTAAAGGCCCCATGAGAAGGCAGTGTGCAAACTCATAACACAAACCACCAGTACTTCTTCCTTTCTCTTTTGTTGAACATAGCACTATATGGAAAAACTTTGGAATTATTTAATTCAACTCTCACTTTACCAGAGAAAGTCTAAAGGCCTTTGAGAACATTCTTGAGAACCTGAAGCTAGTTTGGAGCAGCCCTGGGAGGAGAACCGAGTCCTGCTTGTAGTACTCGCTCCTGTATTATTCTTCCTCCTCTTGTTTACGATGCTTCTAGAATCATTGAGATGAAATTGAAAAATATAAAGTCCTCGGGAGGGAAGATTTAATGTTAACGTTGACATAAATTTCAATATTACTTTGTCTCTAAGGTGCAGGAAACACTTTGCATAGACGATTCTTCTCCAAAGAGTTGTCTACCACAGGATATGGCAAATGCTTTTTTCCTTTTACAAACAGCAAAACTGAGTCATGCTGTACTGATGTTCCAATGCCATGAAGACGAGCACCGCAAATGCTTGTGACAATGAGGTTTCCTGGACATCACTAACATTTCCATACATGACAGTTCTTATGACATTAGCAATCCACCCCATCTGCCATTGCAGGGATAATGGAATGATTTTTTTCAAACCTGATGTTTTGCCTTATACTATATTTTTATATTATTATACATACTGGGAGTCTAGTAGGTACCCAAGAAATATTCTTGACAAATACTCTCAGGGGTGTTCCCTCACTTACATGATATGCAGACATTGGAATAATCCCTCTTAAGATCATTCCTTTATATCCTTTTTACCTTAGTTTCAATATCCCTCCCCCAGATCCTGCATACAAATGGACTAAAATGTTGGTAAAGCAACAGTTGACCAAACTCACTTTCATCTCTGGAACAGTGCTTTGGATATTTGGTTCAAAATTGCTCATTCATGCGTGGTGTAGCAGTTGGGATGACAGGAACCAGAAGAAAAGATGGAGGTGCCAAGAGACAATAAAGAGGTGCCCAGTGGATACCAGCCTAGGAATGAACGTGGGTTTCATTACCCTGGACCAAGGGTCACATACATCTCTCCAGACTGGTTTTTATGTTTATCAGGCTGAAGGGATTTAGGAGGAAAAAAAACAGGTATAAAGCTCCTACCACGTACAGGGTACTTTGTTATATTTACTAGGTACTAAATACAAGACTTCCTTCCCTAGTCTCTCTGCAAGCCTATTATCTAATGATCGTTTGTCTGTCTGCCTGCCTGCCTATCATCTATCTACTTAACAATGATAGAAGACAGATTTCAAAAATGTAAACGTGTAGTGAGAAATGTATACGATCAGTCAGGAGTGGAGGCAGGGATACAAAGGCGGTACTGTGCCTCGCAGCCGCAAACTGGAAGCCTATCAACAAAGGCAGGCCACCCCTTCGTGGCTCTATCGATTTCCTTTCTCACTTGCTGAGTTTACTGCTGTTCCATGGATCACAGCACAAGTGTCCCAGAACACAGCGTGTTGCTGGGAGGGGAGGGTCTAATCACCCCTGACTGGCCGGTCCCCTCAACTCTCTCCCCTCCTTTGTGTGCGCAGTTCAGGCTGCCTTTTGTCATTTTTGCCAGTGGAATTTTCAAAAGCAAGAATCTCGCTTCCGTTGGCCACTCAGCGAGTGTACAGTATATTTGATGTCTGGAACATCAAACAAATGCTTGTGCTCACAGTGCAGAAATAATCCCAGACAAAAGAAGACGATGGCCATGTGGAGAATACGAAAGAGGTGGGGTTGGGAAATTACCAGTCGAGGCAAAGAAGAGGCTGTTTCACCAAGCCAGTTCACCCGTGAGAAATAGGAAGCAGGAGGCTGGCTGATCTGCTCAGAGCACAGCCAGCGCCCTGGAGAGTGACCTCACCAGCAAGCGGTGTCTCCCCCTGTATCCTTAGCTGTACCACATTACCTTTGCGGTTAGGGTCATACTCAGTCTCAAACATGTCCTTGAACTTGGGTATGGCCCGTTAGTTGTGGTCACATGTGTGCATCCCCACTGTGGAGAGATGGATCCTGGTCTAGCTTCTGATGTCCCAGCCAGGCTGCTGGCCGTCTGGGAAAGTAGGGCTAAGGAAGCAGAGTTCAGTGTTCTCAGTTCCTTCTTTCTCCATTCCTCAGGCTCACAGAAAGGCACGGTGTTGACCGGAAGCTGGGGGATTTCCTCTGAGCATCTGGTTTTTCTCTCCTACTCTCTCCCACCCCCCCCCCCACCCCCTCTGCTTGTCCATTTCCCTGCAGGCAGCTGGTTGAGTGACTCAGCCATGAGTTAAAGGGGGAATTAATTGGAAGAGGAGGGCAGAAAAGCCAATGCAGGGGAAACTGTGCAAATGAAAGGGGTTATCTCCCCAGAGGCGCTGGTGGGACCCAGTCATGCTCACCAGGCAATTCAAGTTCACCTTGTGGGAAGAAAAACAGGAGTTTTAAAGGCTTTGTAGGAAGAGGGGAGGGGAGAGATTAGGGGGGAGGGGGGAGGAGAGAGAGAGAAAGAGAAAGAGAGAGAGAGGGAGAGAGAGGTGCAAATCCAAATGTCGATGTGTAGACATAGTGAGGAGAGCCTGCTGCCTGACAGGGTGATTTATTGGATTCTTCCAGTTAATCACTGCCGGCCTGTGGCCAAACGGATCTCCAGCAAAGCTGAAAGGCAGCCGAGGGAAACAGGCTTATAAGCATAAAGCCGCATAATGGTGTTCAATGAAGTGTGAGACTTTTAGTTCAGTCTCGCTGAGCCGGCCGCACCGCCGGAATGTCAAAGAGGGATTGTGGGTGGAAAAATTATGGATTTAAACTGCTAGCTGTAAATGAGGTCAATATGTCTGGTTCATAAACAGTCCGAGCCTATTCCAAGAATGCAGTGAGGGGGAAAATTAGCGTGAAGCCAACACTGTAGACAAACCTCATTGAGATATAATTGCAGCTATAAATACAAGCGAAAAGCTTACCGAGTGCAATAAAATACAGACACGCTTTTTTATTCCCCCTTCTTCTTCCTTCTTTGAATCTATGCATTTGTTAAGGGTTGTGCATCCCTAATGCCCCCCTTCATCTCTCCCCCCTTCTCCTAGTGACACCCAGTGTTGCAATTAATTGAGTGTTCTTGATCTCCCATTCCATTTTATTCAGGCAAGATTGGAAAAAATCAAAAGAGCACATCTAAAGCATTTTCTTCCCTTTTGCTTTTCTATTTGAATCAGGTTGAAAAGTGTGGAAAAAAAAAAGCAACGCTTATTTTTTTATGAAGGGGGAAAATCTAAGTAAGAAGCCTTTTTAAACTAATACATCTGTTAGATCATTTGAATCTCAATTTAATGAAGGGACATCAAAGGCACCCACAGGATCCTGGGGCAGGGATTCCTTAAAGATACCTGGTCTTGGCTCATAAATCATTGACTCAAAATTAATTTTCTTCTTCTTTTTCTCCTCTTCCACCGCCTCCTCTACCTGTTCTTCCTCTCCTCTTTTCCTTTCCTTAAACTCCAAAGATTCTCATTGCAGAGAATCTTTTCATACTCAAACTCAAAGGACAGAGGACAGACATTAGCAAACTTGCTTTGCCCAGTTTAAAAGCCGATACAGTAATAAATTGAAGTCTAATAGCTTTGGTCAGGCTGTCTCTCCCCCTAAACCAATTGATTTAAATGGCAGTAATTTGACCAGCGAGGCTAGTCCTGTTTAAATTAAACCCATTAATATAATAGCACAAGTCCTGAATGATATCCATCTGCAGAAAAGGCTCCACTGGTCAGTAGCTTCTTAACTGCCAGGGGATGTCCTAAACACCCACCGATGTACCAAGAGGAATTACAGATTACATGCAGGACCCCAGAAAGCCTCCTGACAGAGCAGGGTATGAAAAAAAATGCTGTTGAGTATACACAGTCAAAGCCAGTGCTCAACCGATCTGAAGTTTTCAAGGGAAATGACCTTGGTTATTAGTAACAGGGAAAGGTTAATTGTATTAATAACAGCAAGCAGTGTTCCTGAGGGGAAAGCCCTCAGCAGCCTTCTCTTTTCCCCTCCTGTCTCGCTAAAGAGGCATTTTTCCTCTTTAAACATTCTGTCTAGACCTCATGGCCCAAAAGGACAAAAATAATTTCATCTAAGCAGAGAATGTAGTCTTCACTGCTGAAGGTGTCCATGTGCGTGTGTTTCTGCGCTGGTTTTCAAGTTGATGTTCCTGCCGTGTGCACGTTTGGGTTAGTCAGTTTACAATAAGGTGCTCCAGCGGGTGAGTTTCAGATTTGGGAATCAGGAATGCAGCTGCCTTTTCATCACCAAGTCTGAGTCATTGTTTAAACCTGAACAAATTGTCTGCCATCTGTTCAAAGGGGAGAGATGCTTCCTAAGCAGACCAGAAAGAGCTTGAACTAGCAAGCTATGGAATTGTGTGGACTTCAGTAATTATATGTACCCGAAGGGTGACAGTAAAAAATAATGCCACACGCGTTCACAGGTGGCTGATAGAAGCAGACTAATTACTCTGTGGGTCCACTCTGAACCCAGCACTTCAGGAGCAGGGAGGAGTCCGGATGGCTCTGACAGCAGGGCTGGGAATCAGGATCAGGATTCTGTCTCTGTCGTTTATCAGCTGTGCAGCCATTGGGCAAGAGCCATCATCTGAATTTGTATTTTTTTTTAAAGAAGAGGGCATATTTGCTCTGCATTCCTTAAATATTATTGCTGGACTCAAATGAATATCTGGAAAATACTTGTGATATACACATACATTTATATATAATACTATCAAAATTATTTGGGATATTATCAGAGATTATTGTAATAATAATACCATTATTAGTTTTACTAGCAAAACAGTCACCAGTAACTAAAGTTAGCCTTTGAATCACACAGGTTTGACTTGCCTGAATCCACTTTATTAGAATGCTCTTGTTAAAGAGACAATGTAAGCTTCTGGGTGTGATAAATACAGTGTAGTATATTGTAAATATGTTTTTTCCACCTTATGGTTTTCTTAATAACATTTTCTCTTCTCTGGCTTACTGTAGGAATACAGCATTTAATACATATAACATACTAAATATTTTTTAATTGATGGGTTACATTATCAGTAAGACATTCAGTCAACAGCAGGCTCTTAGTAGTTAAGTTTTTGGGGAGTCAAATTAGAGGATTTTTGACTGTGCAGGGGCCAGCGTCCTTAATCCTGATGTTCTTCAAATGGCACATGAATTTATTAGGGAAAATTGCATAAGTTCACACAATCTTTCTTGAGGCACGGTGATAAAGTCTTCCACCTATGCTATTGCATTTATTCCTCATGAACACATGTGGTGCAAATATTATGATCCTCCATTTTATATATGAGGACACATAAGCTGAGAAAATTTGGTCATGGTTCTCTGCCGCTTAAGTAATAAATAGCAGAAACAGCATTCAAATCTAATACTTCTACATTCTGTGTTAATCATCTATGAGGATACACAGTGCTCCCATTTCTCAGAATTGCCACCCAGTTTACTCAACTATTTTTGTTTAATTTAAACCAGTGAATCTCAATCCTGAAGGGCACATGAAAATTACAAATATGTTTATTTGTATATTTGTTTGTTTTTAATTATGATGTTCTGGATTTGAGAGCTCTGTATTAGGCCCTGGTGGAGGAACATGGGTTTTGCCTAATAAAAGAGGAAAAGTTAGAACAACTATCATGCTGGTTCTTCCAAACTTTGTGGATTAATCCTTATGATTAAAACACACACACATGCAGAGTTTAGGAACAAGGAACTGTGTGGCTTTCTGTAGCTGCTTCCATGGCTTAGTCCTTAAAGAGCAAAACAGGATAACTGCAGATCTTCTGCCACTGTCTATGTCTGCCTGTCCCTAGTGCTGCTCTGCTATATAGACAAAACTGTGAATTCTCTTAATTGATATTTCTCTGAGAAATATCACATGAAGAACACCAGTAGTTAATTGCTTGATGCCTGAGGTTTATAGTTTCAGTCATACAGATTCTAGGTGGTGAGCAGAATACATGTTTTTAATCCATAGCTTGCAAGTAATGAAATGGGAGATACATGACTTGCCCATAGTCATAGAGCTAAAATGCAATACAGGGGTCACTTTCATTATTAAATCCTGAGTGCCAACTATTTTTCCCAGCACTGGGAAATCTGTTGTCATAGAACTCATGCTTTTGTTGGGAAAGACAAAGAATGAGGCAATACCTCATGTGTAATATGTGAAGGATACAAGGTTTTATGAAGAAAACAAAGCTGGATGGGTTTAGAGAAGGAAGATGCTCTTTCTTTTAGGGACGGATGTTGTTTCTGATGACATTTATTGCAGACCTGAAGAAATGAGGAAAGTAGCCTAGGGAATTACATGCAATGCAGGATCAGGAAGTACAAAGTCCTTGAAGTTTGGTGGTGAGTGTCTGTTTAGAGGTTTCACATGAAGTGTCTTAATGTGTGCCCTGCATTCTTTCAGGTATTCAGTACATTCAATATGAACATTGTATATCCTGCCACAGGCATCTCCTTGTCATTTTAATCCATGTCTATGATCTAAGCACACTAGCAGGTATTCTAAGGGTATAAACAGAAGACTGTACTTCTTTCTCCCTACCGAGGAAGGTTTACTAGGAAGGAAAAAGGATGGAGAAAAATAACTCACATATCCTGGGATGGCTATGGCTTGAGGAAAAGAAGCCATTTTGCTTCTTTCCTCTTAGCCCTTCAAAACATGCACACATTATAAAAACAGAAGATTTTTCTTCCTTTTATGAGCTTTTCTCATGGGCAGATTGGTTTGTTATGGAGCCAGTATAGGGGTTCGAAAGCCACAGACAGCCTTACTTCACAGCCAATTCTTGGCCACTGCCAAGATCTGGGCTTTGCCCTTTGAGGAGTCATGGAAATGTCATCTAAATAGCAATGGAAATATAGAAAGTTTCACAATGCTATTGGGTCAGTTCCCACTGCCCAGGACTGCCATCGCCATCAAAAAAGAGAACTGCTGTTGTTTTGGGAACTGTTGCCCCCTCTATTTTTTCAGTCCCAACCGCAGACACATGTAAGCCAAAATGCTAGACCAAAAGCTAGGAAGTGAAGAGTATGTAGGATGACTGTAAAAATAGTAAAAAAGTAGTTGGATTATGGGTCAACTTTTCCTTCCAGTTTAACAGAGCTGAGATTTCCTGATGCCGGAGGCTTTGTTTAAAAGTTTATTATGTCCTAATAATCAAAGCTGCATGGCACTGGAACAAGAACAGACATATAGACCAGTGGATTCGAATAGAAAAACCAGATATAAACCCACAGGTTTACAGGCAGCTAATCTTTGACAAAGGAGCAAAGAAGATACAATGCTGGGAAAACTGGGAAGCTACATGCTAAAAAAAAAAAAAAGAAAGAAAGAAAGAAACTAGATTACTACCTCACACCATACACTAAAATCAACTCAAAGTGGATTAAAGACCTAGACATATGAACAGAAACCATAAAGTACCTGGAAGAAAAGATGGGCCAAACACTACATGACATATAATTCAGCAACATCTTTAAAGATACAGCACCCAGTGCAACGATAATGAAGGCAAGGATAAATAGATGGGACTACAATCAAGTTAAAGAGCTTCTCTACAGCAAAAGAGACATTACAAAAGACAAACAGATATCCCACTGATTGCAAAAAAATTTTCTCACACAAAACGAGTGATAAAGGCTTGATCACAAAGATATACAAAGAACTGATGAAACAACAAAAATAAGTAAACAACCCCGTCAAAAAATGGGCAGAAGAGCTAAAAAGACACTTCTCCAAAGAGGAAATGCAGATGGCCAACATATGAAAAATGTTCAACATCCTTGTAATAAGGGAAATGCAAATTAAAACCACAATGAGATACCACCTCACCCTAGTAAGAATGGCACATCTTAAAACAACTAGTAACAACAAATGTTGAGGAGGATGTGGAGGAAAAAGGAACTCTCCTGCACTGCTGGTGGGAATGCAAACTAGTACAACCACTATGGAAAACTGCTAAACATGGAGCTTCCATAGGACCCAGCAATCCCACTCCTAGGTATCTACCCAAAAGACACAAAAACACAGATTCAAAAGATACCTGCCCCCCATGTTTTCTGCTGCCTTATTTACAATTGGAAAGATATGGAAACAGCCCAAATGCCCAAAAGTGGATGAATGCATTAAAAAGATGTGGTACATATACACAATGGAATATTACTCAGTAACCAAAAAAAAATAAATAAACACATGTCTTTTGCAACATGGATGGAACTAGAAAAGATCATGCTTCGTGAAATAAGCCAGAAAGAAAAGGAAAAATACCAGATGGTTTCACTCATGGTAGGAGTATAATGGACTAGGTAAGAAAATAATAATAATAATGAACAGCTATATAGAGATATTTTATGGGGGTGGAGTAGGGAATGGGATCAAAAACAGTGGAGGGAGGGACTATGGTGATGGCACATGGGTGATTTGGTGATGGGAAACACAGGGGGTTACAACTGAGATGAAAAAATGTACAAAATGATGTAAAAATAAACGATTATATTATTTTTTAAAAAGTTTACTATGTCCTACCTTAAAGACCTAACATAATGGTTACAATGAGCAAGTGTAAATCTTTGTTGGAATATTTTGCTTCTAGTGGAGATAGTACAAATATGCTTACCAAGAAATGATAGCTTAAGAAAATGATAGCTTATGTGGGACGCTTGAAATAAAATCTACAGGTTTGGTTTTGGAAGATATACAAATCCATTGTTCTATTACCCAGGTTCTTTCTTCTCTGCATGAGATTGCTAAATTGTTACATACTAATAACTCATATGTTAAAAGAAATAATATGAAAAAAAAAAGTCTCCTATAACTGGCTTTACAAGCTTCTGACACTTATAACTCTACATGTGTCCTCCAGCACACTTTCCTGAGAAATCGATAAGAAAGAAATTGATCAGGAAAGGGCATTCCTAAATATACTAACTGTTGCCCTAGGCTGTTCTTACACTCCACAACTGCCACTGTTTAAGTCAATAGCCCTGAAGACGTACAGCCAGATCCTGCCCTTTAGCTTCCCTGTGATTCCTCAATCCTCATTTCCTTCATTCCACCTCATGTACAGAGGACTAGCTTGATCTCGTCTCCTACTTCTCAGGACACTCACCTGACACAGGCATGTGGGTTCCTCCTGTCTTTTATCCTTCCCTTTTACCCACAGCCCAGCTCTTTCTACCCACCCCCCCCCCAATCAGGCAAATGTTTCTCATCATTTCAATACCAATTCTAGTATGTTTTTGTAAGAGAGGTGTTGATTTCTCTACAGATTTTAAACTTATGTAAATAATAAATAGGTATATCACTACCAATTTCCTTTTCTATTACTCAGCACCACTTAAATCTATTTGTTATAACTATCTGTGGAGTAGTTTTCAGATATGGAAAATGTGGGAGGGAAAATACGAAGAGTTCCTCTATAATGACCCTCCATTCCCCAATCCATGCTTCAAGTTCTCTTATATTAACAATGAAAAGGATCATACATTTTTTATAATTGATAAGCCCCAATCTATGTTAATACCAAAGCCAATAGTTGACATTAGGGTTCAGTTTTGGTAGTGCATATTCCGTGAGTTTCAACAAATAAAAAAGGACATGTACCCACCATTTGTAACAGTGCTCATGGCCCTAAAATTCCCTTATGTTCTGCTTGTTTATTCCTGTCTAACCCCTGGTAACTATTGACTTTTACTTTACCCATAGTCTTCTTTGTTCAGAATGTCATATACTTGGAATAATATGGTTATTACATATTAGTAACAAAGTGATATATAGCTTTTTAAAATTGACTTCTTTCCCTCAGCAATATGTACATGTAATTTTATGGCATGATAGCTCACTTCATTTTAGCACAGTATAGTTATAACACTCTTTATTTATCCATTCTTCTATTGGAGGATATTGATTGCTTCCAAGTTGTAGCAATTATTAGTAAAGCAGTTGGAAACACTCTTGTGTAGGCTTTAGTGGGGATCTTGTATTTTTAAGATCTATCCAAGTTGTTATTTGTATTGTTAAGTACAAACATAAATGTCGCTATTCTACCCTCAATAGGACAGTCTTGTATATGCCCAACACACTATATTTCCAAATCTAGCACTAAAAATATGTTACTATGATCATGTCTATGTGTCCTCATGCCCTCATATCTCTGGATAAAGATACATGTGTGTGTGTGCACGTGCACGTGCACATGCACACACACACACACACACACACACACACCTGGGAGTAGAATGTATACCTTGGACTTGCATACATATATTTTTGTTCATGTAGTATGAAACTCTAAGACCCATACATTGTCACCAAACCTCCTAGACTGCTCAGTTGCACCATTCTTATGGGTATAAAAAGATATTTCATTGCTTTCTAAATCTGTATTTCTCTGATTACTAAGTTTGGGCTCATTAACATTTTTAGCTCCCTCTTCTCTAAATTGCATAATTATGTCCTTTCAAGGTCTATTCTCTCTCTGCACAAAGTGTCCTTATGGCTGTTTAGTGAATCGTATTCTATGGACTACCTCATTCTCTGTAGTGGGGTATTAGGCTCTAGGTAATTCCTTTTCTCCCATCACACACAACAAATGCTTTCACATTTTCCCATGCCTAGTTGTTCTATGCCAAGAAGATGAATGCTGTTTTCCCACATGGCAGACCTAAATTCCTCAAAAACAATGATGATAAAAGCATCCAGAAAGAGTACAGAGTTACATACATCAATTTTATAGAAAGAGGGCTTATCATGACAATAGGAGAGTATGCACTGAATTCTTATTAATTAGAAATGACCAGCACAGCAAGAGTTTCAGAGAAAAATTAAGTTGCCAGTTTGCCTACTAAAAACCAGGCTACCACATTGCTCATCATTCGGCTTCTGAGGGTCTGGTCTGCAGAATAAAGGCACTTTCAATTTTACTTTGCTGATTAGTTACTATGATGGATGAAGAAATAAATAAAATTTTTGCCAACTGGCTTTTAAAACTCAAAATTCTGTTAAAAATTATATGAACTAAATTAGCTTATACATGTCATTCATTGATACTGTCATTCTGTGTGTACTTTTTTACTCCAGGATGTGGACTGTGTCCTGCAGAAGTTTTTCCCTGTCAAATTTTGAACAAGGTATAGTCTTTTTAGCAGGAGATAAAAAGGCATGTCAGAAAATAAATGAGTGAATGTGGGAAAGGCTTGATTTGCTTTCTAATAGAACTATCTTGAAAAAATTAAACACTCTTTGAAACCCAAAGCCACTAACATTTAAGTGAGAGGTTTGAAGTGATCAGAGGTAATGGTGGTATTTTGAAAAGGAGTAATTATCCAGACATCATTCAAATGACACCTTCTAAGCAATCACCAATGTTACTATTCCTGACTAGGAAAGTCACCGAGGGCTTACTATACTTGAACTTAGACTGATAGTTACATAAATATCTATTCTCACAGTTTAATAAGGAAAACAGACAGAATTGATATAATATGACACATTCTGAAAGATCTTGTTCATGTGATACATGGTGCATTATTGGAAGCTAGAGATAAGAAATAACTTATCCTAGCAAAATCCAGGAGGCTTCCTGGAGGAGGTGGCATTTAAGCTGGATCTTCGAAATTGTTCAGAAAGTGGCCAATAAGTAATAAAGAAGATGGGAAACTGAAGTAAGATGGATCAAATCTTAGCGTTATATTACCAATAGGGGCAAAAATGACCTGCCAAATTCCCCAAGATGTCATCTTGCTAAAATAGTTAAAGATATGAGGGGGTGTCCCATTCAATCATACCTACTCCTTTACATTCATGTCACCTCTTTCAAGGACAGAGTCTTCTTTTCATTCTTAGGTTGCCTTGGTACATGTCTGCGTTGTGACAATCAAGGTTGATTGTCTTGGATTAGTTATACTGTGGAGCTTAATTTTCCTTTTGAGTTGTTAACCATTCCAAATGTGCTTGAGTCTGTGATTAGTTTTGCTGAGGAGATTTTCTGTTTGGGAACGTGGGTAGCTTTTCAACCCTGCTTTCCTGGCAGCATTATGCAGATTTAATAAGAACTCTGGTTATAGGAAATTTTGGGAGACAAAGAGATGTTAAACCAATATTATGCTAGTATTGATTACCTCTCAGCATATTTTGAGCAATGAAGGAGAAATGGCTTGCACCTAAGAGGTCATAGTTAACAAAGAAACAAGCAAGTGTGTTTAATTATAAAGCTTGAAGTTCCTCCTCTTGGCACCACACCCTTTTAATCTTCCATAAGGAAAGAAGGCTACTGATAAGGAAAGGCCAACCTCTTCTGTCTGTGACTTATGTGTGATACCTTTTCATCATTCTCTTGAACAAATGAATACTTCTACTTTTGACATTTGCAAAGCAAAGGTGGTAGTTCCAGTTATTGAGTTCTAAAAAAGGGATTTGGCACAGGCACAATGGATATCTGTAAATTTATTGCAAGTATAATGATGCAAATCCAAAAAGAATCATAAGAAATACTAAGACAGAAGGAAAGGTATTTAAGTATGGCAGCCAGGAGAGCTGGCTCCCAGTCTTGGAGAGACAACTGGCTTGTGAGTGTGAACCTCCTAGGACCTCAGATCTCCTGGCTGTGAAATAAAGTGGAGTAGATAAATTCTTCCTTTTTTTGAAACCTCACATTATGGGTTGATGTGAACTGTGTTGTGCAATCCAAGTTTTTAAGTGAAATTCTCATCTGTGATGTTATTATTTGTCCAATGTCTCTTGCCCTTCCTTTCCTGCTAAGATAATGCTATTTTTGTTGTTGTTTTGTTTTTGGAGAGCAGGGTACAGCACTGCATCTAGCATTAAGAGAGAGCATCACTTTTTAAAACATCCTTTGCAAATAGGTTTGGCCACAGGGCATACTTCTGTCTGAAGGGACCTAAGGAAAAGGTTGCTAGAAGATTCTGTGAAGATTTGCTTTTCCTGATAAAACCGAATGACTGTTCTCCTTCTGGCCTTGAATCAGGCCAGGAACTGCTGTAGCTATCTTGTGACTGGGAGGTAAAATGGTGTTGTATTGGACATAACCAAGCAGTCAAAGATCTCCATCAACATAAACAAACCCTCGTTATTTATTTAATTCACTTACTGATCCTTTTCTGCAGCTTTTCCCTTTGGGCCTTGGGGTCCACAATACCCAATCCTAGTAAGTTTAAATTCACCTCTTCACAATGAGGATGCTCATTTAAAATGCTAAATGTTTAGATTTTTGTCCTTTTGCTCTATAATCTTTACAGCAGCTTTTATTTTAAACACAGGCATGCATCACTGAAGGATGAGGAAACAGACAATTTTGTCATTGTTTGATCACTGGACTGGGCCTCTTACTGGCTACAGTAGCAGTAGGTTTTATTTGCTCAGGGGCTGTGATGATAGAAGCAACATGGGAATAAATCAAGCACAAGGGAAATGATGCTACCAGAGATCTGGTAAACATATGAGACCATGACAGCTACAATGTCTCTAGAAAATAGAAATGTTGAGCTCACCATAGTATATGCTCTTCATGGCTGACCAAAAAGTCATTACACGGTGTTTAAAGGGGAATGTTAGCCTATCTCAAGGTACCCATTTCTCTGTGAACCTTTGATTGTATGGTCAAGATCAACTTATAGCAAAGATGGGTACTGGATGTCTGGGGCAAAACATGACAGAAATGTTATCTTGACCAGTTTCAGTTCTCTTTTTCTACCATTACTCTTTACAGATCTCATTTTTTTCCACAAGAGGGTAATACACAGTGATAGTAGAAATTCAGTAACTCCTCCTTCCCCCCTAAATGCTTCTTTCATTAAAGCATATAGAGCAATGGAGTCATAGGTATCTATGTGGGAAGGTCTTCTTTTTTTTTTTCTTTTAATTTCTGTGTTTTCTTTCAGTATAACCTGCAGGTGATAACTTATGTCTATATAAGCCAACCTTGAGTCTGTAGGTTAATAAGGACCTACTTATAGGGCTTTTTCCTCACTGATTGAGACTGTAACACTATAGATAACCCCCAATATTGTATCTTTTTATTGGAAACAGTTAAGCTTCAGCATTTTGATACAAACTGACATGCATATAATATAGGCAAGTATACACTCACGCACACACATCCTACACTTACTTGTCCATAAATACCTTTCGAGTTTATTTTTATCAGAGACACTGGTGTGTAGAAGGTGGTGCCAAAGAGGGACAGATAACTACTACTTCACTGGAATCGAAATTACCACAGATGTCTTGTCCACGAAGCAGGACATATGTGCCTATATCACATAGGCAGCCATAGTTCATCGCTTTATGTTTCATCTCAGCCACAGTTGAGAAAAATCCGCACTCTGGGTGTACAGTGGTATGGTGTGGAGGGAAACACTGCATTCCTGCTTAGCACATCTGCATGTCTTAGATGTGCATCTTGGCTCGCCCAAGCACACAGCCGCTCACATGGAAGCCCTTGATGTATGAGCTATCAATACTCAATGTGTTTACAAAGAGATCCCCAACTGGGATCTCCTGCTGGAGGAAATACTAGATATGATACAGCACACAATACATTTCAATTAAAGCAGAAAGGAGTGCAACTTTTCACAGAGTGCAATAAGAGGCTAGAAGGTGTGTGCTGAATGTGGAATTTGAGGATAAAAGTGTTGGTAATATTAGATAGTAGCTTTCCAAGTATACAATAATTTGGAAGAGATCAAACTGCTTTCCCCTTCTGACCAAAACATTTTATTCCAAATCTAGGTGATCAGGTTTAAAAATAGACGACTTTGTCAGGACAAAAGAAAGGATGCAGTTTGAGGAGGCAGTGTGCACAGATTGGAGGGACAATATGGAAAGAGAATAGTCATTTGTGCTATCCCGAGCAGAGTGATCCTTGGGAATGAATGCTATAGATATTTTAAGTCCATGGCTTCTCTTGATAACTGCAGTTCAAAACCATCTCTAGATCTGAACTAAGGCAACTGACTGTCTATGTAGAGATGGGGACTTCACTGGGCCTGGTCCTCTCCTACTACCTCTACATTGCAGTTGCTTCCTTGGGAGCTTCTGAAGCTTTGTGACTTCTACTGTTCTTGCCAGGGTCATCTTCCATCCAGGGGTCTCTGGCTCCTTTTTCAGCTTTCTATTCTGGCATGAATCTCTACCTTTCTTTTGGTTTTCTCTCAAAATCTCTTTACTTAGAGAAACAAAAATAATGATGTAATCAAAGACACACATGAGAACAGAAACATAAAAAAAAAAGAGAAAATTTACAAAGTACAAGTATCTTTGGTCTTAATATTACTGCATCATGACCTCCAAATAGCCAGTGCTACTACTTGAGTTTGGTCTTGACTCTTCAGTCCTGATCTCACTTGTTGGACCTCTTCTGTGGACTATTTACCACTACTCCAGCTATAGGGGAGAAAATAATTTTTATAGCCTACTTATCTTGGGTTTGCTGTCTGGGGCCCTGTGAATTAGATCGCGAAGATAGAGGAATCAGAGAAAGCAAAGAGTGGCTCATTAACAACATCACATCCACAACTGGAAGGCCCAGAAATGAGCAGCCCAAAGGTTAGAACTCTGACTTAGTATCACTTTAAGCTAAAAAAAAAAAAGGAGAAATCTGTTAGGACTTTAGGGAAAGGGAGGCTGGTTACCAGAAGTTGACTAAAAGTATGGGAAGCGAGATTGTTTGAAAAACGTTTTATACAGATTTAAGTTGGTGCCTTCTCCATTGACAAGAACTGTTAAAAGTCCTCTTTCTGGTGCAGGAGAGTAAGACAGGTTTACAAATGCAAATTTCCTTTGTGAATGTTAAGTTTCCTTTAACAAAGGAAAATATGTGTCTTTCTTTCATCAGTCTCTCAAGGCTCAAAACAATTCTCATGCCAAAGGTTGGCATTTTAAAGGGCATATTCTGGTGGCACCATTCTTCATTGTGAAAGTCAAAACATCTTTTTCAGTGTTTTAGCTCCTTTGAGAATCTTCATTAATTTCCTTGTCATGGTTTTTTCATTAGTAGTGGCTGACTCATTTTTTGTTAGACAGGTGCTGTAATGTCCACCTTGTGGAAAATGAATGATACTATCTTGACCATAAACACATGTAATAATACTAGATTCTGATTCACAGCCTTGAAACATGTTTCAGCCAAGGAACTCATACCACCAAAGAAAAAGTAATTTAAAATTACTTCATGTCCTTCCTGGCATTTCTTAAAAACTGTTATTCACAACCCGTAGAGTAGCATTTCAACTCCTTCCTCCTCTCCCCAATAACTTCCTTTACATCACTTGGGTGGTCTTGAATGATTTGCTTGTACATGACTTAAAAGAGGCCTTACCCCTCCTCCTCCCATATAAAAGCTTTTTCCTAACCCAAATCCTTGCATCTTTCTCTCTTTAACCTGTCTTCTTTCTTTTATTCTGCAATAGAAAGGTCTGAATTACCACCCTACCGAAGCTGGCACTGACTAAGTTAGGGAAAGAACAAAAGAAAATAAGGTAGTAAAACCAGAAACCTGTTGTAGTGGGCAGGGAAGGAAAAGTTTGCAAAACCCTACATTGGTAATAATTCTCATTTTCCTACACTTAGAATAAGATTATATATATTTGACCTAGGAAGTTCACTGGTGAATTATATATATTTTACCTAGAAAGCTCTCTAAAGGGTGAATTGGATGGACCCTCTCTTGGTCCCATTCTACTCCCTCCCTGTTTCTAACTTCCCTCACCTGGAATGTTGGCGCCAGGTCCATCTCTGATCCTGGGGTGACCTATTTTAAAAATTTTCAGGTGTTGATATAGCAAAGCTGTGCCCATGATATGTGGAGTTATATCAATCAAAAGCTTTGAAAGAATCCACAGTTATCCCAATTCTTTCAAGTTTATCAAATCTCTTTTTCTCCATTACAGAAGAGAAAAATTCTTATTGCCAATAGTTTTGAGATGGTATGCTTACCCCCCTAGGCATACTTAACATTGACCTTAGATATGTGAATTTTACTTTAATATGGCTTTTAAGACAGGAATATAGAACTCAAAATAGCAAAAGCACATTTGAAATAGTTGCGGGAATTGAGAAGATATAATATTGGGAGTGTAGAAGCAAATTCTTCTTTTGAAATTTTCAATACACTTTCTGGATCAGTAGTTCCCCTTCCCCCCTTGACAAGAAACTCTATGGTTTGCAGGAACACACTGGTTTAATAAAATTGGCCTTCTTCCTTCTACTAAAAGTTTACCTGCGAGAGCCCCGAACATAATAAAATCAGATTATGAAGGCAATCATATTTACTTGTAATAAATCAAATCTTGCAGACATCAGTTAAGTCTCCCTACTGCACTGGGACAATATCATGCTTGCATACATCAATACCTGAGGTGTCAGAAATATATTTCATAAGTTCAGAAAAATTGCACATACACTTGCAGCACCATTATGAGCAGTGAATTTGTAATGTGAACATTATGATGTATAAAGTGGCTTTGTTCCTACATTTAATAAGCACTGCATGTCAAGCCCACAAACATAATGGAATTTGCTGGTGATTTCTTACCATTAAATGCAGGTTATTGTTTTCAGAAAAAAAGAACTTTTCCATGCTCTGCTAACATTATCCATTTCTAAGCATACAACCTCCTTCAACAGAATAGCAGTATCTTTATTTTAGTAAATAAATGAATGAATGAATGATGAATAAATGAAATGGTGACAATAAATTGGGTTGGACTAAAATAACCATTGGCCTCCTTCCTTGTCAAGAATTCACTTCTATGAAAATCTATTCCTTCCTTTTTCAAAGGCATCTTTCACAACTATAGATTTGAATGGATTATCTTCTATAGAGAGGTTCTGATACAATATGGCATTTTCAGGTTGGATGTATTGCAATTTTATGGCTCCTCCCTCCAACCCAATACTTCACATTGTTAGCTTACTTATAAAGGGTGATAAAATGGAGTTTGTGCTTAAAGAGTTATTAAATTTTACAACAGTGATTTGGGATAGTTGGTAATTATGGGTATTTGTTTAAAGTATCTTTTATTACTTTTGTAGGCTTGTTATATAAATGAGTCTATGTCCTTTATTTACTGGATAGAGAGTGATACAAATAAATTAAAAGTAGATGATTTTTCCTTCATTTGTGCTTTCTCAAAAACTATCTCTTAAGCAATCTATGTTTATGGGGTTTTATGCATTAATGTATCCTCTTGTGGGGAAGCTGGCAGTAGAAGGGGAATGGTTAGAGAAGGGCTAGAAGGAGCAACATGAATTAACAAATCAGTGTGAGGCAGGAGATCAGTGATGATGTTGGAAATGAGGTCTTCTGGGCAGTAGGACTTATCAGATAAGTTCATCGCTTTCTCATATCTCTGAAGCACTGATATTTGCAAAGATTTCAAAGATTCTTTTTCCATGAGCGTCTTTTTCACTATTTTCTACTCTGTTCTACATCTTTCCATCCTCTCTGTTCTTTTCTGATCCTTTCTTTCTCATTCCATTTCATTTTTACTAGCGTCTACCCTAGATGTCTTGACTGTTGTACACACTGGGTAAATTGAAATATTTGAAGCCTTTACGTTCATGGGACTCAGAAGACAAGGAGCCACAACACAGACAGCACACCAAGGGGCCACACATAACCCAAGATACCAGTACATGCCCCGCGAGTGTTTACAATGAACAGTGCAACTTGTGAAAAGAGGGTTGGCTGTGCGTAGGCACTGTGAAGAGAGGTAGGCTATGTGTTTGTAGAGATTACAGCGGGAAGAAAGGCCTGCAAATGGTGTTCCCAGTTTCTGGTAGAAAATATTTCTGTTGAAGTTTGCTTCTGAAATTCTGTCCATAGACATTTCAAATTTCTCTCTAAAAAAATGTGCAACATGTTTACTTATCACATTGTTTAAAGAGGTTACATTTTCTCCCTTTTGGTATCTGAGAAATAAGCAATTTTTCGAGACATGTTTCTTTAGATCCAAACACTACATTAAACACTGGAACAGGTTGTTATTTAGTGAGTCCTAATTTTTTTGTCCTAAACATCTCATTGCTCTCTTAAGGGGAAAAAGGATGAAGAAGAAAAAGGATGCAGAAAGATGAGATGGAGATGAAACGATATTAACATCTGCTATGTGCCAACTTCATCTTGTTTATCTTCTCACTTTGACTACTCAGTGGTCCTTTGGACAACTTTAAGGTTACCCCTATAGTCACAGACCAGGAATTCCCAATAGAGAGAGATTATTACATTTTACCAAGGTTACATGCTGCTAAGGGACAGGATCATGTCTGAAATTAAATCCAGCTATTCCAACATCTACCTTACTATTCATTCACTGCATTTACTGATTTATAAGACTATTAAGAACAACTGTCTGCTTTTTATTGTTTCCAAATTTACTTAATTCAGTTACATACAAATCTTAAGAGCCCAAGACTTGATGGGCATCAAATTATTTCCTTATTGTTTTATAGTTGATGTACAAAGGCAGATTAAGCTGGTGGATTTCATTTTAAATTATCCAGTTAAAATTATTAACTTATTTTAATTTTATTAGTAGTAAATATTAAACCATCATTACAGGTGTAATGTCTTTCTCATACTTGAGTTAGGAATAGTAACTTGGTTTCTTTTTATTGAAATAACACTGTTTTTTTTTTTTTT
>NW_004567107.1:31462227-31465506 GCF_000260355.1 Condylura cristata
AGATTCTCAGTGCTGTGCTTTAACCCGCTGCGCCACCAGGGAGGGCCAAAATAACACTGTTTTATACCATCATGTATGCTTCACTGAAAATCAACTTGGTTATATACTACATTAATTTCACTAACTGTCAACATTACCCTTTACCATATACTTATACCCTGGGTTTTTCAAATGACCTCACTCATATTATCAAATTTTGAACAGTGAGTATATTGTCTTTAATATGGTGACTCTGTAATGTGTCAATTTGGCTAGACTGAGCTAAAGTTCCCAGAATTTCCTTTCCTATGTGTTTTTGACTGAAGTGGGCTACCTGAGAGTATTCTGTGAGATGGGTGGGCAGGAACAAAGCACAACCATTTTGTAGCTCACATGTCATTGTTTATCTGCTGTGTCGGACTATCCTTTCCCTGTATCCTCCTTCAGTGTCTCTGACTCCTGTACCAGGTGAGTATTTAGTTCACTGATGAGATATGCCATCTTCTAGTAAAGGATTTCCAGAACATCAAGGCCAGAGGCAATGAGAATCAACATGACTTCAGTTCATCTCAGGATTCCAGCTCATGTCTGTGTTCTCCCTTCTACCCGCCACTGATGATTTGGGTTGAATTGTAACTAACACCTTTTCCCTGGTATGTTCTTATCCCTGGTACCTCAGAGTGTGACCTTATTTGGAAATCGAACCTTATCAGAGGTATCAAGTTAAAATGAAGTCAAGATACCAACATGACTGGTATCTTTATACACAGGGATATTTGGATGGAGACAAACCCAGAAGGAAGTCAGTATGATGTGAAGGAGGAAGGTTGAAGCGGTATATCTACAAGCCAAAGACTGTTGGCAAATTACCAGAAATGCTCCAAAAGGTGTTGACAAAGCCTGTCCATCCTGTTGACACCTTGATACCCCAGAAGGACTCAGTTCTGTTGACACCTGAACTGTGAAACAATGAACTGTAATACTGAGCTACTCAGTGTGTGATACTTTTAGAAAACTGCCCTATGAATTTGAAGCTCCACTGTCTAATAAGGACAACTGCCTCATAAAGGTGACTTAGCTCCCACATTTGTGAAGGACCTAGTCACACAACAAATCCCCAGTGCTTTTGCTTCTCTGATAGAATGCTAAGTTGTAGGCAGAAAAGAAATCAGTTTAAAAATGACCACAGAGCCTCTAAGCACAGTTGCACAGTAGGAGATTTAAGGGAATCAAGAAGGGGGATATGACTGCACTGTTAGCAAGCAGAATAAACCAGGATCTTAAACACTGAAAAAAAATTTGATGACTTACAATAAAAATTCTTTTCTTCTAAAATAGCTGTGTTATTAAGCTTTATTAATATTGCCTGTGTTAACTAAACATGTCAGTGACTACTATCAACATTTGAACTGTTTAAAAGCAATACTTTTTGTTTTCAGAAGTCACCACACAATCACTGAACCATTCATGCCCTTTCTGAAGTTGAATACAAATTCGGGAAATACTGTCTTATGTTTTACTGTATACAACATAATTGTCATTTATTAATATATGCAGCTTTCTTAGGAAAAAAATCTCAGTACGTGGCAGATACTACTTTATGAAAACCATAGCAGTGTCCTTCTGAGATAGCACGATTATTTATCACCGCTTTCAACACCATCCAGGTGCAGCAGCTAGTCAGCAGGAAAGCAGGTAACAGCACCCAATGGTTGTGTTAGTTCCTTATGGAAATAGCAAATTTCCATGGAAGTTGATAACTTCTTGGAGTTTTTTATTAAAATTTTTACAATAATTACTTTTCATTATTTCAAATTGCTTTGGATCTGAATAGAGAAAAAATTACTCACTACAAAGCATGCAACCTAGCAAAAAGAAAATGTGTTCAAGTTTATTTTCTCCATAAATGAGAGCATTTTAATATCCCCAAATTTGCCTTTGAATTACCAGCA
The DNA here is from genome assembly GCF_000260355.1 of Condylura cristata. NCBI lineage: Eukaryota > Metazoa > Chordata > Mammalia > Eulipotyphla > Talpidae > Condylura > Condylura cristata. The sequence goes on from NW_004567107.1 coordinate 31,464,159, forward strand.
TGATTATTTTTAGGCAATAACATATGTTCTTACAAGTGATCACTTGCTTTTGTTTAATCTTTTCTTTTAAATATTTTAATCCAGCATTCTGAAAGCTACCTGAAACCGAACCACTAGAAAAGAATTTTATAAGGAGGGTTGGCAAAACTAAGATTGAATAGTCAGTCTTATAACACTACTTTATTGTCTTTAACTAATAAACTCTTGGAAATATACCAGCCTATCTACAAATAGATTTGTGATTTATTATCTTTTCCAAATCTAATCAGCACAAGCTCACAGTATCTAATGGCTTTAAGTTGTGGTTCTGGTGTTGCTTCTTTACTTGATAGCATATAATTTATTTATATTAGTATGGAGAACTTTGATATAGAATATTCATCAGTTTGTCAAATTCCGCTTCCCCTCTTTATCCTGTTTTGCATGCTGCAACCAATATAATTACCTAGTACATCCGTTTAAGCACATGCCAACTCTCTTGTAAAGAGGGTTTTATGTAAAAGGTATTTTTTAATAGCCTGCTATATTTCAGTTGTCCTTTTAAAATACTAAGTTGAGGGGAAAGTAATTGCAGATATTTCTACCAGAGATCTTTGACAGATTAACAATTAGTTACTGGATTATTTTATTAACTCCCTTATGCAAACTAACTTATTTGCTTGGAGAGTCAAGCTAGTGAGTTTAAAGTTAGCTACAGGAGGTGACATAATTATGGTTGTTAAAAATAAAATATTTCTGGTTTAGAGAATCACAGACGTTTTTGAAGAGAAAATGGGAAATGATCTTACATCTTTTTTTTTTTTTTTTTTTTGCATTCTGTCTTTGAAAGGAAGAACTGTGAATACATCAATCTGAGAGCTACTGGGAACAAGTCAGATGGTTACCTTTGTAGGGAGAAGAAGGGAGGAGTGGAGGAGAGAGAGGAGTAGAAGCAGCTGAGAAGAATTCATGTACCAATAAGCCAACAACTATTAAAGAGACAATGCTTAAATCATATGAATCAGCAAACTATAGTATCTGCAACCAGGTAGTTATCTTATTACAAAGCAGCTCACAGAGCGGATGGAACAAGCAGAACTGGCAATACAGCATAAAATGGAATCAAACCTAATAGTAAATTGTGTTAAAATCAAAATTTGATGTGGAATTGTGCTTAAATAGAGTTAAATTTGAGGTGTTCATCAATAGGAATTCTTTAAATTATGTTCTGAATGTATATTTCAAGACTTGTTAAGGTAATCATTAACATATCATTTAATATAGTAAATATACTTTAACAGAAAAACTTTGTGCAGATCACTGCTGTGGGGGAGTGCACATTAACAGCTTAAAAGAAACCTGGCTCCTG
>NW_004567107.1:31465606-31608719 GCF_000260355.1 Condylura cristata
AGTCTTTTTAGTGTGTGTGTGTGTGTGTGTGTGTGTGTGTGTGTGTGTGTGTGTGTGTGTGTGTAAGATAAAATATTTAGGGTAGGCCAGAATTTTTCAGACTTGGAGTTTGGCCATGAATCAATTCATTCAAGAAGAATTCTTACCAAAAACCTAAGCTTCTCTGCCTGAAGCTAGCAGGTGGACCAGCCTCCCAGACCCCAGCACACGCTCATGTCATGTCAGTTTCTCCCAGAACTGCAAACACTGGGGAGTTAACCCTACCACAGGGTATTTTTTAAACGATCAAACATCACCTCTTCTTCTAACCTGTATGTTTATTTTTCTTCCCAATACAGTCTGAAATTTCCATTTTATAAAGTTGATCTGATGTGGGGACTAGTCTTAAGTAATTATCCTGATTTCCCTTGCCTTTATTTTCTCAGTTTGGTTCTGTTTTATATTTCCTTTGTTCATGTCATTGGCTGTCTCCAATTATTATTGAAACTGTCTCTTATGCCAAATTAGCACTTTACTTTCCCTTTGTTTATTTTTTCAAGAAATTCTGTGATTTGGATTATAATTCTACAGATTTACACAAACCTGCCCTCACCAATTTGCAACATCCTGTCACTCTTCAACATCCTAGACTGCCCAGGTCACCTGCCATTCTGATCAAATCCTGAGCTTTACAGTGTCAAATACTATATAGTTGTTTCCAAGGTTTGTTCTTGAAATAAAATAATGCCAAATTCATTTAGTCATAGTGTTTTGCATATACTGTCAACTATAACAATATATTTGTTTCTCTTAAGATGGTTATATTTCACTCATTACTATCAATTGGAGATTAAATGAGAATTATAATAGCATCTTACAATTATATATGAATCACAGATTTCTTTTTAATTTATGTTTTAGAGTTAGAGAATATATAGATGTGGTTTTAAAGTCTTACAGCTTTACAAAGCTTGGAACAAATAATTCTAATTCTACTTCTCCCTATTCCTGATACTTGTCTCTTAGTCCTTTAGCATTTTTTTTTCCTAGAATTTGCCACCATACTTTAAAGTAAAACTTTGGGTTTTTAAAAATTTACTTGTGACCTTCATGACATAGGGGCTACAATTTCAGCACTATATACCTATCACTAGGCCCTGTAGCATGAGTTTAATCACCAGCCAGAGAGCTGATCCACATGGTACAGCAGACGTCTCCTATCTCTCCCACTGTTCCCCTCAGCAGTGTGTTTCAGTAGATCTACCTGTTCTGCTCCCAACTCTGTCTCTGGTGAATTATCTTTCCCCCACCCCTGCACCTCTGGCCTACACCCCCGTTGTTCTAGGATAAATTTTAAGAATCTTAAAATTTTATTTTGGATATTACATATTGTCTACTGACTAACCACTCTAAATTCATCAGCTTGAATATATCCATTCTTTTAAAGTTCTTAATGTGGTCTCATCACAGTTTATATATATATGTCATTAATCCATGTTTGCATGGTGAAATCTCTGTAGATATTACTTTTCTAGTTGATATTATTTTTATAGTTGAACCATATAAAATTCAGTGATAACATTTCTAGGATCACTCCTTTTGCTTTTCCTGGACTTAGTATTGCTTTGTTCTTTCCTTTCCTCTGTTTTTTAAGTACTTTAAATTCAAACTAGTTATTCACCACTTATCGCATCCTCCAAAACATCAGCTAATCTGTTAGTCTTATTTTTTTTTTTCCTTGAGATACAGCCACAGTCTTGCTCCAGTTTGAGAAATACAATGTCATATTGATCCTTAATATTTTGTGGTATTTTTTTTTTTACTGTTCTCCATTTTGAGGACATATTTAATGTCTTTTTTTTTTCACCATGTATTCTGAAATTTTACTAAAATATGTTGAATGAATGGCCATTTTCAATTTGAAGCTGTCTAGTCTTTGATTTGTGAGAATCAGACACTGGGTTTCTGATGTGAATTCATTTCCTTGACACAGGAACACAAATATTTTTGTAAGTTTTTGCCTAGGACCGGTCATATCTGAGTTTATGGCCAGTAGAACAGGCAGTGATATATGGTGTCGAAAGTGTGAAAAGCAGCTTCCCAAATCACCGGGAAAAAGAATCACCCACAAAAAGTATGAGATGAAAAATTTGGTGATTTTAGACTGATATATGTATCCTTCATGGACTGTGTAGTTTCCTGTTCCTACTCTTGGCTTCTCAAGGACTATACCTGTACAAGTTGCTGTTATTTTTATTACAGCTTTTCCTAGAAGTGTCCTCACCATGCCCTGGCTCCCCAAGAGAAAAATCAGACTCATAGGAGGAAGAAATGTTATCACTGCTCATCCATCAACCATGTGCACCATTGCTGACATCTACCTGAGAGATTAGGTGCATAATCTACTGGAAATAAACATCTTTATAAGACCTGCTATTTTCAAAGCATTTAATTCATTTGTACTAACACTTCTGTTCTCACTCTCATTATACATGCTGAGAAAAATGTATCTGAGTCAATACAATAAAATAGTATTTGTATAAAAACCTTTAATAATACATTTATGAAAAATGGAGCAATATAAAAGCAATTCTTAATTCGATACCCTCCTTTTTATGTTGAAAAACATTCTGATCTACTAGAATATAGTATTTAAGAATGACAGTTATTTTTTACCAGGTGTTAATAATAATTAATAGTACTGCCTAGTGATTAAGACAAGGTAGTGGCTGAGGTGAGTCTTATGCACATATAAAGGTGTGAAGCAGTATTCCTGAAAATTCTGAAAGATTGCAAACCAATACAATTTTATTTTAAAAATGAATAACTTTTTCTTACCCTAGTAAAAAGAATTCAGAGTAATTCAAAGGAAACAATATGATGTTTCAATCAAAAGAACAGGTCAGAGGATAGTGAATGCTTTGGATTTTACGGTGATGGACTGAAATCAGACTTCCGTTGGTCAGTCATTCTTATCTAACCATTTTTTCCAGACATCTTTCTAATAAGCTAAAATCCCCGAGGTCCAGTTTTGATAAGACTAACTCTCAAAGTGTGAGAAGAGAGTGATAGTAGAGTCTAGCAGTTGAAAAGTTACACGCTCGGGAAATAATTTCAAAGGGTGTTAGACTGAATAAAGTCTATCGTCTTTATAATGCCAGGGAATCTAAATTTCACAACATGCTATCTTTGGTTGCCAAGGTGTGTGCTTTGTAATTCATTGACCAAAAACGTTTTCTACAGGCTTCATCTTCACAGTCCTCCTTAGAAATAAATGGACTGTCTTCCTGGTGGCACAAGAGGTTAAGTCTCAGCACTACTATGAAGCTATCAGCAGCCACTGCATCCTTGGCAAGGGAGGTGACCCACATGGTGCAGCAAACCTCTCTGGTCTTGCCTGCTGCTATCCTCAGCAGTGTATTTCAGTCAAGCTGCCTGTTCTGCTCCCTACTCTGTCTTTGGTGCATCTTCTCACTTCCTTCAACCCCCTGCATCTCTGCCCTGCACCACAGCTCTTGCTTGCTAAAATAAAACTTTATAAGAAAACCAAAGAAAAAGAAATGGAGTTTGAAGCATAACTATGGGATGGTGGTGAAGACGGGGTGATTCTGCTTAGCTTCCCCAGGGGACTATTTCTCTTTACATTACCGACTGCCCTCCTTAGTTTTCCTTTGACTATGTCACATTTACTCCCAGTCCTTCCTCAGGAAATGACCTGGTATGCACAATTGAAGGTATGTTTGAGTCACACCTGTTTCAAGTAAATCTTATCTCTAACTGTGGAATAAATGACTATTTCTTGTTACAGACATTTCAGTCATCAGGTCTGACACAAATAACATGCCACGTAAGCAAAGCAGGACCTGTCTTTGTTCCTCTTTGTCATAATGTGTGGATGGCATGAAAAAATTGTTAATGCTAGAAAAACAATAGCTCCTATTATGATTGTCTATGTTAAAATCTTATGTAACTTGGCTCAGCCTGGGAGGCATTCTAGATTTATCCGTAATACGATTTAACCTGAAACTCTGGATAAGAATGAAAGGAGGTGTACAAATAAAGCCAAGACAGTGCTGGAGCAGCCCAGTGGGCATTTAGGCCATGGCCAGCGACTTGCGGAAACTTTGAGTCTTATTGGCTGCTAGGTTTCATTCATCCCTTGTCCTCACCCTTATCTAAAGTCTTCAAAGACCTCATGGAAAATTTTGCCAGTGTTAAAACTGCAGAGAAAGGGGTGGTAGACATCTTCCTTGTGAGGTTTGGAAAAACTGGGCATGTTCTTTTCCCTTGCAAAGGTGATGCAGACCTTGTCACTACAGATAGTTAATGGATCAAAACACATGTCTATGACCTTGACTTTTAGTAAGAGCCCACCCATTTGATGTAACCGTCAATCAATCTTCATTTTTTACCCACTGTAGTTTTTATAACACTTTAATTCTGCTTTGATGTACAAGTTCTTACTCTTGGATGAAAACTAAGAGCATCCCCAATTGGTCACTCATAACACAGTATGTTTCCCTGTCACTTTCTGTCATAATTACTCAACTGAGTGGCTGTCTTGGTTAGTTTGGACTGGTGTAATAAAGATAGCACAAATTAGCTTTAACAGCTAATTTGGCTTTAACAGCAAAATTTAGTTTTCACAGTTATGCAATCTAATGTTTGTTGGGAACAATCTTCCTGGTTTACAAGTGGTATTCACTTATTTTATCCTGACCTGGCAGAAGACAGAGAAGGAGAGGAAGCCAGCTGTCTATCGTGTCTTATGACCTAATAACCTCCCTAAGGGTCATCTTCAAATACTACTACCCCTTTGGAGACTAGGGTTTAGGCACATGAATTTGTGAAGGCACAACTGTTCAGTAATCATATAGTCAATCTTGACTTAAATGGCCAACAGGCATATGGAAAAATGTTCAATATCATTATAATCGGGGAAATCCAAATTGAAACCACAATGAATACCACCCTATACCAGTGAGAATGGCATATGTTGAAAAAACTCGCAACAATGTTGGTGAGCATGTGGAGAAAAAGGAACACTCCTACACTGCTGGTGGAAATGCAAACTGATCCAACCCCTATAGAAAGCTATGTGGAGGTCCCGCAAGCTACCAAAAATGGACCTTCCACAAGACCCAATGATTCCACTTTAGGTATCTACCCAAAGGAAACAAAAATATTAATTCAAAAGGACACCTGTCCCCACCCCTATGTTTATTACAGCACTACTTACAATAGGTAAGCTATGGAAAAAACCCAAATGACCCATCCTTGGATGACAGGATCAAGAAGATGTGGTAAATATAAATAGTAGAATAATACTCAGCAATCAAAAAAAGATAAATTCATGTCCTTTGCAGCAACATGGATGGCGCTGGAAGGGATCATGCTCAGTGAAAGAAGCCAGAAAGAAAAGGAAAATATTGGATGGTTTCACTTATAAGAGGAATGTAGAGTAACCTAAAAAAAAGGGATCAGAAAAAAAATTAATAATAATAAATTACAAATCAAAATCAACAGCCAACTGTAAAGCAGAGACACTCTATAGGAGAGGAGTAGGTAGAAAGGTCAAAACGGGAGGGAAGAGCAAAGAGGAATATAATAAAGGTACATGAATAAATTGGTGGTGGGAATTTCATGGGGACTACTACTGAGAGGAGAAAGCACACATTGTACAAAACAGAAAATGGTGTAAAAAATATGTAAAATGAAAAAGAATAAAGTTAACATTTCAAGTAATTTAAATTAAAATTTTTTCTCCCTTCTCTGCTCTTGTCTGCTTCACACTGGAATCTATAAAGAATATAGCTTCTCCCCTTAAGCTTGTATGTGATTTTCTTCTTATACTGTCTTACAGACAAGAAGGCAGGAATGTCACTTAATGAGTGCTGTCATTTTAATCCAGGGTAAGTACTTCCTCAGCTCAACAGGATAATAGGATGAGACTCTCTTTGTAAAGGGTGATTTTGTGATTTTCTTTGCCTTGATTGCTGAGAACTTCTGTCCTAAAATTCGTTTGACTAGGACAAGTGTATTTCTATTCTAACTCTTACCTTCTCAACTACTAGGAATATAGTTATTGCTCTAGCTCTTTTTTACTAAAGTCTAGTGATCCTTTAGACAGGTTCTAAGGTGTCCCATTGCCAGCTCTTTGTCATATATGGTCCACATTTGGTACAAGGGCAACTTCTCACTCGGAAAAACTCTCACAGTATTCCTGATCCAATGAGCAATTTCAGGTAATGAGGCCAGGATTAAAATTCTTGTCACGCTCATATGCTATGTCACATTTTAGTATTTCATTCATTTCTATTCTTCTTATTTCACCAAACAGCCAACTGTTGGAGGTGTGAGGTGAGGAACAACACCTCATTACCATGAGCTGCAATTCTCTGGCCCCTCTTCCTACATCCTATCAATGGAGAAGTTTTCAGAAATGAGATACAGGGTCACTTGAGATTTTGTGAGAGAAAATGTGGAAGCTTTTAATGCCTCTATTGTAGAGTCAGCTACTTCTCCTATGAAAAGAGCTATATAGTATGATTCTTTTCTCCAAGCACTCTGACATGATCTCCCATTAGCTCCTGTTTACAAAAGCACTTTTCAATAATCTATTATCAAAAGAATTTTCTTAGTTTAGAGTTAGGTTACATTCCAAAAAGGCTAATCTGTAAGATTTAAGGCAATTACTTTAAATACAAGGGAATCTTTTTATGTGGTTTAGGGCATTAACAAAACAGTTTATTTTTAAAGCTTTCAAAAAAAACCTTATTATTATTTAAGTACCATTGTTTTATATCCTTGCAAGTGTTTTGTTGACAGTATAGGATTCCTCCCACCCCCCAAGTACTCCACCACTGAAACACCCATAGTTCTCGACCATAGTGCACTGTGCTTTCCCCCTTCCCCTTCATCTTGCCTTCCTCTCCTTGGGCCTCTGAAAGCCAGAGATCAAAGGTCAGCTTTCAAGGGTTGGTTTAAAAGTTTGTATTTAAGGTACAATGGGTTAGGATGCAGCACTGCAAGCTAGCTGCAGTCGTTTCAGTGTGAGTTTGTTCCCCAGCCCTGGAGGTGATCCACAGGGTGCAGCAGACCTCTCCTGCCTGGCCCACTGCTCCCCTCAGCAGTGTACTTCATCAATCTGCCTGTTCTTCTCCCTACTCTGTCTTTGGTGAATCCTCTGACTGCCCCTATACCTCTGGCTTGTACCCCAGTTCTGTATGAATAAATAAATAAATCTTAAAAAAAAGTTTATATTTGATTCTTTGGTTTTTCTATATTGCACCTGTGACACAATCTGGTATTTATCTTTATCATTCTATGCTTATTTTACTTAGCAATACCCTTTCCAGCTCCATTGATGTTGCTGTAAATGGTATGAATTTTTTCTTTTTAATTGCTGTGTAGTATTCCATTGCATACATAAATTGTCTCAATCTACTCATCTGTTTTTGAGCATTTAGGTTTTGGCTATTTTAAATAGTGATGCAATAAATTCAGAATTTACATATCCTTTTAAGTTAGTGTTCTTGTATTTTTTTTGGTGGATACCCAGGAGTGGAATTGTCGGGTCATATGGTAGATCCACTTTTAGTCTTTTGAGAAAACTCCACAATGATGGCTGTTCTCTGAAAAGCATGTGCACCTCAGAAGATCCTGACAGAAACTACCATTAAGATGAGAAATCATTAATAAATTACAAAACTCCAAGACTGCTGTTTACATCATAGTCCATGAACATGAATTTATGTGGCAACCCCCATATTTTTTTCCAAGGAAAAATTATTTTATAATAGTCACAAGTGTGTGTGATGTGCTGTGTTGTGTGTGTGTGTGTGTGTGTTTATTATATGTTGGAGAAGAACTTTGAAGAAAACCATAAAAATACCTGGTTACTCACTAGACTAACAACCCCACTAAGATAAGAATTTTGTCTTCTGTATTCACTGGTGAATTCTAAGCACTTAGATTAATTTCTGTCACACCACAGACCCTCAATAAATGTTAAATGAACAAATCATCTATGTTTAATTCTTTTCCATAATAGAGAACTTCCTCTAGGAATTTAAAAAAAATTATCTCAACAATAAAAAAAATTTGGGAAAAATAAATTTTGAGAATGATTTATGAGGCTCCTACTACGTGATAGCTGCAGTCCTCTCCCAGTAACACCCAGAGAAATACTGCTACGTATATTTTTACAGATATAAAAGCAAATTTTAACGAGACTTAATTACTTGTATAAGTAACTTATAATAAACCTCGAAATAGCGACCTAAATATTGGTCTTTTGACATCAAGGTCAAAAGTTTACTCACTCTACTGGAACATGTATTTTAATTTTTATTAGGAATTAATTTATTCTATTTATCAATATGTTCATTAAATTATATATTTCAAGTTTGTTTCTTTTGTCATAGAAAGAGAAGTTCTAATTTATGTTGGAGGAGAGGAGACACTTCTAATACTTTTAGTATTGACCTTATACTTTTCTAGCTAAACTTTCCTCCATTCTATCAAGGCTGGACTGATTCTATATCTGCAGTCCCTGTGAATATAATGAAGATGTGGAGCGTGAGAAGAAAGGGGTTAGAGAGGGTATTGATCAGGACATTGCACTCATAGTGGTGACTAACTATCACAGGAACTATGACATATTACATTAATTTGAAGTAAACGTGTTTCAGTAACAACAGGAAGATGTTAAAGATGAATAACAACAGGTAGATGTCAACGATACCTTAAGGTCCATTTGCTACATAGCAACAAGTAGCTATGTGGCTTGTTACTGATGGGATTCAAAAAAGAGTAAGACCCATATAGAATGACCAATTATGACATGGAAGGTAAAGGAATAATACTGAGTCTGAAGTTTAAGTATATGCCACTATTCAAAATTTCAAAAGTTTTTTTCTCATCATTTGCAAATGAAAGAAAGCACAATTAAAATGATACCCTCTGGGCCCTCCCTGGTGGTACAGCAGGTTAAAGCACAGCACTAAGAAGCTAAAGCCACTTCAGCACAAGTTCAATCCTGCCCCAAATTCATCCAAGGCAGACCTTTCCTGACCCTCCCGCTGCTCCCCTCAGCAGTGTACTTGTCAATCTGCCTGTTCTGCTCCCCACTCTGTCTCTGGTGAATCCTCTCATTGCCTCTGCACCTCTGGCCTGTACCCCAGTTCTATGTACATAAATAAATAAATAAATCTTTTTAAAAAACAGGGAATGATAGATTGCACTCCTTAAGATAAAGTAGATAAAGAAAATTATATATATTGCATTTTCTGACTCTGGCATATAAAGTAAATTTGAACATCAACCCTCAACTCCAATGTTTCTCAACTATGAAAGATTTCTTGAAGGACAGAAGCAAACTTAGATGGGTTGGCACCCATATACATATTTCCTTTAATATATCCTTTAGTTGCTTAATGTTTTCCTCTGCAATTATTGGTTTGTTTCTATGTCTTCCATCATTAAATGCAATAAGTAAATTAATGAATGAACACAAGGCAATGAGGTAACTGGAATACATCACTTTCTCAGAGAGCTTTGATTTAATATTTGCTTAAGCCATGCTGTTTCAAATTGCCTGTCTTATACATGTATTTCATGGTTGTTCATAAATATTATTCTCTAGGTTTTTCCCATTTCTGGCTATTTATCACAGACAGTAGTCTCTCCAGACCAAACCAGATGGTAGAAACTAAATGTTATAACAGTAACCAGCAAAGGAGAAGCAACAGATCTTTTCTTCTAGGCCAGTGGTTCTTAAACTTGAGAGTGTGTCACAGTCACATGGAAAGATAATAAAGAAGAGAGAAATAGACTGGTTGAAGTAGGTGAATCTTTTCCTTTATTTTTACCAAGTCCCAGGTATTTAGATCTTCAAAGTTTGAGACTTTTTTTTTCTGGTGGAAAATGATTAAATTATCATTCTTTCCCCTTCTCCAGATATTCTGAACCTATACTGATTCACAAAAGAAGAAAGGGGATACACATGAGGGAATAAATAGTGCTTCCAAACACATATAGCATGGGTATTCCACAGGCTCAAGAACTCCTACAGTCAATCGAATGTTGCTACGTTGGAAGGAAAATACAAATTGTCCGAAGGACTTTGAGACTAAGTTCATTTGATGTGTGTCTATTTTTCCATAGACTCCTTTCTTCAAAAGAAATTTTACATTGGCTCTAGATATGCAGAACTTGATCAATCTGAAACTTCTCTGTTTAAATGTGTCAAGGGTGAGGTGGAGCTGGCCCCTTACCAACGCAGCACCATTTAAGAAGTTTCATAGAATGCCTAGGATTTGTCGGAGCACTGTTTGAAAGCTACCAGAGTAGTTTAATACCTTTTCCCCATCAGATCCTCCTGAATTCTCTTTGGTGAACATAGTCAATGTGGATGTAATAAATTAAAATCCAACTTATATACCTGATTTAGGAAAATACCTATAAGCCAGAAAATTCATGCCAGATCTACTGAAAGAAAGGCAAGATGAAATTCTTGGCTTGGGTTTACCTCTGGCCAGAAAGTAAAGTATGAATAACGACAACACTAAGCACGCCAAGCAGATGCGTTTTCCTCTTGCCATTGCCAGTTTGGCTTCCTAATCTCTCCTTCCCTTTCAGGGAGACATGCGCCTTTTGCTAGCGGAAAGAGAAGAGCAAAGTTTCTTTCTGCCATTCCATGGACGGTCACTTATACTCTTACTCTCAGAAAATAATAACATGACTTTGCAATTGACTGTTTTCATGGGCTCATTACTGTCTTATTTGATATAATTCAACGTTTAATGTAAGCTAATTTTTCCCTTATACATGGATCTTGAGGAAATCTTTTTCTTTTAAGAGTCGAAATTTCTTAGTAAATTGACATGTGACTTTTAGTGGGGTAAGGGAATACCTGGTGTTGAGTGAGTGTTAATCAAACAACAGAGTCTCTGAAGTCAGGATATGAGTACACGTTTCACAGAGTTCATCTACTTCGTTTCAAAAGGAACTGTCTCACTTGAAAAATGGAGAGATGATAAAACTCTTCTATTTTTAATGTAAAAACCAATATTCACCCATGTTGCAAAGGAACCTGATGAAAAGTACAAGCATGAAAAACAAGATAGAATGTTTCTTCAGTAAACCTGCAAATATACCTTTCATATCTAACATGACAATCTCCCTTTTACAATTATCTCACAGGATTAAGTCACTAAAGGATAAGCTTCTTAAATCTACTTTCCAGAAAACAATTGTTAGAAGGTTCTGAAACTCATCCTTAATTCTTTTACCAGGGAAGCAGGAAGACACTTTACTTTTCTTATTTGAAGACTCTCAGAACCCTTATGGGAGAAAAATATTGGGGTGAATGAAATTTCACTCTATGTTTATATTGCTTTATTGTCATTCTTAAAGAAAAAAAATTGTTTGATTCAGAATTTAAATATATGAATGAGAGAAAATTCTCCCTAGATTGAGAAGAAATAGGAGAGAAAAGAGCTACATTTGTAATTTGCACTAAAATATACTTATGTGATAGGAGGGTAACTTCAGGCATTTGAGTATTTACTTGGTGGGAGAAGACAACCGATTAAATGCAGTTAGCCCTTTCCTCTCAATGGTTCTCCAGTGTGTGTGTGTGTCCTCATTGCTACATGCAGTTTATATCCAGGTGAGGGCACAGATTTTATGCTAGCAAGTGTAAGGATTAGCTAATGTCAAATTTTCACATTCAGAGGAGTACCAAAAGTTTAATCTTTGGGTTCATAAGGGTTATGCACTTTCCCAAAGTTAAGTCTTCTCTGTTCACTACAGCTGTACCCACACATTTAAAAGGAATTTAAAATAGAGAGGGTTTTTCTATCATGCCACAATGCTGCCCATTCCAGTGTTTGCCTTTAAATGGCGGGCACAATATAAATACAGACCTACTGACGAACCATAAATGCAGTACAAGAACACAGATAGTTCTAGGGGACAGCACCCCCACTAAAGATAGTTATTTTGTCAATAGAAATCATTTTTCCCCATCTTTGTTAAGAGAACCATGTTCTGGGCCCTCCCTGGTGGCGCAGCCGGTTAAAGCACAGCACTGAGAATCTAAAGCCACTTCCGCATGAGTTCAATTCCCGCCTGCCCGGGAGGTGACCACATGGTGTGGCAGACCTCTCCTGACCCGCCCACTGCTCCCCTCAGCAGTGTACTTCGTAGATCTGCCTGTTCTGCTCCCCGCTCTGTTTCTGGTGAAGCCTCTCACCGCCCCTGAGCCTCTGGCCTGTACCCCAGTTCTGTATGCACAAATAAATAAATCTTAAAAAAAAAAAGAGAGAGAGAACCATGTTCCTGTTAAAGCTTCTTCAGCCAGTGAACACTCTGTGTCCTCTTAATATAGAGTTTATGGTGGACATTATTACATCTAGTGATGTAATGTTTATAAAGTTAGTGCTCTATATCATTGTTGTTACTGCTGAAGATCTTTGACCTTCAGGTTGGAGTGTTAAGGGGACTATTTTTTTTTTATCAGCATCCCCAACAAAGATGTTTATTGCATGTTGATGAACACACATTGCTACACCATTATCACCCAAAGTACACAATTTGCCTTAGGGTCACTTTGGTGGTGTACATTCTGTAGGTTTGGACAAGTCTACAATGGCAGATATTCATGACATCACATGGAGTATTTTCAAAATCCTGTGCTCTGTCTACTCACATTTCTCAAGGGGAGTATTTTTTTATGTATTCAAGTGTAGCAGAAAAAGATCAATAGAGATTATGGTCATTTAGACCCTTTCTCATTCTAGTCATACGTGTTGCTAGTTGGCTTGTTTTTTACATTTCTTAAAATTCGCTCTTTCATCTTGTCCCTGAGTAGTGGGGTATCCAGCTATAAGCATAGTGCTGGAGCAGTATTTTTCAGTCATGATAGAAGGGGGCATTCTAGAACGTGTGGGTTGGATGAATCATTCTTGCCATTTAAGACTCACGGATGATAGAAAGAGGGAAACTGTCCAGAACAGGAATCCAAAATGACAATGACAAAAAGAAGGAAATTTCATTATATTCCACCCTTAAAGCAAGAATATTTTTGCATTCCTCTATCATCTGGAAGAGATGCATAAAGTCAATCCTTCTCCTAGAGCAATTATTTAAGCCCATAAATAATTGGAGGGCTCTGTTGGACTGAGATACTTCATAGGAGGGAATTGTCAGCATTTGTGAAAGTGCATCACTATTAAAGAGTTGAAACGACCTTGGTCTCCACTCTAGGAGCTGAGGAAGCTGGAAAGAGATACCAATACTATAGGGGCTACTTTCCAGAACAAAACTACTTCTTTATTTATTTTTTATATTTTTTACATCATTCTTCATTTTTATACAATGTGTGTTTTAGCCCCCAAGAAATTCTCACCACCAATTCACCCATGTACCATCACCCATCACAGTATGTCCCACCCCTGTTTTGATCTTCCTGCCTCCTCACCCCTTGCAGAATGTCTCTTGTTTATAGTTGCCTGTTGATTTTGATTTTTACTTTGTTATAATTACTTTAATTCCCCCAATCCCTTATTTGGGTCCCCTACATTTCTCCTACGAGGGAAACCATCCCATATTTTTCTTTCTCTTTCTGGCTTGTTCAACTGAGCATGATCGCTTCCAGCTCCATCCATGTTGCTGCAAATGGCATGAGCGAAACTACCTTTTACTGCTAAGGCCTATGTATACCTGCATTTCTAGCAAACCTGCTAAAATTTAGGTTGCTCTTTTTGACTCATCTCAACCACATTAACTAGAGACATTTGTGTTGCTACTAACATCTTTTTTAAAGGAAGAGGGAAATATTCCGCATTGTCACTGGCCATGCCCTTGGTAGGATCATGAGTCAGAAAATGCATGTAAGTGTTAAACTATAAAATAACTTTCTCTCTGAAATCTTCTTTAGGGAAGCTGTATTCACCGATGCTGTAAAGTAACCTTCTATCACACTGCCTGTTTTCTTTAATTTCTTTGAAAGGGGAAAGGGCTATATTCTTCTGAAAGGGACAAAGAATGTTGCCTTATGTCTGCTGCTTGATGCCTAGATTTTAGTGAAATACTCATACCTGAATACCCAGTCAATCAATTATTTGAGTCCAGTCTTTACATTAAAATATAGATAAAATATAAACTGTTAGTTACACAAAAGGGAATTTGCCAGATTTCTCAATAAAAAAGCCCCCATGTCATAAAAATATCCTTTCGCTAATCAAAATATCACCTGAATGAAGTCATCATGTTTAGCCTGATTGCATTTCCCTCATATATGTGCAGCTGCATTTGCCTCTCCATAAATGTCATTTGATTATGAGAAAATAAACAGGAAGGGACTCAAAGGGAGTCAGTACAGGGCCTGCTTGTTTACCTGCGGCAGCTTTCTTAGCTGAAGAACAAATGTCATGCAAATGGTGCACCAGCAATGAGCTGCCAATCACCCTGGCTTGGCATTCATGATGATTTGCTAAATCATTTAAAGAGACATGCTTTACTAAATGAAAAAATATCAGCGGCAAGGGCCTGTGTTTAAACACGGGGCTGAGTTATTATCCCAGTAGGCTGGAATGAAATGAAGACATCTTCCAATTAAAGCTTGCAGATGAACCCAGACAAACCCCCCTTTTTTCATAAAGACAGGCAGATTATGATTGGGAAGGAACAGCGACAGAGGCTTTCATTACACGCTGATTATGGTGATAAAATTCCCAGCGCTGTGTGTCTGCGGGCCCAACTTCACATTTGAAGGTTTTTAATATAATTTCCTTAGGGTGAAATGCTGAAGATTTATTAAACTTTATGAAGGGCTTACAGATCCAATTTAAGAGGACATATCATAGGGCAAAACTGACAGACGATAAAATACATTCCAACTATAAGAGAAAAAAAAAAAGCAAGGAGAAAGTTGAGCCATGAAACTGTTTTTAAACATTTTTGTTGGTGGTGGCATTCAAGTGAAATCAATCATTTCCCCCAGTGTTACAGCCTTGTTGCACCACTGAAGTTTTCTTTATGCTTTTTTATACGAAGTAGGTATTTAGGACACAGAGGATGCTTGGAGAGCTTGCCTAATTTTACTTGAAAAAAAAAATAATAAAGTCACCAAAGTAATTGTGAAGTTGATGATTCATAAAAGTTCTCAAGATTTATAGCTTTTATGTAATAAAATGGACACGATACTCCTATCCCCACTCCAGTTGAGCCCTGATAAGGCATTATTCTGATAGGGAGGCAGATGTGTTCTCTCCAGCAATTTTCAGAGTTATTGGTCAGAAAGATAAGTTTAGCAAATCTGAATGGGTCTTTTTAACTTGAAAGTTTCCAAAGCATCTATGGAGCCTTCTCTTTAATTCTTACCATAGTTCCATGAGGTTATACTCATGAGTTTATGTAGTATTTTTATATAAGGAAACAATGGTATAAGATACCTTTCCACTTGCCAGTGAAGAAATGTTTTCTAGCTACCTAAATAGCTTAGGTAACTTGCAAGCTTGGCTCCCCACTCAAAACAGGGTGCAGATAAGACAGTATCCACAGTGCTGTCCCTGGAATGCATCTACCTTACTCTATGGATAGCATTTCTATGTCAAGGTGTTTTTTTGTTTGTTTGTTTGTTTTTCAGTTGTTCCTTCTTCAACTCCTCCCTTGCTTCCATCCAATAGTTTTATTTTTAGACATAAATTTAGCATAAAATTTACCGTTTGAATCGTATAATTCAGTGATTTTTAGTGAATTTTCAGAGTCCACAATCCAATTTTCAAACATTCTTCATCACTCCATGAAGATCCTCTATTCAATACCAGTTCTATGCCTCAGCCCTTAGGCAACTTCTAATCTGCTCTTTTGTCTCTGTAGACTTGCCATTTCTAGATAATTCATATAAATGGAGCTAGGCAATTAAGTAGTTCTTTCCAGATATCTTAACCATTTCAGGGTTAAACCTAGGTATCACACTTGCACTTAGTAGGGACGCCATTTACAATCATCATGCAATCAGGTCCAGCTAAGCAGAATCAGCTTCTCTCTTTTTCATGTTAAAAGACTTGTAGTAGCTGGCCCTCCCTGGTGGCACAGCGGGTTAAAGCACTGCACTGAGAAACTAAAGCCACTTCCGCATGAGTTCGATCCTCACCTGCCCCGGAGTGACCACATGGGGTGGCAGACCTCTCCTGACCCGCCCACTGCTCCCCTCAGCAGTGTACTTCATCGATCTGCCTGTTCTGCTTCCCGCTCTGTCTCTGGTGAATCCTCTCACCCTCCGCATCTCTGGCCTTTACCCCAGTTCTGTATGAATAAATAAATAAATCTTAAAAAAAAAAAAAAAGACTTGTGTAGCTGCAATCATCTTCACTGGAAAGGTGGAAATGAAGTTTTTTTGATTGTGGTAGAATCAAAGTAAATTTATATTATAAAGTAATCTGCTATCTTTAATAAAAATATTTTGCCCTTTGTTAGAAAGACAACTCTGCCTTTGACTTCTGCATTATACACTCAAGAAGCACCTTTGAACCAGGAGATAAACCCCAGCCAGGAGAAGAATGACACAGGAAAATAAATGAGACAAAGTGTTCAGCTCAGATATTGAATCAAAGAAAATAAAACCCATAATTATATATTTAGGGAAAATTGGCGACATTTTAATACAGTCAGTGATAGGAATAGTAATTTTGGATTTGATAATTAAGATGAAATTACCGATATTCTGGAGAAAGTATGATGCAAAAATGTATGATGTGGAAAAAGAACATACTTGTTTGCTATATGTACATATAAATACACACTTATAAGGTGGTATATACACACATACATAAATACATACATTACAGAGGAGTTAGGGAATGTTACATAATTGACATGTCTGAGTGAAGGGTGCTAGAATATTCTTGAAACACCTCTGAAAATTTTAACTTCTCTCAAAAACAAGGTTAAATGTATGATAATTGTGTCATTGTAGTAGTAATAGCTATAAACTGAAAAAAATAAAGCTTAGCTATTCCTGCTCCTTCCGCAGGACTGAGCATTACACCATAGACCACCAAAGGAGATGATGATGACATGTATTGAGTGCTCACTACAGGCCAGGCATTGCTGAGTGTTTTGATTTTTCCTGCAAACAAAAGGCAAGAAAATGGACTGCTAAATGCTTTGTATTTAAATATAGCATCAAGTACAAGGATGGCCACAGTTTTCTTTCCAACCCCTTTGGCCACAATATAAACATACTTGGAGGTTATCAAAGGCCAACAAATCATGGTCCGGTTTTCATGGAAGGCTAGAAAGTACTGGTGGAACCTAGAACGTGGCTCCAGCCCACCAAGTGGGATGTGTCGGGTAGATGGTTCTGATATTGAAGTGCTTCATAATGATAAAAATAGTAGTCACATTTACTTTTCATCTTGTGCCAGTGTATACAGTGAATATTTGTGAGCGTGTGTCCTTATTCATGCACATAGAAATACATGCATCTCACTGAATCTTCAAAACTACGTATTCAGATAGTGACTAAGTGTATGTTCATGTTCGCAATGAAGAAATGTAAACTTTCTCCAGGTCTCTTGTATACTCAATGACCGTGGAAGACTCAAAGCCACTTGTGCTTGGCACATATAATGGCTTTCTAGCTCTAATCCGCCATGTCTGTTAGCCTCTCCTTCCAGATATGAGAAATAAAAATAGGTGTCTCCTGTATTTCTGGTAAGGATGGTAATAAGATTTGTAAAACAAATACACTATACTTCATAGATGAAAGAAAACAAAATTCTTTTGCAGTGCACCAGAAGCATTGAGAACATAACTGTATGTCAAAGAAACCCCAGTTTCTTATCTCTTGGCTGTGTCATTCTGCTCTGTGCTAGTTAACATATCCTATGGATTAGAAATGGGCTCAAAGTGTGAGGAAAGGAGATATTGCTTGTTACCTGCTTTATTGCTAGGAGATTTCCTTACCAAGGTAACTACTCATGACTCATAATGGAATCCTGAGCACAGATTACTCTGACTAATAATAACATGATAATGTATGATTTTATCATATGCCATAAACGATAGTTATAATTATACATATGACACATGGACAGCAATGGAGATATCTCCTATTATTTCTGCAAATATCTATATTCATCAAATGAGTGTTTTATTTTTATTTGTTTTTAATTCTCATTTTTAACTGTAGATACTGTTACATATTTTCTGCATAGAAATATGGCTCAAATCACTGTTGGTCCTCTCATTTCCTTACTCATTTCTAGTTACTGTTGGGAAGTATTTCAAAAGGATATTCCTCGGGATCAGCTTTCATTTTTTCTAATCCTTACACTTTCATCTGTCTACCACCTTCCAGATTTTCCGATAAAAGTTAAAATTTTACAGCAGATAAGTTTTCCAAAATTGTATCATTCAATTCATATTCTGGCGAAATTACACTGACATACAACCTTTAAGATATTCTGGGGAACTGACAACTCTGCTAATGCAACATTTGAAAACGATCTGAAACATCCCCCAAAGGCCTGAACACAACCAGGAACAGGGCAATAGGCCCACCCTTGAACAGCCAGACCATGGAATTTCCCGTTTTGTAGTTCTGGTGTGTAGCAAGACACATTCTGCTCTCCATTCTTTAAAGGATTCCCTCCCAGGGTGGAGGTGTCTCTAGAGAATTACTGCACTCTTCCTTCCTGGGGCCCAGTGACCTTTCCACTGCTTTATTATGACAATGAAGTTAAAAATAAGAAAGACTGGCATTACCAAACCTCTCTGGTCTTGCCTGCTGCTCCCCTTAGCAATGTATTTCAGCAGATCTGCCTGTTCGGCTCCCCACTCTGTCTCTGGTGAGTCCTTTTATGCCTCCCCACCACACACACATCACTGGCCTATACCCTAGTTCTTATATGCATAAATAATTAAAAAAAAATAAGACTGAGAACCACAAGTGTTATATTTGCTAAACTTGGACTCTCAAGTTATGAAACTTGCTAAACCATTGCCTAATGGAACTAACAGAAGTTTTGAGATCATCTGAGCAATGCCTGACATTCTAGGGATGCACTGGTTTGCTATGAGTTGTGGGTAAAACTGAAAGAGGGAAAATGAAAGGAAAATTTAAAGTGGCAGAGAAAGGAACTGAAGATATAAAGCAAAGGAACAGAAAACAGATGTTCATTTTCTCTGGGAAATTGGAAAGTGACATTTAAATTCTGAGAGTGAGAAATAAAATGGAATTGAAAGATGATATTGAGAATTAGAGAAGTACCAGATAGAGTCTTTTGCCCTTTATGGATAAGTATGAATGAATTTTAAAAGACTCAAATCAAACAAATATTTATTGAAACCAATTATGTGTGAGGCATTCTGCCAGGTGCATTAGACCAAGATGCATCAACAGGATTCCTGATTAGAAATGAATCCAAATGGTAGAGACAGAGAGGGAGAGAGAGAGAGATTTACAACAAAAAAGAATTCTTAAAATTTCAAGCTGGAGAGTAAAATAAAAAAAAATTAATAGAAGATTCTATTGTGCTAAATAAAAAGACAAATGAGATTATAAGAATTGCAGTTGGCAGGCAAGAAATGTGGCTATTTTAAGTGGATAGAATAACATGAGCAAAAGGACACCGAAAAGGGGATTAAAAATCTTCCAGAACCAGTCAAGAGTTCATTGAGGCTAGTGTATAGGGTTCTGTTAGTCAATCCGGGAAATAAGGCTGCCTTATGAAGGAGCGTGGTAGCATAATGAAAGACACTGGATATTGAGTTTGGGTATATTATTTTACCAAAAGGACTGTACATGAAAAGGGTGTAGACAGGAAGGCATAGAGGTGGGTAAGAAGTGAGAGGTGACTAGAAGCAGAAAGATGTCCCAGGTGAAATAAATTGAGAGCTTACACTACAGCAATGGCAGAAAAAGTCTAACAGAGTCAAAAAACACTAGAAGATTGAACATTGATCACTGGGTAAGGGAATGAGATTAGACAAAAGTTCAGTTTGCACATTTTCCTACACAAATATGGGAATCAAAATTACCTTTGATTTTGATTCATTTAACAAGTAGATCTGTAGCTTCAGATTTGGACCAGACCCTATTCTCAGTGGTCTGCATATAAAATAGATGAACTATATAGATCTGCAAGCTTCCAAGGACCTTACAAATAAGTACTGTACAAAACAGAATATAAATAGGGTTTGTTACAAAAGTAAAAATCAAATTCTGTAGGATTTTATGTTGAGACGGGGTCATTTCATAAGAGTACAGCACTGAGAATTTAGGAAGAAAGGACTTTTAGACAAAGCCAAAGAAGGAAAAAACTAAATGATTTTGGCAGGCTGCAATATTGGAATGAGTGGCCAGAAGAAAAGGAGGAGAAAGAGATATAAATTTATCTGGAAAAATGTCAGAAAAGTTGGAGACTGCTGGGAAATCCTAATCCCATTCTCTCCTCTGTCTCTTCTTCCTCATGTTCTACCTTCTTCTTCTCCTTTTCACTCCTCTCTTTTCCTCCTCCCCACCCAGTATTGACTATGATTACTTGACTTCCCATAATCTTATCTTTCTCAATAAGTCTCATATAGCTAGATCAGGATTAGCAAAAATATGTAAAAATCTCCCATAAATTCAGGAAAAAAAGCACCAGAGCAATGTATATGAACTATAAAAATAAATGAATAAGGCTGGCTTTTATTATTAGCTTACAAATACTTTTAATATAAGTATACAGCTGGAGCCCTTCCTGGTGGCGTTAACAAGTTAGCTGCAGTTGTTTCAGCACAAGTTTGATGCCGACCAAGGGGGTGACCCACATGGTTCCGCAAACCTTCTATCTGGACCGCTCAGCAGTCCTATTCTATCTGCTATCTATTCAATCTGCCTATTCTACTCCCCATGCTGGCTCAGGTGAATCCTCTCACCACCTCTGCATCTCTGGCCTATACCTGAGTTCTGTATGCATAAATAAATAAATCTTAAAAAAAAAAAGATAAGTATACAGCTCATCCTTCCAGATAGACAATATCAGAAGATATTTCCAGTGCTCACAAAAGAGAGAGGAAGGGATATTTTATTCCATTTTTTTTAAACAAAACTGTAAATTCATTTTGCTATAATTGCTTTATTATTTGGCATCTCTGGTAAAGTTTGAAAATCTAGTGAGTAAAAGCTGATGTCAAATCTTTGAGAAGAACAAAACAAAAACAAAGCAAAACCTTACAGTGTGCTTTTGTAAGTAATGTCTGTTCCTAAGGTAATGAATTGAAAAGTCATAATTTGAGTCATTCAGAGACTAAATTATGAAGAAGCACCTTTCTGCCCTGGGCAGTTTTCACAACTAAACAAAACAATACCACGTACATCTTCTAACACAGACTAGTATCAGGTTTGTGTACTGTTTCTGACCTAGTTTCCCAAAGAAACACTCAATAGGAGAAAAAGTCACCACTGAGGGCAAGGGCTGGAATTAAACAATGTTTACTTATCACTCTTCAAAGGAATCTGAATGACTCCTTCTGAAGCACAAAGCTGCCTGAGAGGAGAGGTGGGCGCTGCTAGTCTGCAGTGATAGCAACTCCAGATTGCAAGCACATTTGGGAGAGGGCCTGCAAAAGGTCAAGTGCTTGGGATTATGCTGCATTCTCCAGTAGTGATTTCTGTGAACTGGGAAAAGTTTCTTTTTTTCTTTTCTGGCTTTCCCTCCAGGCAAGAAAAACACTAGCTATTTACTTTTCCCTCTCTCAAGGATTGCTTCTAGATTTTTTTTTATTGAGTAGTGTCTTCATTGAGACAATTCATGGGCTTCAGTTTCTTTAGTGAGTGAAAAAACAGAATAGCTCACAGTCTTCTCTCCTAGTGCAGGGGGTTATTAAGGGAACAGTAACAAGGAGAAGAAATTGTCACAGGTCATTATCCAAATCTACACATCTATAGACCCCCAGCTACCTACTGCTTCCTACATATCAGGTGACAGAATGTAGTCACCACTTGGGTCTCAGCATGTCCATCTAATAGAGAGAGGAAATAGTCTATATGTTTATATATGTTTATCTCTGTAGATGGATTATAAACATATGGTATGAATTATTAATGCCCTTTATTTTTACTTCATTGTAGAGAATAGGAGACAGTCTTCATAAATGATTATGAAATTATTAAAAGTTTGTTTAGTACCCAGTCACAAAAAGACCCCAAATAAATTAGTTAGATAACCAGAATAAGAATTCCTTTTCAATGCCATTGTCCTATAGTATGTTGGCCATGCAACACACAATCGTACTAGGGCAGAGAGTTATCATTTTTTTAAAAAGATTTATTTATTTATGCATACAGAACTGGGGTACAGGTGAGAGGTGCAGGGGTGGTGAGAGGATTTACCAGAGATGAGTGGGGAGCAGAACAGGCTGACTGACAAAATACACTGCTGAGGGGACCAGCGGGCGGGCCAGGAGAGGTCTGCCACGCCATGTAGGTCACCTCCAGGGTGGGGATCTAACTCCTGCTGAAGTGGCTTTAGCATCTTAGTGCTGTGCTTTAACTGGCTGTGCCACCAGGGAGGGCCCAGAGGGTATCATTTTTGATCACCACACATGGGTGTTTTCCCTATTACTAAATTGACTCTGGATTCCCTAGTGTACAATTCCTATCCACAGTTCTCAAAGCTGCTTCAAAGACACAATTCCTACAAATTATCCCCATAGCTGCTGTAAGGGGCAGCAGGAGAAACCAGAGCTAAACCACACAACTAAGTTTATACTATGCAGTTCGGAATTCCTAGGTAAGGTTAGGCCATGTGATGGACCAAGCCTGTTTTACTTAGATATTGAATATCAGAACTATACAGAGGGTCTAGGCAGCAATGTGCCAATTTCTAGTTAACAGCTAACAGTAACCTGCAACACTCCAAAGAAGAAAAACTAAAAGTTGCCATGATTTATGAGTTATTTCTTTCTTCCCTTAATAGCTATGTTTAAAGGGAGGCTTATCTTGATAACCATCCCATTCCTCCCCTCCCGTGTCTCATTTTTCTTTCAGTCTTTGGCCAAGAAGTCTTGGCCAAGAAGTCTGCTGTGCATTAGCCTTTGATTGAAAGTACCCAGCACTTTCCATCTCCTGTTCTGTGTTAGTGTGTATTGATTCTCAGTATTGGATCTCTCCCTTCATGTCCCATACCAGGCACTATTAAGTTTATAATATATTCTTTCTGCAGTGCAACACTTTCAGTGGCTTGAGTTGAAGCAGAAGCACAGAGTCACAGAATCTCAGAGCTGAAAAGAACCTCAGAATTTATGCCATTCAACTCCATCATTTTACAAATGATGAAACTAAAGGTAATACAGGTGAAAGGCCTTGCATAAGATCAAGATCAAGGACTAAAAGTGAAGGATCAAGGACCCAAACCCATTGGTTCTGTTTAAAGTTCAATACTATTCTTTATTCTCTTGTACAGAGTTCATCTCCTAAAACTCTGAGGTTTACTAATCCCTGAAGTCATCATCCTAAGGAATTTGCTACGACCAAGGGACATGTTAAGGAGAAAATTCAGACTAGAATGTTCTTTATTAGGGGACATTAAATTATTTCAGTTATCTAAATGGCAACACAAAGTCTGAAAGATTTAAAGTATTATTTCTACTACCCAAGAGACTTCCTGTGCACCCTGGGAGAAAGTATGTTCGGATGGATAGTCAACCATTTTCTGGCACTTTCCTTATAGCTCTGCAAATCCAATTGCTTATTAAGTTGTTTTACTTTACTTGGATTTTATAGAAGTATCCAGAAGAGAAGTAGAAAGAGGCATATGGCTGATTGGATACAGGAGACAAGGAAGATGGAGATAGTTATTTCATACTGTGGCTCATATGGTAATCATTTTCCAAAAATGCACCCTTATCTACTATTCTCCACATCCTCTGCATTGATATTCACCTGGACTGTGGAGAGAGGAGAAACCTCAATGACCTCCATCAACTGTATGAGCAAGATTCTTTTGGCTTCTGGTTGGAATCAGCTAATAAGAAGCGCTGGTAGGAGATCAAAGGATGGGCAAAAAGGGAATCTAGGGTATCCTCCCCACTATTTCACCCTGCTTTGTGCAAGCTCTCCATATTTCAAAACAGCTCCCAGGAGGAGACTACAACCACAGTTCTCCAGTCCTAGAGTCCTCTGGGACTATTCCCCCACTGCCTCTTAGGCTCAGGACAGCAATAGCTTCTGCTTGCTGCTGGTCTCTTAGTGCCTCAGTGTCCCCTGGAGGTTCTCTGAATGCTTCTCTGTAAAAGTCCCCTTATGCTCTGTAAATTTTCTGAGCAGGTTTTCTTTGCTTGCCTGGGCACTAACTGAGACAGTTCATTTGGGGTTAATCATAGACTGAAGTCACCATTTATCTTCTTTGCTGCAGCAGCAAAGCCATCATCATAAAGGATAGAATCAATTCTTGTTCATTTTATATCTCATGGATCTGCTAATCCATAAGAAATGCAGCTAAACTGAGCAGAGAGCTGACTCTCACCTTCAATTATATTTTGCCTTCTGGATTTGGTTGACTCTAACCATGAAAAAGTAGACAGGGTGAGCGTAGAAGCAGGGTTATATTTGGCTTATGTTGGTGTAGCTTAACATTTTCTACTGGGTATCGAGACCAAGGGAAGAACACACACACACACACATACACACACACACACAAAACACATACATGTTATCTAGACACATACATGTATGTACCCATACATATAAAACATGCATGATAACATGCAAACAGACCATGATAATGGTTTTGTTGAATTTCTGCTGTATTAAATTAATAACTATAGTTGAAAAAAAATCACTGACTTAATTTATAAGAAAGCATGATTACTGGGTTGGTTTCAGACTGGCTCTAATTTTCCTCCAGGACAGATTTTCCCACCCTATTTCCTATTGTTCTCTGTCACTGTGAAACTATCCAGTGTTGACTATTGGGAATTCATTTACTAATACTTCTTAAATATCATCACCATCTCTTTGAGTTGTATGTATCATTTTTGCTGTAGAAGAAATTCTCCACTTTTTTTTTTAAAGATTTATTTATTTATTCATACAGAACTGGGGTACAGGCCAGAGATGTGGAGGGTGAGAGGATCCACCAGAGACAGAGTGGGGAGCAGAACAAAGTACACTGCTGAGGGGAGCAGCGGGCGGGCCAAGAGAGTTCTGCCACACCATGTGGATCTCCTCTGGGCAGGTGGGAATAGAACTCATGCACAGAAGTTGCTTAAGCTTCTCAGTGTTGTGCTCCAACCCACTGTGCCTCCAGGGAGGGCCCTCTACACTTTTTTTTTTTAAGAGAAAGGACGTTTTGCATTTACTCTTTTCCATTAATTCTTGTGAGTTCAGGGAACACTACAAAAGGACAAAGATGCTTGTACAATAGATAAGAATATGGGTAGAGAGTATCGCATCTGTCCTCAGTGTTGACTGGATTTGGGCATTAACTCATTCATTCTTTGAACTCATTAACATATATTAAGTCTTATTAACTGCTAGGAACTGGGACTGGAAAGATTATAAGACTTGTTTCTATCATGAGGAGCTCACAGTACAATACAAACGGAAATATCTGCAAAGTAACCAACCATTGCTGAGTAGAGGTGTCAGGCACTAGGTGTTCTCACTCATATATTCTGTTTGGTTAAAGAGAGAGGGAGACTCAGTCCTGATGCCGCTGTTTCATCATTTTGAAACTGAAACTCTGGGACAAGCTTCCAGCTACATTGTAGGGAGGAGCGTGTGGTAGAAAGAGCCTTGAATGTGGAGCTCCAGTTTGCTATTTAAAAGTTTTTTGAATGAAAGGGTCAACTGTTGAAGGAAGGAAGCATGGGAGAAAGGAAGGAAGGGAAGAGAGAGAAAGAGAGGGAGGGAAAAAGGAATGAAAGAAGGAAGGAAGGGAGGGAGGGAAGAAGAGGGGAAAATCCCTGGGTTAGCTTCATGTAAGCAGCAAAATATGACATATTTTAGGATTTGTGGGTCATACTATGCCTGCCACAGCTACTGTGATAGAAAACCCACCAGAGACAGGAAATAAAAAAACGAATATGGCTACATCATAAAACCATGGGATATTGAAATCTGAATTTTGTAATTTTCATATGTTACAAAAGTAACTAATGCTTTTAAAAAATGCTTCCCCTAAACATTTAAAAAATGCAAACGAAACAACAAAGACTTTTTATGCGACCAGTTGATATATTGGCCGCTGTCCAAATTTGACATACAGACCAGACTTTGCCAATTCCTAGCCTGGAGTAAGAAGCCTTAAAGGAGGAGAGCACTGGCTGGAACGCTTGCCAATAGGCGTTCACCCCTCCGTGGCCACTCAGTCCATTCCCTGGGAAGGAGTTAACTAGCTTACACGTATTACCTGTGACCAAGCTGGACTGATTCGCTTCTCTGAACTTCTCTAAAGAATAACTTTAAAATAGTTTTGCTTTTTTCTTCTTTTTTTTTTAATGAGGATAAATGAAATAAAACCCATGGAAAGTACTTCATGCTTTTAAGGCAAAAAGCATTATACAAATCCAATGTACTATTAAAGAAAAAGCAAATCTGTCAAAAGGAATTGAAAAGCCCCAAGTATTGCGTAACACGACTGAAATGCTGCTCAAGAGGGAAGGCTTCCCGTGAAGATAAAAGATGTGACTCCCCTCCTTAGTGTGGTCTCCCCACACTTCATCATCTGCAAACGGGATGACTTGACTGCCTATTCTTTTTCTTTTCTTTTTATTCCCCTCCCCCAACCCCCACCTCATTAATACATGGCGGGAACCAGATTGTGCCTCAAATGGATGGCTCTGTGGTGCAGCGCTTGGGACTGTAGCTTTCCAGCCCACCTGCTCTCACCTTCCAAGTTTAATAATTATTTGACAGATGACCCCTGCGTGTGATTGGTATTGGAAGCGTTTTTAGAAAGTTCAAAAAAAAATATGTCCATAATTTTTTACAACCAACTCGTTCAGGTATTTGATCAAATTGTCCTTTCAAGGGTGGTGCAATGCAATTATTCCTGTGAATCAGACCTTCTTTATTTTCACCAAGGAGAGACACTTACTAGTATTTTATAATAACTTTTTTTTTCCAGGATACATTCTCCTGATATCTTCTCCTATAAAAAGAATTCAAATGTGTGCTTCTTTGATTATCCTTACTTCCATCCCCCAAGTAGAGTGTACTAGTTACATTAGATTATGCTTTGTTCACCTTATTTTCTATCTGAAAATGTTGAGTTTTCTGTCTTCAAATGTCTTGGTTTCTAGATTTTGGTCTATTAAGTGTAGTTGTGATTTCTAGGAATGACTGTAACAAGGTTACACAATATCTGTTTTATCAAGAGGGATTTTTTTTTCTTTTCAATGGCAGTTATCTTCATATTCTTCATATATTTCCCTCAGAAATTATCTGTTTAAATTTTCTATACATCATCATTTTTTTCCTAGACATTCCAGAGTTTTCCTTTCAAAGTAGAAATAGGCATAGAAACATTTAAGTGGAACCCTATAAAGAGATTTTGGATAATTAAAACCTTTGTCTTTGGTTAAGGTGAAAACTTAGTCACTTAGCTTTCAGAGATGATGTGATTAAACCTGATCTTTTCTGTAATATCATCATTCATGTGAGTTAACTTCTCTTCCTAACCTTTAGGATTCCTTTCCTTCCTCTGGATTCATTTCTATGTGTTCTTGTCTATGTTTCACCAACAATATTTCCACATGAATAATTGACATGAATTAGCTCTATGTTACTCTAAAGTTCTGCTCTTCCATTTATTTCTTCCAACTTTTCCTTCCTATAATTCTAAAATTCTATAACAACCATCCTCATTGTGGTTTGACGCCCAGTGCAGGCAGAGTAAAAGATATCTTTCTAGAGCCTTGTTTCATGAAACTTGAGCCATAATTTGTATCAGATGGAAAAAGATTGCTCTTAGTAGAGGGTAGAAAAGAAAAGCACTTCTTTCCTTTAAAAGGAATTTTGAGTAGTTTTAATAATAAACCATTCTGGGACATTGTTATTGTATCTAAGAGGTACCAATGTCTCTCACTTCTGCAGTTTGTGCTTAAAACAGTGTCACTTGAATTCAATCAAGTAGAGTCCTCTGATTTCTTTTATTTCTGGGACAGATTTTCAAGAGCAACTTCTAATTTTAGGTATTGTAGCTAAGATTCTTCCCATTCTCTGAACTCCACTGAAGTTCTCTGTGCATTAGTTTCCTTTTAGGGGTGACAATCATAGGCACTCCATAGATGAAGCAGTAAACTTGTGTAGGTGGAGGTGAAGGAGAGTAAAAAGAGCTTGATATTTTTGTGTGTTTGTGTCTTTGTGTTTACAAGCAAGCAGTTTTTCAAAATCTATTTTAATTATAATAATCTTAGGGACTAAATTACAGTCTGAAGTTTTTGGGTTTTTTTTTAAAGATTTTTTTACTTATGAACCCAAGAACTAAAGTACAAGAACCCAAGAACTAAGCCAGAGGTGTCGGGGGTAAGAGGATTCACCAGAGACACAGTGGGGAGCAGAGCAGGCAGATGGATGAAGTACATTGCTGAGGGGAGCAGCGGGCGGGACAGGGGAGGTCTGCTGTGCCATATGGGTCACCTTCCTGGTTGGAGATGGAACTCATGTTGCAGTGGCTGTAGATAGCTTCACAGTGCTGTTCTTTAACCCATTGCACCACTTGGGCAGGCCTAGTCTGAAGTTATTTTAATGATTTAGAACAAGACCTAACATTGCTTTGTTTCTTGTATGTATAAATCTCAGTTTTTGTTCTTTCTGTATTTGCGATGCATGCAACATACCCTGCATCCTTCTAGATATTTTAAAAGTGCACATTACTCTCAATAAGCTTTCCTCTCTGTGAGTAATGCAAACACGAGGGCAGAAGAGTTAAAAAGGTATTATAAGAGCGCAAAGGTTAGGAAGTTTTAATTCTGATGGATGTAAACTCCTAGGTTGGGATGCTTGCCCAGATAAATGCAGCTGTCCTGACAGAAGCCCCCTAAAGCTAATTTTTGCATTGTTCCAGAACTTTTAGATTCTCACCATATGAATTCAAAGACCTGAAAGAGGGCAGGGAATAGGTTAGAGGCAGGAAAACCAGACAAACGTAGAAAGGATAAAAATGCCTTGTGACGCAGTGGGTTAAAGTACAGCACTAAGAAGACAAAGCCACTTCAGCATGAGTTCAATCCCTGCCCCGGAGGTGACCCACATGGCACTGCAGACTTCTCCTGACCCGCTCACTGTTCCCCTCAGCAGTGTACTTCATCAGTCGACCTGTTCTGCTCCCCACTCTGTCTACTCCTACTCACTGCCCCTGCACCTCTGGCTTGTACCCCAGTTGTGTATGCATAAATAAATAAATCTTTTTTTAAAATGTCAGAGGAACTAAAGAAGAAGGTGAATTTGGAAAGTTCAAGGGATCCATCATATTCCTGTTTTAGGAATGCAAATATATCTCTTATATTTCCTACTCAAAGCCAGACCAGCTACTGTGCAACTTAGCATGATTACCAGTATGGCCTTCATCAATCTTGAAGGTGAATCTGGGTACTGGAAACTCCCTGTGTTAATCAGGATCCCAACCAGACCTCTAGTGTTGCATCGGGCAACACCACACTGCTAAAGAGACAGGTGTCATGGAGCAGGCTACATGATGCAGGATGCTGCAGAAGAGCAAGATCCTGGCTTGTTTATTGACAAACCAGTCATACAGCATTAGTTATATGAGGAAGTAGAAAAAGAGGGAGTAGCAGAAGAAGTAGGGGAAGGGTGGAACTGTACTTCTTATCTGCTGATAGCTTGGTATGTAGATCAAGCTCTGACTCCCCAGTCAGTATATATAAGCCTGATCAGCTTCTGGGGTCCTTTGTTATATATCAGTCAATGGCCTCCCAGGCGTTCCAGGTCAGACTCCATAATATATAAGTCAGGAGTAAGTTGATGCATCCGTCCTCAGCCCCCTGGGCATTCCCAGTCATACCTTGTGATGCATACCCTTCCCAGGGTGATCTAGCTTTATGCTCTTAATTGATGTGGAAGGTACCTCGTAGGGTTGGGCTCCTATGACCAGGCAGTTCTGACCTTGCTTTAGGAATACAGAACTGTAGGTAATAAAATGGAAGCTGGATAAGCTACCTAGCATTAGCAGACCCACCCTCTAGAGTGTCTTCCAGAGCAGTATTTAATGGACTAGTCACAACAGCCTGAGCAAGTGTTGAGGTACACATACAGGGATGACCGCTCCTCCACACTACCCCAACTCACCCCAAGCTCCATGCACAGCAAATGCTGAAAGCCATCACCAAAGAAACACTAGCCAGAGCAGGGGATCGTGTCAGGGTAAGAGCAAGGAGCTGGTAGGGGCTGTGCCAAGAGGTACTGACAGAGACAGGTGGGAATTGGGGGTTGGGGGGGGCAAACTCTTCTTTATGCTTATCTAATTTTTTCAAAGTGGCCTGACAGAGGCAGGTGGGAATTGGGGGGGGGGGGAGCAAACTCTTCTTTATGCTTATCTAATTTTTTCAAAGTGGCCCTCATCAGAGGATGCCAACTGGCTATAGAAAGCAAGGGAGGTCCTGGCAATGCAAGCTTCAGAATCCAGCCCCTGGCCAAAGATGAGGGCAGAGCAGCCTGGTGCAGAGCTGGTGGGTGAACAGAAGATGCCTGCATGTTCTCCTTACATAACCTTGCCTCTTCGTTTTCCTGAAGTTCTTGGCTTTGCTTCTTGATTTTCTCCTCCGTCCTTATGCTCTCAGTTTCCCTGCTTAGCTGTATTTCCTCACTCTGCTCACTGTCTGTGACATCCCATCATGCAATTGGCGCGGAAGGCCTCCTCCATCTGGCTGCTCCGGCGCCTCCTCCAGCTCCGCACAGCTTCCCCTTAACATCCAGCGGGCCCTCACCTGCGGGGGCTTTGCGTGGTGTGTCTCAACCACCTTCCGGAATTGGAAATCTTTTCCGTACCAATATTTTGAAGTCACGCTTGGAGGTTGCAAATCTGTCACTTCTATGTCGCTCTAACATCGCACCATTTGTATTTTGAATGTTGCGTAGTAAATCGTAATTGCCACTAACTAAAATAGATACAGGAAATAGGAAGTGTGGGTCTTTCTTATACTTTACCATTCACGTTGAATCTTCTCAATGTGACTGCAGTAACAGCTCTTGCATAAAACACCAAGAAAACAAGTTGGCCTGAAGTGAAGAAAACTGCTTATTCTCTTCGAATGGCATTAAGTTTAGTTTCAGGCCTAGCAGGTTTTCTCTCCACAGGAATTTTGATGATGCCAGTTGATGATCGTCTACTTGCCAAAGCCCAGCTGAATCTTTTAATGGTTGGTGGTGTGGTCACTGGAAGTGCATGAATATTAGAGTGAATGAAATCCACATCACAGTCACCTCTTAGAAGAACCCAGAGGAAAACTTTGCAGAGCTCAGTAGCAAGAACTGTCATACTGTTTGTGAGACAGCTGGTGTATTTGTATCCTCTGGACATTGTAAGTCTTGTGCTGTGAATCATGCTTTTCTCTTGGTGTCACCTGAGTGCAATTAAAGAGTCACCTTAGCATGTGTTTTGTGCCTATCTTAGCACAACTAAAGAGTCACCTTTTGCATGTGTTTTGTGTACGGTGTTACCCTTATTGTTATTCTTTCACTTTCTCTTGTTCAATTTATGAGAAAGCTGTTGATTCTACCTCCAAAACATATTGGAATCCATCAGTTCCACCTCAACTTTATTCTTGGTGTCCTCTGTGATGGAAGGAAAGCTATAACAGTTCTGTTGGACCACAGCTCCAGCATTCTGACTGGCCTATTCCTTCTCATTCACCCTCCCCAATTTCGTCCCCACACAGCATCTTGAGCATATTTTTTAGAAACATGAATCTAATTATATCCCCAATTTTTATCTGAAAAAAAAATCAAACCTAACGGAAATTTGCAAGAAGATGAGATAAACACCTATGTACCTACTGCCTTAGTTTATGTTTTATACCTGAATCCTTCCATGTATATTTCCTAACATAAGGGCATTTTATTTAACCATGATTCCTTTGTCATATTCAGGAAATTTAGCATTGATACAATTTTATCAAATATATAGTCATTGTCAAACTTCCACAATTGTCTTGATAAGGTTTTTCATAGTTGTTGCTCTTTGCTGTTGTCTGTGGATGTTTTATTCATGATTTAATTTAAGATCATGTGTTGAATTTAGCTGGCATGTCTCTTTACACTCACTTTGAAGAGTCCAGGTTCTTGGTGTTGCAGAATATCTCTCAGTTTGGATTTGCCTGATTGTTTTCTCATCATTAGGTTCAGATTAAAACTTTGTCTTTTCACTTTTATAAAGACATGTGGAGTCAATGGGGTGTCCTCAATCTCTTATGGCAGGGACATATTTTGTAAATTGATTCCACCACAGGTAATGTGAACTTTGTTAATATAGTTCAGGTAGAGCCCACTAGATTTTTCTGTTGTTTCTTTTTGTGCTTGTAGTTTATATGTTATCTGAACACTGATGCATCTAATTAAAGGTATAAGTCTAATCTTCAGTAATATTATATAAAGTCCTTTGGATTCTTTTCCACCTGAAGACCTTTGTGTATGTTGCTCCGATCACTATGCTTATTATGTTGTTAACTCCCATTATACTTCATGGCTGGGGTCAGACATCTGTCTTCACAAGGAATTTTTCTAATTATCTAATGGAGGTATCCTCTCACCAGCCACACATGATGCAGCATCAGAGCATCCTGTGTGTGTGTGTGTATGTGTGTGTGTTTCCTAGCACTTTCCTAAAATTTAATTATTGCTTGATTATTATGTGTAAGTTCTTGAGAGTAAAAAGACCAGGATTGCCTTTTTTCATTATTATACTCCTAATTCTAGAATATCCAGGGTCATGCACATGGTATACTATCAAATAAACATTAGTTGAATAGGAAAATGCATGGATAAGTGTAATATCTTTTCTTGATAGATAGCGCACATTCATCTATTTCAATATGTTTATAGGAAGGAGGTCTAGGAAATGGGACAGAGACATAGGGCACTATACCAACATTTATGTTCTTGTGTCCACAGTATGAGCTGTCACTGGGAAGTAGCTGGCCAAGCAGGAACTACATTTCCTAGTTCCCCTAAATTTAAGTGACAATGTGATTACTTCTTGCCATCAATGTGGTAAGTGTTGTGTGCTTTTGTTTCTGATTTTAAGAAGTAGGTGGAACTTCTCCATCAGCTTTCTCCCTGCCTTCTTAAAGCCAAAAACTTAAAGCTATTAGTACTCAGCATAGCCCCAAATAGAAGGATCCAGAAGAAAATTATCTTAGATGCAATAGAGAATAAGAAAAAAAATATCTTCTATTGTACAGATTCATTTGTGAACTAATATCACAAAATAAAATTTGTAACTTATTTCTAATGCCATCTGGCATTGCTCTGAATAATATAAAGATGGAAGACTCCTGGTGAGAAAGTTCAGGACAAAGTGAAAAGAAAGTTGTAATTACTTAAAATCACTCATACTACTATTTTTGACAGTATATATTTTCTAGATTTCTCAATCCATACAAGATAAGATTAGGAGTAGAAACACTCAAGGAGGAGATTTTGAAGAGAACTTACCATAGAAGAAAAACAGGACAACCCTTATCTTTGGGAAGAGTGAAAATACAGCCATTTAGCTTTTACAGATTTCATGATTAAACCTCATTGCTTCTGCAATGTATTTCAGCACATCTGCCTTTTCTGCTCCCCAGTCTGCCTCTAGTGAATCCTCTCACTCACCACACCTCTGGACTGTACCCCAGTTCTGTAAACATAAATAAATATTTTTTTTTGTCACTCAGAGGTAATCATCCTAAACATTGTAAAGTGATTCCTATCATGTAAATGTGTATAGTAGTATGTTTTGGTGTATCCTATATGATACCCTATATAATGTTGAAAGAATCATTTTCTCACCTAGCATTTATTTGCCAAGAAAATTTGCCAAGAAAATTAATTTCTTAATTTTAGCTGTCATAATGAGTTGGATAGCATATATTTCTGTTCAGTATTGCAACTATTTTAAGTTAGAGGGTAAATATTGAAAGGTTTTTGATCTTTAAGTGGGTGCATTCTTTTGACTGTCCTTGTGTTAATAAACATTCATCCTTGAAGCTGTCATTTGAATATAAGCAAAAGATATTGGGTCCATGTCTGATAAATAAAGTAAATGACAGTCTGAGGAATGCATTTTGGGTAAAAGATAGGTGGTTAAAATGCAGTGAAATTTTCTGAAACTATCTCCAAAGTAAGTTCAAAAGAGGAGTTTGAAACATTTTGAATAATGGAAGCACTTATTAAATAAATCTGTATTCTTGTAAGATGACTACTCTGGAGAAAAACAGTCATCTCAGTGCTTAAATTCTGCAGTAGCTGACAAGAATGAACCCCTTGACTTCATGGATGTTACTCAAATGTCTGTACACACATAGAAGTAGGGAACAGGGAACCAGAATTTACTATCATATGTATGTATAGGAGAAAACTAGGATATTGTCATTTCCTATATTCTGTCCTATTAAAGAGGGGAGAAACAAGATGGAAAAAGAAGACAAGAAATCAGGAAGAAAGAAATGGGAGAAGAAAAAGGGAGTTAAGAAAGGAAAATATGAGGAAAGGAAGAAGAAGGAAGAGAAGGGAAGAAAGAAGGACAGAGAGAAATTTACAGAAAAGAAAGATATGGAAAGAAAGGAAGAAAAGAAAGAAGAAAGGAAGGACATAAGGAAGGGAAGAAGGGAGGAAAGAAGGGAGGGAGGCGATTTCTCTCTCAAGTAGTTTATCAATAGTAATCTCATCACTACTTAAGATGGGGTTGGAAGCCGGTCTTAAACTCAATGCATACAGATGGTTTGCAAAATTTAGAGACAATGATATTCTTCTAAACCCTTTCCAAAATACCTCACTTATAGTAGTGTTGGTGAATGAATTGAAAATGATAGAACAGGGACACACAAATTCAAATGATGTACTACCCATCACAATCACAAAGGTTCCAGATAGTAACATTGAAGACAAATTTCTAAGCTGATTAATTAAGCCCATTCATTTAGTTAGTCTATATACCTAGGGCCACAAAAGAAGGGAAGTTAGTGAATACCAGACAAGGCTATTTGAGAAAACTTCAAAACACAAGGTCCTTAAAAATGAAGCACCCTGGCCCTCGCTGATGGCTCAGCAGGTTAAAGCACAGCACTGAGAATCTAAAGCCGCTTCCGCATGAGTTCGATTCCCGCCTGCCCCGGAGGTGACCACATGGCGTGGCAGACCTCTCCTGACCCACCCGCTGCTCCCCTCAGCAGTGTACTTCGTCGATCTGCCTGTTCTGCTCCCCACTCTGTCTCTGGTGAACCCTCTCACCCTCCGCATCTCTGGCCTGTATCCCAGTTCTGTATGAATAAATAAATCTTTAAAAAAAAAAAAAAAATGAAGCACCCTTGCCCTCCCTGGTGACGCAGCAAGTTAAAGCACAGCACTAAGAAGCTAAGCCACTTCAGTATGAGTTCGATCCCCACCCAGGAGGTGATTCACATGGCGTGGCAGACCTCTCCTGACCCACCCACTGCTCCCCTCAGCAGTGTACTTTGTCAGTTGGCTTGTTCTGCCCCCCACTCTGTCTCTGAGGAATCCTCTCACTGCTCCTGCACCTCTGGCCTGTACCCCAGTTCTGTATGGATAAATAAGTAAATCTTTTTTTAAAAATGAAGCACCTTGTTCAGAGATGAAATGTTAGTGCCTTTATTAACTCATCCTGCTTATTCTCTAAAAGCAAACCATTGTACACAATATGCCCATTAAATCTATCACCTTCGAGGATAAAATGCCTTCCAGAATTGCAATCTGTCCTTATTCATATTTTAATATGGCTCAAAATAAAACTTGATTTTAGATCTGCATTTTTTTAAGATTGCAAAATCTAGCCACTGATTTCAATAATTTTATTTTACTACTTACTTGAGTGAATAACTCTTTAAAAATTATCTACATAAGTACACAGAGTTCAGAAACAAAAATTGCTTTTCTCTTTCTATCAAACTGTTTTACATGTTTCTGGAATTAAGTCATGATATGTAAAATCCTTACAACTGGATTGGATTGTTAAATAAAAATCCTATACATGTAACATTAAGAGAGTAGATGTTGGAGGGACTGCTCATCTCTTACGCTTCCATTTTAGGTAGTGATATACTTTTCAGTAATATTAAAATATAGAAAAATATACTGAAAAAATGACTTGAAATTTATTGTTTCCTAATGTTGCACAACAATAAAATTTAGGGAAAGAAGGTGAATATATAATAATTAAAGAGGATTTATTTGGTAAATTTTGCATGGAGATAGGCAACTCTTGTATAACATGACACAATAATCAAGGTGTGTCTTCAGGACCCTGCATTTTGAAAGCAGGGAAGGCAGAAAAAGACAAACATAAAAGAAGATCAGGAGTTTAATATTATAAATAGAGAAGAATATAGAGTTATAAGAAAAAATGTTGGATCAAAATGGATATTGCTAAGTATTTATTTTCTTAGATTTCAACTTGTAATATCAATATTAAAATTATAAAACAGTGAAGGAAAAATGGATTTCCATTCAAAGGAGTAGTAGGAAGTGGTCCTGCTGATTTTATAAGTTTTGTAAAGTTTTTATTATTTGTGGTAGTCAGAATAATGGCCTCTCAAATAAGTCCATTTTATAATCCCCAGAATCTATCATGCACACACACATGTATGTATATATATATGTGTATATATACATATATAATCATGCACACATCTTTAAAAAAGGAACTTTGCTGTAATTAAGTGTTAAGTGTCTTGATTTTACTGATTTAGGTGAGTGGGCACAGTGTAATCACAAGTGCCATAATAGGAAAAAAAGGAGGCAGGAAAGTCAGGTAAGGAGCTGTGATGGTGGCAATAGAGGTGAGACTGATGAGACTTTGAGACAAGGAATGAAGCAACTTCTAGAAACTAGAAAAGACAAGGGGAGCAGAACAGGCCGATTGAGGAAGTACACTGCTGAGGGGAGCAGCAGGCAGGTCAGGAGAGGTCTGCCGCGCCATGTGGTCACCTCCGAGGCAGGGATCAAACTCATGCTGAAGTGGTTTTAGCTTCTCAGTACTGTGCCTTAACCTGCTGCGCCACCAGGAAGGGCCCAGCAATTTTTTTCTAATAGCTTTTTTTGTTCTATAACCACCTTCATACTAAAAGAAGGAATATAGAATTATCTTTTCTTCTAACTGTACCAGGTACCAGTCAAAAGGACTGAAATTTTTTCTTATTATTTCATTTAATCTTATAAATAACTCTAATATGGAAAATCTGTTTCTTTTTATAAATTAAGTAACTGAATCCCAGAGAATATGGATTACAACATATTTCAAGTTGTTGATAGAATTAGAATGTAGGTAATTTGTATTTCTTTTAGAGATCAAATATAGAGGAGGGAGGATAAGAGGGAGATAGACAGACAGACAGACAGGCAGGCAGGAGGCAGACAGGCAGGCAGACAGGTAGATGACAGCTATAGTTTGATAAATAGATAGGTACACAAATAGATAACAATATCAGATAGAAACAATTTTACAAACAGAATGTACTGCAACCAAAAGTTTGGCCATGAAGAAAAAATCTTTTGGACACTCCACCTTACACCAGTGGGTTTTCTCCTTTATAAAGGGAAGGTAACAATAGCTGTGTCTCTCAGAAAGCATCCCAAGGAATAGGACTGAACACTGTGACACTGAAGAGCTCTTTAAATGTTGATTCAAAACTCTGTGGTCTACTTGGGAACCTCAAACCAATTTGTGACTCATTCAACACTAAGAGGTTATCTGTTCTAAAGAAGAAA
This sequence comes from Condylura cristata, assembly GCF_000260355.1. Classification (NCBI taxonomy): domain Eukaryota; kingdom Metazoa; phylum Chordata; class Mammalia; order Eulipotyphla; family Talpidae; genus Condylura; species Condylura cristata. The sequence continues at coordinate 31,503,534 of NW_004567107.1, forward strand.
AAGAGGCATTGTAAATCAGGTGGCTATCAGTGATTCCAAAAAGAATTGAACATATTCTTTGTCCAAACGAACAGAAGATGTTGGTATGAGTTGTGTGCACTCAGTGAAGAGTGGATACAGCCAAAGCTGGTTAGCAGAGGGTGAGAACAATGCAAGAGAATCTTCAAGAACAGAAGCTCCAAGACATCTTGGATAAGAGTCTCAAGTTAGGTCATCAAGATGAATGAGGTCACCTAGACACAGTTTAGACAACTGCAAAGCGGAACAATATGACCCAAGACTGTCTTGAAACCTCAACACAACTACAGAGCCAACAGCAGCTGGAAACTCTTAAGGACTAAATGCAAAGGAGAGAGTAATTTTGACATCAAAGGGATCAGTTTGACAAATGAAAATCAAATTGGATGGACTTTAATACAAACAGCTGGATGTGATGCAACCTAAAAAGGCTGATTTCCTGGAGTCAGCCAGACAGTTTTAGAATCTTCCATACCTCCCAAGGAGAATGTAAATACAAAGTTTTGTGTTTTCAAGTTCTTCCATTCCAAACAATGGAGGGGAGAGTATAGTTGGATAAATACTTAATACTTCTAAGCTTGGGATTATTTGGTGATTATGTCTGTCCAGCTGTGCCAAAATGCTTTCTCTGTTCTGTCCACACTATCTTTCTTTCTCTTATTTTTCCTTCTCCTGTGTAAATTTTCATGAGTAAATTTTCATCTCAGATAAACATCAGGTGCTAGACTCAAAGAGCAAATATTTTCCTGATGAGGGGTTTCTATTATTAGAAGTTCCAGTGAATGAAATGACCCGGGACTAAAATGCCCTGAGTCACAATGATAGATACATTTGCTTCTTAGTATGGGGTTGGCAACCAGCCTACCAATGAAAATCTCAAGTATAATATGAATATACAACAGCTGTGGCTTAGACCAAAAGGTTGGTCATTAAATTGCAGATGAAGAAATCAGACTCAAGGTAAGTGGTAGAAAGAGCAAAAGTTTATCATCAGCTAGTAGATCACTCTACGGTGTGGCTTTGGTAACATCTGTTCTGTTTCATCATGATTCATCCTTATTCCATCAATGATTTGATGCAAGTGTCCACTGCATAGGATTCAAGTTGTTGCAAAAGGTGATAATGTCACAGACATTACTGCCCTAGTTCCTGTACTACAAAAGACATCTTAAAAAGGGAAACATCCAAAAAGTGTAGAAACTGCCTAACAATGCTCATTATGGCACCCTAGAAATTTATATACAAAATGCCTGTTTACCATGTTGATGAGTAGCATGAGCCGGGAACCTGTAAATGAGTTGAGACATGATTAAATGTTAAGGGAGGGACAAGACATCTCTGTTTCATGAGCTCATTATTTGCCACTTAGCGTTCCTCATGTTGCAGAATCTGCAGTGTTAATTCAGAACCATAAAATCTAAATTCAAAATTAGTGTAGGTTCAAGAAGACAAAGCAGAAAAAAATAGCTAGTTTTTGGTGTCATTTAATTAGGCCTATTTTCCTCATTTCAGAACCTATAAAATGATGGCTAAACATCACGTAAGTGATTTTAAGCCAGTACACCACTTATGGTGCTTTGCTGTTGTATCCATGAGTGATTTCATTGACCTGGTGCTTTATTCTTGCTCTGTGCCCTCCCAGATTATTCTATTGATATGCTGAAGCAAGATGTGCAGGTGAGCTCTAATGGGCTCAGCGGATATTAAGTCTGTTTTCTTTCTGTTTACTACCTACAACTCCTGCTGGTTTCAAGTGTTTGGATTTTCATTTGAAGGTATGTTTTGTTGACATAATAAGCTATTTAGGACCAGATCTGAATCAAGGTGAAGGTTTTCCTGAAAACTCCTGCTTGTAAATCAGCAAAACAGAAAATAGAGTAACTGATCAGGTATGTGTGCCCAGAAAGTCCTGTGTGCAATTAGCTGATGAACTTGGATCAAAGACTGAAATGGAGGTGCATTTCATTAATCATATGTGGGACAGTTGTCTCCAGATTTTCCAGGGTTTAATAATCTTTTCAAGAGTTCAGCTGTAACACCTAACTTTTCAAACAATTTTTCAACCCAGATAATGTATTTTTAAGAAGTACTTCAGAAAAGGCAGTGATATTTTATCTGTATTTGTGTATATTAGTGTGCACATGTATGCATGAGGCACTATATTCAAACTCTAAATTATGATTACATTACCTTACCGAAGACAGCAAGGCTGGGGAAGAATGTCTTAGAACAAACAAAAAATGTAAAAATGTGTTTTGGATAGCAGATAATTTTGGCATTAGTAAGGAGGGTGAGATCAACTTTATCTGACTAAACAGCCATGGACTTTCAAACACACTGGATATCAGTTCATAGTAGCAATAGATTTTAGCACTGACTGGATGAAATTAAAATTCTCTTAAAAATAAATGAGCTCACCATAGAATGCCTAGCAAGAAGTGGTTGGTCCAGATTTAATTTTAAATAGTTTCCAGAATGCGTAGGTCCATCAAAATTATTTTTAGTTTGCAAAAGCTGTCTTTTCTCCTGTGTGATCAAAATCCTTTTTTTTCCCTCACCTTGTATTGCTAAAAAACAAACAAAAATAATATAGTAAAATTCAACAGATTTCGCTACAATGAAATTACCACATGTCTAAGATTGATCCAATTTAGGTAAATCCCACATGTGCAGGGTGGACTAGCCATGAGCTGTTTTCAGTTTCCATGAATGCTGCTTTTGTCTCTCAGCCTTTACTAGATGCGTCTATTCATTTACATGATAAGCTTTTAGAAAGATAGTCCAAATGATTTTGAGAATGACACTTGATTTTAGCGTGTGTGAACAACAACAAAAAGTGACTTCACAATAGCAGGAAAAAATGTACAATGTACAAGAGACACAGCTCAAAATCAGCGCCAATTATTTGTGGGTCAGCCTGACTTTGCGAAGAGGGTTATCTCAGCAGTTAGGACTTTCTATGTAGTTAGTGATAGGAGCCAGAGAGGTTAAAACAGCTCATCACTTTATCAGGATTACTGAGGGTATGAGGGAGGTCTTAATGGTCTGGCCGTTCTTTTTGTCACAATTTAATGGCATATCGATCTTGCAGAGTGAACAATCATGACCTTCAACTGTTTACAGATGCTTTGGAAGGAAAAGGCTTAAGGAGCTTATTCCAGGGAAGCTGAGAAGGTTCAGTCCTGACCAATCAAGTTGGGGAAGTCAAACAGTAATCAAAACATCCCAGTTTGGGGCAACCTTCCACTGGGGGTGGCACTTACAACTGGGAAGATCACAAGTGCTTCAAGAAAAGCCAGTGGTGTTACAGACAATCAATAAATCAACCAGGAGTGTCATTAATGGAGAGAGGGGGAAGAGAGTAGGAAAGATTCTGTGTGTGTGTGTGTGTGTGTGTGTGTGTGTGTTAAGAATGATTCTCTTATCAAGTTGTGCATTTCTCTGGAATAAGTTTTTGAGAAAGTGGTTAGTTGAGGTGGCTACAAGGTTCAGAACCTTCACATCAGCAGGCTAGTAACCTTAGCATGTGTACCACATTTCACAAGACAAATCATAGCAAAGAACAAGGAAAAGCAAAGTGTAATTTTACAAAACATAATTAATCTGAGGGTTCTGGAAGGCATCCTCTTGATTCACATACAACAGCCTGCTGAGATGTGGGAATAGCTTTTTGAGCTATGCTTCTATTGTTCTAAGCCATTTATATGGTGTCTGCAATGGTGCCACAAATTTTGTACCATGGAATTCCCTCCCTGCTTATCCACTCAACAAACTCATTTTTTCTTCAAAACTCAGCTCAGCAGTCCTTTCTGTAAGAACCCTCCTGACTACTAAAACAGTAAATTATTCTAGGCTGCCCTAGCCTACACTGACATATTCATCTTACCATTCTATAAGTTGTTTATATAACTTTATCTCATGATAGATTGGGAGTGCAGAGGGTAGAAACTTTGCCGTCTTTGTGACAGTCAAAGTATAAATATCTTGTCATTATATCTCTAGTGCCTGGTCTTGTGTTGGACAATAATTGTTATTCAATAAATGTTTGATGAGTCAATGAAAGAATGGCTAGTCTTTCTGTGATTAGTAAGCTCTTAAAAGCTCTTAAGACATGTACATTTACTCACAAGTCATTAATGTATAAGGAGCTTTTTTTTTTTAAAGGGAGGAGAATGCTTTTTTCCTTGTTTAAAAATTTAATAAGCTTAATATTTTCTAATTATAAAAGTAATGCAAGTTCCTTATAGAAAAATCTGGAAAATAAGAGTAAATATGTTGAATCCTCTTTAATGCCAAAGATAAACAATTTCTTATTTTCATGTACTTAAAAATACACTTATATGGTCATAGGAGCAAACAGTTGTTAACAAATATTAATTATTCTCTCTCTCTCTCTCTCTCTCTCTCACACACACACACACACAAATTTTGGTCACTTGTTTGTATTAGTTAAGGTAACACCAAATACTGTAAAATCTAGCCCTAAAAGGTATGAAGGCTTAAACTCAATATAAGTTTCACTTGCATAATGTAAATGTCTAAGAGAGCTGTTCATGATCATGAGATTAGGACCAAAACTATTTCCTTCTTATAACTACGCAGTCTTCACAACTGTTTGCAAGGTTTCTACGTTCCCATAGAAGAACAAGAAGCATGTGTGATTACATGGAGGAGGATTTAAGGAATGGGCTTTTTCCAAGGGTCTGAGTTTCTTCCGCCATACTTTCTATTGAATAGAACTTATCCATGTGGCTCCATTTAAGTGCAAGAGAGACTGGAAAATATTGTTTATTTGTGTACTCAAGAAGAAAGTGAGTGTGCTTATCTGTTGATCAGTTTCTGTCAGAATACATCCTTTTATAACCTGATCTTTTTACATAAAATGTTTTATTGGAATGAGATAACATCACTCATTACATCATGGAGGCAAGAAGTAATCTGTTTGTTAGCTAAGCTGTCTACTTTTAAGAGTATTTTAAACAATTATATCACAATCACATGTAATTAGCCACATACACATCCACCACACTTCTATCTTCATTGTAGATTTTACTCTTTATTAACAGCGTAATATGACTCTACACACCATTGTCCCTAGAAAGCAACAAGCTCTATTTTGCTTTAAATAAAAACCATCACTTAGGTTACCCTTTGCTTGCATTTTCCTGGCCACCTTTCAACGTTTTTTACCTTTTTGGGACACTGTTTTATATGTGGCTATAATAGATTGCAGATAGTGGGACAGTTTGAGCCAGTTTATTTGTCAATATAATAGAGGGCAGCTATTACCATACTTTAACTTTTAAATTAACTACTCTTACATACAGACTTTATAACATTTTATATTTACTTTGTTAATTTAACATGCTTTTTTTTTCTCTTATACATTATGATTTGCTTTTCTAACTTACTTTTATCTAGTATATTGGAAAATATTTATTTTGGTTTCTGTCCTATCACCGTGTCTTATTTTAAATTATGCTTTAGTAGATAACTCGGTTTCCAAAGTCCTTTTTTCAATCAATGAGCTGACAAATGAAATAAAGGAAGAAGTTAATTATTTCTCTCTAAATATGAGTAGAAATTTTTATGCTTCTTTCTTTTACCCACTCCCATCCTCCACTGCTTAGTTTTAATAAAAGGGGATTTGTGTGACCTACATAACCAGAACCAACTTAATATTAATTATATTTTCATTGTATATCTCTTTCACATATAAAGAGTAACTTCAACTATAGAATTGGTGTGTCTTATTACCTTAAAACTTCTTTTTTTTCTGCAATAATCCAGGTCATATTTAGCTGGAATCAAAAAGTCCCTCCTGAAATCCTCTGTATAACTCAATTCTGAAGTAAGAGGTAATTTATTCAGATAACTTCACAACATAGTTAGATTATCACAGTAATAAAACCTGGAACAACATAATCCACATGGGACCCCTCATCCAATCTTATTTTCATCATATAAGGTGTACTTCAAGTCTCACCTACATTAAGGGACTCCCTTTTCCCCTGCAGTCCACCCTCCTCTCTCTTCCTATATTATTCACAGCTTATGTTTCATAATTACGTTGCTAATTATGATCTAGTTTCTATCATCCCCTCATTGTGGTTTGCATGCTTGCCTTATCTTACCAAATGAAAAGTAATTTCCTTGATGGCAGGAGCTGTGTTCTCTTTTCTACGCATTGCCCGCTATCTAGAATGGCAATGAACACTGTAGGCACTGATCACTTATGTTTTTCTTGCTTGATCAAATTAAAGGTAAATTTCAGCTATCAGTTTCAAATTTCTTATCTCCTTTGCATTTTCAAAGGTTAGCAAGAATATAGCTGCCTACTTCAGAGCTATCACTTATTTTTCATCATCATGTTATATATACAAAATGACAGAAAAAGACAAAATGGTTGAGAAGAAGGCACCTAACTAAAATGAGGAAGGAAATAAATCCTCTGAAAGACAGAAGCATTGACATAATTTATAATTTAACATCAGCACACTCTCACCAATAATAATAATCAGCAGCAATCACATTAACTATGACTTTTATGAGTGCCAGATGTAATGCTAAGTGCTCAGAGTAATTTTCTGATATAATCCTTACTTTAAACTGATAGGCAGTTACTGTTCTTCTTTATAAACAAAAGAAATAAGAGATTTATAAAAAAAAAGCAGAAAGTTAGGGGAGAAATTATATTACTTCTAGTTTCATGGAATTTGGAATGTTGGAGTCAGGATTTTAAATCTACATCAGTTTGCTTCTGATTTATTATCAGAACTATGGTATTACATTCATTGGTTAATCATTGTGAAAATACTTAGTAACAAATTTTGCCTTTAGATGTAGAGCCTATATTTAAAATAGTGTAGGATTTTACACTACACAAAAATGGATTAGAATTTTGACTCATATTTTGTGTGACCTTGGGTATTTCCTCACCTATAAAATAGAAATCATATTTATATCACAAAGCTATTAGGATAATGAATGGCAATGTATAGGATGTGTTGGTATATGGCAGTTGTTCAACTGGTAGTTATTATTTTTAAAATAATTATCGTCACTCATTACCACTCTGTCCTCTCCCTTTCTCAGTCTATCAAACTCTAAGTTTTCACTTCATGGATCATCTTAAATCACTCTTCCTCCTACTCTACTCTGATATCCATAATCAGCATGTGATCAATGTCCCTTGTCTTTTAATCTTAGTATCTCATTATATGTCTATTATATATATGCATAGGTTTTACTTAGCTTCTCTTTTATCACTTATATCCATATATTATTCTCCCCCTTTTCTTAGTTTCTTTTTTTTTAAGATTTATTTATTTGTGCATACAGAACTGGGGTACAGGCCAGAGGTGCAAGGGTGGTGAGAGCATTCACCAGAGACAAAGTGGGGAGCAGAACAGGCAGATCAACAAAGGACACTGCTGAGGGGAGCAGCGAGTGGGTCAGGAGTGGTCTGCTGTATCATGTGGGTCACCTCCAGCACAGGTGGGGATGGAACTCATGCTGAAGTGGCTTTAGTTCTTAGTGCTGTGCTTTAACCTGCTGTGCTACCAGGGAGGGCCCAGTTTGTTACTTTTTAAGACTAAGAACTTCTGCACCACCAGGGAGGACCCAGTTTGTTACTTTTTAAGACTAAAAACTTGCTCTTATTTTTTCTTCAAGCTTTCCACAATTTTATGTGGTGACTCAGAAAGTCTCTAACAATATTTGTCAACTTTGGGTCAGCACTGTGTATTTGTTAACTGCCATGTTTACTAAATGAGTTTAAAAAAATATCCAACAAGTTTATTACTTTTTGCCACTGAATTGAACATTTTCTTTGTTCAGAATTGTATCTGTAGATAAACAGTTGAATGAAGCAGATGAATGGGTAACACATTTTTAAAAGTCTTTAAAGAGAAAGGCTGAATTTTTAAAAATTATTATTCCTAGAGTAGGGCTGTGTTTCTCAGTTTGGGTTGACTAGGTTGACACCTGACATGGTTTTTTGTAATTGCCATTGCTTTCAGTGAAAATGAAGTCAAGTGTGCTAGGGAGAACTTTAATGATCTTTAGATATTATATTAAGTGAAATATAGGGAAACTGGCATGGTAAGTCAATGCTATTTAAAAGTATTTTATCAGGGGAGAAAGAAGAAGAAAGACTGTGCAGGAATCCTGTAAATAGCCAATAAAAATTCACCTTGTCTATGTATTGTCCTAGGAGACACAATCTCATTTACATTTATTAGAAGTAATGATGTAGTGTCCTGCAGATAATTAACACAATAAAATGCTGCTAATTTCACAGTGTCATTATAAAATTTGCCAGTTCAAATTAGAAAGTGATTAACCCTCTGAGTGAGGCAATGACATTTCCATTCCCACTCTGTGAATTAAATTTGAAAGAATGTTTCCCCTAGCTTGAAAGCTCAGCTTTCTTACTACTCTTGCTTCTTTGCTCTTACTGTCTTTATTTTTCTAAGGATAAAGACTTTTGACTTACTAAGTAAGACAATTTGGTACCACACAATGTTCAGATGCTCCAAAAAATAGGGTCTGTTGAGTTAATTTTATTTAGTTACAAAATAGAAGGAAGGAAGGATGGGGGTAGGGTGGGTGGAAAGGAAAGAAAACAGTAATCTAAACTGAGTGTAATTTCATTGAGTTATAACTTCTTATTGGTGTAAGTATGAAAATTTTCCATCACAAGTTGCCTTCAGAATGTTCTTAATTTCATTTACCAGCAGTTACTTCTTAACCTTTTTGCCAGGACACTACTTTATTCATTTACTGCGTAGCTCTCATCCACAACTGATTTTAATTAATTCCTTAAAAAGTAATAAATTCATTAAAGAGAAAAGATTTGTGCACCTCATTTTAAGTATTCTTACTCAACTGAGATCCTCTTAAAGAATATTTAATGAGGAACTGGTATTGTAAATGAATGAAATCTTGAATTAACTGATAAAATTGCCCAATATGTTGACAAATATTAATTGAATAATATAATAGACTCATTTATAAAGCTTATAAAAATATGATGTCACTCCCCTTTTGCCTGCTTTACTTTGTTTCCTCTTCTAATGATGCAGGGGGAAAGAATATATAGCTATTGTAAGCAGGAGACACCCTTAAAATGTATGGATTTATTTTTAGAGCACTAAACCTTTGTAGGTACCATCAAGGAATAAAATGAAGAAGAAGAAGAAAAATGTTCAGAAGGTCTTTAAAAATACTATTTTAAGAAAATCTGATTTTGTAATTTCCTCTATATTTCTGAACTCATTTTTTATCAATGATACCTTTTCCATAAATTGTGCAATTTTAATGCTGAAATGGCTGAAGGATTTTGTCTGAGAATTTTGCAGGTTTGGGGATGAAAATCTAACCCAAACCAGCTTTAAACAAAATGAAGAATTTAGGTAGCTAACGGTAATGCAACTGAGTGTCAGAGTTGTCATTTAAACTGTGTTTCTCCACTGTATATCTTTTCTTTCTGTGGCTTCTATGGAAGGCAAATTTCTTTCATATCTCACAAGCAGCTGCAGAACCCAATTTCCCCAGCTAAGCCAGGATTGTAGAGAGACAGCAAAACCCCCACATGGCTACTGTTGACAGAGACTAATTCTGGTAGACATTCTTGTCAGGTCACTGTTTCACTGATGGTCCAAACCTGGAAAAGTTGGCCTGGCTGAGGGTTAGTCCTCCTAGGCCAAGTGAGAGCTTAAAGGAAAGAGATGGCCCAAGGGTTATGGAGTACTCTTACCAAAACCAGCTGAGATTGAATGGTGGAAATTAACTGATACCCAGAACAATTACCTGATACAAATTCATTTTCTGAGAAGACTGAAGTCTAGAGAAGTTGTGCCTGCAACCTTACACAGTCTCAGGATTCAGCATCAATGTGAGATGCGGGCATGCTATCATTCACTCATTTACAGATGAGTTTCCTATGTATGCTTTAGAAAATTCATGGACTAGAAGGGTTTTAGTGTCCCTTCACCCTCTGACATCCTGCCGTTCCTTGACTTGTGGAGGGAGTGTGGGCCAATGACTAAATGCTTAGCTAAATACCAGCAGCTTCGTCCCAGCTCCATCATTTAAATACTGAGAGACTTTGAGACATTCACCTCAGCTCCCTGGTCTTTAGTGTCTTTATCCATACAAAACAATAATTACTATTAATCAATGGTTTTGGGATTCTTTTTTTTTTTAAAGATTTATTTATTTGTGCATACAGAACTGGGGTACAGACCAGAGGCTCAGGGGCAGTGAGAGGCTTCACCAGAGACAGAGTGGGGAACAGAACAGGCAGATTGACGAAGTACACTGCTGAGGGGAGCAGCGGGCGGGTCAGGAGAGGTCTGCCGCGCCATGTGGTCACCTCCGGGGCAGGCGGGAATCGAACTCATGTGGAAGCGGCTTTAGATTCTCAGTGTTGTGCTTTACCCCGCTGCGCCACCAGGGAGGGCCCTGGGATTCTTTTTTAAGATTTATTTATTTATGTGTACAGAACCAGGGTACAGCCAGAGGTACAGGGGTGGTGAGAGGATTCACCAGAGACAGAGTGGGGAACAGGACAGGCAGACTGATGAACTACACTGCTGAGGGAAGCAGCAGGTCAGACAGGAAAGGTCCTCTGCACCACGTGGGCCACCTCCCCCGCCAGGGATCCAAAAAGGTGCCCAAGAGGCTGTGGTTAGCTTCCTAGTGCTGGGCTTTAACCTACTGCGTCACACGGAGGGGAGGGGGCAGTTTTGGAAAATTTTAGTGAAGTAGTAGAACCATTTTTTCAGAAATTAAATCTGAATAGCCCGCAACTAAGCAGTTTTGGGTTCAAGAAAATTAAACAAATGTATGTTTAGATGAATTAGTAATGTTTAAATTAAATTTGTTTGTCAAAGAGGGCAAAACTACTGTAAGTTGTCATAACAGTCCATTGTGGTATCGATGATAAGGAGTCACCATTGAATAGACCCCATCATTGAATACTTGCCACTCCTACTTGGGACATGGGGTTCGCCTACTTGGGACATGGGGTTCGCCTACCTGCACTGAGTAATCGATCTCATGTGATTTTCTTGGGGGTATAGTATGTTCTGAATGAACTACAACCACTAATTCTTTATGAACTCCATCCCACCTCCATGCCAAAGAGATCCCAAGTGCTAGGATTACAACTCCCATCATGCCTTGGACCTGCCATAACCCTTGATTTCTAGAAAGTGGGATTGCTGCGAACTAAGTGTAGAGTCAAACAGCCACCCTTGACAGAACAGGAACGAGTTGCGGGCTGACAGGAACTTGGTTTTGCCAGCCTTCAGAGTGCACGCACATTCCAGCTAAATAACATCTTGATCAATTTATCTCTCTCTCTCACTGTCTCCCCCTGCCCTTTTTTTTTTTAAATTTCCCTTGTAAATAAACATTTTATTAACTTTTCAATGTGTGCTTGCCCTTGGGTTTTGTTCTAAAATACTTTTTAAGTACACAAGTGCGGACTTAACCCCTGGCCCACCTTTTCCCTTTGGAGTGGCCCTGTAATTCTTTGAGTAACAATTTGTGATGATCAGGAAATAATTCAAAGGGAAGCACTGGTGCCAAAATGTTATGAGACTTTCTAGAAGCCAAAAAGCCAGCTAGATGTATATGACTGAAAGAGACCGGAGGCCAAGGGAAGGGGTGAACAGTGCACTGATTGCCACTGTGTTGACAGGAACTAAGTGGTCCCTCTCATGAGTTCTCTTAAGAGCTGATGAACTAGAACAGGTCAAATAGAATCTTTCATCATAATTTCCTACAAAAATCACAAGTATTGGCCCTCCCTGGTGGTGCAGCAGGTTAAAGCACAGCATTGCTAGCCACAGCCACTTCAGCACGAGTTCAGTCCCAGCCCTGGAGGTGACCCACATGGTACAGCAGACTCTCCTGCTTTCCCTTCTCTCCTGCTGATCCTCTCAGCAGTGTACTTTGTCAATTTGCCTATTCTATTCCCCACTCTGTCTCTGGTGAATCCTCTCAACCCCTGCACCTCTGGCCTGTACTGCAGTTCTATATGCATAAATAAATAAATCTTAAAAGACCCTCCTTAAAAAAAAAATAGTCACAAGTGCCTTTTTAAGTCACATTTGACTTAAAATGACCACATTTTTGAAGTCACAAGTTCTTTCCAAGCAACATTCCTCTTGTTAGTTAGTAGTGCTGACCTGTAACACCAGCCAAACCTGTGAGTGTAGGGCAAGCTGCTACTCCCTCTGAAGCACTGAGGCTCTGGAATGTACTTAGAAAACTACTGACTGAATGACACAACTTTCAACATTTTTCTAGTTCAAACATGAGAAACAGCAAAAGTTAACCATGCTCAAATTCTTAATGTCCACCAGTGGGCAAACTAGGAATTTTCTCACATTTGAATTTTTATTTATTTAAAGCAGGAACACATACACATTATTCTAATAACAATGCTTATCTACAACCCTACAACCCGGAGGCACCATTCTGTTTGCTATTACTAGTTTCTTCCCTTGACCACTTTCTAAAAATTAAAGTTTTTTTTTTTCTGTATCTTTTGCTGAAACGCATATTGGCAGAAAATACAAATTTAAATTGTATTTAATTACAGTTCCCACAAAGGCCCACATGGAGGTTATGTCCTGTTAGTTGTCCTACTGAGAGAGTTAGTGCCAAAGCAGGGGCTGAAAGCTAGTCCTGATTTATGAGGGAAATCTACAGGGTGGGAGCGCCTTAGAGCAAAGGGTGTAATTGTTGAGCTTGCTGATTGGAGAGATAAAGGAAGATAGAAGACACACCTCTAGTTACACAATAGTTTTCTAGTACATTTAAACTGAGGCTGTTTCACCCACTGTCAAGGAAACAAATTGCTTAACCTTAACCTGTGCAATAATTTCTCCCACACATAAATGCCCTTTTACTATCAAATCAGTTCTCTCCTACAAACTTCAGCCCACAGCCCACTGTCCCTTGTCTCCAAGGCTTCTGCCCACTTATCTCTCTCCTCCTCCATCATGCCTTTCTGCTGATGAACACGGTTCTCACTGTGTGTTACTGGCCACTCATTTCATGTAACATTGTTAATCATATAATTTATAGGATAATTATAGTTTAGGCTGTGTGCACTTTTTTTTTTAACTAAAAAGAAATAACCAAACTTTAAACATCTTTTAAACATTGGTTACCAAGATGAATCATTCTGCTTCTGGGTTAATCCTAGCTCCCTTGTTTCTCTTTTATACTAGTTAAAAATCTGAAGGACAGAACGAGTGAGTGATATACTTACATCTTCACTTTCTTTGATGCTTTTTTAAGGATAAGCAATGCATATTTAATTTTTTTTCTTAGAGAAAGCTGATGAATCTATTAATGTGTTATATGTTTGTTTACTTCGTTTTTTGAGTAAAATCTCCTATGCCATAAACAATGCTGACATGTTATATACACTATTTTAATGTAAAACTTAATGTGACTACTCCATGAGATCATCTATTTTAAGCACATTTATGTATGGGAAAATTAAGCATAGAATAACTAACTGGATTGAATCAACATCCTACAAGTAGCATTTAAATTGTGTTAGTCTGACTCTAATGTCTGCATTTACCCACTGCATCATGGTGCTTTCTTTGACAACTCATTTATTTTGAGGTTGCTAAGTTTAGGTGAGAGTTCAGAAAGGCCATGAACTTGGCAGAGAGAAGTCAGCACAGTGCTATTTAAGTGTTGAGACCCACTGGTCATGTGAACACAGATCATTTGCTTCCTTGCTCAGAGCTTCCTTTCTCTCAAGAAAGAAGTGAATCAGCCTATCTGCAAGATTTCTTCCTGTGTGCTATTTGATAGAAAATATTAGCTTAGATTCCAGCAATTGTATACTACAAGTATCAAGAACTAAAGCAGTACACAAATCTTAGGTATTCAATTTCATGATTATTAGAAACCGAAGCAAAAACCAGAAGATTTTCATTGCCCCTAACAACCTTCCTCTTGCTCCTTTCCAATTGATTACCTAGAAAGCCATTTTCCTATTTCTACCTCTTGATGTTAGTTTTACCTGTGTTTAGATTTCACATAAATGGAAGGATACAGTATTTATTCATTTGTATATTGTTAGTTATGCTTATTATGTTAAATTATTGTATTTGGAGTTCACATATGTTGTTAAATGAATTAGTAATTCATTCTTACATATTGTTCAGTAATATCTGATTGTATAAATACACTATTGTATAGGTATAAATTTGTTTTTCCTTTTCCTGATGGATAGAGATCAGATTGTTCTAGTTTAAGTGCTTATGAATAAAGCTATTATGAATAATGCCAAAAAATTAAAAAGAAAATATGTGAATTCAAATTTCCACATGTTGACAAACCCAAGCAATGTTAAGATAGTGGGAAGACAACAATTAAAGTAACAATAAGCAGAAAAAACGTGTGAGGTTCTGCATGCACCTTCCTGTGCTGCTTTGCTAGATAATACCACCCACATCTCCAGGCAAGTTCTGAGAGTGAAGCACAAGATAACATCATGGGACTGCACTGATACAAATAGCCAAAGATGTTTCACTTATTATTTCACCTCAAGATATTTTTGTGCTACCTTTGATTTAGCTCTCTTTACTCCTGCTTAGTGTCCTCATTTTGGATTGCAATGAAGCCTAGATAACATACATCCCAAACAAATCAAGAACAAAGGCTCTTTTTTAAATGTTGTAACCATTTAACTGGGGAACATGGCTGAGTCAGTGCAGCAACTGCCAATACCGGGGGCTGAAGTAGCAACTACTGCTTAAGGACTGGCTGCTCTTGCCAGATTCTCTTAACCGTGATGTTGTGGGGAGGTGGTTGATATAAAGCCAGACAAGTTTTGCAAGTTGACATGGCACTCGATAAGGTACAGATCTGATAGCCTGCAAGAAAGGAAAACAGTTTGAATATGAAACTCCTTATTTTTCTTGCTGCGATTACAAGGATCTTTCCCAGGTGAGAAGAGTAGAATGGAATACTGTGAGTAATAGGATGATCAGAAAATTACAAGGGGTTATTTACACAGCTATGGCAGTGCATTCCAGAGAGAGGGGAGAGAACCAAAATTAGGTAACAACAATTCAATTTAATAAGAATATATTTTTTAATGGGCATAAAAGTTCTTTTTCATAAATTAAGTCTTTGGATATAAAGATAAACTACATAGAGAGGAGAACAAGGAAGAAGAATCAAAGATGTCTCTGTAGCTCTTGCTCCGGAAAACTGAATAGGCCAGTGGTGGCACATTGGGTAAGAATGGGCAGGCAGGAGGAGGAGCAGGTCAGATGGACCCGGGAGATTTCAGTTTGATGATATGTTGAGTTTACTGTAGCTGAAGATTTTGCAAGGCAGAGATATCAACTGGGAGAGAAGCATTAACTGGCAATAGCAAATTTTGGAGTGATCAACCGATAGGGAAGCAGAGCTACAGGTGTGAAGAACACCCTCCAGAGTGCAGTGAGGCAAGAGAAGGATCTGAGGAACATCAGCAGTGGGTGGATAGAGGAGCAGAATCTGAGAAGCAAAACTCCTGTGAAGAGATACGTAGGAGGTAGAAGGAAATGTGTAACAGAAGACAAGGGTCAAGAGAGCTTCAAGAAGGTGAAATCCTTCAAGAAAGATAAAGAAATGTCCAGAATAGAAAGCTGAGTCACATAAGAATAGTCTTCAGCAATTTTGCAATGCTTCCTGTGATTAAACCTATTTAAATACGTTAAAGTAACATGACATATGGTGCAATAGAAAGATAATCGACTTTCTTCAGTGACTTTGGGTAAGTTTCTTAACTGCTTAAGAGTGTCATAGTTAATTTTGTAAACTTGGAGACATTTAGCTTTTTTTAAAAAAAATATTATTTATTTATTCATACAGCACTGGGTACAAGTCAGAGGTGCAGGGGCAGTGAGAAGCTTCACCAGAGACAGAATGGGGAGCAGATCAGGCAGACTGATGACATACACTGCTGAGGGGAGCAGTGGGAAGGTCAAGAGAGGCCTGCCACACCATGTGGGTCACTTCCCAGGACAGGGATCAAACTCAAACTGAAGTGTCTACTGCTAGCTTGCAGTACTGCATCTTAACTCATTGTGCCACCACGGAGGGCCCAGCAGTTATCTTTTATGTTTAGCAGACTGCAAGAATATGCAGAGCTATGCAAATATTTTAAATTTCTTTTGAATTGGAGAACCACATCAATATCTTGATGAACTGTGTGTGTGTGTGTGTGTGTGTGTGTGTGAATGTGTCTGACTTAAGAAGTTTTCTTATACAAATCATCTTATGAATATATGAGTTCTCTGAAATATTATTTGCAGCATATGTACTGTCCAATATACCCTTAATACTTAAGAAAACCTTTCCACAATGACAACCATCATTAGAATAATCTAAACTGTAAAACAAAAGTTTAATTTCTGGAATGTACAAAGAAAGTTAAAATCGGCTTTTCACAACCTAAGCAAATACTTGGCAGCAAGTATTTCCATTCAGAAAGAGAAGAGTATACACTGTGAAGACTTCTGGAAAAGAAGTGCTCTCCCATTCAAAAGAGAAAATCTTGTGCAGATGTTTTTAGAATTCAGTCCAATTAAAGTTTTGCTCATTTAAGTTCTCCACCTCTAACACTTGATTAAGGTGAAATGCTGTGGTCCCTGGCAACTCTGCATAGTACGCCTTAAAAGCAATGTATTTCTTAAAATCCTATTTCTTACCTATAACAAAAATATCACCCACCTCTCTTGTATAAGCTAGATGCTAAATTGGCCATGAAGATCTTGGCAGCATTTGCTGAAGATCTTGGTGAAACAAGTGCTGGAAGCTGTTTACTAATTACTTGTGTTCTTGATTATAGGCAAGAATAGAATGCACTCAGATTATGCAAATACTGATTCTTGTACCCAAGCAATGTACAGCATCTTATATCCCACAATTTAACTTACAAGGTGATGGGGTCTAAAGGTTACATTTATTATTTTCTCACCATCCTTACAGCTTTCTACTCAAACCATCTGGAAAAAATTTGAAATTGTGTCTTGTTTATGCCAAAGGCTCAAAGTAGTTTAAATCTCCATAGTATCAGAGCAAGATATTTGAATTAAGGCCTTAATTCTGGTCTCTTGTTAAAATATCCTTTCCTTGGTGATGGGTTATAACACAGATGGTCCCAAGAGGTAATAAAAACTCAAAAGAAAAGGCAAAGTTTGAAATAACAGGTAACTAGGATTCTATATCCAAACTATGCTCTATTCTAGCAAGAAAGAAAGGGAGAAGGAAAGAAAGGAAGGGAGGGAAGAAATAAGGGAGGAAGAAAATGAAAAAAGGAAATGAAATTTCAGGAAAGCTGAGATTAATTAGTAGATTTGAAGAATCCATATAACCACCAATGATTTAGACACAATTAAAAACCATGATTGTGTATTTTGGAGCACTATGAATACTTTGTAGGACCTCCTTAATATGGGGCATGTTAGTCCATCATATCATATGACAATACTTCAGGAAATTCAACTGTCACTCTAATTCTTAGGAGTTACTGAGAAATTCCTCTGTGTTAGGTAGTATGTCATGTGTTGTAGATATTGAAATCACCCACACGTTTGCTGCAGCGATGCACCATTTATGTTAGTTATTCTGTAGGATGGGCATCTGAAGGAAGGAAAGTATGATAAGGAATCTGAAAGTTCTTGTGATGGGTAACTCACAGTTAGTTAGGTGTGTCCCATCCCAGGTAATCAACTCTTCTAAAAGAAGGAATTATTCACTGAAATGCAAAAGCTTCGAGAATGTGAATGCTTTCGAGATAACAAAGTGAGATTTATGTAAGGAAAGGTAGATATTTTATGTTTATCATGCTTTCCTCTGGGAACGCCTAAGTGTCCATATGTGATTCCCATTTTCAAATGAGCAGACTGATTCAGTGATTGTGAATAGCTTGTTCAAATTCCCATAGTTATGAGTGGTTGGATCAACCACAATTCTTGATTAAGTGACAGGAAGCTTGTTATAAAATATACTAGGAGTTAAAAAACTCTAGGAGGGAAAAAGTTATAGAAAAAGGAAAAGGGCAAGTGGACCTCAAGGATGATTAGGATTAAGTTCTAGTGTTGCTGGGAGTCCCTCTCTCTCCCCCAAATCCTATTACTTCTTGCTTCATTCTTCTAAAACTCTGTCCTTGAAAAAAGCAGCCACTGTCACACCAAGTTTGCAATTCCAAAACTTCTAGTTTTCAAGTTGAGAGATTTTGAGAAATGCAGTGATTATTTTAATCTGAGCTAGGTCCCCATCCTTATACCAATCAATGATCCCAGGTATGAGATGACAAGTAATAAGTGGGTCACTTGAGTCAGGAGCCCAAGTGATAGTATGGATCTTTAAGGACATAGAAGCTTCTTTTCAAACTGTTCTGAGCTGAAAGTGATGAGTTGCTAATTATAATTATTTTGTATTACCTGTTGTTGCTTTCAAAGATTAGGATCAGATTTGTAGCCATCAAGAATTTAATATTTCACTGGGGTAATAAAAAAGAAGATTCCTGGCCCTTCCTGGTGGCGCAACAAGTTAAAGTGCAGCACTGTAGGTCAACTGCAGCCCCTTCAGTGCGAGTTCAATCCCTGGCCCCAGAGGTGACCCATGTGGCAAGGCAGACCTCTCCGGACCCGCCTGCTGTTCCCCTCAGTAGTGTACTTCATCAATCTGCCTGTTAGGCTCCGCACTCTGTCTTTGATGAATCCTCTCATAGCGGCTGGACTTCTGACCTGTACTCCTGTTCTGTATGCATAAATTTTTAAAAAATAAAAAAAAAGATTTCCTAAGTTCAATTTCTTGCTCTATCACTTACTAGATATTAATTGCTTTCTGCTACCTAGGTTCTTTGGTAAAACTGCAGTAATAATATTATTTATTTCATAGAGAGTTTGAAATCTGGAAACTCTAGAATTGAATTTAGTTTCTTTCCCTAAAACAGACACTTGCTCACAGTTAATGGTACCTTCGATTCCTCAAGTCTCTAGAGCCAAAATCTCAGACTTCCTTTTGAAACATCCTGTGTTACATGCTCTGTCTTCAAACAGTGCACTAAAGTTACTTCTTTCAAAATGTCTTTTATAGCAATCTCCATTTCTCCCTTCCACCCACCCCGTCATAAAAGCCACATCAGCATTGATCTGGATTACAGCTATAATCTCCTAACTGGGCTCTTGCCTTAGAAAGTCAAGATTTTTGACCTGTATTTTTGGCAGAGTTACCAAGTAAGTCTTTCATTCTCTTTGAAATAAGTCTCCAACTCAAATATCTGACTAACACAAAATTATATCTGCTATTCTACATTATTTTATTTTTGTTTTCTTGAAATTCTTAATTCTACATTAAAATCTAAATAAGTGTTGGAGAAATAAGAAAAATATAAATATGCATGCGTAAATATTCTATACTTAAGTTTATTTTCATAAAATAGCATGTATCATATTAAACATTTTATATTTTTAAATTTTTATAAACCATTAAATATAGTTTTATATTTGATATGATTTATTCCAAATTATTTATTTCAAGAACAAATAATAAATGATTTACCTTTTATTAAGTTGCAAGTTTATTTTTGTCAAATTTTATTTTGGTTTATATAAATGAGATTGATTTGAAATATTAGGTTTGTGGGAAGGAGTAATGGGATGTTGAAAGCAAAAGAAGTATATCCAATTGTGAATTTGCTTAAGGAAAAGCTAATTCTACTTATACATTCTACTTATACATTCTACTTATACATTTTACTTATACATTCTACTTATACATTCTACTTATACATTGGATGGGACAGAATGTTTGACTGAAGACTCAGCACGTCATAAGAATCACCAGAGCCCTCCCTGGTGGCGCAGTGGGTTAAAGCAGAGCACTAAGAAGCTAAAGCAACTTCAGCTGGAGTTCAATCCCTGTCCTAGAGATGACCCACATGGCATGGCAGACCTCTCCTGACCCGCCCGCTGCTCCCCTCAGCAGTGTACTTGGTCAGTTAGCCTGTTCTGCTCCCTACTCTGTCTCTGGTGAATCCTCTCATCGCCCCTGCACCTCTGGCCTGTACCCCAGTTCTGTATGCATAAATAAATCTTAACAAAAAAAAATTACCAAATGGAAAAAGATCACCACATCATTTGTTTGGTTTTCCATTCTATTTTTTTTTATAAAAAGAAGACATATCTAAAACTATTTTTGAAAGCATGTATATGTTTTATTTTATTGAGCTAACATCCATTTACTGTATTATATAGGTTTCAGGAGTACAGTTTCTCTTCTCAGCTCCTGTATATATCATATCACCAAATGTCCAGTCACCATCCATCACCAATTAATTAACCCCCTCTATCGATTCTCTCTCTCTTTCTTCCCTTCTGGTAACCACCATTCTGTTGTCAAAGTTTAAGGATTTGTTTGTTTTGTTTTGTACTTTTCCTTAATCAACAAATGAGTGAAATCATATGACATTTGTCTCTTTCCTTCTGACTTATTTCACTAAGCACAATCTCCTCAAGGTTTATGCATGCTGCTTCAAATGGCAAGATTTCATCTTTTATGGCTGAGTAGTATTCCATTGTGTGTATATAAAATCTATTCATCCATCATCAGGTACTTGTGTTGTTTTCATAATTTGGATATTGTGAATAATGCTATAAAAAACATAGTAGAGCATATATTTTTCTATATATTTAATATTCTCATATTCTTTGGGTAAATGCCCAAAAGTAGAATTGCCAGATCATATAGTAGCTCTATATTTAATTTTATGATGAAAATACACAGTTATTTATTTATTTATGCTTACAGAACTGGGTAAAGGCCAGAGGTATGGTGGGTGAGAGGATTCACCAGAGACAGAGTGGGAGCAGAACAGGAAGACTGACAAAGTACCCTGCTGAGGGGAGCAGCAGGCAGGTCAGAAGAGGTCTGCCACGCCATGTGGGTCAGTTCCCTGGCAGGGGATAGAACTCATGCTGCAGTGGCTTCAGAGAGCTTCATAATGCGGTGCTTTAACCCATTGCACCACCAGGGAGACCCCAAACATACACAGTTCTCAATAGCAGTTGCAATAACTCACATTCCCACCAACAGCGCCTACCAGTTTGTTCATTTTCTATAGCCTTCCCCACACTAATAATCCCTTGACTTTTTGATAATAGCCATTCAAATCAGTGTAAGATGAAATCTTACTGTGGTTTTTATTTGCATTTCTGTAATGATAAGTGATGTAGAAAATTTTCTCATGTGTCTATTTGCCATCTCCTGTTTCTTTGTTAAAATGCCAATTTAGGTCCTCTGCCAATTTTTTAATTAGGCTGTATGTTATGTTCTTGAGTTGAGTGATTTGTTTATGTACTTTGGACATTAACCTCTTGTCTGATATAGTTTTACAAATACCTCCTGCCTTTTAAAAAAAATTATTTATTTATGCACACAGAACTGGGGTGTGGGCCAGAGGTGCAGCTTGGAGGTGGGTGAGAGGACAGAGTAGGACGTAGAACAGGCAGATCTCCTGAAACACATTGCTGAGGAGAGCAGTGGGTGGGACAGGAGAGATCTGCTGCACCACGTGGTCAGCTCCCTGACCAGGGAATCGAACTTCTCGTTGTCATGGTTCTGGGTAACTTCACAGTGCTGGACCTTAATCCCTTGCATCACAGGGAAGCCCTTCATTATTTTCCTAATGCTGGAAAATCTGGATAAATATATATAAGAAAACAGAACTTTGAGTTTTGAATTTTGAAGGGCAATAAAATGGGTTTCTTTAGTAAAAAGGAAGGAAGATAATTAACTTTTGAGGCAGTGAGATTTCAAAATGTGATTAGGAAGATTGTCTAGATATTAAAATATCTCTAGCACTAATCTAGAACATATAACACAAGTATGTATTTAGGCTCAAAATTACTCTTAAGTGGTGTCAGTGTGGGTTTGTAAGCTATAAACACAAGTCACACATATCACTTGACTTCTCTAGTGTTTCAAGATAGTGTATTTCTCTAACTTTTGTTGTAAGGTGTATAGCATCCTCTAAAATACGTGAGGTGTTCAAGAAACATTTATGCTTTCATGTGCTTATTAGGATTTCTCTTTTTATAGTAAATATGTAACTGAATTCAAGACTTGTTAATATTAAGTAATGTGGAATTCTAAGATGAATAAAAAAAACTGCTAAGAAGTGTGCTATATTCTCTTTGGTATAGGTCACTGTCAATGCCGTAGGGTGTAAAAAGGACTAATTTCATAAATACCTTGCGAAACTGAATTTTTAAATACTATATTTGTTTTAAAAATAGCAGTACACTGTATGTTAGGTAGTCTGTGAGGATGAATGAAGAATCAGACAACAGAGAAAGAAAAATGATACTGCGGGCAAGAAGAGTGAGGGAACAGAAGTAAGGGGTGAGAGAAAGTATACTAGGGGAAGACAAGTATTTATTCATTAACTGTTACTGTCACCGTTTTGCATACATTTGGACCTGAAACTTCTAGTCTATGGAATCTTCAAGGTAGAACTTATTAATTCAGTTCTTCCAAATAATAAAAAGTATCATTAAAATGGCAACTTGGAGAAGGTAACAGATCTGTGTGCTGGGGAAGTTTAGAAGAACTGGAAAGTCAGCATTCAATGAATGTGCTCAGAGGGGGAAAAGTAAACTCAAGGAACAGTTCACATTAATTGCACAATCCATATACAGATAATTAGATCTTTATATTTAAAGACTTATATTTAGTTATACACACCCACCCAGGTGATTCTAGAACCCTAAATCATTTTATCTGTCTAGTGATGCTGGCAATAGATTTAAATTATAGCTGAGGGAGTCTGTTCCAGAAGTCATAAAAGGTTTTAAGGATCTACAATTAAACCAAAATAGATATCATTTTACTAGTATGTCCTAGGTGTGGTCCTGACCTCTGGCAAGGAAACAGACGCCAAGTACCTCCCTGTGAGAATAGGTTGAATACTTTCTTGTATGATACAGGCATGTTTGGAAAATTAATAAGATGCTATCTATATGGAATTTGAACTCTTAAGCTAGGCCAAAACAATCTGTGTTAACACTCTGTGACTCACTCAATAGTTATATCCAATTCTGCCATGATGAGACTCTGGAATCTCAACCACAAGAAGAATGAAACTGAGGGCATGAATTTGGTGAATGAAGCTAATCTTCCATTATAGTTCTTATCCATCTTTTCCAGAGAGAGCCTGTCAAAGATGATTGTTTCACCACAGTCAAACATTCCACAATCTCTATTCACCTCTTTCCCTACTCTCCCTCCCCTAAAGCACAAAAGATCTAGGCACAGACAGAACATCTGCCATTGCTGCAGAAGATAGAGCCTTCTGAATGCAACCAATCACAATATAGCAGCCAAGTGGCTGGAAGCACCAAGAAAATTGCAGGCAAGCACACAGGACACTGAGGGCAGCCTGTGAACGTGCTTGGCAGTTAGAGTTTTGCAATCAGCTTTAAAAAAAAAATGCAGCTCTTCATTTGAACTATGACTTTGCTGAGACTCCAAATATTCACTTTCTCTCACCTGGTGGAAGTGGGAGTTAGCTAGCCCACATTTCTTAAGAATCTCACACTCCACTTCCCTTTACAAATGGGGGTTCTCAAAAATGGGGGGTGGGGAAGAAAGTGCATGGGATTATGGTGATGGCACACGGGTGACTTGGTGATGGGAAACCCGCGGGGATTACAATTGAGATGGAAAAAAAAATGTACAAAATGATGTAAAAATAAACTGTTGTAAAAAAAAATAGGGGTTCTCATAAAATTAAATATAGCAAACCTGATTACAGTATGTCAGAATTTGAGAATTTGAGATTTAACAATCATTTGTGCAAACATGTTTTCTTGCATTCAGTCATACACCATTTATGCACCTGTTTTATGCCAGACTCTGAATTAGATGTTGGGGAAACAGAAATATATAAATTCTCATCCTCACAATGCTCATATTCTAGCAAGGGAAACACATTAGTAAACAGATAAGAATAACACAAAATGGTCATGGGAATGTCACAGGTCCATCATGATGCTCTGGGAAGATAAGAGAAGGGTAACCAGGTCACCCTGTGATGATATAATACACACATGTGCATGTGCATATATGCAGGAAGGAGGTAGGGACAGAATTAGGGAGAAGGGCAATTCAAATTAGACTTTCAGACCTCACAATTTTCTAGTTGTGCTATCAAAAACAAACAGGAGTTAGTCAATTAGAGAAGGGCATAAAAAATGTGCATGGTTGAGAATCTGTGTGGGGAGTGCTTAGGGGTGTGAGAAAGCAGTTTCAGGATCTTCCAAGTGGTTCCAAATGACTAAAACATTCAGCATATTTGGAGCTGATTGAGAAACAAAAGCAAAGAAAAAAGAAAAGAACATGAGGTTCTTGTACGCAATGATAAATAGTTTGGATTTTTAAATCACCTATGCTATGGAGCCAGGTAGGGCTTTTCAATCAATCATTCAAACGTCATTCTAGTAATGCAGAAGTAAGTTGGATTCACTGCCAGTGGAAGCAATAACCAATTAGGAGACTAGAATCTTAATCCAGGTAAGAGAAATATAGCTGAGGTATTTGTAGTTGAATAGCAAGGGAGAGGAAAGATTTGAAATATATAAAAAATGATGCAAGTAGATAATTTTGGAAAAGGAGCAACTAAAATGACTATCCTATTTATGCTTTGGACAGCAGATTGAAGTTTTGCCTTTAGTTGAGATGCTAAAGATGGTAAAGAATGAAATTTGTGGAATGAAAATAATAAAGCAGAAAATAGGAATTAGTAGACACATGGAGTACATGTAAGTTGAGATTTCTGTACCTCAGAGATGTAACTTGGAGATTACCAATATCCAGATATACTAAAAACAGGTGTATAGGAAAGGCTACAGAAGTAAAATAAATGGAGTAAATAGAGAAAAAAAGAGTAGGAAGAAACCATAGAAAAATAAGGCATGGATGATATATGTTGAACATTAAAAAGTAAAATCAGAGCAGGAGAAGACCCAAAATCAAGCAGTATTTACAGATGCCAAGGAAATTCCTTCATGGTGGTAGTGGTTTACAATATCCACTGTTGCCAGTGTGTCAAGCAAGACTGCAATAGTATGAGTTGAGATGTAAACATGAAACTTAGTAGATATTGGTGGAGAGATAAAGGTAGTAAGTTGTAGATCCTTGTAAGAAGCACCTATTTTTGATTTACAAGCCTTGTTATATTTTATTGTTCATAAACAGTTAACTACAATGCAAAAAAGAATTAGCAACTGCAAAGTAACTTTTTAATGAGCATTGGAATATTGTTCTATTGACCCAAGAAATTTGATACAAAAGATGTAGGAGACTACCTTTAAGATTATCTTTCATAATCCCCCACCTCCTGGTCTTCATGCCCTGTGAAATTCCCTGTCCTTGAATATGGAGAGAATTAGAGAATTGCTTTTAGAGAACATAATACAACAGAGCTGATGGCATGCTGTGGCTGAGATTAGGTACTGAAGGCTGTGGGATTATTCTCTCTCCCCCTGTCAGCTCTTGTTCGGGGTCAAGTGAACTTTCATGTTATGAAGTCCACGTGGCAAGGAACTGGTATCTCCAGACAGCAGCCAACAAGGACCTGAGGCCTGCCAACAGCCACAAGACTGAGTCTTGGGAATGACTCTGAGGGCTGTCAAAAGTCATACAAATGAATTTGGAAGTGTATCCTTCTTAAAATAAGTCATGAGATGACTGTAGCCTTAGCTAACAACACCAATGACACTTTGTAAGAAATCCTGAATCAGAGCAGTGCAGCTAAGTTACATCCAGATTCCTGACATGGAGATAAAAGTGTGTGTTGTTTTAAGTCACTAAGCTTTGGTGCTATAGGGCAATAAGTAACTAATACAGGATAAGCATCAGCTACTTAAGTTCATCACAGTGTGTTTTTCTTCTTAAAATATGCCTTTAGCTATAATGTCAAAGGTAAAAGATTGTATTTAAAAAATTGGGATTTTTTTTTTTTTTTTAGGAATGGTTAGTCAATTTTTTAAATACAAAGTAACAACTCTCCTGCTTAACTAAAAATCAACAGCAATTTTGGAGTTTTTAGAATTTCTTAACATTACGGTCACGTATGAGCACAATTCATAATGGAAGGTTTGAGAAGGAAAAGAGGTCATCTTGGTGCATTCATTCCCTGCCAGCCAGGAACAGAACTAGGCTGTTATCTCCCTGTTCTCCTAGTGATTAATTCATCACATCTGTCTTTCCTACACCATACCTTCCTCAGCTGGCATCTTGTGCTTTCTGTTTACTAGACTCAGAAATGCCATGTCTCCTAATCCTCCAATCCTCATGTATAATCCTGTGCTCAACTCAAATGTTTCTTGATTGTATTGGATGTTATCACATCCTATTGACTGCCTGGAGTTTGCTGTTATCTCTAGAGGGTGTTCATCCTTTTGTAATTAACAGCTTATTTGATTCAATGGTAACCGAGGTCAGACTGTGTGTATTTTACCATTCAGAGTTTGCAGGGGTATTTGCCCTCCCCTTTGATATCTTTATTTTAATTACTTCTGAGATTTGTGTCTGAATCTGTAGGATGTGGAGTGTGAGTTATTTTTAAATATTTCACTTCTTTTTAATATAGTTTGTGCACAGTTCACTCACTTCTGAAAGACTCCATGCCAGGTTCATTAAGCATTTGATTCCTTTACTTATTTTTATTTATTTTTTATTTTGGGTTCAGCTCCATTTTTCTTTAGTCTTACCAACAATTTTTTAGTTTGCATATTTTGATACACACATCACAGAGGGCTAGGTGGCTCTCTCCCAAGTGGAAATTAAAATAACTATATGGAGCTAAAGATCAAACATATTTTTATGAGCAGTAGACATCCTGCTTCTAGTTTCTGAAACACAAAATGTAATATGAATAAATCTGATTGGCTTCTTTAATGTTTACCAAGACTTTTGGCAGTTACCCAATGAATCTTGTAGATTAGTGAACACAAAAACCTTCCTTTTAGGGACAAATGATGCAAGTTGCTTGAAATTTTGAAAAAGAAAAAAAAGGAAGGCTAGTGCTTTATATATTACTGTGGGAATCAGTTATTTTAAGATAATATTTTTTTATCAAAGGCTTGCAATAAAGGTTCAAGACAAATCAATATTATGGGAATATTTGCAGCAACTAAATATTTGTAGCACCAAATAAAGAACTAAGAGCTTTGGTTTTTTTCTGTGGATAGCTAGTTAAATGTGCTTGCAATTTATTGCAATAAGAGTGTCAAATTTTACTTTCAATCAGTTTGGTTTTGGTATTTGGTTAGGATCATCCTGATTATTCCAATATGAGTATATAGACTCATAAATGGGCACAATACGCTTAAAATCAATTCATATGATTATTCTAGATCTTTAAGCAGGGTCTAGAGCACAGGCATTTCAAATTGGTAATGGGTACAAATCAGGAAATTGTACATCAAAACCACAATCATATGCCTCCTCCTACCTATGAGAATGACCCATATTAAAAAAAAAAAAATCATCTCTGGCCCTCCCTGGTGGTGCAGCGGGTTAGCACTGAGAAGCTAGGGCCACTGCCACATGAGTTCAATTCCCGCCTGCCCCGGAGGTGACCACATGGCGTGGCAGACCTCTCCTGACCCTCCCGCTGCTCCCCTCAGCGGTGTATTTCATCGATCTGCCTGTTCTGCTCCCCACTCTGTCTCTGGTGAGGCCTCTCACCACCCCTGAGCCTCTGGCCTGTACCCCAGTTCTGTATGTACAAATAAATAAATCTAAAAAATGCTGTAGAGGATGTGGACCTAAAGGAATCCTCTTACAGTGCCAGTGGGAATCAAATCGGTCCAGCCACTATGGGAGCCTGTGTGGAATTCCCTCAAAACACTAAAAGCAGATCTACCGTATGATCCAGTGATTCTACTACTAGGCATCTACCCAGAGAACACAACCAAGCTAATTCAAAGGGAAACTTGCACCCCTATGTTTACTGCAACACTATTACAACAGCTAAGCTATGGAAATAACCTAAATGCCCCTAACATGAAATAATATCTGTAATCAAAAAAGATAAACTTGTGCCATTTATGGCAACATGGATGAAGCTGAAGGGATTATGCCAAGTGAAATAAATCAGAAGGAAAAAGATAAACATCAGATGGTTTCAGTATATGTGGAATACAGAGAAACCAAACAAAGGTTTAGGAAAAAGACAAGACTTGCAAGCTGACCATAGATCTGAGGCATACAGTGGGGGGATTAAAGGGGTTAAAGTGGGGTGAAAAAACTAAAGGACTCTGGGCCCTGTGTGCTGCAGTGGGGGAAGAACTACTGGGCTGCACTAAGGGGAGGAATCAAACATGGTACAAAAATTAATAATGATGTAAGAAAATAATTAAGACAAAAACTGGTGATGGGGAAACCCAGGTAGTGAAAACATGAAAGAAAGGAGCAAGACTAAATTTCCAAAGCCAGGGAAGGCCATGTCATGACCTAGGGAGTCAAGCAAGTAATGAAAAGTGGACTGCACAGCCCAGAACATCATGCAGGTACACTGCTGACATATCTCCCCAGTACAACTGAGATGAGGATAGTGCAATGAAATTTGCATCGACATTTTTATTTGGTAACTTACTGTTTACTAACCTTCTGGGCAGCTGAGAAGTTCTACAGAGAGTTGCCCAAATGACTCATGTTTCCATAATATCAATGTGACAATAGCAGACACCTTTTTATGTAGAAATTAAGCTAAAAGTCAGACAAGTAATTTTTCTTATTCCCACTAGTTTCCTGATGCTAACATTTTACAGTAGTTGAATTATATGAAAATCAATTAAAATGTCGCCATAATTAAACAGTGTGGGACTGACATATCAAATAATGGAACACATAAGAAAGTCCAGAAATAAACCAAAGATTACGAAGGAATTTAATAAATGATAGAAGATCCATCTTGGATCAAAGAGGAGATAAACTATGTTTTAAATGGTTTTGAAAAACTTAGGTAGAATAATAAATATGTATAGAATATTTTCAGCTGTTATGTTAAATGGAGAAATCTCATATCCACAGTTTAAACTATGAAGAATTTCAGATTGTTTACAAGGAAGAACTTCTGAGAGCAGCCAGGTCAAGGCTTTCCTTTACACACCAGAAAGCACGGAAACAACATAGCTTGCCCAAGATAATGAAGCGGCACTGACAGGTCCAGCGTGTAGCTCTAGACTCTGTTATTGGCTTCGTGGATGCCAAGCCTGGTGGGGCATTCTATGAACCACATAATTTCAATGACAACCGTAGAGCGAGAACTGCAAGACTCTGAATTTGGCAACATAGAAAGCAAGCAAGAAGAACATACCTAGATCTGCACTTCCCAAAATAAGTCCCTTAAAGTATCAGCCTAACGGGAATTTTATAGGCAAATAGATTTGTGCAAATGCTACATTCCTTTCTCAGAGGATCAGGGCAAATAACAATTCTCCAAAGTCCTGCAATAGGGAAGACTTTTTAACTATATTTCACTTTATTTAACAGCATTTCAAAATGTTTCCTTTTCCTATGATATCTATTAACAGTGAAGAGCAGAACATACTGTAAGAAACTGTTTTAAATTTAGGGTTTTTTTTTTAAAAAAAAAAAAAGCTGTCCCCAATCAGCAGAAAAATAGGGGGTTAAGATTCTTTTTTTCCCCAGATTCCTTGGGTAATTGCCACAATTCTCCACTCTACTTTGTAGTTTTAGGTCTATAATTAGGTGTGTGTCTGTGCCTCTCCCAATATCTTGTGGCTGAGTCACTGATGCCTGCCACCTGCAGACTAGAACCTACTCAAGTACTGATGTGAGCCTGCAAAAGATGGTAAAGTGTTAGCAACCCAGCCCTCCAGATATGGAATGCAGCCAGTCACATTGATATTGATCTCAGTAAGTCACAGATAAATAATATGTTAATATTAGCTAATATGAAGTCATTTTAGGGTTTTCCCCTCCATTTGGTGTCTGGTATGAATTCTATCTAGAATCACAGACCACATGTTCGAGACCTCTTTTTTCTAGCACTACAATCCCCCATCAGTGTTCTTTACACATTCCTTAACTTCTTTTCTGACATTGGCTGGCCTCTGAAAATAAACGAATGAGTATTATTATTATTGTTGCTGGTATTACTATCATCACTCTACCTAGTTATAAATATTTTGTCACTCTCAACAGATGACCCATATTAATTAAAGAAATATCTTTCAATTCATATCCCTTCCAACCTATTTTATGAATTAGCCTATTTTGCACATTTTAATTAAATGAAGCTGTATGTCACATGACAAGTCTGTCTGCCTTTCTCATTTAGCATAATATCTTAAGGGTCATCCATATTACAAGGCATATTGTTGCATTCTATCTTTTTTATGGCCAAATAATATTCCAATGCATACCACATTTTGCTTAACCATTCATTAATTGATAAACATTTGCCTTGTGTCTACCTTTTGTCTACTATAAATAGTGATTCTATGAATAGTGTGTAAAGGTTTTTTTTTAATGTCTTCAGTTCTTTTGTGCATATTTAATTGTAAGGGGTTATATGGGAATGAGGGATAAAAGCCAGAGCACAGAGGATTTTAGGGGAGAGAAACTATACTGTATAGTCTATAGTGGTGAGTATTTGTCAAAACTCATCGAAATTATGTATCAAGAGTGACTCCTGGCCCTCCCTGGTTGTGCAGCGGATTAAAGCACAGCCACTTCAGCATGAGTTCCATCCCCAGCCTGGGAGGTGACCACATGGCACTGCAGACCTCTCCAGACCTGCCCGCTGCTCCCCTCAGCAGTGTACTTCGTCATTCGGCCTGTTCTGCTCTCCACTCTGTCTCTGGTGAATCCTCTCACCGCCCCTGTACCTCTGGCCTGTACCCCAGATCTGTATGAATAAATAAATCTTTTTTTTTTTTAAAGAGTGACTCCTAATGCAAACTATGGACCTTCGGTGATAACAGTAAATCAAAGTAAGTCCCTTGAGTGTTGAACAAATGTATGGTGTGGTGTGGAATACTGACAGTGGGGGACACTCTGTATGCAGGTGTGGCATAAAGTTTCTGGAAACATTATGCACTTTCTGCTCAATTATGCTATAAATCTAAGCTACTCTAAAAAATAAAATCTATTTTAAAAATGACACTGCTGGCACTCCCTGTTGGTACAGCGGGCTAAAGCTCAGCACTGTAAGCTAGCAACAGTCACTTCAGTGCTAGTTTGATCCCCAGCTCCAGAGGTGACACAGTGGCACAGGAAAGCTCTCCTGTCTCACCTGCTGCTCCCCTCAGTAGTGTACTTTGTAGGTCTACCTGCTTTGTTCCCCACTCTGTCTCTGGTGAGTCCTCTCACCACCCCCGCACGTCTGGCCTATACCCCAGTTCTGTATGCATAAATAAATAAATCTTTTTAAAAAATGACACTGCTATCTTACTGCATCACAGCAGATTTTTCATTCATTTCCTTTGGTTGTTGTTTTTGACTAGACTCCAAAAATTCTGCAAACGTTTACTTAGAAGTTTTTTTTTTTTCCCCCAGATTACCAACTACTTTTATAGAGGGACTGAGAATGTAAGTTTACTTTTGGTGAAATATAATGACCTTCACATTTATGAAGTAGGGGGCCATTGGATAGCTCAGAGCACAAGTGTGATTTGATCTGGCATTTGAAAAGGTCCATTCAAGATTGTAAATCAAGGCTAGACAATATGAGGACAAAGGTAGTCATAGGGAGACCAATTAGAAGGCTATTTCTTATCTAGGAATGAGATGCTGTTATCTATAGTAACATAGCAGCAACAGAGAGGTAACTGGATTCTCTATAAATGTATACATATTGCCTCAAGGTTTGAATGTAAAGTGTGAGAGAGTTTGCTTTTATCATATGCTAGAAATTTAGAAAAAATTGCATGATGCCTTGAAATGGCATACTTTGGACTCAGAGACATCTGACTTCATCCTCGTTACAGCCCTCACTAATAATGTTAACCTGATTGAGCCCAACTGACCTCACCTAACATGGTATAAAAGACAGTAAGCTTTCAAGAGCCGTAAGCATATGACAAGACACTAATTCTGATAACTAATTCTAATTCATTTTAGAGATTCTTTATAATTACACCAAAGCTTTGCTTAGTTTTGGGACTTCTGATTCTACCAACTTCCCAAGTGGAAATTTTCAATTTGTTCTTTTTTTAGAAAATGAAGGAGGAGAAGGGCGAATGCAAGAATCTACTTCTGCCAGGATGTGAAATGAGTGTCATGGTCTGATTCCTAGAATCACAGTCTGTTATACAATTGGATAATCTCCTTTCTGTCTAACATTAGATAGCCCAGGGAGGGACTACATTATGGAGATTTCTCTCGGTCACTTTCTTATCAAAGAGATCTTGGAAAGCTCACTTTTTTTTTTTTAAGATTTATTTATTTATTCATACAGAACTGGGGTACAGGCCAGAGATGTGGAGGGTGAGAGGATTCACCAGAGACAATGGGAAGCAGAACAGGCAGATGATCAAAGTACACTGCTGAAGGGAGCAGCGGGCAGGTCAGGAGGGGTCTGCCTCGCCATGTGGATCTCCTCCAGAGCAGGCAGGGATAGAACTTATGCAGAAGTGGCTTAAGCTTCTTAGTGCTGTGCTTTAACCCGGTGCGCCATCAGAGAGGGCCTCACTTTTTTTTTTTTTTAAAGCTCTTTTCCAAGAGCAATGGAAACTGACTTTCTTAGACATTATCACAATGATTATAAAGATCTAAATGAAAGAAAAACATGAAAAGACAGAGGAAAATTACACAATGTAGGTCAAAACATAAGGATACTTCATGAATACTACAAGAACATATCAAAATAAAAAGGCTACATTGATCAGGGGACACTCCGGGGATAGAAGATACATCTTCATCCATCAGGTTCTCACAAAGCTAGCCTTGACTGACACAAAGATGCTTCCATTTTCGATGAGCTCCTGTTTATCATTCAAACAGGTGGTCTTTATCTCTTTGGTGCCCTCCCTGTTATTTTAGATACTTCAGGCATGTTTCTGCTAACCAGATTCAAGGAACAGGTAAAAAACATGGGAAATTCCTAAGCAGTTTTTGGGAAGTTGATCAGGTCAAAGTTCATTTTTCCAAGCATTCTACCACTCTAGCCATTTTCAGGCCTAATATAAGATCAACTCCTGCGGGTCCCCAAGCTTGCTAGACTGAATTATATTAATGCTGACATATACTTAGTCTGTAAATATATAAAAAGTATTTCAATTATATTCTAAATCTAGCAAGTTCACAGTTTCTTTTTAAATTTTCCTTACAGTAATGCCACAAAAGTTCTACCAACAGGCACAAAAAGGATAATAAGTCCAGCCTCAGGGCTGTGCCTGAGGTTTGATTTGTTCTCTAAAGCTGTTCTCCAGTTTTCAGGGTTCTGGATGATGTGTGACATGTACAGGAGACACACTTTCCAGGCAGTGAGCGCTCCATGCATCGACCAGCTTTGTGGGAGGCAGGAAATTCTGGAAGCTCAAAAAGCCTAGGTAGGAATTCTCCCTCAGGAGAAACTTTACTTGGAATTTGATGAAAGACTTGAAAAGGCAGAAAGAGGAATGTTTTCTTGCCCCAGGGGAAAATAAGAACTGTTTAACATGTGTCATGCCATCTCTGGGATGGATTTTTAATCAACAATAGTTCTCATTTAGTCCAAGAGTGAGCCAATGAATAGACTCACGCTACAGACTGACAGTATAGCCCATTCATCTGCTTAAGTTGTTTGAAATTTCCAGCTACCATCAAAGGATTAATATTGATTTTTTTAGGCTGTCTTCATTAAATACCTGCGATAGACTACCACTCTTATTCTCCTTGCCAACCCTTCCCCCAATTGTCACTAGCATTTATTAATAATAGCATTACTATTATTAAATCAATCATGCCGGCAAAACTATTCAAAAAGAAGGGAACATCCATCATCTTTACCAACTACGTGAAGCCCAAATTATTTTTTTCTATTTGTTAGTCAACCTGGAGTTGCTAGATGATTAATTAAAATTCCCTTACAAAACAAATGCAAGAAATAGAATGTGAATCATGTGTACAGAACGACACCAAATACAAGGGGAGACAAACACTAACATTTTGATAGATGCAAGAACATGTCCTCACCTTGAGCTGGTACCAGCTCACACTGTAAGACCAGGCTGACACTTTTGACTCTTGGATGCACCATTTAAAAAAATCTAGGCTCCACAAACAGCATGCGTGAGCTTGAACGTAATGTCTTTGGTAAACTTATGACCCTGTCCTGCTCACAGTCTTATGCTTTCGCTATCCCACTTTCAATTCCCCCAAACCTCAGCTGTGCTATTTCTCATCTCTGCATCTTTCCAGAGGTTGTTGTTCTGTCTAGAAAACTCCCAGTCTTTTGTTCCTGGATAACTCCAGCTCATCCTACAAGGCATTCCCTCTGTCCAACCTCAGGCCCACCTGGATAGACTTTGGACTCTTCAAGGTGATCTCACTGTCCCTGTTGAAACTTGTAGCATTGTCTTCACCATGTTGAAACACCTTCTAAAAAGCTGTGAACACATTGAGGACAGGCGCTATTGCCCTTTTCAGATATCAAATTCTAATAAGAGACTATTGAAAAACCTCACAGTGTAGATGCATGCTAAATATTTACTAACCAAATGAATGAGTGGTCTTTGAAGTACATGATTTCCATCTGTTTTTTTTATACAAAATACATATTTTCTGAGTGTATTTAACATGCAATAATATCACAACCATCTAGATTCCAGGCTTAAAGTCAGACTTTCCTGCTCTGAATCCCAGATATATCACATATGAGTTATGATATTGGGCAAGTTCTAAACAATAGCCAAACTGTTATTGGACTGTATCTTGTAATCCGAGGTTAACAACAGAACTCAGTTGGGTGGATGTATGGATTAAACAAGAGAATATAAGCAAAGCATTTAGCGTAGCATCTAATGTAGTGGTGAATGCCCAGTAGTTATTTCTACTGGAAACCTTGCAGCAACTATGCTGTATGTTGTAGGAAATGCATTTTTCATAGTGCCATAAAATTTACAGGATACTCACCAGGCCAATATTCCTAAAGGAGCTCATATATCACATGGAGGTAACTAACATAACTAATTCCTTATAATAACACTATATATTCATTTAGGGAATCCCTTTTGACACATATTTATTGATCATTCACTATAAACCCACCACACATAGCTCTGAATATTCAAAGGCAAACAGTACATGGCCCCAGCCTTGAGGAAACACCCAGTTTCCAAAGAGATTGTTACAATAAATTTAGTGGCTTCAAAGTTGAGAGGTTGGGATTTAGGTTACCTGGTACCTTTTCTCTTTTATACGTGAGAACACAAGTACTCTTTAAAATAAACATTTGCATCATGTGAGCTTTGTACTGAAATATCAGTGAATAAATATAGGAGCACTAATTCAAGACATGCTAAAAACTACTGACCATCATAAATAACATGGATGCTAACATTTCCTAACAACTGGACCACCACATTGTCTACATCAAAATGTAGAAAGAATGGCATGAAACCAATATTCCTGTTATTGTCTGAGTACCAAAAATATTTGTTACTTAGAATCTATTTATAGAAATAAAGACTACCTTAAGCAAACTTTCCTGGTTAAGAGATATTAATGATTTAATTCAAAATGAATGGAGTTCAATCCATATTTTTTTTTTTAAAGATTTATTTATTTGTGCATACAGAGCTGGGGTACAGGCCAGAGGCTCAGGGGCGGTGAGAGGCTTCACCAGAGACAGAGTGGGGAACAGAACAGGCAGATAGACGAAGTACACTGCTGAGGGAAGCAGCGGGCGGGTCAGGAGAGGTCTGCCACACCATGTGGTCACCTCCGGGGCAGGCGGGAATCGAACTCATGCGGAAGCGGCTTTAGATTCTCAATGCTGTGCTTTAACCCGCTGTGCCACCAGGGAGGGCCCTCAATCCATATTTTTAAAGTAATATTTCAAATG
This sequence comes from Condylura cristata, assembly GCF_000260355.1. NCBI lineage: Eukaryota > Metazoa > Chordata > Mammalia > Eulipotyphla > Talpidae > Condylura > Condylura cristata. The sequence goes on from NW_004567107.1 coordinate 31,539,676, forward strand.
ACAACTAAAATGTAACTTTTTTTTTTTAACCCTTGCTTTCCCTTCTTGGCTCTATTCTTTGGCTATATCCTATTAACTACTTGAGGGTCAATGGTTTCTCAGGCAAACCTATTTACTCCTCTCTTTGATAATAATAATAATAATAATAGTAAAGTGAGTGTAAAGAGAAAATAATCCCTAATCAAATAAAAATGGCTAAAAGATTTGGGCATAAGACCTGAACCATAAAATATATAGATGAAAATATAGGTAAAACACTACAAGACATACATCTCAACAACATATTTAAAGACACTTCACCCAAAGCAAAGAAAATGAAGGAAAAGATAAGCACATGGGACTACATAACTGAAAATTTTCTAAACAGAAAAAGAGACATTAACCAAGACAAAGAGACACCCTGATTGGGAAAAAAAAATCTTTGCACTCCATACAACAGGCAAGGGACTGATCACAAAGATATACAAAGAGCTCACTCAAATCAACAAATACAAAACAACCCAGTCAAGAAATGGTCATAGAAGTTAAAAGATACTTTTCCAAAGAGGAATTGCAAATAGCCAACAGGCATATGAAAAAATGTTCAACATTCCTCATATCAGGGAAATGCAAATCAAAACCACAAAGAGATACTACCTCACACCAGTGAGAATGGCACATTAAAAAAAAAAATCACAGTAACAACTGTTGGCAAGATGCAGTGAAAATGGAAGTCTCCTACATTGCTGATGGGAATGTAAACTGGTACAAATGCTATGGAAAGCTGTATGGAGATTCCTCATACTAGTAAAAATGGAGCTACCATACTATCTAGCAATTCCACTCCTTTGGATCTACCCAAAGGACACAAAAACATTAATTCAAAAACATATATGCACTCCTATGTTTATTGCAGCACTACTTACAATAGATAATCCTGGAAACAACCTAAATGCCCAAAACTAGATGACTGAATCAAGAAGATGTGGTAGATATATAGACTGGAATACTAATCAGCAATCAAAAAAGATTGCAACATGGGTGGAGCTGGAAGGGGTTATGCTCAGTGAAATATGATGTTGAATGGTTTCACTTACAGGAGGAATTTAAGAGAACCAAATAAGATGGGGGGAGGGAAAGTATTGTTATTACAATACAAAACACAACAGAACAATACAAACACAAACAGATAATTATAAACCATTAGAGATCCTCATGGGAGTGGGATAGGGAAGGATCAGGAGGGAGGAATGTGGGCGGGCTATGGTGATGATGGGGGGAGGGGTAGTAAACATTGTCATAAAATGAACAATAATGTAAATAGACATAAAAAAATAAAAAAGGGGGAAAAAAGAGAGAAAACAGTCCCTAGATATATTATAGCACCTTTCTAGCCCACAGTCACCTGACAGAAATAGGACGCATCTCATTTACAAAGAATTTAAGCAAAATTCTATGTATCAAAGTCCATTTACCATCAATTTCCATTTGGTCATATTAGAGACGTATTCTTCCAGGACAAAATTGGGTATACATATTAAAAACAATCATACAGAATATTAATTCAGCAGTCATCTATAGAAAGAGGTATTATGTTCATATGTTCACAACGGATTCCAATAATACATATCAGTATGTTTTGGCTAAAATGAAGAAAGCATTCAAAAGTGATTTCCAGGTATACTTTCAAATGAAGAAGGAAGGAGACCAACAGAGGTAGTTACTGGTCAGAGTTATCGTCTCAGTTTCACATATATACTTAGGTATAGGGTTCCCTGTAAATTTCTTGGTTAACAACTTTTTTAGGTGTCCTTGCTATGTACTAGTATATATTAGAATATATTGACTTTAAGACTTACCCCACTGTTTATTTCTCCCAGAGGAAGCTGAGGAAGGAAGTAGATAGGAAAGGAAAATGGGAAACTATCTCAAAATTTTACTTCATTAAACCACATCTGGGTATGTCTGTAAGGTTAAATTTATCATTTTACCTCGTATTACACTTGCTATTCTTGTGACTGTTAGTTTTACCCCTAATTGGGATTAAATATTGTGAGGCTAGATAAAGAAGTCTCTGTTCACTGATTTAGCAAAAAGTAGTCACTGAACACCCACTATATCCACTAGTCATATGGTAACTTTGGTGGTTACACCTTTAAAAACATAATTTACTAACCCCAAGGAGTTTATGAACCATAGGAGAGAGAAATCTTGTAAAGAAACAGATACTTCATAAAAGTATCTTTATAATGGACCCTACTCAAAATCATAAACATTATAATCATGGCTTCTCTAGTTTAATGTCCAAGTTAATTATGCTAACACTATATTTTCCCTCTATATACCAGAAGAGGGCAGTGACTTGGTTAGGAAGACACAGTGCTGGTGCTGGGACTTTAAACCAGAGTCCAGCTTCAGAATCTGTGCTTCTAAACTATGTTATGTTTTCTTGTTGTTGTTTATTTTGTATTTTTAGTATATAGTGGTCATTTCCTACTTGGACATTCGAGATCATGATGGAAAAGTAAAATAAAAATTGGTCCTTAAGAGACAGAGTGCATTTTATTCCCCTCAAACGTTATTGGAAGTTAATTAACATATAACATCACATAAGAGGTGATGTGAGTTAAGGGGTACAAGTGATTATTTGTAAACTAATCACAATTAGGTGGGTTGATACATCCATCAACTCACATACTTGTGTGTGAGTGTGTGTGTGTGTGTGGTGAGATTATTTCATTATTACTTGCTCATCAGTTTTAAGTATAAGATACAGTACTGTTAACTATATCCACTATTAAGCTTAGTGAAATAAGACCAAAAAATAAAAATACTGTACTATCTCACTTATATATAAAATCTAACAAACTCAAACTCTTAAGAATAAAATGTAGTTTGGTGGTTTCCAAGGGCTGGGGGATGCAAATGTTTTCCATACAGATGGAATAATACAAACAAAGGCTTAGAGGTCAATGTGTCCACCTACTGTTTTAAGAAATATGAGTTTCCTGATTTGACTGGTATGTAAGATATGTGCACAAGGTAACATAAATATAATTTCCAAAACATAGCCTGCATTCAGATTATAATAGTATTTGAAAAAACTAACAAGTCAGGTTATTTTCTTTAGTGATGTGTCATTATTGCATTTATATTCATCCTCACTGCTGTCCCAAAGTTATTCTGTGCAAAGAAGAGGATAAAATGGGTAAGATACTGTATGAATATACTGTGTGTGATCCTACAACTAATAAAACTCGCCAACTAACTGGCATAATTGACGTGCAACTTCACCTCTTGCTTAGCAGATTCAACCACTTTTTGTTTACTTTTTATTACTTTCCAATTGCAATTGTTACCAATCTTCCAAAGTAAATGCCAACATTTCATTCCAAATGTCACAAGTAAAAAGACTAATTAAATAAGTTAGTTGGTTATAAGTAAAGAAAGAATTAGAAAGAATATTAGTTCTAATTTGAAGTAGTACTTATCAGTTTTTAAGTAATCACTTCACTATCCATTTAAAAAAGACTAATTTTTTTGAAAATATCATGAATCCACAGAAAAATTGGAAAGTACTATTTTATCTACCAGAGGCCTTAACTACTATAATATTCAGTGTTCAGGAGCTGTTTGCAATGATTACTAACTTAGGCTATCAGCATACTTCCTATATTATCTGAGATGTAAAAGATTTAATTTTGTAAACAATAACTATAGCATGTTGAAGGTTGACAACGACAGCTGTGGGATTTGTCCTCATCTCTCCATATTTCCTGTATTGTAAAGATTGAATGGAGCTACTTATATTAAACTATATCATTGAGTAGATTCTAATTCTCCCACATCAAAGCTCCTACAGTGCTCAAATAAATGCAACTCTTAAAAGTTACTTTATTCTTTTGTGAGACAAGAAATGGCATTATCATAGTAATTTAGAGGAAAGAAAACTTTTTTAACAATGGAAATATAAAGGAAAGGGGTGACTGAGGCAATACTACACAGAAATAACTATAGATACTTATCTACAGAGTAGGATTTGAGGAGACTCTAACCCCCATATATTTCCTTGACAAGGTACTAAAATTCCTACCATTAGTACTCTTCAGAGGTCTTTGAAAATCCTCTGCATCTTTACTTTTTGAAGCATTATATTTAAATATATATATAATGTTTAATTAATGTATGAAACGAGAATATTTTATCTAAAAAAATGCATTATCATTTATTGTGATTTACCAGAGTAGGAAAGCTTAAGAATAGAACTCAGAATTGGAGAGAGTGATTCTAATGGCCATATAGAGGACGGAAGTTTGAGGAAAGCATGAACAATCTATCACAGTGTGTGTGGATGTGTGTTTGGTGGAATGGGCAGAAAATATTTGTGCTTTCAATTAAGCACTGCATTAGTTCAGGTCTTCCAAGAAACATGTCAAGACAAGATTAATGAGGAAGAGATCTACTAGGGGAGAGAATAAGATGGGGAGAGGGAGTGAGGAAGCAGAGGAATCTTAAGTCGGATTGTGATGTAAATAGGGCACTGAGGGAGAAGTGAGGGAAAGAAGGACCACAGAAGAGGAAGAGTAATATACTGTAATACGCTTCCAACAAAGACACAGCCAGACCAGTGGTAAAGCCTTGGAGCCAAAGTCACTAGAGTCAGACATGTACATCTCACTGGAATGGGCCTGACTTATTACCACTCTGTTCAGGCCTTGGCAAGGAGTAGCCTACAAGGAATATGTCTTTGGTGAGAATATGGTGGCAGATTTTCATGGACCCTACAAGTAGCAACTTTAAAAAAAAATGGCAATTTGTACACAGCAAGTCCTCACTTAATACAGCTAGTGTAGCTATTGGAAATGGCAAATTTAAGGAAAACAATCTATAATGATACCAGTTTCACCATAAGCAAATAGTTATAAATAAGAGTTAGATCCATAGAGTATATTTCTGGCCATAAACTCATTACCAGCTTCTACATAAAGCCATAAAAAAAAAAAGCTTCTAACAATAATTTGTATCCATTCATTCATTCTTCTTCCATCTGCTTATTTCTGTTTTAAGGAATGTACATACTCAGACTGAGATAATTTAGACACACCTATGCACCTAGTGTACACTTTGGGATATCAGAGGAAAATAGGTTACCTGATGAAATACACACAGGCATGGAGAGAATGTGCTGACTTCACACAGAAAGTGGCCCTGGCGGGGAAACAATTTTTCTTTAATCAATGTTAAAATGAAACCACATTAAACATAAGTTACTTGAGGAGCAGCTGTATTTATTTGCCCCCCAAAATGATTACTTTGTATATAACTAAAAGCAGTTTGTGGTGTTTTATTAATAATTTTTATTATATTCAAAATTCATTTCACTTATTTCATTTCTTTCCTAATGTATAGTTAATTCTTTCAATAATATAAAAATTAGTCAGACAGCTACATCTCTCTTTTTTTCTTCTAACTACTGCTTTCAGGAATGCAATGAAATCCAAAGATAACGGTCCTGAATATATATTTAAGTTCAATGCATTTCCCACCACTCACTAAACTTCTCTGGCAGTGACTTTCAGTCCTATGGTAGAGTTGCTTAGTGGGTCTTATATCATTATTTCCAAAATGGGATGTGATGGAATAATTTGAACTCCCCCATCTATCACCACAACCACCAAACAGAAAATAACAATTGCCAGTTCTCTAGTAACTTTCTGCATTTTTAATAAACTCCCCAGGTCTATGCAGTTCTTATTGAAGATCACAGCTTTAGGTAAGTTGGTTTCAAATTTGAATGTGTATTGGAAAAGGGGAGAATTGTTAATAACAGGTCTGTTTCAGTACGCTAAGATAGTCACTACAAGGATTTATTTTTATTAAGCATCCTAGATGGTGCTATGTACTGAGGTAGGCCACAGAAGCATATTCCTAGAAACATTAAGTCAGGGTCATGATTGGCTATCCCTAATATAATGAGCAAAAAAGTCATCTAAACTCAGTGGAGCTAGCAGAATGAGTGATGGTCAGGGGACAGACAGAGGGCCCTACTAGATACAGACAGAAGAGATGAAAAAGATAAACGATGGAGAAATTGTTCTGTATATCTTTATCCATCAATATACCTGTGTATCTCATCATGAGTTTCATTAGGAAAATCTGTATCAATTTGAAGGGTGAAAAGTGATACATCCAAAAAATAGTTACTATCATTTCACATCTTAGTGTTTTGTTTCGCTGGAGGGTAATCTTGTATATGTATGTATATATACATTCACACACACACACACACACACACATATATATATACTATATACACACACATACATATGGTTATCTTAGTTCTTCTGAGCGCTACATTTAGATATAAAGAAATAGCACTCATGTTACATACATTATATTGGAATCAATATATATTCTGATTATTTGTACTCCATAGAAGACAAGATTATTGTGCACAATTATATTAGCATAAGTATAGCTTATACTTATTTTACAGTAAAATATAAATAGCTTGATTATCTGAAGATAGCAAGCAGATGACAACCCATATTGTCAAGGGGGTAGAAATTCATCTTTATTTTTAAAGTTCTATGTTATCCCCAGGCACCTTTTTAAAATACTAATACAAAAAATAACATCATCTATACATTGCATGACCAAAGTGTTGAAGTGTTTCTTGTTTCTGTACCCCTTGGCTTGCATCCCTGCTGTCATCACCCAACTAATACTATGGTGACATTTTGACACTGTGTTTGTGACACAATGACCTGGTGTCTCTAGCAGCCTAGAAGGACAAGTTGATGATGGCACATGATGCATTAGGAAGCAGTAAAGCAGTTCATTACTGCAGAGAGAATGTCTTTCTGGAGACTAGAATTATTACCTAAACATGAGACAGTACTGATACTGTGGTTCAGTATATGGGTATACACACATATCCAATATGTATAGCCACTTTTGGCTAAACGTGTATTTTCACACACGCGCGTGCACACACACACCTAGACAGATAGCAGAAAAACAGATCATCCAAAGGCAGGATAACATTTACAGCCCATTCCTGGTAAAAAGAAATTTTGAAAAGCATACTTTGAGGAACAAAATTAAAGGACAATCACATTTAATTAGCTTCAGTTCTGTCATAACTTGAGAAATATTTCTTGCCTGAATTGCTCTCATTTGTGTCCTGTCTTAAAGTTCTTCAGCTATAGTCTGGCTATCTAATCATTCTTGGGTCTTTGTTTAATATTAAGATTTGTCTCTTACATCATAATGAGAGCAAGTTGTAGCTCATGCTCCATAGATATATATGTCCCACTCACCTCTAAATTCCAACTAGCAGATATTCTCAGATAATGTGTAGTCACAACTGTCACAAAACAATTATGGGTTGGTTCTCACAAGGAGAGTTTGTCTTGGAGATGATGTCTCTATCTCATAGAAAAGTAAGCTTCTGAATTCATGGCTTTGCTCAAGTACCTACTGCTATGGTTCAGGACAGACAGTTCAGACACAGACTTAGCCCTAGAAAATGCAACTGTGGATCTTAGAGGCTTAAAGTCCACATCTTCTTAGGTCACTTATGGTGAGACACATTCTGGAATTCACAGTCCCTTATGGAATAAACCCTCTCAATAAAATAAAGGCCAGTAACTAATCAAGTGTCTGCCTATTCTGCAGTCAATGACAAAGCTGGATCTCCTTTCATTCTTCAGCATTTCAGAGGCAGAATAATGAGCCTTGGGGGTACCCACAGCAAGAATTCTGTAGTCAAGCCACAAGGGGGCAGGGAAACTTGCTGGCTCGCCACCTCAGCCAGGAAACAGGCAGAAGCTCTACTTTCATAGCCTTGTTTGTTTTCTTAGTTATCCAAAGAGCATAATAATAAGTGTAGTCACAGAAGAAAGGGTAGGTGGGATTAAATGCCAGGGAAAAGCATTAAGATGAAAGAATGGGATAAGGCTCACAACCATTTCCAAAGCTTAGCTATTTCCTGTCCAAAGCCACCTTCCCTTTATCAAAGATGAGTAAAAGGATAGCAAAGGCATGCTAATTCCAAAAGCAAGCTTATTTCTTAGTGCCCTGCATTCGTCAAGTTCTGCTAACAGTAGATTGATGAGATGAATTGCTAGATGCTTCTTTAACATGCAAACTTCATCTACTTATTTTTAAAGGGGTTTTGTCATGTTTCCTGTACTCAAAATTCACTACTTCCAACCACAATAGTAAAAAACAAGAATAGTAGGGGGAAATTGCAACTCCATTCTTGCAGGAAAACATTGCAGAGGCCAGTTATCATGGATAAAGGAATGGCACTTACCAGGGAAAAAAGCTTGGTTCAACTTTTTATTACAAATCTAACTAGAATATATGACACAAATATTTTTATGTTGGCCATGGACAAAATTTCATTATTTATGAAAAATGCAAGAGGACAGATTCAGTGACAATAAAAAAGATTATATATTCCAGGATAGAACCATTGATTTTTTTCTTGGTATGTGTTGATCTTTTAATATCTAATCTTTTTAATTATAAAATAATTTAAAATATAGAGAATACTGTATATAAGTAATGCTCATGGATTCATCACCCAGAATCAATAGATAATAACAATTTTCTAGCTGTTGTTCCTATGCTTGATTTTTTTAAAAAACGTTTTATTAGCAGTAGCTACAGGGACATTCCTAGCCCTCTACTTGCTTCCTTTTCTCATCTCTCCACCTCACCCAAGGAAACCACTCCCTTGCTTAGTGAATATTATTCCTAGTTAAAGAAATGCCGGTACATTTGTACAGCAAAAACATAAAAACACTCTGTCCCTGGGTAGCAGAATGAATAGAATGAATGTAATACTATTTAATAGTTAAATAATAGATAAATCTGAAAAACAAACTACTAAGTAGGAAAAAGACAAGTCACCAAAGGATACAAAAAGTATTACTGTTCATGTTGATTTTAAAGACATATAGTAATGATATAGAAGATTTATGAATACCTCTACATAGAACAACAATACAACAAACATGTTTCTTTTTTCATTGTAATGCTTAATATTTTTTATTTACTGTATGTGTTCCCATAGCTGTTAGGTACTACTACAGACTGAATGTTTTTGTACCCTCCAAGTTCATGTTGAAATAATTCCCAGTGTGATGGTATTTTGAAAAGGGGCTTTGGGACGTGATTAAGGGAGGTTAATGAGAGCAGAGCTATCAGGAGTGGAATTTAGTGTCTTTATAAAAGATGTCCAGAGATACCTGTCTTCCCTCATGCCATAGGAGACTACAATGAGAAGACAGCAGTTCATGCATCAGACAGTGGGCCCTCACTAGACATGAAACCTGCTGTTGATTTGATCTTGGACTCCAGCCTGTAGAACTGTGAGAAATAAGTTTTATTGTTTATAAGCCACCCAGTCTATGCTATTTTTTTTTTTTGTGGAACTAAAACTTCCTCTGATGGTAAAGGTGCAGTGGAAGACAAGAAGTATGTGTGATTTTGGCTATGTACCCTCTAATTATGGGCACTAAGATTTAATCAAAAGTGACAAAACATGAATGGCAAAAATTAGTTACTATGTGAGTAGGGTAATACATAGCAGTGATCTAAACAAGTCTCAGCAAGTGCTGTGGCATACAGTAACTATTGTAGATTGTTCTCCTCCCATTGCATAGGTGAGAAAACTCAGGTTTAGCTAGGTAAAATAATAGATCCCAAATCAGGGTGAGTAAGCTGGTAGTCAGACTGGAACTCACAGGTACCTGAGGCCACAGCTGCTGCTGTAATCTCGTTGTATTGTGCTAATTGAACCTATTTGTTAGTTCTTGTGAGAACAGAAGGATTATTGTTGCAAAAAAATAATACATGTCTTTCAGGACAAAGCCAACAGTTAAGGACAGAAAACAGATCAGTGATTGCCGGGGGCTGGGGGTGGGGTGAAGATAAAGGGGTTGGAGAGATTTGGGGCAAGGGTAATGGAAATATTCTACATCTAGGTTTCATTTCTCAATACTCAGAACAGCACAATTTTTTTTTAAGACTTTTACTATCTGTAAATAATGCTGTAATAAGACTCCTGCAGAACAAAACAAACCCAACAAACAGTATCCAAAGCTCTGCTCAAACACCCTGCTCCTCCGAGTGCCAAGGCTCTTGTCTCTAACCCTGCACATAGTTTATTTCCACTAAAAAGGTAGAATTTCAAGAAAGCGTCCTAGGTCGGTCCCACACAGTCAAAGAAAACCTGGCCTGTTTCCACCGCAGTTACTGTTTGAGAAAGCCTGAGTTAAGGACGACTTTTCCTTCTGCTGCCGGTAGAAAGGGGGAGGTCTTCTGTGAAGCCGGGCAGCTAGTCCAGGTAGCCCCTCTTGCTGAGCCGGCCTCAGGCGTTCAGGGGGTACCAACACGGAGCCGGCGGCTCCCGGGAGCCGGCACCAGGCGCAGCCAACATGCTCTCCCCGCGGGTCCACACAGGGCAGAATATGCATCTTGCAGAGGCAGGAAGGAAGCCTCTTTAATCTGCAGCCTGAATATCTCACTATCTCGCGGTACAGTCCTCAAATCCTGGCAGTTTAGATCCTCCAGCGATTAGTGCGACAGAAACAGAAAGACAATGTGGGAAGCAGTTTAATCAAGGCTGTAGAAGCGATGGCCAGAATAAAGCCATCCGCTGCTAGTCAGGACTTCTGCTCTGCCTCCCAGAAAGCCACGTTTCTTTGTAATGCTGAGTTGAGGAGTTACAGGTACTCTTTGAGTCAGTTGTAGAAGGCAGCAGGATAAGATATTAATGAGCTTGAAAGGTTATCACCTGCCTTGCCCATCCAGGAGGCTCCTCGACTCTGGGCCTTCCTATCTCTCTTGTACTTTCCTGAGGAATTTAGCTAGAATTGCCAAGGAGGGTAATCACTGATTTAGACTGATCTCACTTTTCCAAACCAGAGAGCCTTATTACTCCTCCTTTTCTCCTTTGCTTGAAGAAGGATGGCAGGAGCTTCTGGTTCACAGCTCTGGATAGGTCATTAGCATCCTTTCACAGAACTAAAAAGCTTAGAACAACCTGGAAAGCCAAGGTCGTGTAAGGAGTGGCAAATCTACAACATTTTAGTCTTCTTCAGAACCAGGAGAGCTAAAGAAAATATGTAAATTCCATCTCCTGGGTGTGCATTGATTTTGTCAGGATTACAGGTCATGACCAGCCTGAGTTTTAGGCTCAGTTAAAACCAGCTGGGAAAAAAAGAAAAAAAGGAATCTATTAAAGATTTCAAAAAGGCTTTATTTGTTGCAAACGAGAAAACAATTGCCACCACAGAAACTTCCTTTAATTGATTCTAGATCATTGTGTGCCGTTGTGAGCTTTATGAATTGTCTCCACAGACAAGCAGGAGAGATGCCCTTTTCAGAGAAAGCAAATGACTGGCCGTAAGGCCTTAAGTGGTGCTTCTCAAACTTGAGCCTGCAACCAAATCTTCTGCAGGCTGGTTAAAATGCAGATTCTGATTTAATAGGTAGAGATTTTGTATTGCTAACAAGCTCCCTGGTGATGCTACAGGTCTAGAAAACAGAGTAGTAAGGACTTAAAAGAGATCTATATGAAAAACTTTGCAAAGTGAATGGTATTGTCCATTCAAATTATTCAAATTATTTCCTGTAACATAAACAGTCGTTGTCAGTGTTTATTCATAGATTTGTTAAAAACCCACACTGAGGGCTCTTCTTGGTGCTACAACTGGTTGAAGTGCTGCACTGGGAGCTAAGCCATGCCAATGCTGTTTCAGTGCAAGTTCGATCCCCATGCCAGAGTTGACCCACATGGCACAGCAGACTTCTCCTGTCTCACCCATGGCTCCCCTCAGCAGTGTACTTCGTTGATCTGCCTGTTCTGCTCCCCACTCTGTTTCTGATGAATCCTCTCCAACCTTTGAACCTCTGGCCTGTACCCCATTTCTATATGCAGAAGTAAATAAAATCTTTTTAAAAGAAAAACCCACATTTAATTTCTTTCACCTTTGTTTATCAGATATTACCAACTTGTGCAGAGCACAGAAATATGCTAGCCATTGATTCCTCACTATTTTTTTTTATTTCCCTGTCATGAGAATTTGCAAAGCCATCCCCTATTTAAATGCATACACACATTTAAGCAGTCATCATTCCTTCCCTCCCAAATCAGAATAGCTTCTCTCCAAATCTTTGGATTTTCTCTATGGAAATCTGAACAAGAAAGTGCTAGGAAATAATGTGGTCAACATGTCTCTATGACTCAGATTTTGTAAAGATATTGACATAAATGATTTGAAGAAAAAAGATTTGAAACTACCCATCTTTTGTTTATTTGCATAGACAGGAATGGGCTATGCAAACAGATAACTCCAAAAGATTCTTTTAAAAAAAACTGTATGAAATCTTTAATAGGTACTATTTCCAGGCATAATTACATATTTTAAAACCAAGGAGAAGAGGTGGGTGTTTCTGAAATCTTGAGCAACAACTGGACCCATTTTAGTGGTTTATACACACATAATTAGCAGTTTAATTTCCTCTGTGGCTAAGTTAGCCTTAAGATTTCATTTAATAACAAGCACAATTTTACTGCCAGAAGCAACGTCCCAGTGCCAGCTTCAGCTCAGCACTGCCCTCTGCCGTTTCCCAAGCAGTTCACGCTGCCCTGCTCAACATAATAGCATCAGAATTGCAAATTTCAATTGGGCTGCACAAAAATTAATTGTGAGGGAAAGGAAAAATGTAACTCATTTAAACTGTCTTTAAGGACACTTTTACTTTTAGCTAAACAACAACAAAAAGCATGAAAAATCATATTATTAACCGCCTTTCTCTAGTCTCCCAGGTAATACTCATTACCTTGTTAGCCTTGAAGTAAGTTCCCTTTTCACAGTACTTAACACAATTACCTTGAATACCTCCATGTAAAAGTTGCTTTTGGCCAAAGGCAACTGTTGCTAAAAATACAGCAGTTTTACCATTTAAGTAACCAAAGTATGAAAGATGCGTTTTATGACTGCTAAGCCAAATTTTGCTTTCTGTCCCAGTATCTTTAAAAAAAAAAATTTATTTATGCATACAGAACTGGGGTACAGGTCAGAGGTGAGAGGATTCACCAGAGATAGAGTGGGGAGCAGAACAGGCAGACTGATAAAGTACACTGCCTAGGGGAGCAGTGGGCAGGTCAGGAGAGGTCACCTCTGGGGCAGGGATTGAACTCATGCAGAGGTTACTTTAGCTTCTTAGTGCTGTGCTTTAACCCACTGCACCACCAGGGAGGGCCCCACTGTCCCAGGATCTTTTTTTTAAAGATTATTTATTCATACAGAAATGGGGTACAGGCCAGAGATGTGGGGGGTGAGAGGACTCACCAGGGACAGAGCGGGGAGCAGAACAGGCAGATGGACGAAGTACACTGCTGAGGGGAGCAGCGGGCGGGCCAGGAGAGGTCTGCTGCGCCATGTGGTCACCTCTGGGGCAGGCGGGAATCGAACTCATGTGGAAGTGGCTTAAGCTTCTTAGTGCTGTGCTTTAACCCGCTGCGCCACCAGGGAGGGCCTGTCCCAGTATCTTTATGCAATTATTTTTAGTAGGGGAATACATTTTCTTTGACGACCTGAAGACCAGTCACTTTGTGTTAACACTAAGTATGATGGGCCACTGAGCTTTGTGATGTGTCTTGAAGATTCTGGCCTAACAAGTTGAAAAAAGTTACAGCAGCCTTCTTTCGACTCTGCTCCCAGCCTGCCTCTACTTTTCATCAGAAGGGGAAGATTTGACAATTATATCAGTCTTTCTGTTCAAAACTCCAATAAGAGTGAGGTTACACCACATACAGAAAAGCTCAATGTGATACAAAAAGTATGTCTGAGGCCCTCCCTGGTGGCGCAGCGGGTTAAAGCACAGCACTGAGAAGCTAAAGCCACTTCCTCATGAGTTCGATTCCCGCCTGCCCCGGAGGTGACCACATGGCGCAGCAGACCTCTCCTGACCCGCCCACTGCTCCCCTCAGCAGTGTACTTCGTCGATCTGCCTGTTCTGCTCCCCGCTCTGTCTCTGGTGAAGCCTCTCGCCGCCCCTGCACCTCTGGCCTGTACCCCTCGGTTATGTATGCATAAATAAATAAATCTTTAAAAAAAAATTAAAAAAAAAAAGTATGTCTGAAATAGTAATTAAAAGAATTAATTAGGATTTGGAGGAAATAGGTGAATATTCCTACTGGAAATGCAGGTAGTGTGGAAGTCCAAAATGTATTGGTGCACCGATGCACTGAAGCTGCCTGAAGCTGTATACTTTGTGCCTGCCAGCTACTTCCTGCTGGATTTGTTGGGCTGAAATGCTGTGGATGAAGAATCCTTGTCACCAGAGCTTATCACCAGAATTTATAAAATTTTGACTTAGGTTAAAACTGTGGTGTGCATGACAGTTCTGTACCTTTGTGAGCTGTGTGGTTTTGATCCCAAGTAAATTACATCATAAGTCTCAGTTTGCTTATCTACAAGTAATTGAGGTGATGACTCACATATCATGGTTATTAGGAGGTTTAAATTAGATATGTTGTAAAATCAGTCAGGCACCCTCAGTACTCATGGATTCTGAAGTGAAGATAATGAGACTGTTGGGAGAATGGTGAAATAAAGTTGAAAAGGGAGGAAATAAATACCTCTGATAGTAACTAAGAACCCAGGCTTTCCAAGTTCAAACTTGGATTGAAATCCTAGTCCTTCCTGTCTCACTGACCTTGGGTAAGTCACCTTAAATTCTTTTAACCTCAGTGCCTTCATCTAGAGGAAAGGTATTTCCAACTTCAAGAATTATTGTGAACTAAGCAAGGAAAATTACCCATAGCACCTGATTCACGCTAAGTGTTTCTACAGGAAGTAGATGTCACTATGGAACTAGACTGGTAAGGGGAGTGTCCTTTAAATTCTGGGGTCAACATTTTGGTGGTTTAAGTCCTTTCCTATTTTATAACTAAATATTACATAATCATAATTGCTGTCTTTAGATTATAATAAGGTGCACTCCATTTTTCCTAACAAATCAGTAATGGCAAAGATGAAAGAATATCTTAGAGAAGAAGTCTGATATGAAGACTTAGAAAGTCAGCGAGTGTCTGTCTGCAGAGTTGTAATGGGCTCCATGCCAGTGGCTAAGGAAGAGTCTTTACAGCTGGTTTACAGAATTCATTGGATGCACAACAATGACCTTGACTATTATTACCTCATATTTTCCTCCTCTTTTAAAGGGCAATGACCCAACTAATTTATAGCCCTGATTGTAGGACAACTGAGAAGGAAATACATCACTGTAGCTGCTGTCTGGCATCTGGTACCAGTGCTACTTAAAGAACAATTAAAAAAACCTCCGGGTGGAGCTGAGGCTGCCTGTTTTCCTACAGTGTCTCCTTTATTTTTACATATTCTCACAAGAAAAATAAAAGAAAGAGATAGATATAAAGGCTGGGGCAGGTTTAGAGGGCCAATAAAGGATGCTTTCCTTCCATGTCTGAATTTGGAACCAAGGAAGAGACTGATACGAGACAGAATGCTGGAGATGAAAATATTAGCTGTACAAGTGGTAAAAGCTGGATTGGAGCATGTGGCATTAGATCAGTGGGCTTTTGGGTGCTTCAGCTCTGAATGAGACAAACACACTAACCAGCCAGGGGCAGAGCTGGACCACCGTCAAGCTCTGACTACTTGTTAGGAGGCAGTTAAGCATGTAAGATTTGTACACAGGCGGGTTTATCCAGAGGAATGGGGACAGGACGGAACAAAGCTTTCCCTATAGATCCACCACTCACCATTCAGGTCACCCCCCCACCCTCCTGTCAGGAGCACTGCCTGAGTGGTGGAGGAAGAGATACTAGTGTATCCCTAGGCTAGGGGTTAACATGTTTTATGCTTTGCTCTTCAGTGGGCCAGAGAAGCCGTTTACGTTCATATAATAAGGTGCATAGACTTGCATAGACAATTAGCAAAATATAGTTATCAAAATATTTTTAAAACTTGAGATAGAGTAATATGTGTGTTCCTTTATGAAACACGCTAATCACAGGATCTAGCAGCAGGTCTAATAATTACCATAATTTCAAAGTAGTAGAGAGTACTAATGATATTTTGCGGTATCTGCAACCACTAGAAAGTTCTATGAAAATATTTCTGATTCTTGTCAGTAATGTGTACTACTGAGTACCACTCTGGTTTGTTGCCTGCCTTCATAATGGAGTGAAATGCTAAATTTATTAGAGGTTAGTGAAAATAAAAGTGAATTGGACCCGCCCTGGTGGCCTTATGACTCAGCACTGAAAGCTGGTGACAGCCACTTCAGTGTGAGTTTGTTCCCGCCCCTAAGGTGACCCACAAGGTGTAGCAGACCTTTCCTGACCCGCCCACTGCTCCCCTCAGCAGTGCACTTCCTTGACCTGCTGTTCTGCTCCCCACTCTCTATCTCCTGTGAGTCTTCTCACCACCCTTGTACTCTGGCCTGTACCCCGGTTTCGTATGCATAACCTTTAAAAAAATGGAAAGTGAATTTCCCACCCCCCCATCCAAGTTCATGAACACCCAGTTAACGACATTTTTTAAAAAGCCCTGAGAGCAGTGGTTCTCAAACTTGAGTGTGTATCAGAATTATCTGGTGACTTATCAAAACACCTATTGATGTGTTTGTTAAAATAATTTCTGTGTAAATTAATCTTGGGTGGAAACTGAATACTTACACTTCGTGTAAGTCCCAGATGGAGGGGAGTTTCTGGAGTGATCCAGAAACTCCACTTTGAGAACCCCATCCTTGATAAAGGCCCTTCACATAAAATCACTTAGAATGAGAAAAGTATTCTTCCCTGAAACTATGATAATCATACATCTAGGAGATCCAGCCTGGATTTTAGAGATAGTAGCTAGAATCCAAATGGATATGAGGGGGCCATTGTTCCCACATACTTTCTCTCCTCCCTCAAATCTCATCCATTCCCCAAAGCTTTCCTATTTTTGCTATTCTCCAGTGCTATCAAACTACTCAAATTGAGTTGTCTCTGGTGTTTTAAACCTATTAGAAACTCTTGTGTGGAGACTCTGAAAAAGAGTGTTTGGAGGACAGGTTTGTGATTCTCCTGTGACAATCCAGCCTACCTTCACCCTTGTGCAAGGAATGACCTCTGCCATTTGCACACTCACATGGCCTCATCTGATTCTCTCCAGCCTGTTTCTTTACTGCAAGTTGTAGCCCTCTGTTCATTTCTATTTCAAATATGTTAAAGAAGAAAAGCATTCCTTTTATTTATCATTACACTGAAACTGGATTAGCAACTTCCTTCAAATGAAGCAGCAGTTGTTATAAGGAAAGAAACTAACTAGTAACTAGATGAACCACAGCAGAATCCTTGTTTTGGTGTTTTTTTTTTTTTTTGTTTTTTTTTTTTTCTGTTTCAGCTTGTCCTGGAGTATCATCTCAGAAGTAGCCTTGACCTGTTAATAAGACTGTCATGTAAAATGAAATCAGAATCTAAACCCTAGCTGAGTCCAGGTAGATTACAACTATTGCTTACTTCTTATCACCTTGGCTTGTCACTCCAGCATACAAGGAAATGACACTGTTCTGGACAATCTGCTCTTCCCAAAACATTGTGGTAGCAAAACAGGATCTGGTTTTCTTGCAGAAAATAGCAAGTTGATGTCTGATCATTTCTTCAAGTATTTTCCCAGGTTTAGGAGTGAAATGCAGAACTTGGTGACCCCAGGATAATTAACCTCTTTATTAAAATTTGGCAACTCATTTGTATTTTTGGATTTTAGAGAGCCTTCTCTGTCCTTGTCTTTTTTATAACGAGGTACCTACTCTGTCATGAATACACACATATTAAAGAATGACAAGTCATGCCACTTCTGCTTTTCAAATATCTTCCGAAGTGCTCTCCTTCTCACCTCTCTAAGTTCGATGCCTTAGTTTGCCATCTCCCTCCTTTATGTGTTATGGTTGATAATTGATCTCTTTCCTATAGAACATCTCTCAACTGAGTCCATTCTCACATCACATCATATGCAAACAAAAACAAAAAGTCCTTCAATTAAATAACAAAACTGAAAAATCAACAGGCACAAGGATCCACATCCAGTCATATGAAGGTCATGTTGTAAGAATCCCAGGCCCTCTCTCACTCTTCAATGGCATGGCTATAGCAAAAGGTGAAAACTTCCCGGCATGGCAATAATGCCCTTTAATATCAAATTCTATGACCTCATCTACAATACACTGAGGCAGTGCCATACACTGACTCAGGCTAACATCTGTCCTATTTATGTTTTATTTTTCCTAGTGGTCATTTACATATCATCCTGTTCACAAAGATGTGGTTATACCATAGGTATTTTTTCAAATTTCTAAAAAAAAAGGGTGAGGGCTGTTCTGTTTATCTCTGAGTGCCATGGCTCCCCTATTTCCTGGGGGAATATCAGGCACCACAATAATTGTTCAGAGGATGAATATCCCAAACTAGGAAATTATGTTTTTGCTCTGACACTATTCATTCAGGTTTTTTTTAAAAAAAAGATTTATTTATTTATTTGTGCATACAGAACTGGGGTACAGGCCAGAGGCTCAGGGGTGGTGAGAGGCTTCACCAGAGACAGAGTGGGATGCAGAACAGCAGGCGGAAATTGAACTCATGCGGAAGTGGCTTTAGCTTCTCAGTGCAGTGCTTTAACCCGCTGCACCACCAGAGAGGGCCTCATTCAGTTTCTTAAAGTACCAGGAGAGTGGGTTCTGCTACAGATCTACCTTTTAGCTCACTACAATTATTTGATTCATTTTACTTTGGCAGGATTGGGAAATGATGGGGGAAAGGGAGAGTATTGTTACCTGGAATGGGGGATAAAATAAATTGCATTGTCTCCACAATTGCACCGTAGGTCATCCACAGACTCAGAGTCACTATTTTGATGTACAGATGTGATATTTAATAAATAAAAGAAAAACCTAGATGAGTAACAATAGTAGCTGGAGATGACATCATTCTTTCTGTATACAAGTTAGGAGAGAGTAGATAGATTTGCAATAGCTTTAAGAACCCAAGCTAACCCAGCTTTGCTACCACCAGGAAAAACTCATTCTTACCGTAGATGATATTCCCTGCTAGGCTGCTTGGGTCCGGTTGGAATTAGAGCTATCACTACACAAGTTGACTTGAGTTTTCTACAAACACAGATGGAAACTGGTAAATCAGTTGAAGGTCAAAGTTAGTAATAAAATAGCTTAATCCCTTTACTTAATGAGTATCTGACCTTATTTTATATTGTTTAATTCATTCTTACAGATTTCTACTTTGGATGTAATAAAGGCAAAGGTTGTTGCGAAGGATTAAAACTGAATCCTGGCCCTCCCTGGTGGCACAGCGAGTTAGAGCACAGCACTGAGAATTTGGAGCCGCTTCCGCATGAGTTTGATCCCTGCCTGCCCTGGAAGGTGACCACATGGTGTGGCAGACCTCTCCTGGCCTGTCTGCTGCTCCCCTCAGCGGTGTACTTTGTTGATCTGCCTGTTCAGTTCTCCGCTCTGTCTCTGGTGAAGCCTCTCACTGCCCCTGAGCCTCTGGCCTGTACCCCAGTTCTGTATGCACAAATAAATAAATCTTTAAAAAAAACTGAATCCTTTTTAGATCTGAAAGAAGAGAGCTTTGGAGGTTGCCATGGGCCCATACCTAGACTACCTCTTTATTAAACCCCATCTACTACCACCTTTCAGAGGCCTAGTGAGAGAGCCCTGCTGCTCCTTTCCACTCCTGTGAAAACAGAAAACACAGCTGCAAGTGTGTTGGGAGGGGGGAATTTCTGTGGGGCCATGAAGCCGAAGGGGTGGCTTAGAGCTTCTTTGCTTGGAATTTAGTCCCTCTTGTTCTGTTCTCTGCAGAGATAGCACATAACTACTTTATAGTCACTGTGTGATCCTGCAGGGTGTACCTGAAGACCTTTGTTCAACCACGTTCAGTCTTTCCTGACTGCCTAATTAACCCTCTTTTTCAGTTTTCCCTCAGGGGGCCTAGCCCAACCCTTTAGTCACTGCAGTTCCTGTTTCCCTGGCCCCTCTCCAAATAGCTCAGCCATAAGATGGCTCACTGAGCAAGGGCTTCCCCCCAAGGGTCACAGGCAGCCTGACATCTCAGTGAGAGAGAGAAAAGAACAGGAAAAAGCAAACAAAGACACATAGGCTGCCATTTGAGGCAACAGCTTCCTGGTGAGGATGTGACCCCTCATAACACTCCTTTGACATGGCTTGGCTATTATACTGGCTGGGATTTTGTCCAGAGCTCTCTCCAGGTGAAAAAGCAAGCCCTGATTCAGACTGAGGAGGTGCCATTAAGTCATTTTCTTATTACCTTTCAGGCCAGCTATGAACTATAAATAAACCAAGTGCCCAGGAGTAGCCACAATGCTTGCTGTAAGGTTATTTGCATCCCTGTCTCTATCTGAATTCCCCTTTCATCAGCTCTCCCTTTTAGAAACCCCACAAGGTTGGCAGGCCCACCACTCCTGCTGCCAATGTCAGTGCATTAGCACTTAGCTTAAGTGAACACATATGCCAGACAGGTTCACAGCTTCTCCCCCCCACCTCTTGTTCCTAATGGAAACACTTCAGATAAAGAACGACATCACTAATATATTGCATATACTTACTGTATTGATCCTATTTTAGACAACTGGCCCTTGAAAACTATATTAGCTGAGATGATATAGAGTGACCTGCATAGCCCTATATTATGATGCAAAAATGAAGATAATGGGCTCTCCCTGGTGGTGCAATGGGTTAGGATGCAGCACTGCAAGCTGGCCACAGCCACTTCAGTGTGAGTTTGATCCCTGATCCCAGAGGTGATCCACATGGCATGGCAGACCTCTCCTGCTCCCCTCAGCAGTGTACTTCATCAATTTGCCTGTTCTACACCCCACTCTGTCTCTCGTGAATCCTCTCATCCCCCATGCACCTCTGGCTTGTACCCCAGTTCTGTATGCATAAATAAATAAATCTTTTTTTTTTTAAATGCAACCTATTTTATTTTTATTTTTTTTTAAAGATTTTTTTTTAAGATTTTATTTGTACATACAGAACTGGGGTACAGGCCAGAGGCTCAGGGACGGTGAGAGGCTTCACCAGAGACAGAGGGGGAGCAGAACAGGCAGATGGATGAAGTACACTGCTGAGGGGAGCAGCGGGCGGGTCAGGAGAGGTCTGCCGCGCCATGTGGTCACCTCCGGGGCAGGCGGGAATCGAACTCGTGTGGAAGTGGCTTTAGCTTCTCAGTGCAGTGCTTTAACCCACTGTGCCACCAGGGAGGGCCAATAAATAAATCTTTAAGAAAGAAAAAGGACCCTGCTTCTTTCTTAAGAAAAAAAAAATGAAGATAATGATGATCAAATCATAAAAAGAGTAGTAACAATTTCTTGTTTAGTGAATGCCTGCTAGGGTTGGCCCAGCATTAGGATAGTGCATTTTGTAATTATATATTATATGTGTCTGTGTATATTTTATGTATAATGCAGCTGAGTCACTCATCCAAAGTTACATTCATTGAAGAAAGTCAGTATGGATTTGAACCCAGGTAACTGGGTTCCAAAACCTCCAGTAGTAAGACAAGACTCTTCCATGCCACAAAGCTGGGTATCACACAGCCCAAGTTCAGGTTATCAGAGCCAAAATTCAGGTCTAGTGAAGAGCAAGGTATTGAGCTAACGCTAGTCTCCCTCCCTGCATGACTGAAGGAGCCCTGATCTCAAAATATCCTGAATCCATAGCCTGAGACTCCGAGCTCCACCAAGTTCTCATTGACAAGGTCAATTGCCTGACTAGTGGACTGAGTCATTCCAACTCTAGTAGGAATTCAGGATGATCGAAATCCTCCAAATTCACAGTTTCCATACATTTTCTCCTTAGAATAAATCTTAAAGTGATTAAAGATCATTAACTTATTTAAGCCTATTTGAGAGAAACTGAATCCTGAATTTGCAGATGCAGGCAATAAACTTCCCAGGAGCACTGCTACAAGGAAGAATTTGCCATCCTTAATGCTCCAGTTTGCTTTACAAACCACACTAGATCACTGACACACCCTGGCAGAAGATAGCTCCTGTTAAATGTGAGGTGTCAAGACCTTCCACACTGCCTTCATTCCCTCAAGTCATCTGCTTCTTGCTTCAAGTCACTAACAGCAATCACTTTCAAGAAAGAAAACTTTTAATTTTCCCTTAATCATTGTCATATTTTAATTAATTATCTCCTATATATTTTGGCCTTTGCCAACAATCTTCTTAACATCCATTTTGAAACCTTTATGCACTTATTTTTCTACACACCTATCCACTAGCAGTGACTCATCTCACTACTGAATGAGAAAGATAGTTAGGACATATCATACCAAAACATGTTGTACTGAGAACCTGCAAAAAAAGTACAAGGCAGCTCAATCAAGTCTGTGATGCCTTGATAGACACGGATGAAAAGAGTTAGAGCAGAGACTATTATTTATAATTTAGCAGAATTATTTTATTATAATCACTTCTGGTCTTCTAGATTTATCTCACATCTTCCTGACATTGTAAACGAAAGTGTACTTTCGCCCAATTCTCCTTCTGCTTTTTTATTTTTAAATCACATTATGTTACGTCTTGTCACATCAAGTTATGTTTAATGTGACATGACATGGTACCTACCACACAACTTAACCCAATCAACAGATAGGAATGAGAACAGTCCTGTTGGATCTTTGATCCAAAGTTGGGATCCAAGTTTTAGAGAATTGTTGTTTGACCTCCTCACAGATCTTTGGTTACCAGGTAGGATAGCAGTAGGGGCATCCTCATAAAATATGACAGTGCCTTGTTGATTTCATTTTCCCTGCTACTGATGATCACGCCAGAGACACAGTGGATGAAATATTTTTCATTTAAATACTCTCCCACAAGCTATATTTTCTACATCTAGGACTGGCTACATAATTTGTGCTGCCTGGTATAAAATGAAACTGTGCTGTCCCTTATTCAAAATGATTAAGAATTTCAATTTCAAGATGGCAACATCCCAGCATTTCAAGTGTGGAGCTGGCCTACGCGCTGGGTCCCAGTGACCCAGGGAACATGTTCACACACACAGAGGCTCCTGTACAGGATCATGAGCAGTTCCCTTCCTGTCTTTAGAAAGTGTATGCTGCATGATGGTGCACATTTCTGATGATGGCCTATCGTGCCAGACACAAGAGGGAGAAGAGGAATGTCATTATAACTGCATTCAGGGATATTTCAATCGGTGCTGATTGCTACTTCTCCTTAAAGCACAGCAATTTGCTGCGCAGATTCTGGAGTGGTGGGAACTGCACCAACTGCTATTTCCTCCCTCTGTCCATCTCCCTCTCCTCCCCGCCACAGTTCCTTTATCCCATTTCTTCTGTTTTGGTTTGCTTCATAACACTTTGGGCAAAGATGATTTCCTATATATTTTACATTGTTCTGAATCAAATCTACCTGGCTTTATGGGTTCTCTGCAAAAACGGCAGAAGCGTAATACTTTCTAATTGGTACAATTTATGGACCCAAACAACCAGCCCACTTCCTGTGAGCTTTAAATTGTGCGTGTGTGTTTATATTTTCAGCCATATCCAAGCACAGGTTCAAACTGCAAATGTACTTGAACAAATTCATTTGGTATAAACACATGATTTTGAAGTTTGCTGAAATCTTGAAAAGTACAATGTGCATGAAATAGGAAAAGAGAGAAAATGGGAACAAAAGAAACCTTACAAACCAAATATTTCCCTCTGCAAATAGGTTAGCCCAAATAATAGACCCAAATGTCTGTTTTTAAACAAGTTAAATAAAATGACTTGAAATTCTAAAAGATTCAGTCTATGAATGAAGTCCTGGGTTCTCTGGAAATTACCCACATTTTAACACCAGCTGGCATCAGAAGTCCTGCTCTGCCGAGGTGCCTTTGACACAGCAACCCTGCCTTTGGAGATCTAAAAAAGAAATTACCCAATTAAGATGTAATGGCCCTCTAGCCTTCCCAGGTTCTGAATGAGAGGAGGCATATTTACAATCACAGTGCACCATAAAATTTTATCCAGTTGTATCAAATCAGCAGGGCTAGATTAATCAGTGCTGTCCTGATGCAAAAGACCCCATGTGCATGTGCAGGCAATGGGGAGCAGAAAGTATGACTTTCGGGAAGATGTTGCAAGACAGTCCCTGGACATGGGGTGGGGTGAAAGGCGCTTGGTATATAATGGTGATGCAGTGTTTACCCAAGATGGTTATTCTCTGTCCCCAAAGAGATTGCACTGATCAAATGCCAGATTAAAAAATAAGATAAAATAAAATAAAGGCATCTTCTAGGAGGCAAAGGCATTTTACACATTTCCCTGAAAAATTAACCCATACTAATTTTTAGCGATTTGTAGGGTGACTTTTTACTTTATAATTTTACTAGGCATCCCTAGAAATTTTTTGTTTTCCAAATCCTTAACATTATTTATGTTTAGGAAAAGACTTTTTTTTATCCCGTCTAGGTAGCATCTCCAGTTCCTCCAGAGGTTAGGGATGCTGCATAAATGCATCATGTTTTCTCACTCTTTCTGTGTCTTCCCTTCCACCTTAACAAAATTAGGGAAATGGTGTGTGGAGACAAATACAGGCAGGACTGCAGAAAGGTGACATTCAGTCTCATGTTTGAAGAGGACAGAAGCACAACTCGGTATTAATGCAGTGCATTTAATAATCCAAGGCTGCAAACCGCCTTTCCCTGACTGTCAGAAGGTGTAGAGGAGGTGCCGCTCTGAGAGACAGACAGAAAAATAGCTTCTGAAAGGGGAAGGGAGGAAGTTTTGGCCTGGTTATCATGTCCCACAGGAGCACAGTAGATTGAGTGTGAGTGGGCATGTGAGCATGTGAGGGTAGGTGGGAAGGCATGCGTGCCAGAATGCATGGATGTGTGTTGGGGGAAGGGAAAGGAAAGGGCAGTGTTGGAGAGAAGGACACACAGTCAGAGAAGATGGCTGCCCAAGGACACTCTGGAAGAGTTTCATTTTCTGTAAGAGTGTCTATGATTTAGCAATCTGCAATTTTAAAATGAAGATTCTGTTTTCTACCTTTAAACAAAAGAATATTGTTCATTCGTGAAAAAGGAAGACCTCTTGTTATTTGTGACATGGATTGAATCTGAGGTTGCTAAGCTGAGTGAGATAAAGCAAAGCAGGGTATCACTTATATGTGGAATTCAAAAAAGCAAAGTTTGTAAATATAGAGAATAAAATGGTGACTATCTGGGGATGGGATGAATGGCCAGAAAGATGTTTGTTGAGAGTGTAAACTTCTAGTAAGTAGTAATTCCTAGAGAGCTAATCCACACTACAGTGAATACGGATACCACTGTATTATTATACTCAAACTTGCTAAGGGAACTAGAATTTAATTGAATCAACCACTAAAAAGAAGGCATAATTATGTAATGTGATAAAGGTGCTAATTGCCACTATAGCATCAATCATAATGAATGAATGCATCAAATTTAAAAACATAAAATTAAGGTCCTCTAAACTTCCATTATTTAATACATATAGCTACAGTGGCTATTGAGATTCAGAGGGTAGTTTGACCAAATGAAGAGACATGCTCTTCAGAGTAATATATACACCAGTTATGAAAGACTTAGTATGATCAAGAAAAGATCAGTTGGCTTATTAATATTCACATTAATTCATGTTAAAATTATAATTTTTAAATATCAAGTTAAAATATATTCTTAAAATCAATTTCACCTGTTTTTTAGGTGACTGTGAGAAAAGTTTTAGGTGACTGTGAGAAAGTTTAACTTATAAATGTGGCTCCATTACATTGTATTGGCCAGTGTCTCTAAATCATTCTATGCCTGGTGAATATGGGTATGGATGGGGAGTTAGGGGGTGAGTTTTGGAGGGATATCTGTGGCTTTTCCTCTACATATACATAATTCTTTGATGTCAGCATCCTGATCATGGAACTTCTCACTCAATTACCCCCAGCCCAGAAAGATATAACACATTCAAGAAAGGATGATCTATGTGTCAGTTTCTCCATGTCTTATAATCTTCGACAGGAAATATATTTACAATACACTTATCCCTGGTGATTCTCTTATCTTTTCCAAAATATGTGTGAAAGACTGGTTCTATGATGGAGCATAAAATGGGACCTGTTCTTTCATGCCACATCCCACGCAAGTGTCATTAGGTATCAGGCTATTTATACAGGGAGCTCAGAAGACAGAAAAATAAATAGGGAAAAACAAAAACTTTTTGCCAAAAACCTGTGATTTTTCCAGGAGCACACAGAGCAGGAAAAGACATTTGGTGTCAGCAGTAGTTCATTATCTAAATCCTTTGTAATTACTCTAAAGCTGTCATTAAAGATAAAAAGTGATTATGTTATTAATAGAATCTTGTGTTTGTGCAGCATTTTTTAATTTAAAAAGCATATCCTCAGCTATCATCTGATCTTTTTTTGATGACTCCCACGACTTGGATGGTTTTACTGCCACTTGCAGTGGGGAGATGGAGGTTGCAGGAACTTCTGCCGAACATGCAGAGTTAGTGGTAAGACCTAGTAGAACTCCATGAAGCTGATTCGGATGCTATTTTGCCTCTTTTCCTCCTGCATTTATGGTTTGATTGGTCTTGCTTAAAGTAAGGTGTCATTAGTTGTTATCCAAACTCTATAGGATTTGTAAGTTAAGAACTAATAAAATCTTGGGGTGTGGGTCACAAAGATCACTAAAGCCACTAGCCATAGCTGCGTTACTTGAAATCAGTTGGTTTCACCCATGGCCGTGGATGTGATATAATCACTCCAGTCGGCTGAGTGTGAATAAATTGAGCATCAAGAATGTGGTCCCCACTGTTCTAACATCTGAATCACCTGAGAGACTTATGAGGCACAAATCACCTCGCCCCCTCCCCAGAGTTTCTGGTTCTGTAGCTGTGGCATGGGTCTGCTCAATCCTCACTAGTTCGCAGCAGCTGCTGCTGCTCCAGGGCTAGAGACCACCTTAGAGAAGCATACTTGAGGGTGTTAACTACATGGCAGAGATTCAGAGACAGAAGACACATAATTGTAGTGACAGGAAGAAGTCAATGAAAATGGAGGTTTAAAAGCTGAGCTGGGTTTTCTTTGAGAACTTTTGGGACAAGACACCTTACATTAGTGAATTTCTAGGATATAGGCAATTTAGAAAATTGGGTCAAGAGGCAATTGGAGGTAGATGATAGTTGAAAAAAAAAGAAAGAGAAACAGAGACACTGAGAGAGTAAGACAGAGATAGAGAATCAGACAGAAAAAGACAGAGATTGACTTAAAGAACCTTTGAGAGTCAACTTACCACAGAAGTATAGAAGTGCAGATCAATATTACAGTTTCCTGTTGTACACACATTAAGAATATTCAAACAATAGAAAGGTCATTTGTTAGCAATTTAAATGTTTGCAATGTTTCCCCTGTGAAGGGAAATTATCATTTATCTTCATGGCTGAAGTCACTTAAAAAGTCTAAATACACAGTTAGTCAAATTGTCAGTGTGGGCAGAATCTCCAAACTGTGATCAAGCAGTAGGACTCCAAAACAGCCTTTTACATAAAATTCTGAAAGGCGATTCAAGCAATGCAATTAACTGGAGGTCTTTTCCTGACTTACATATTAAGTAAATAAAATAGGTAACCTCATTGTCCTCCCAGAGCAGGACAAGGGAGAGAGTATTCCATTCTTGTGAAATGCCTTCTCCGAACTGCAGGCTCCCTCATATCTCGTCTTTGCTTTGTCTATATAATTCTAGGTTTTTAAAAATTGTGGTGGATTGGCAAGTATTATGTAGCAATGGTCAAAAATTAAATTACCCAAAGTACATTAACAAAAACCTTGCTTTAAGAAAATCACTCTTTTATTTCAAGTCTGGGACAAATGAAAATTTCAAGTAAATGGTTTTGAGGTATTAAGATATTCATAGTGACAGAGTGAAACAGCTGGATAATTACAAAGCAGCATGCCAGTTGGGAGAGTAATTTCTATTGGAGAGAGAGTAAGAAGTCAGTTTTCACAGGAAGTGCTTTCTGCTTTAGTGGTTTGGGGCACTGAAGTAAAATGGTGTCTGAGACCTGGTTTTCATGAACAGATACTGAATGCACATTGCCCACACGTGTCTGGCCTCAGCACAATTCTGCTACGGGCCTCCTTTTTGCCTTGCTCAGTTAAAAGTTGGAAGGAGTGCAACTGTAGAAAGCTATGGCTAGCACATTTTTTTTATGGGTAAAATTTATAGAGTAATGTATCTACTTTTAGCATGACTATTGTTAAATCTGGAGATCAAGCAAAGTGACACTGAGTATATTGCTTTATCAATTGGATTCGTTCGAGTGAAAAATGCTGATCAGGCCATGTCTATCCCTTGGGTGCAGAAACCCTACTTCAACTCTTGAATGGTCGATACATAAAAGTCAAATTCATTATAATTTGTAGCTTTTTTTTTCTTGAAGAAGCACACAGTTCTCAGTACATCAATATCAACTCTTAAATCCACATCGGATGGAGAGGGTACAGCACAGTAATTCAATCTCTTTACACTTAATATGGTCAGGAAGGGAGAATGAAAACAGCCTCTTGTAAAATGATGGAAAAAACAGGATGCAATCACTCTGATGGAGCGGTGCAAAGGAGTCATTTTACACCATCCGTTACCAGGGCAACAAAATACAGTGAGCCCTATACATCTAACAGGTGACATTTTAGCTAAGAAATTGCTTCTTTGGTATTTTTTCTGTCTATGAAAAACAATGTTACCAGCGTTTTCACTTGTCATGTACTATAGGGCAACATATTCCTGCTGACAGACCCATAATGGAAAAATCGAGCAGTTAAATAGTATTACAGTCTAACTTTTTGGATACATGTTAATATGCTCTTTAAAGAGATTTCAGACATTTTCAAATACCCTTGAGATTCAAGGAACTGGAAATCTCTGCAGACATACACACACTCAACTTAGTTTTCAGATAAGGAGAAAGTACTTAATTGTGTTTCCAGAAAATGGTACAAAGTCCTAGATACACTTTTGAGAAAAATAATTAGTACAGTTGTTTTACGTCATGGGGTCCACTAACTTGACAACTTTAATATTATGTTAAATCACAGCTCTTTTCTTAAGAAAAGTACGAAAATTGTATTTTCTAAGTAGAACAATTTTTCATTTTCAGTTTACCCCCAAGATAATCTGTAACTGAAAAGTCAATAAATGGGAAAATTAACTTCTTCAGGAAGATTGTAAAGAATTTTACAGAATATAATGTAATTGCTTTTTTAAATGCCTAAAGGAGATGATTATTCTCCACCTCCTACCCCAAAAATTCATGCAGTGTGGTCATTCGAAATAGGATTTAGTCTTCCCTTGGGTATTGTTTGGCCATCTAAGGATTTGGTTACTACCTCCCAGTTGCTCTAGTTCTCCTAGGGTTAGGTTCCAAAGGGAAGGATTCAAATTTGTGGATGGGCCATCAATGGTTCTGGGTCATCAATGGTTTAGGACCATTAATGAACCACTGATGTAGGAGTAGAAACCGAGAGCTAAGTTTGGAACATACTTCGTCCAAATATCCCTCTTTCACAGATGAATAGACCAGTGTGTGTGGAGGGCAGGTGATGGGACTGAGCCCAAGGCCCCTGGTGTGGGTTCAGTGCTTTCAGTTACTGCAATGGCATTCAACTAGTTTTTCAGCAGCTGCTATGTACCCAAGCTCTGGGTCACAAAACTGAACCAAGCACAAGTCCCCCAAGCCTTCAGAAGCTCACAATGAGGCAGGGGTGACAGACAGTCATAGGCACAACAGACTAAGTGCTCTGATGAAGGTAGGAAAGTCCCTTTATAAAGCAAAGTCCATAAGTTAATTATGCTGTGATTTTTCGGCTATCATAACTTGTATACCCAATTATTGGACTCAACTAGGAAGTGACATATAAGCCAGTATGCTATGTGAAAGACCAGAAACAACTAATTTATTTCTTTAAAAAGAGGTAGTAAAAAATACCTTTCTTTCTCTGTCCATTTGGGCTATTACAACAAAAATACCCCAGACTGGCTGACTTATAAACAGCAGAAATTTAATTGTTATAGATTTTAGAACTGGAAACCTGAGTTCTGATGAAAGTCTTCTCCCAGACTGCCTACTTCTTGCTGCGTCCTCTCATGACAGAAGAGGCAAGAGAGACCTTAGGGGTCTTTTCCATCAGGGATTAATGTCATTCTTGAGGCCTCCATTTGCATGACCTGAACCCTTCCAAAGGCACTCCTCTTAAAGCCATCACATAGGGGGTTGTGATTGATTTTAACATAGGAATTTTGAGGGGACATATTGACTATAACACCACTTAAACACTTTAAGCTGAGTTGGGCTAAATATATTCATGTTGTTGTGAAACATATCTCCAGAGATTTTCATCTTTCAAATTTTGAACTCTCTTGTGTATAAAATACTTCCTTTTCTTCCCTCCTACCCGCAGGTCCCTGAAGCTACCATTCTACTTTCTGTTCCTATGAATTTGACTAAATTAGATAAGCCATACAAGTGGGATCATGCAGCATTTGTCTTCTGTAACTGGCTTATTGCACTGAAAGCTTCATCCATGTTGCAGCATGAATAAGAACCTGCTGTATGTGAATAACGTATATTCATATACACATATGTATATTACTCATATAGATGAATGATATCTACTACATTTTGTCTACCCATGCAGACATCTGAATTGTTTCTACCTCTTGGATATTTTAAATAGTTTGCTATGAATACAGGTGTACAAAATGATTAGAATTATCTTAACAAGGAGAGCAGACAGATATGGCTAGGAAAAGTCAGAAAAAAAGAAGAAAAAAAAGTATGTGTGTCTCTGTGTGTAAAAATGTTGAAACAGCTGTGTTAAGAAAATAATTCTCTGATTTCAAATTTGGGCTGAAGCAAATTAGCTAGATTTTACCCAGTATAGTTCCAAAATCAAGGTGGAAACATTTAGTAAATTAGCATGTGGCAGGGGGGAAAAAAAGAAAAAGAATCTTTTCCCCAGTGACTTACATTAAATGCCAAAGAATTCCTAGAAATAAAAGGGACCAAGAATGGTACAGTGCCTGACAAATGTAAAGGTCAGAAGTTGTGATCTAATGGGAGAAGGAAAAGAGTAGAACATTTTCAGTGTATCATCATCAAGACTATTTTCCCTATGTGGCACTATTAAAACTGTTGGACATATGTGACAAGATATGGCTAGTTATGAAATGTGGGGCTACAAAAGAGAAATTACATATATACACATATATAACATATACTTACATACATGTAAATTATGAATGTGTTATATATATATATATATATATATATATATATATATATATAAAACAGGCAAGAGAAAGTCAATGAGTACATTACAGATCAAACTATACAGAGGGTACAGAGGTATAACGGATCCAACTAGACAAAGAAACTAATTTCTCTGAAAACACAGAAACAAACAAGTATGAAAGTAAGAAGGGATCTATACTATTTTTTCCTGTGCTTTCCATGTGGTGTATTATCATTATCTGGTCTGTTCTTTTTGTTTCATGTACATTTGTTTGAAGTGACTGACCTAATGTGAAAACTTTAATCTTCCCTGTGTGATGAAAAGCCCTGTGCTGGAGTCCTGAAGAAGTTCGATCTCCCAACATCCATCCTGTTAATGATTTCTGCTCCCTGGGATCTAAGACTCCCTGGAGGTGTTGGATCCTGGATGGATAACTGTTCTGCTTAGAATCACACCTCATTTTGGGAGACTGATAGGATGTCGAAAACTTGGATAAGCGCCAGAAAAATGTGTTAAGTAAAAATAAAGGCATAAAATGTGCATGGTAATAAGGTAAGGGAAATACATGTGAAGTGATTTCCCCCCAGGGTTATATTCAACATCTAGGAGACAAGAACTTGTTTTCCTCAATTTTAAAACACATCATTTAGCTTTTGCTTTTAATACCCGATTCAAAAGTTTTTTAGTAATTTCAAATATGGAGTTTAAATTCTTGAATGTTTTTACTAAAACAAATTTTAAAAATTGCCAGTGTAAGCTAAAACAACAAAAAAGATTTTGATAAGTTATTTTTGATGTCTTTTGTATTTCTTGGTATTTTTCCCAAACAGAACTTGGAAAATAAGATGTAAATGCTAAAATAGTTGCTATCTTTTAACAGACATATCTAAAAGATATATAATTCATAATATATATGTAAGATATATTTAAAAGATATACAATTTATTCACAAAGGTTCTTGTGAGTAAACACAAATGAAGTATTCTTAACTCAAAAGGTATATTATGAAAATCTAATACTGAAGTAGTAAATCTGTCACTAAGATATAGGTAGTAAATATCACTACCACAATTAATGTGACATAAAATTGCTAATATAGTAGGAAGAATAGGGTGCCACTTAATCTATTATTCTCAGGTTTTTTTAGGTTTCTCAAAAGAAAATTTCAGGAAAAGTAAAAAGTGTAGTCAGAAGAAGGAGAAAGTAAAAAGAAGATAATTCAAAAAATATAATTCAATTCCTACAAAAGTTTGATAATTTCATGCCTTTTCCATTTTGGGGGAGAGCAGTCAAAATATTCATAGAAGAAAAAGTGAGGGCAAGAAGAATGTAACATGTTATATGTGTAAATTTTTGTCTGAATGCCAATAAAATACTTTTTCAGATTGACATTTTAACTCTATTAAAATATGAATGATGTAACAGTTTCTTTTGCGAAGTTTTATAAACATATAATTTCAGTTAGTCATGTCATTGGTCATAAAGAATAAGTAATGATTATTTACAATTAGACCAGCATTTCTTTCATTCCTATACCGCTTTCTTATCTGTCCAGTTTCAACTGCTTAAAAAGAAAAAACACCTTACTACATTAGAATGCCGGTAAAGATGGCTTGATCCCTAGTAACTACTTATAACTTCCTTAACACAACTGCCACTAACACTACTGTCATTTGCCTCCTTCTAATTCATCTGTTCTGCTAAGATCATTACATTTATTCCAAAGAGTAAAGTCCAGCTACATTAACTTTATGAATAGCTTGACCATGAGTTACTTGTCTTCCTTCTGCTTCCAACAAACTTCTGCTTTACCTATTCTGAAAAATTGGTGTTTTGTGGTCATGTCTTTCTAGGCCTCATGCCTTTGCTTATCTTTCTGTTTAGATGGCTATTTTGCAATCCTGTGCTTCTGGAGAATTGCTGATGGGATGTAAAATTCTTAAAAAGGTTCTTCTAATAGTGTATTAGAATAGACATAAGCAAAAAAAAAAAAAAAAAACAGTCTCGCCAAATAATGAACCAAAAGTACAAGGACAGTGGGGGAAAAAAAAGTCAACTCAGCTTGGCCCCAAATGGCATTTACAAGATTAACAATAAGGTCTGCTGTGCACTTGGAAGGAAACCAACTAGCTTTAAGATAATTAAGTGCTACTATAAAGGAAAGATTATGCAGGTGCCAAATAAGGTTGTCTGGGACACCAAATCCCTCCCTAGCCTATAAAGCCATAAACTTAGAAAGAGATTGAAGAACTACACCACCAAAAAAACCAACAACCCCACCATAAACCACTGGACCAACTACTTCTGTTTATTCAGTTATTGCTCCCATCCTCACACCCTCTTTATGGTAGCCTCAGTTCTTTTATTAATTTTTTTTTATTTTTACTTATTGAGTATCAATTTGAGAACATTTTATTCTCCTTCTAGCCCTTGTCAAATTAGTATGAGTAATAAGTCTTATAGCTGATCACCCATTTTGCTTTACCTCTTCTGGAAAAATAGACAAAGAAGGGAAAAGCTTGATTTTAACATGAGAAATAATAATAATCATCTTGATGGCATGCTCTTACCAATACCCAGGAGAATTGGGTATTGGCACCCAGTAATATAAATATTGCAGTATCAATTGCTACCATTTTGTATAATCAGCACAAAAGGCATTTGCTCTCTGGAGCTTTTTAATTTGTCTTGCTTCCTCCATGCACATTTGTTTTTTACACCTGTCTATAGCACTTTATACAGTTCACAAAGTCATATTTTGCATTACATACTTTAATACACACACACACATTTAAATTCCTAAATGTTGGGGTCTAGAGCTTTATCTTTTTCATCCAAATATCTTGAATATATTCTATTAGAAAAAATGTCTTTGTAATTGAGTTGTCAAGTAAGCTTTGAGTCTAGAAGTTTCAATCCTATTTATGCTAAAAGTTTAATTCAATGGTTTCATGAAGTCTTTCTTTACACCCTAACCTCTGACCAATGACCTTGTTTCTCTGAACTGTCATTGAATGTATTCTTAGTATCTTATATTTCAGAGCTTAATTATTTTTCACACAGTCATTCCATTTCCTTTGTAGATAATTGGATTCTTGAGGGTAACATTTACACTTTATGCTAAAAATGTCTAGCAAAATGATGGCATCTAAAACGTAAGTGCTTGTTGATTGCTGTACTAGGTCAATATCCTACATTTCATATAATATATTAATATCTGCTGTTTGAATTTTAATAGTGATAGTAACAACAGATGACTTACAGCAAAGTCTAGGATTCTGAATTGTTTCCATGGTTAAAAGTAATACTATGAAATCAAACATACTGACTTGACATGATTCACATCTCTGCCCCTTGATACCAGTATGACCTTGGATTTAATCGCTTTAAATCTTATTTTCTTCTAGCATAAAATGAGAATAATAAATGCACTACCACACAGAGTTGTACCATAGAGTAAATGGTATAATGCCTGTAAAGCACACTGGCAATGCCTAGAATATAGTAAGTACTTTATGGAAGGCTGGTTATTATTGTTGTTGTTATTGCCGCAATGTAAAGAAAAGTGGTAATCAGTCCAAGAACATTTGAGCAAGTATATAAATTGTTCCTGAAGTGCAACCCCACACCTTTGAAAGGATCCATATCAAAAAGACCAGAAATAGGGCCCTCCCTCTTGACGCAGCGGGTTAAAGCACTGCACTAAGAAACTTAAGCCACTTCCGCATGAGTTCAATTCCCGCCTGCCCCAGAGGAGTCCACATGGCAAGGCAGACCTCTCCTGACCCGCCCGCTGCTCCCCTCTGCAGTGTACTTCGTCGATCTGCCTGTTCTACTCCCTACTCTGTCTCTGGTGAATCCTTTCACCCTCCACATCTCTGGCCTATACCCCAGTTCTATATGAATAAATAAATAAATCTTAAAAAAAAAAAGACCAGAAATAAGCATTGGTGAGATTGTAGTATAGTTCATTATCCACAGAAACAGTGTGGAAGTTTCTCAAAACATTAAGCATATATATACAATATGATCCCATAATTTTCCTATCCAAAGAATACAAAAACACTACTTTGAATGGATAAGTACTTTCATATGTTAATTTCAGCACAATTTTCAACAGCCAAAGGATGAAAGCAACTTAATGCCTAATGACAAATGAATACATACAAAAGATATGGAATATAAAGAAAGTGGAATGCTACACACCTATGAAAAGGGATGCAATAGTACCACTGCAACATGGATGGAACTGGGGGATGAAAAATAAGTCAGAAGGAGAAAGTAAAATACTAGATTATTTTATACTAGATGATTCCACATATGTGGAATATAAAGAAACAACTTCAAGAAACAAATGAATTCCTGATTTGAATGCAGAGCTAACACCCTCCATAACCTCATTATTTAAAATTATTCACAAAATTTTTTACTATAAAAATTTCACTACAAAAATGTAAGTCAATTTTATCATTATCTATCGACAAGAAAATTATCTATCTAGAAAATTTTGCAGAATCAATGAAGGAGGAACTGCCCTGATAAAATACTTTTATATGGGTTTAGTTCATTATATACCAGTTAGAAATATCCTATTACATTAGTGGCAATAACAAGGAAGGAGTTATATCAATGAGACTTACATGAAGTAACCTTACTGAGTCAGAAATAGAGTTATGTAGTGACATAATTTATTATTAAAGCAATTCCATTTAAAATTCCAGAACATTTTATAGAAGTTCACAAATACATGTGTAAAAATACAAAGGTAAATTTTGTTTCCTTCAGAAAGCTTTTAGGGAAAGGTATAAAGGGGAAACATTTCCTACAAGTAACAAAAATGAAGTAATATGATCAGATCAACGGATTATTTACTCAGGAATCCACAGATAGACCAGCGGATATGAATAGGAAGCCCAAAATCCAACTGTTTTTCTGTATAAAATTAAATAGAAGAGGGCCCTCACTGGTAGTGCAGTGGGTTAAAGTGCAGACTGTAAGCTAGCCACAGGTGCTTTGGTGCTAGCTAGTTCCATCCCCAGCCCTAGGGGTGACTCACACGGCACAACAGACTTCTGTCTCACCCGCTGTTCCCTTCAGCAGTGTACTTAGTTGGCCTGTTCTGCTTCCCATTCTGTCTCTGGTGAATCCTCTCACCACCCCTGCACCTCTGGCCTGCACCCCAGTTCTGTATGCATAAATGAATAAATATATATTTTTTAAAGCTGAAATATTGTATCTATATACAAAGCTTAAACTTCTGAACAAATAATGAAGAAGCTGAAAGGAAATTTGTAAGATGTGATAAAATATATGCTGCACATTCTACAAATAAATTTGGTTCAATATGCCTGTTATTTAAAAAACCTCTTCAACAATCAGGAAGAATGTAAGATTCAGTCAAAATTGATCAAGGTATGATACAAGAAATGAAAATTAAAAGCAATAGGCATAAACATAAAATTATTCAATGTTGATTCCTTGCTATATAAATGAAAAGAGTACAGAGAACTAAAACAGGTTTCTGCCAGAAGATACTAGAACAAGGATAAACGAGTTTCACTGATATCAGCAAGCAGTGGTAGTTTAAAGAGAATGGATCTCAGAAGATATATACAGTATAAAAGAGTCTCAACTAGCAAGAGAGTTATCATCATACAGAAATTCAGAGATGCAAAAGTGGGCTGGGTCACAGAAAAAACAGACAGACCAGTGGATATCATATTCTGTCATATTCTGTGATAGATATTTAAAGGAAACCAAGTGGGGAACAAAGATAGCTCCAAAGTTTAAGATGCCCCTGTGTTGTTGGGGATGAGATAGACACTTGGATGAGTCAAACAATGATACATGGAGGCAGGGAATTGTGTTTATAGCTATGAGCCCAAATAGCCCTATTTGGGAAGTACATAGGCTGCTTCTCTTATAGACACTTAGCAGTGTGAATAATCGTGAACTTACAGAACCAGTCTCTTCAGCACAACCTGTGGAAAATGGTAGACAGAGAAAACTTAAATGCAATGCTTTGGGACTTGAAAGAACAGGCTTTTATTTCTTCTCTCTGTTCTTACTCTTGCCCAAAATGAAGTGAACTTCAGAGACAGGCCTTTATGCCGACCTAATTTTCTTTTTTCTAAAGCAAGGCAATTCTTTTATATTTTGTATTTCTCATCCCTATACTTTAGCACTGATCACAAAATCACTATTAAACAATCGTGTCCATTTTCTCCATAAAATTGGAAAGAATTTTTTTAAAATATGTATTCTGCAGACTTGACAAGTGTGCTTAAAAGCAGGCACTCTCAACATATTGCTAGTTCCAATATATATTTATATAAGCTTTGTGTCGGGAGAATAGAGCAAGGACCATCTAGTAGCTAATACAAGTTTTCCAAGATTTTCATTTCTGCTTACCGACTTGAATTTAATCATTGGTACAAATATTGTCAACTGTTTTCCTTGAAAAGACAAATCCACTTCTTCATTTTCAAGAAAATGTCTCCCAGATAATCTTCTAAATAACAGTAGATTGTCTGTCAGTTGTTTTTTTAAAATCAAAATGGCTTATCATAAATAAAAACAGCTATTTCAGCTCATAACTCAATCACACAAGTGTTCTTTTGTACTTCAATATGGAGCACAAGTACTTCATGTTTAATTGCAATTTTATCACATGGAATATTAAAAAAGATGTGCACTCAAGATTCAAGACTAAAGAAATTTAATATTTTTCACTATGTATCAAGGACCTTCTTTAGTTAAACTATTGTTTTTAATTCAAGTGCCTGGTAGTGAAAAACATAACTACAATAAACGTTGATGCTTTGCATTAACATTCGCATTAAGGTTACACAAATGAGTTCTTTTATTCTTGAATTTTTAAAATTGCATTACTTTTTTATCAAGGCATCACATATGATTTAGGGATACTGGCTCACAGTTTTTCAGATATATGTTACCACACCACACTCACCATCAAGTCCTTCTCCAAAGTCCACTGGGCACCTCCCTTCTTATCTCCCATCTCCTCTTCCTCTTTAGTAACCTTGATTCAGTCATATTAACCTCACTGCAATTTTTTTTTAAATGTCATCTCTCTGTTTCACCTTCTGTATAATTCCTAATCTATATTCCAGTTCATAAATGATTTGCTATTTATTCTTAACCTGATGTTTAAAGTGTTCACTAAAAGCTTTATCCCACAAATTGTGGTTTCATTTCTAAAAGCATCTGGGCTTTGTCCATAGAGTCTTAGAATTTTCTGTTTTTAATTTTTTCATGACACAAATCTTTTCTTACATATACTTATTTTAGAAGCTCTATTATCTTATGTGCTAGGGATATAATCTTGCTACTGTTTATGACTACAGGACTTACTGTTACTAAATTATTTTTGTACATGTTTTATAATATTAGGCAGTGAGTTTATCTTTTGTAGGGTTTCATCACATAAAATTGAATGGGGATTACTAGGGGGTAGTTGTCCAGAATAGCTTTATATTCAATTTTCCAAGTGGCCCAGTGATATAAGCTTGGAACACTTTCACTACCTTTATTTTTAGATTGTGGATAACACACCTGGGTTTTAATTTCAAAACCACATGATGGTAAACTACTGGTTAAAAAGTATGGTAGAAGATTTCCCACCTTCTCTACACCCCTATTATGGCAGAGAAACAACTTCAATGTCTCTGTAGAAATGCTCAGCCTTTCTTTTTAGTGAGGATAGTCACTAGATTTATGTGAGATTTCCCTTGTAATTCACTATCTTTTCTGACCAAGTGTTCATCTCCTGTCCCTGTCTACCTATACCTGTTTCCAGAAACAGTTGTATTTTCATTGATTCTAAAATACTGCACTCATCCTTGGTCCCTTTTTTCAACTTTGATTTTGGTCCCTAAGGTATTCCTATTCATGAGTTCAACTATCTGTTTAGGAAGATGGTTGGGAATATGTTGTTGTTGTTTTATAATTTGGAGAGCTCAGTATTATATGTTATTATTGCTTAATATAGGAAGTTAACATTTAGTTAAAAGTTATGATGTAGGCCCTCCCTGGTGGCGCAGCGGATTAAAGCACTGCACTGAGAAGCTAAAGCCACTTCCGCATGAGTTCGATCCCCGCCTGCCCCGGAGGTGACCACATGACGTGGCAGACCTCTCCTGACCAGCCCACTGCTCTCCTCAGCAGTGTACTTCGTTGATCTGCCTGTTCTGTTCCCCACCTGTCTCTGGTGAAGCCTCTCACCGCCCCTGAGCCTCCGGCCTGTACCCCAGTTCTGTATGTACAAATAAATAAATCTTTAAAAAAAAAGTTATGATGTATAAGTCATTTAATTAATAATCAATATCAATTTTTTTTAAAGATTTTATTTTATTTGTGCATACAGAACTGGGGTACAGGCCAGAGCTCAGGGGCGGTGAGAGGCTTCACCAGAGACAGGTGGGGAACAGAACAGGCAAATCAATGAAGTACACTGCTGAGGGGAGTAGCAGGCGGGTCAGGAGAGGTCTGCCACGCCATATGGTCACCTCCGGGGCAGGCGGGAATCGAACTCATGAGGAAGCGGCTTTAGATTCTCAGTGCTGTGCTTTAACCGCTGCACCACCAGGGAGGGCCTCAATGTCAATTTTTAAAGTGCTTTTTATATACTGTTTCTTCTTAATTGTTCTTATTTACTGAGTATATTCACTATTTTAGGATTTTTCAGTATTTATAGAAAATATTACTCTTTTGTGTATATAAAACAAATGATTATTATTTTGTCTTCACTCTTTAATAAAGGCTTGGTTGCATTTTAGTTTTAATTTAGCAGTTTGCTTTTATGTCAATACTTTGAAAATATTGCTTTGGTACCCTCTCTGGTGGCGCAGCAGGTTAAAGCACAGCACTAAAAAGCTAAAGCCACTTCAGCCTGAGTTCAATCCCCACCTGCCCGGGAGGTGACCCACATGGCATGGGAAATCTCTCTTGGCCGGCCCGTCCACTACTCCCCTTAGCAGTGTACTTCATCAGTCATCCTGTTCTGCTCCCTACTCTGTCTCTGGTGAATCCTCTCACCACCCCTGCACCTTTGGCCTGTACCCCAGTTCTGTATGCATAAATAAATAAGTCTTTAAAAATATATATTGCCTTGTTTCCTGTTGCTAATAAAAATCTACTGTCATTGTATCATCATTTTACTATATAACGGAAAAGAAAAATCAAGATACAAAACTACATTCATAGTATAACTTCAACTATCTGAAAATATTTGTGTATCTTTGCTAGATAATTTCTTTACTATTCAATAAATAATTCACATTAAAATAAAATATAGATTTTATGATGCTGATATTTGCTACCTAATTTCTAAATTCTGATAGCATTTTGATGACAAAAGATATCTATTATTTTAATTTATTCTATTTCCACATTTTATATTAGAAGTAGTATATACTTATATGACTTTTTAGAGAAAAACATAGCAATATGTCAGGGGTCTTCAAAAACTTAACCTAGTAAATTCATTTGCAAGAGATACAAATAGACATTTATTTATAAAATTGTTCTAGATGTCAAAAATGATAGGAAGCAATGTAAATTCAAATATTTTATAGAATATACAATAGGCTTAAATAATTGATTTTTAAGTATTACTAATTATATGTAAACTCAGAGTATATTGTTAAAATATATTAAAAGAATCAGAACATATATTATGATTACATAGACTTAAGGCATCAGTTCACATATGATTCTATGCATATACTTCTGTAACTTGTCAAAAGTATCTTTTCTAAGCTAAACTCATGCCTTTTGCAGCAATATGGATGGAACTGGAAGGGTTCATGCTTAGTGAAATAAGCCAGAAAGAAAAAGAAAAATACCAATGGCTTCACTCATAACAGGAGTATAAAGGACCAGGAGGGTAAAAAAAAAAAAAAAAGAACAACTATATACCAGAGACATTTTATGGGGATGGAGTGAGGAATGGGCTCAAAGTGTGTGTGTGTGGGGGGGGGGGAGTACACTGCACTATGGTGATGGCACATAGGTGATTTGGTGATGGGAAGCCCAAAGGGATTGCAACTGAGATAGAAAAAGGCACAAAATGATATAAAAATAAACTATTATATTATTTTTTTAAAAACTAATTTTCTGAATGCTTACTTATATATATTTGTTCTTTTTCAATCTTTAAAGACTTCTAATTTCAATATAGTGAAGTATCATTTTCATAATTAAAAACCAAAATGAGAAGTTATTAAAATATATTTACATAACAATCCTTACTACTAAATAGTTTAGAGTATAGTATTATTTATCACAGCATTAAATTATGGCAATGGTAATAATTGCCCTATTATATTTTCTCTCATAAGATAAAATGCAGGCTGGCACTGTATTTCCACCAAAAGCTGTAAGTAAATGGCCTTTTACAAGCCCTCTTTGCACACACAAAAGAGCCTGAATCCATATCTCAGCCTTCTTTGTTTCATGCCTTCTTGCTTGATATGTTCTTCCCCAGTTACATAATGAGCAAGCTGCCTTCTACTTTTAGTTCCTTATTGCCTCTATATGTTCATGTTCCTCTCCTCAGCTAAGACTGCCCATTTCTTTTCTATCTGGTTTTAATTCTCTATATTTCTGGTTCTTTTCCACAAATTACCTAAAGCTATTAGCCCCACACAGATAACCAATCTACCTAGATCGTCCTTGCCATTTTTTTGTTTCTATTTTCATGACTTCTCTCCCATTGCATGCTTTTTTCTATTTTTTATCATTATAGAATGTTATATTATGCATAAATAATTTTTATCAATTATTTAAAAATTAATCTAAAGGGTAAAAGTCTTCATGTCTCCATATTTTAAAAAATCTTCAACATCTTCAAGTTTGAGAGTGCTCTATCTTTAGTGAAATATATAAATGGAGTAAAGGATTTATTTCTGTTAACATTATGAAACTTCTCATTTTGCTTTTTGCCAAGGTGAACTGATGTAATCCAGGATTTTGTTCTTTTCGAGAGAAGATGAGCAACTTTATAAGAAATCTAAGCTGGGGGGGGGGGAGGAATAACAAGCATTGAGTGGTAACAGATATTTTTATGCAAGGATTTTTGGCTCAGTATAAAGAAGAGGATTTTATAGCCCCAAATAGAAATCTGAAATCCTTCAAATTCATGTGGACAAGTTTGAATATTAGGAATCCAGTATGATTTCTTTTTAAAACTAGATAAAATTAAATTTAGCTAGCTCATTTAAAAAGTTTGATATCTTAAGAGAAAATCAATTATGCCCAAACTCTACAAAACTAAGTGTTCCTATGTTTCCTATTAAAATATTAAAATGAGATTAATGATAGTACTAGAGATGCAAAATCTGGATTCAAGTCTTGAGTTTAAAACTTATTTGTTCTATCTCCTCGATTTTTTTAAGGTGCTTCTTTAGAAGGGACTATTAAATTCTACCTTGACTGCTTCACAGTGTTCTTGTGAAGGGGAAACTAATACATGTAAAATATACTGTAAACTTCCAAGCACACTATTGACTCATGACTGATATTCATATAGGATACCTTTAATTATGAAATTTATATAGCAGAACTATATCCCTCTGATGTCCAACTAATATTTCCTGTATTAAGTTTTCATGCATTTTGGTTAAATATTCAGACATTGATTCCTTGGTTCTCCTTTTAGCTGCCACTTTCCTTCTTGCCAAGTACTTTGATAACACAGTCCCCAGGCACCAAAATCATCCTATAATTTCCCTGGTGATGATATGAACAGTCATAGCAGTAATAGTTAACATTTACATATGTTCAGAGGCTCTATCCTTAGAGGTTTCAGTCACGGTCCTAAGCACTGTTAAGGAGTTATTTTATTTAATATTAAAACAAACCTCTGGGATTGACATTGTAATTACCTACTTTCACAGAGAGGACACTAAAATTCAACAGGTTCACATATTTCTGTATTTGTTTTAAAAATTGTTCACTTAAATATGCAGAGGAGCTAAATAGACACTTAGTACAAAGAATATATACAGAAAATTAAAGGCACAGGAAAAAATGCTCATTACTTATCAAATACATATCTAAACCACAATGAGAAGCCATCTCC
The DNA here is from genome assembly GCF_000260355.1 of Condylura cristata. Lineage (NCBI taxonomy): Eukaryota > Metazoa > Chordata > Mammalia > Eulipotyphla > Talpidae > Condylura > Condylura cristata. The sequence goes on from NW_004567107.1 coordinate 31,583,155, forward strand.
CTCCTGTGAGAATGACCCAGAGGAAAAAACAGAATCTTTGGTGAGGTTATAGAGGAAAAGTTGCCCTTAGTACACTATTGGTGGGAATCTAGACTGATGTAGGCCTGTGGAAAACAGTATGAGTATTTCTCAAAAGATTACAAATGGATCTACCATATGATCCAGCATTTTCATGCCTAGGTATCTATCGGAAAAACACAAAAACACTGATTTGAAAGGAAATATGCACTCCTGCTTTCACTGTCGCACTATTCACAGTAACCAAACTAGGGAAACTATCTAGGTACCTGAAAATTGATGAATGGATTAGGAAGATATGGTATAGATACACAATGGCGTACTACTCAGCTATCAAAGATGAATGGCCATTCTGATGGCAAAGATGAATCTGGAAGGGAGTTTGCTAAGTGAAGTAAGTCAGAAACAAAAAGACAAATACCATATGGCATTCTTATATGTGGAATATATGGACAAAAACAAGGGGTCAGATAAGCCGAATCAATGACAAACTCTACAACTTTGAGCATAATACTGAGGCTACTGGTGGAGAAGTAAGGGGAGAGGAAAGAACACAGTTGGGAGGGAGCACAGTGGACCATGGAAGTTTTAGTGGTGGTTTCAATATGGTAACTAACACCTGAAGGAGGAGATACTTTCTATACCAAAGGCACAAATAATGCTGTACAACAAAGAAATCTCAATTAAAAAAAATAATAATGTTTTTGAGACCATATGGTGGTGTGAAGAATTCCAGAGCAGTAAATGTGCACCAAAAATACCAGAGATCATTTTGGTGTCGTTCAAAAAGGATTAAAATAGCTCGGTGGAGGGTAAGGTATGTATCAGTCACCTTTCTGTTTCTATTAACTCTGCTTATTTTGCCCTTCCTTTTATGGAGGATAAACAATTCTAAAGGAGGTGAGAAAGGTAACCAGTACCATTTTCATGGTCTTCTTTCTCTAGATCAGCTCTGACCAGTATACTGCATACTAGGCGTAATTTAAAAATAAAATGCAAATATAAATACAAATACAAATATAGTAAATTTGCTAGCTTAGTCATTTTTTTAACATGCAGTTCAGTGGTGTTTAGCACATTCACATATACAAACACCATCATCATCCATGCATAGATGATGAACAGAATTCTTTCCAGCTTGCAAGACTAGAACACTGTACCTGTGCTATCCTCCCTCCCACAAACTCTGGGCATTCATCATTCTAGCTCTATGAACTTGACTGTACAACATTAAAATAATAGTATTTGAGGTTTACTGGGTCAAAAAAAATACTTCTAAGATTTAATTTCATTTTTCTGTTATTGTTAAAAATATGACTTGTAGATTAAAATTAAATGTGTTCACAATTTATTTCTTATTGCATATGGCTACTTAATCAGCATAAAATAAAGTTAAAACTTCAGTTCTTCATTTGTACCAGTTAAATTTCATGTGCTCAGTAACCACATGGGCTGGTGATTGCTGAACTGAAAACTAAGAACCATATTAAGATAGACAATACTTATCATCACACTAATTTATGATGTTTAGTTATTGGCTAGTGCTGCTCTATAAAACCCAACTAAATTAAGAAATAACCCAAGGTAAACAAGGACATCTGTGAGAAGATCATGAAAGTTGAACAAATAGTTCTTTGAAGTCAATGAGGAAAAATAATAACCAATTTACTGTGCAAAAAAAATTAAAATATTGTGAAAGTTGCAAGATGCAGTATTTATTTTAAAACACTTGGGCAATAACAGAAGACTTTAGATGCTTTTCGGTGAAATTTTAGACGTTGCCACCAAATGTACAACACACAACTACTATCTACTGTAATAAGTCAGCTAAAACACGTGTAAACATATGTCATGTCAGTCATTAAGAAGAAGGGTATAATTACACTTTTAAATGTGGCAAAGCATTTTGAAAGTAGTATATAATTTTCTAGAGCAGGAACCTTCATGAACATATCTTTCCACAAGTGTTTATACAGCCTGACATCTTCATGTTTGTTCAAATCAAGAGTCCCACTGTGAACAAGCCAGCGGCAGACAAAAGAAGCAATTTGTTCTTTAGGTACCATTTCATTCAGAGAACTAAAAAGAAGCAAGCAATGTAGGCATGGAGTCACAGACAGATACAAATTCAAGACAGGAAAGTGTATAGCTAGATCAGAGCAAGTAGATGAAAACATAACCTGGGCTGATATTATAGGAACATATTTTTAATAATTTGCTTTTCATTAAAATATTACCGTGACAAATATGTAGTTTACCCTGCAAAGCTTGATGCCTTTTAACAGATTTCTATAGCTCTATCAAGGTATGTTGAATATACCTTGATAGAGCAAAAAAGTACACCTATTTAATGTATACACATTGATGAGTTTGGACACAGGTACATATCCAAACATGACCTCAATCAAGTATAGGAACATATCCATTACCTCACAGTGACCTTGTATTCCTCTACTTGTGTGTGTGTGTGTGTGTGTGTGTGTGTGTGTTAAGAACACTGAGCATGAGATGCACACTATTAACAAGTTTTTAAGTACATATGACACCCCAGTGTTAAGTGTTGGCAGATCTCTAGGATTCCTCACCTTGCATAACCAGAACTCTGTACCCACTGCACTGCCCTCCACTTCTCTCCCAGTCCCTGGTGGCCACCAATCCATTTCTGTTTCTGTGTCTGTTTCAGATGTCTCATATAAATGGCCCCATGCAGTTTATATTGGCTGAGTCTTGATAATTTTTGGCCAGTCCTGTTATTTATCTCTTTCATTTAGCTTTACATTTATTTACTATTTACTGTGTTCTCTGTCTTCATTCATTTCTTGCATTTGATTCACTGTTGCCCCCCACCCCCACGACTGGCGCTAATTACTCCCAACAAGGATTTCAGTGAATAGATCCATTCTAGCACATTTTTCCACAGACACAACACACTGAAACCGACTGACATCCCCCAATGCTGGTTTTCTGAAGTTTCTCCTTCCAGAAGATTCTCAACTAGCTTCCATTGTTTAGAGGGAAAAACCCAAAAATCCATAAATTGGAGAGAGCCTTATCTTTCCATATTTCTTGAAGAGGAAAATAAATGTGTTAGGTAACGTGTAAACTCTAACTTCATAGTTAAATAAGTCTTGGGTACTATTTTTAAATTATGCTATTAAACATGTTCCTTGGTAACATATTTTCTTCAGTTCTTGATGATGCAGGTTATCCTCAGCAAGAAAAACATTTAAAAATAAATGAAAATTTTAGAATATCCCTTCTCCTTTGCTAGTAAAATAACAAAGTTATTGATCTACTTTAAAAAAATAGAATAAAGAAAAGAAAAAAGAAATAAAACTCTTATTTTGCAAGAAATTATCTCCTTAGTTTTGCTCCCTTTGGGTGACTGGGCTTGGGTTTTCCAAATGGTATTAGTCATGGCAGTAGTGACCATTCCAGAAACTGAGCCAAAAAAACAAAAACAGGAGTCCCTTTTCCAGCTAGACTAATGGCAGCAAGCTTAAATCTCTGACAGAAAGATTCTTAAAGCACACATGAAAATCCCTTGTACTGGGTCACCATTACTCAAAGAAGGACATGCTGAAAATAAAAAATTCACAACTATCCTGCTGACATGAAGAGAAAGAAAACTTCAAAGTAAACCTTGAAGAAATGATTTTTAAAGTAGTAGAGTTGAGACTTGACCCAGTAATAGATTTTGAAAGGGTGTTTGGTATCTCTGTGGTAAGTCTGGGTGTCCAACAGACAGGGCTCAGACCCACATGCAAGCAGGCTGGAGGCGCCTTAATAGTGATATTGATTGACTATAAACAAAGACAGACGAAAGCAACCAGGACACCAGAGAAAAATGTATTTGGGGGAAAAGGTTATTATCCTCCTTCTGGATGACTAATACCTTGGCCATAGAAATTCATTTTACAACAAATATTTTTTGAGATCCTACAATGTGCCAGGCACACGATAAAAGATACATTTCTAACCCTCCAGGCATTTTCAGGCTAGTTTATGTATTTTAGGGAGGTCAGTGGAAGGAGGGAAGAAGCGTGGCCTATACACAAAAATCAAACCTGCCACTTGAGCATTATCTGTATCCTGTGCTCTGCTGAATTGCTCTAAAGAATGAACTATCTACATAATCGCTCTCAATTTTTTTTTTTTTTCCCTGTCAGAAATTGCTGGGTAACTCAAACCAGTGATTTTACTTTTCTGGTTCTTCTAATTACCTTTTGATAAAATAAAGGGCAGCATAGGGATAGAAGGGAGAGGAAGGAGACAGTCAGAAAAGTTTCCTATAAATATTCTACAATTTAAATTAGGTCAGGAAGTGACCTGCAATGCAATATAGAATGTGAATGTTAAAGACCTTGTGAACAAAACAGAAATTCACTCTTTACAAGAATAATTTGGTTCCAAATCTTAAAGTGGCGTTATGCAGGGCCGCAGGTCTGCTACAGCCACACTCCTTATCTCCAGGCCTTACTCCTTCCTTAGCTCAGGGCTCCTGCCTCAGAAGTAGCCCTGCATCAGTCAGGGGGTAATGTGGAGCAGGGTGATGTGCTTTCCCTCTTCTTGCCTTGATGAATATTTCCCAATGATTGGGGTTTGATAGGCAATTTTGAAGTATTCCACTCTGGAGTAACTTCACAGAACAAATTACCTACGAGTGGATGGTGTTTCCCTGGACTTGTGTAAAGACTGACTTCAAATAATACCACTTCATTCAACATTGTTTCATTACAAGGTTGATAAGGAAAAAAGAATCCAAGCTATCTTGGATAACACTAATAGATAAACACTATTTGAAGATCTGCTTTTGTTATGTGTCATTTGACTTAAAGTCACAGATTTAAAGAACCTGTCACCATGTGAAGCAGAGATTTGAGATCTTCTGTTCCATTTGCTATAGTTAGGTATCTCCCATGCTGCGCATGGGATGAACCACAGCCATGAATTTGGAAACAACATCTTTAAAAGGCAACCTCAACATAACAGATAAGGATCTAAATTCCAAAATATACAAAATTCTTATATAATTTGACAACAACAATGAGAAAAGCAGACAACCCAAACAACAACAAAAAAAAAATGGGCAAAACACTAACATAGATGTTTTTCTAAAGAAGACATTCAGATGGCCTACTGACACATGAAAAAATTTTCAATATCATATAGGAAATGCAAGTCAAAACCACAATGAGATTATCACCTCAACTCTTTTGAGGATGGCCCAAATCAAAAAGAATGGAAACAACAAATGTTAGGGAGGCTGTGGAGAAAATGTAATTTTCATCTGCTATTGTTTGGAATATTGGTGCAGGCTCTATGAAAAATGGTATGGGGATTTCTTAAGAAAATAAAGGTGGAACCCTGACATGCTCCAGCAATATATCTACTTGGTAGGTACCTCAAAAATGTGAAAACTCTCATATGAAAAGATTCATGTACTCCTTTCTTCAAAGCATCATGACCCACAACAAGTCATGTAGATAACCTAAGTGCCCACTGGCAGTTCAATGAGAGAAAGAAAATGTGGAATGTATATTCAATGGAATACTGTGCTGCTTTTAGGATGAAGTAGTGCCTTAGGGGGTAAAACGGATGGACCTCAGTGTGCTTGTGCCAAGTGAAATAACTCAGAAAGTGAAAATCAGATATCACATTATTTCACTTGTCTGTGGAATATAAATAATTTTTTAAAATGCTGCCAATAAAAATTTTGGATTTAGTGAAAAAAATTAAGGGTTATGAACAGGAATGGGGAGCAAAAAGGGGATGGAGAAGGAAAGTAGATAGGATATTAGCATGGGTATTCTGGTGGAGGATGAACAGAGCATGTGTAAATATGTAGGTATAAAAATGTAGCCCTAAATTATAAAAAAAAAAAAAGAGAGAGAGAGAGAAAAAACTCAACCTGTGCATAGCAGACTCATGGAATTTAATCACTCAACTAAAATATGTTTAAGCAACTATTACAAGGCAATAGTGTTCTAGGGCTTACATGATGGGCATGAAAAAAAGATAATTAGATTTTGCAACCTAAAGGGTGATACACATGAGAAATTCAACAAAAAATAACTTCAGATAGATGAATATGCTATATAACAAGTTGCAGTTCCACGTCTTAAGCTGGCTGTGGCTGTGACAAGTTTCTGTGTAAACTTCAATCAGCTTTACCCAAGCGTTTTGCATGTGCCTGCTGTTGGGCCAGATGCCTACCCTATCGTTTCTCAGATTGGATGTATTTGGAGTCGCAAGGTGCTCATTCATGGAATTGCCGCCCTGGAACTATGGGCAATGGAAGATCTTAACTCATGGAGTTAAGATACATTTCATGTATCTATCATGGAGATAGATTACATGGAGATACATTTCATTAAACACATCAGATGGATCCACCAAATTGAAATGAATTCTTAGTATTTGCTTTCCTTCATCTCTTCGTTCTCCTCTCCCTCATGCCTGCTCTTTGAGATCATTCCCAAACAAACTGCATTCATGCAAGTTCCTATCTCATGATCTGCTTTATACCTTGGTGATTCAATCATCCCAAATATCCTTATGGCAGAACAGAATATTCTCAGGTCTGTGGGCAGAGAGGGAAGTGTGATGAAAAGGCTGGAGGAAGAACTTTGAGTTACAAGTATGAAATTTCTTAGAAATCAGGTGTTTTAAACTGTAAATTTTACATTCTTCACAATAATTCCACGTTTTAATATAAACTATTAAGTCTGTAGCATCTCCCTAACAACTTCAACTGCATATTTGCTGACATCACTGCTTGCAAGAGTGCCACATCCAAGCCATGTTTCATAACATTCTAAAATGCAAATTTAATCAAATTGTTCTGTGCTCACAACATTTAAAGGAACAGATAATTTGAAGTTCAAATTCCTTAACATGATTTATAAGGTCTTGCATAATTTGGTCCATGCTTACCTTTCCACTTGCCACATCTTATTAACATTTATCATCCAGGCATAATGAATTTCTTTTAATCCCTTAATTCTCCATGTTCTCTCCCTTTCAGGCATTTGCTCATTCTGCTAAATAAGCCTACAATCTTCACTTGACTACTCTTTAGCCTGCCCTTAAACTAGTTCTTCATTCCTCAGCTTCTTAGAAAAATGAATGCTTGTCTTTGTCTGAATTAGATGCTTATCCCTGTGGTTCTGTTAAATCTCATTTTCCCCGTCACAGTACATGCTTCACCCTTTCGTTCTAGCTTATTATCTGGGCCTCCCATGGAACAGAACATGGGTTCACAGGTCACTCCACTGCTCCCTGTGACCTACTTCAACTGCTATTTTTCACACCTGCTAGTTGTCTGACTTTGAGCTACTTTTATCAGCCTTAGTTTCATCTGTTAATTGTACAAAAATAACAATAACACCTTGATTATAGAATGATGAAGAATAAATGTAATAATTCACACAATTTAGTAAAGTGACTGATTCATAGAAAGAATTTAATAAATGTCAGCCATGATTATTTTAATAACTAGTATTATAATGATTAGTCAATAAACAAGAAATGACTAAGCGAATACAAAATAAAAATATCCCATGCCTTTTTCCATTTGTTTATTAGTAAGTTAGTTTTTCACTTCCTATTACTATTTTTTTAAACAGCTAAATTGGAAACACTAAAAAACCATCAAAGATTTTGTAAATTGTTCTATATTACTCCATTGTCAAAAAACAACATGCAAATGTGGCTAGGACTAGCATTAGGTTTTTTTTTTTCCCTGACTTTTTATTACTAGACTAGAATAATAAAGGAGAGTATGGTAGAATAAATGTTTTCCCTAAAAAAGAAAAAGAAAAAGAAAAAAACAACAAAATTCCACATCCTAATCATGGAATCCGTGATGAAAAGAAACTAGAGATGTGATTAAGTTAAAGACCTGAAAATGGGTTCAATAAAATCATAAGAGCCCTTTAAAAGGTAGGCAGGAGGATGAGAGTCAGAGAGTTAAGGCAATGGGATGACAGAGCCAGTGGCAAAAAATGTGATATATTGTGAAACCAAGAGCCAAAGAACGAGGACAAAATCTAAAAGCTAGAGGAGGGAAGCAATAGATTCCCCTCTGGGCTCTCAAGAAGGAAAGAGCCTTATTTATACCTTGATTTTAACTCCCTGAGACTCACTTTTTAAAAAAACTTACCATTGACATATAGCATTATGTGAGTTTCAGGTGTATGTAAGACTCATTTTAGAGTCTCACTTACAGAAGGCTATTAGTAGTAAACTCATGTTGATTCACATTACTAAAATTGTGGTAATTGGCTACATTAACAATTAAAAGTAAGTTCAGATTTGAGATATACAGAATATTGCCTACAAAGTAGTTTTGCACACTATTTTTTGTATTTCTGAAAATGGAGAGACAGACAAGCCTAGTTTATATTGTAGCCACAATCTTTTTCATGTAAAAAGAACAGTACTCTGGGGATATAATTCCATTTGTTTCTGGTGGGCTATTCACATCACCATTTCTTTTTCTAAATTCCAAATTCCAATAAACATTTATATATATTTCTGTCCGTGACCAAGCTGGCTTAAATATTGTAGTTCTGCAATGTAGTTTAATATTTGATAGAACTTGTCCTAATTCATTTTTTTTCCTTAAAAATTTTTTAGCTATTGCACATTTATGCTTCCATATTAATTTGAAAACATTCTTGTCGATATGCATAATATTTTAATTTCCTTTGGTTTTAGTTGACTTTGAATAAATTTTTTATCCTCTCCTTGAATAATGCATAATTTTATATTTAGACAATTTTTCTACATAAGCCTCAGTAGAGTACTATCTTAAACATGGGTCTGTACATTTAATATTTGGCTTATTTCTAATTATTGCCTTCTTGTCGATGAAAGCTATTCTTTTATTTTTGATATAAAGCCTGGGATGTTTTTGTCCTTTGAAAATTCATATGTTTACCTCAATGACAGTATTGGAAGATGGGACTTTGGGAGATAAGATTAGGTAATAGGAATGGAGCTCTCATGAAGGCGATTAGTATCCTTACAAGAGACCACAGAGAGCTTTCTTGTTTCTTCTACAATGTGAAGACAAAGAAAAGACGGCTATCCAGCTATGAACTAAAAAATATGAATTCTCAACAGACAGGTTCTGCTGGTGCCTTCATCTGGGACTTTCCAGACTCCACAATTTATTTGTAAGTATTTTCTTATAGCAATTTATGGTATTTCATTATAGCAGCTCAACAGCCTAAAACAGTCAGATCTTCTTTCTGTTAGCTTTTTTTTCTACCTCTTTTCTTTTTCTCCATCTTATTTTGTTGTTAGAAAAACTAATGGGTGATTGATTGTTTTTCTTCTTTGGCCTCTTATTTTTCAGTCTATGTACTCCTATTTCCATGAGAATGAATTTCTTGTCCACAATTTTCTTTTGTTTCCTGAGATAGATATTCTGCAATAGATTCTCTTGCGGTTTATATTCCTTTCATTCTCACCTTCTTTATTTCTAAAGAAAATCTGACTGCAAGGTTACCCTCTATTTAAAAATATAGGTCTGCTTATTTCTTATGGGTACAATTATCAGCACTCTATTTATTCTCTGATACTATTTGGTTTTCTTCTTGACTTTTCCTTTACATTTCATACCCCACTGCTAACCTTCCATAAGAACAGAACTTAAGAGATGGCCAGGGACATTTCCCCGTATCTCTAGCAGCTTGGGAAGGACAAGGGTGGAGCAGAAGAGCAGTTCTTGTCAACTGCAATTGGTTGCAGTTGCAGACATTTTTTTTTCCCCCTCTGAAGAGTAACTTAGCATAAGAACAATCATTCTGTGGTATCAATTACGCAGGCACATGAAGGTCTGTTCTCACAGTTCCAATTACTGAGGATATCAGTATGCACACACCATTAGTGGAATCATTTTACCATCCCAACCAATTACAGAAGATGCGTGGCTCCTAGCTTTTACCACATATCCTTACATGATGAAGTAACAATGTTTCCAAATTATTAAAATTTAGTTTTATCTGAATTTATTTTCCTTACTGTATGTGTGAAATTGAGAATACAAATTTTTTTTGAGCTGCAGATACTATTTTTATTAATAAAGTGGCTATCATACATACAAGCTAGAATCACAGATCATGTCAATTTAATTTCTTGCCATAGAAAAATTATCAGTCACTCTATGTTATGGACCTTGAATATGCAGCTAAGGCATTTTAAAGTTGTGAATACTAAATCTTGAATCCTAAAGGTCTATTCTATCCACTATAGCTATGCAGACTCATAAATTGCATAAGTAGCAAGTGCGTTTCATGATAATCCCTGTAATGATATCAGTTCCAGCCATTCTGTAATAGAAAAAAGCTCTGAGAGTAAACTTTATCATTTAAGGTAAAAATCATTATGTATGCAAAGGTGAATATTACATAGATATTACTTGCCTTTTCTGAAAAACTCCTATTCATAAAATAGACCCTGTTTTCCCTATAGTTCTAAGGAAAGTATCTGCAATAGGGTTTAAGATGAAAGACTAAATGGAAATTAAGAAAGACAAGGAGAAAGTTAGAAAAGATTTAGACTATACAATTTTTTTATGTTTTTTCCTGTTCAGAGACATAAGGCAACTACTCTTTCCTGATACCTCCTCTACTTGTATTTGCATGTAGAACTACAATAGCCAGGGGTGTTGGTGCAGGGGCTAAGGGGAGAGGAAAGGTCTGTAAAGGTCATTTGGAGAAACCCCCAGAATTCAGCTCATTGCCCAGCAACTACTGCTCAATTGGGTTTCTGTGTTACCACTAACAAGTTTTGAAATCCTATATCTAAAGGAAATAAAAGGATTCCTAGAGGTAGTTTTTTCCTTCCTTCCCTTTGGAAATAACAGCCCATCTGTTCAAGAACCCAATGAAGTGGGTATTTGAACAAAGTTACTACAAAAATATAGTCTACTGGCTAGGACAGGAATGCCTTTGGGGCATTCCATTTTAAGATGACTCTTCACCTGCAGAGAGGTAACCTAGTTTTAAGTTTAGTAATGTGCCCAAAACTTTGATGCAATCTTACACTTTGTCCCGCACTTAATATAATCACACTCATTGCTTATACATATCCTCATTTTCTTCCAAGGTATACTAAAAATCATATCTAATTCAATACAAATGAAAAAAAGCTCTACAAACGTAGACTCAGGGTCATAAATAAACTTCTGACATCTATTCCCAGAATCCTGTTACAATGCAGGAAACCTCATTGCTGGTGGAGAAATTATTACATATCAGTAGGTGCAATTCCATTTGGGGGGCAGCATCCTGGACTAAGTAAGTGTTTGCAATTTTTCCGACATACAGTCTGACAGCTACTTCTATGATCTTTACTTACCTTGGCACTGTTAACAGTAATGCTACTCCTGTGGCTCTGTATGGATAAGGTGTCATTCTTCACATCAGAATGAAAAAGATGAATCTTGCAGGAAAACATGCTGAAGTTGACATTTAAACAAGTAATTTGGTTTTGGAGCAAGAAATAGTTTTAATTTATTGTCATTTTGAATCTGTATCTTCCTAGTGAGATTAATAACATGGCAAGATAAAACTTTTCAAAATTAACTGTCTTATATAGAAGGTAGATATAAAGACACACTTTTTTGAAGGGCAAGGTATACTATATTACATACAATATAATAAGTAGGTATGTATATTTGAGTACCTATAGGTTGCATATGCAACCTATAATAGGAATAATAGGAAATATTCACAATTGTTCAGTTTAGGCGTGCATAAACAGGAGTTACTTTTGTTGCAATTTAAATACCAACTAAAATTTTTTCACTACTGATAGCTACACTAAAATTGCCAGGTACAAATAATTTTCATTAAGTTTTTTTTTTTAACCATTTCTATAGGCTAAGAAGTGTAGAGTAAGAGATGTATATTAAAAATCAGGAAAATGCCAAGCCAAACCAGTTTGCAATGTGGAAGAGGCTGCCCGTGGCATGGCAGGACTCAGGATCTTGAAACAGCAGTCAGTACACATCCTTCCTTTCTTGCCTCCACGCTTCCTGGTTCCGTCTGCTGCTTGCTTCTCTGCAGTCTAGCCAATAACATGCTTAGGATAGAATCGGAACTCTTTTCAACTGGAGTATCCCATATGTTCATTACAGAAAATGTGTTTGCGTTTTCACTGCAACACACCACATATACTGACGCTGCCTGACTGTGAATTCATAGCTGGAGAGAAGAACACTGGCAGATGATGTGAAAGAAAGTTAGTGAGAAGCAGAATTCCAGCCCAAGAGAGTTTTAGAGTTTCACAGGACTTTGAAGCTCTCCTGCTTGGCATAGTTCTCATTACAGAATGCCTGGGTTGTCGTTTCACCCGTTGGGGCCCATACTTTCATCAGTTATAGCAACACATGAACTTTCTCAGTCTGGAATCCTATGTGAGACAAATGTGTCTAATTTCTGTTTGGTTGAAGTCTGTTGTAAAGTGATTTCCGTTTTTCCTAGCCACTAACAGTACTGATTCGTATTTCATGTGCGTCTGTAGATGCATCATCACCGACATTTAGCTTACTTCTATACTATGTGGATGGATGGCTGGATGAATGAGTGGGGAAAGGAGGGAGGGAGAAAAGGAAGGAGGTAGGAAAGAAAGGGGAGAGACAGGAGACACAGAAAGAGAGAGAATGAAAACAACATTTTTATCTTATTTTAGGGTTATCTTAGAGTCTGCTATTAAAGAACACATAGGAAAGGTGTAATATTCATAGAAATGAGAAAACATTATTTTCTGAATCCACATTTCTGCGCTGCTTCCAACAGACAGCATTTGGAGATTTGCAGCACCTGTCTTCATAAAGTCGGCAACCTTCCTTGAGTTTCCAACTTTCTATTAATCTGACTAACATAATAGGACTAAATTTATATTGTTACCAATTACTCGAGATACTCAATTAAGATTTTTCTGGAGCTGCAATAACAAGGTATCACAAACTGGGTGATTTAAAACAACTGAAATGTATTTTCTTCATAATTCAGAAACTAAATGCCTAAAATCAAAGGTTCAGAAGGGCCATATGCCCCTGAAAATCCTAGAAAAGAGTCTCTCTCTACGTTTTCTTAGCTTCTGGAACCTTCCAGCAATCCTTAGTTTCCCTTGGATTGTTGCCTCAGACATTGTTACAATGTCTGCTTCTGCCTTCCCACAGTCTTCTACCCTTTGTTTGTTTTTCTGCATCTTCATATAATACTCTTATCACTAGTCAATAGATTAGGGTCCACTCTATTACATTAGGACTTCATCTTAACTAATTACAGCTACAAAGACCATATTTCCAAATAAAATCACTTGAAGGTTCTTGGTGGGAATAAATTTTGGGGAGACACTATTCAGTCCACTATATCCACCAAGAAATAATATATCACTTTAGTATGTAAGTTTGTATTTTGAAGAGTTCCTTGCACAAAATCTTTTAAATATGCTTTTTTTTCTTTTTTTCAGCTAAGATGACATTTCTTTGATTGTTTCCCATTTGTCCTACAGAGTGAATCTTTGAAACCTGTAATCAATCAAATAAAAATCCTGATGTGTTATCTTACAGATTGAAATTTTGTTTATCAAAGATGTAGAATGTTTCTAAGAGTCACATTAATTATGATTCCTTCAGAAAAAAAAATATATAAACTGAATTACTGAGAATTTGGAGTTAACAGGACCAGTTTACACCTACATGTTTACTATGAAGCTGGAATTAGGTTACCATTGTCATCCATATTAGCTGCATTCCATTTGGAATGCTTCTCTGCTCCCCCTCAAGCTGTTTCTTACACTCACAACGTACTTCTCCACCATTATTAGCAAAATCTATCCATTATTCCAAAACCCAACGAAGACTTCTCTCCCCAGTTCTCTTTCCTATTCAAATTCCTCAATGACTGAAATGATTTTTTCTGAGTTCTACCTTCTCCTATCCAAAACGTCAATTTTTGACTGCAATTTCTTTGAGTCTGACTCCTAACACTGCTATTCTCTACCTTTGAATCTTTAGGAAATAGCCTTTCTTGGGATATGGTAAATGAGGATTATTATATCTACTTCTATGTAAGTTGCTTAAAATCATGCTTGACACAAAGTAAGAAGTCAATAAGTAAGTATTAGTTCTCCTTTGTAACAGTTTTTTGTTTGTTCTGTGGTTATTTGTAACAAATGTGTATGCGCCAACAGACAAGAACAACTGGAAGCCAGGGGCTATTCTTTATCTGTCTTAGCATGCTAATTGCACTCCATAACATGCTAGTGATGGAGCTGTGCTTAGTACATTTTTGCAGATTTGATGGAGAAGGAACCATTTTCAGATTCTATTTGAATTCTTAACTAATATGACAAGTTTTTTCTTGTTCTCTAATAAGAGTTCTGGTAGAAATCTTTTCCATCTGTACAGACCACACATGCACACATGAGGTATGTGCATCAAACATTTTGTGGGTTTTGGTTTTTGGACATGGACATGTAGGAAGCTCTTAAAAGAATCACATACCTATTACAAAAATAATCAATGTTTTTTAGACATATAATGTGTGCTAGGCACAGGTAACATATCTGAATTTTTCATCCTCATCAGAACCATGACATGTTTTTGCCGTTATTCCAGGTTTACAGAAGACAAAAACAAAGCTTGGAGAGGTTAAATCAATGATACAGGTCACAGGTAAAACAAGTGACGAGGCTGCAATCTAATCTACTTTACTTAGTTCTAAAGCCTTAATTTCACCCTTCTGTCTTCTTTCATTTTTGTTATAATAGTAAAAAAACTGAGTAGTAAGGAAAATTATCTACTATAATTGCACCCACCACAATTACTGTATACATTTTGCATATTGCCTTCTTGTGCTCGCCATTAGCCTGCCTCTTTACATAATTGATAGCAGAGTATACAGAAGACTGACTTGCTTTTCACCACATATTTGTAGTATACTATGCAGGGATTATCACCATTTTCTATTTCTTTGAGCAACAAATAAAATATGTACCAATCAAATAAAAATCTTGATGTACTGTGATATTCACTGTGTTTTGAACTAATTTGGAGACCTTTTTTTTTTAGAGGAGGAGAATTCAGGGGACAATTCTGTGATTTATGTTCACTACTATCAAATAAATTAGTATTTATTATTGAATACTAATTAAATTATTAGTATTAAATTATTATAACTGAGTATTTTTATTTTTTGTGTGTCAAAAGCTTTATTAGGGCTTTGATTCATGAGTGGTTTGAAATCAAAGGATAGAAACTTTTCTGAGCTTGGTAAGAACCTAAATTTGTGTGGGACATTGTATCTGGATGAAGAAAATGAGGGAGAGAGAGAGGTCATTCTTCTGCTCATGAGGCAAGTACAGGGTAGAGAAAAGTAAAGAAAGTGAGAGGGTGAGGAAAAAGGGTCAGGAAGGAAAGAACAGCCACAGAGGTGGGAAGCAGAAGGAAGAAATAGAGAAATAGCTTGTGGGCTCTACTTTCTTTTGAGTGGCTCCAGTCACTTAAGATCAATATAAGTTCTCTTTTGTCTGGAAATGTGTTTGGTTCTAAGACACCATCTTACCCACCCCTCAGAGGGCTTCTAGTTGAAACTATTCTCTGCATAGGTGATGCGTTGTCTAAAAGAACTATTGTCCTGCATCCTGGCATCTGTCTCTGGAGCTGCATCCACTCCTGGACTCCTGCATTGTTGGCGACACTTTGAGCTGTAGTCCATTGTACCTCCCCTCACTGTTTTTCTGTCCCCTTTCTCATTGTAGCCTTCATTCCATAGTCAGAGTCCAAGGGCTTGTTATTGCTTGGTTTTGTCTGTGAAGTATCCATTCTCCTTATCTTTTTAATGAGTCAACTTTTATACCATGGGGGAGAGGCCAAGAAATCCTCAGTTATAAACTTGTATTTCTCCGTTCCCTTCATATGTGGGGCTGTTCAAGATACACGACTCTGACCAATGAGTTTAAAGCTGGCTATTTGAGTTTCACTTTTCCAAAACAATGTCTCATATCTTGTCCTTTATTATGTTCTTTTTCTACCTTTCTGGAATGCAGATAAGAAACTAGAGGCAAGCTGCCATCATGCGATACTGAGATGACTATGGAATGATGGAATGAAAACCATACTGTATGTAGGATAATAAGACAGATGTAAGAAGAGTGTTGGATACATGGAATGGCTGTGACAGCTTTAAGCCGTATGCTATAGAACCTTTTATTTTATAAGTAGAACAACTTATATGATAAAGTCAGTGATGTACTATACAGCAGAAAATAATTCCTGACCGACAGATTCATTTCAAATTTCAAAACTAATGGAGTTTAGAGTAAAACTTTCAGCCAATGCTAATAACATGCAGTAGGAAAATATTTATTAGTAAATATGGTCAATAAGCACCAAAAGAAAAATTATTTTTCCTTTGAATACACATGATCTGGAAAAGAGTTTTGTAACTGGCTACACAATTATGCATTCTACTAGAATAAAATGGGTTTATATTACAACAAGGGTATAACATCATGTTCATGTAGGTGAATTAGCACCTGTTGAAATGAAGAAAACACTGTCTCCTGGGCTGCTGATGTACTGAGAATTGTGAGATTTTGACTCTTTTCATGGGTCTGTAAGAAATAATTTACCTCTAAGCAACTCAGGAAACGTCTCTGTAACTCAGTTTCCTCATCTGTAAAGCAAAAGTTTAAGGTAGTGGAATTCTGAATTCGTTTGCAGCTTTAGCATTTGGCAAATCTATGGAAGCATTTCTTCCCAAGAGACAGGATTCACAGTCTGATTTCCTTCCATGTTTGGCCTTTGGGGCTGTGTTAGTTTAAATGGTGAGATTAAATTTTTGGCAACGATAACCCTTAAACATCCACTGTTTGCAACTCTCACAGTATTCCTTCTGCTACGGAACCTACCCTTTTAGAAGGCTCAACTTATTCAGGATTGCATAAAGCACCTTCATAAAATTTCAAGTGCAAAGGATTTCGAGGAAGTCAGATTTAGTACCTATTTTCTCTTTCAGAGGTTCTGGGAAATTATTTTTAGTAAGCAAAGGAAACAAGGACTATTCATACAATTTAGCATATTCAATATGTGAGTATTTTAAAATATTAGTCTCATTTCTTTAGTTCTATTTAATATTAGACATTATTGAAAATTTTACCTCTTTTCTTTTACTCTTTAAAAAAACCAAAAGTCTTTTTCTAATTCTGAAAACTCTTGGCTAAATACTGGTGCTATTTTCAACTTATAGTAACTGGCAAACTCACATTTTGTGAAGTTCAAGGAGAGCAGAAACTCAGCTTCTGAATATGTCACTCTGTCAGCCAGTAAGAATGTAAAGGAAGCAGACAATGCAAGGCAAATTTTTGGAAGCCAAACCTTCCTTTTCTGTGAAGAGTAGACTAAAAATGAAAACTAGTTTTCAAACCTCTTCTTTTAAATAGTCATGTGGGTGACACCCACTTGTAATCATTCTTCTTCCATCCAAGCCATATATCAGAACTCTGATTAAACCTTGTATTATACTTAAGGTTATTCCAAATACCATTTATTTTAATGCTACTGTTTATATATATATATATATATATATATATATATATAACTCACAATCTACCTCACATTATGTCACAGAAACAGCATTATCTAGTGGTTAAAAGTGCAGAAATAGTAGAAAAAGATATCTGTCACATAGAAAAACTCACTTGTTAAAGATGTATTTTTATTTATGCATATAAAAGTTGGGGAGGAGGCTGGAGATGTGGGGGCCGGTGGGGGTGAGAGGGTTCAACCAGACACAGAGTGGGGAACAGAACAGGTGGATCTACTGAAATACAGTGCTGAGGGGAGTAGTGGGCATGACAAGAGAGGTCTGCTGCACCATGTGGGGTGCTACATTTGCTGCAGACAAATTTATAGTGCTGAGACTTAACCCCTTGTGCCACCAAGGACACCCTAAAAAACCTTTAGGTCTTGGTTTCCTATTTTCCATTTTACATGAGCTATTCAGAAGCTCTACCTCAGATAGCAGTACTATGGTGACCATAGGGAAACACTCAACTACTCTTGGTCATGGTCAGTATTCAATAATTGATAGCTGTATGCTGCCACTATTGTTGTATTTATTATTATTGCTTGAAATAATATTTCTCAAAACAGTTGTCCTTACCATGTTATTACATAAACTAAATAGATTTTTAGAGTCATCCCAATAGCTTGAATTTTTTTTTTTTAAAGATTTATTTATTTATTCATACAGAACTGGGGTACAGGCCAGAGATGCGGAGGGTGAGAGGATTCACCAGAGACAGAGTGGGGAGCAGAACAGGCAGATTGACGAAGTACACTGCTGAGGGGAGCAGCGGGCGGGTCAGGAGAGGTCTGCCACGCCATGTGGTCACCTCCGGGGCAGGCGGGAATCGAACTCATGCGGAAGCGGCTTTAGATTCTCAGTGCTGTGCTTTAACCCGCTGCGCCACCAGGGAGGGCCCAATAGCTTGAATTTTTAAGTGTTTTTATTGGTTTCCAGAATAGTTGTGCAGAATTCTTGAGAGTAAGGTTGTATTTACCATTGCATGCTCAATATCCAGTGCAGTGTTTAATAAATGTTCATTGAACAAATCACGTTTGAGTGACAAGCACCGGAAAAATTTTCTAATGACAGCATCCTGTATTTTTACTCTATTTCATTAACAATCTTCCCACTGGTTCTAATGTAACAAAACATTAAATGGAAACTCTCAATGTCTAATATCTGAGGCAAATCTCTAAACTGTGAAGTAAGATACCACACAAACATTTCTGTTAGCAGACTAGGTCTGGGTTCTACTTTTCTGTCACTATCAAAAAGTCAATAAGCAGACAGGAATTGAACCTACAAGCATTTTTATTATTCAGATCACTGGCCACTGATCTGAGGGAATGGTGGGCATAGTACCCTGAAGAGACTGTTCTGACATGTTATCATGAGACGGTCTTTTTTTTTTAAAATAATATAACAGTTTATTTTTACATAATTTTGTACATTTTTTCATCTCAATTGTAATCCCCGTGGGTTTCCCATCACCAAGTCACCCGTGTGCCATCACCATAGTACTGTGCACTTCCCTCCCCCGCCCCCTGTTTTTGATCCCATTCCCCACTCCACCCCCACAAAATGTCTCTGGTATATGGCTGTTCATTATTTTTATTATTTTCTCACCTGGTCCATTATACTCCTGCTATGAGCGAAACCAAGATGGTCTTTTTTATAATGGATTAGACAAAGACCACTAGTCATAAGCAAACAGCCCATCTGAATAGCCATCACTGTTGCTGTTTCTGGTATTCGTCACATTCAGCCTCCGGAACTGACTATCGGCCTCCAGGTTGTCCCCTACATTATCAATGTCCAGCATGCCCTTGGGCATCATCAGGGCAAGAATCTTAGTTCAGAGCAAGTCTTTTACTTGAGGGGATATAGATTATTAGTCAAATAGTATGTACATGCAGCCTCTGCTTTGCGTGGGGCCTCTCACCTGCCATTCTCAGGAAAGAGGAAACAACCATCTTAAAACCATTCTTGCAATTACTTTTGCAAATAGCAATTCTGCTCCCTGACTGTTCAGCCATTCCTCTCTAGCTCTCCATAAGAGTCACATGCCAGGAATTTGAAAGGAATAAATTCTCCAGTCAAAGAACTAGACTCCAGTGCTCCAAATGCAACAGAGGTCTACAAGATAATTCCCTCAAACTGATGTTTGCATGGTGGTAAAACTGGCATTTCATTTCTAATAGGAATCTGCTTAAACAGTGGATTTCCTATACTTTCTTTGGTTCTGTGTATGAGAAAGAGCCAGAGAGATGAGAAGAAAAAAGAAACTAGAAATAACCTTTAAGGTGAAGTTAGAGAGGAGAGAAGCAGATTTCGCATTCACCTCTGATAAGAGAGAATGTGGGAGTTTCCACATTCACCAATGGGGCCCACTGAAGTGGTCTACCTGGAGCCATCTTGCTGATACCCACCTACGTGAGCTCTGTCAATAAACATTGAGTGAAGGGAGCATCTCAGTGATGTGGAGCTCATGAGGATGTCTGAGGAATCATCTGGAGAACACAATCACAACAGGATCCTGTGAAGGGAGCTATTCCTTGAAGAACCCATCTAGCTGCCCTGGAGAAGCCCCCATTGGGATCACCCCAAGGAGGGTGCCAGATAGAGTTTGGTTCTTTGCTTGAATCCTCCTATCTACCCCTACTCCAGAAAAGCAGGCAAAAATAGAAGAAGCAGAGCAGCCAATGAGCATGAAAGAGAAAAACCATGATACAAACTGAAGGTGGAAGTTTTAAGTCTAGATGTAATGTTTGTCCAACTTCAGTATAAAAAGACTGAGATGTAACTGTTCTTAAACCGAGGGTGTTTAGAGAACAAACTCTAGATGCTTTCTAGGGATATGAAAAGGAAGTTCAGATGGGAGAGCAGGAAGGCAGTGTGGGCAGAAGATTCTCTCCTTCTTTTGTACCTTTATGTGTGGCAAAGGCTGTTTGTTACACCAATTATACTAAAGTAACTAAGTGGGTAGGCAGATCAGTCGAATTTAGCTGCTTCATGCATTCCCTGTTTCTACAAATAGAGTTAGCAAAAGTGGGGATCTGAGGCCGACCCCGTGAGCCTGTGCCAAGGCCTTTCCACCACACTGCACTACCTCCTGTAACAAGGGCTTCTGCTTATATTGCACTTTAAAATTAACAAAGCACTAGGAGAAACCACTGCCTTGCCAAGAATGTTTAGTCCGAACAAAATTCTGTTTAACGAGGTGTCAAAACAACCATTAAAGATGTTTCTAAGAGCATTATCTTAGCACTGCAGGAGGTCGAGGTGATGTAGAGAAAACACAGAATTGGGAATCTGGAGGAGGCTTGCTTTCTGGTCACAGCCCAGGGAAGAGCAGAGCAAAGGAGCATGCCTTTGGAGTCAGATTGAGATTCAAATTCTGGCTCTGCTATTTAGCAGCTGTGTGACCTCAGGCGCAATGTTTAACCTCTTTAATCCTCAGTTTCTTCATGCATAAAATGGGAAAATGGCGCTTACTTTATAAGATTGTTGAAAGGAATAATGAGATAATATAAAGTCCTAGGAAAGTGCCTGGAACTGAACCCAATAAAGGTCCAATAAAGCTTGAGTTTTATCAAATCTTCATCAGTACATTTTCTGCTCTGGTGATCTAAGAGAACTCTTGTGATGATGAAATACAACAATATATATGAGGAAAACTTTTTACAGTGCAAGTTATTTAAAAATATTTATTCTTGTTCTCTTCTGGGAGATATTTTTCTTTGAACTATAATAATATACGGGAAGATGGGATGGGGAAATTCCTCCTTAGAAAACAAATTCTAATATCTCAAAGCAAGTTGCTTTATATTTCCAGGCTACAGTTACTTTTATTAGTATTTATCTATATATATAGGTAGCATTTTTTCTCAATTATATACAGCTTCACTGTAGAAAATATTGCAAGGTAGTTCCTTGTAGCTTTTTTTAGACAAGAGTTTTGCTGTTTTTTTTTTAATTGAGCTTTTTATGTATATACAACTTTATATCCTGCTTTTTAAAAAGTTAACACAATGTGGGCCCTCCCTGGTGGTGCAGCGGGTTAAAGCACTGCACTAAGAAGCTTGAGCCACTTCCACATGAGTTCGATGTCCGCCTGTCCGGGAGGAGATCCACATGGTGTGGCAGACCTCTCCTGACCCGCCCGCTGCTCCCCTCAGCAGTGTGCTTCGTGGATCTGCCTGTCCTGCTCCCCACTCTGTCTCTGGTGAATCCTCTCACCCTCCGCATCTCTGACCTGTACCCCAGTTCTGTATGAATAAATAAATATTTAAAAATAAATAAATATAAATAAGAATAAAAAGTTAACACAATGTAATAGGACTTCTGGTAAGGCTCACTTGAAACTTGATTTGATATCTGAGTCAATAAACAATAAAAGGACCTAAATAAATAAAGCATATAAAGGTATTTATTACTGTGCACTGTACATATGGGAGAAAATATAAAATATGTGTGTACAATTTGTAAAAATACCAGAAACTAGACACTTGTGTAACTATCTTTCGGATTTAGGAACAAAACATCTCTATCTCTACAGAAACCATATAGGTATTCCCCCCACACCACGTATCCTTCTTCTTTGCATCTACCCAAATGAAATCTATATTCTCAAAGTAAGACTCAAAATGCATAAAAATTATCACCCACATCATTTGTCACTCCAGAGCACCCCATCCCCAGTTTCAGAGACCACAGCTGTCAGGATGTGGGAGTTATCTTCCTAACACTTTTCTAATCCTTTGATTTTGTTCCTACTGTTCTTTGTTATGTCATTTATTTAAATTTTACTTAGCAATAATGTCTGCATTTTTTTTTTTTGAAGAATTGCTTGTAATGCTTTCTCCACATCTAGGTCCTAAAGAATTCTTGTAGTACTCATATAATTTTATTTTCCACATTTAGATTTCTGGTCAATTGTACATTATGGCATGTGGTATAAGATAATGCCACTATTTCATCAATAAGTTGACATGACACTTTCATTATATAACAAGTAGCTAATTTCTAACTCTAAGGGTTTATTGTATGTTTTTATATCTGGTAGTGTCAGTCTTCTTCATTGCTCTTCATTTAGAAGGCTTTTCCAAATGATTTTTCAAGTTTATTTTTTATATGAAGTTTATAATCATTCATATAATGACCAACAAACTCTAACAAAGGAAAATAATGTTTGTGTTTTACTGGGATTTATACATTAACATGGGGAGAAGTAACATCTTCATAATGGTAAGATGGTTGCTGAGGATAAGAAAAGCCTTTCTATTTAGTCAAGGTAGCTTTGTGACTTTTAAAGATACTGTGATATTTGTCTCTTAAAATTTGTTTTCTTTTTCTTGTTAATTTTATTACAAAGAATTGGGCCTCTATTCTACAATAACCTATTTCTTCTATTATATCTTTCATATGATTCTATTGACTTCTCGTTAATTTTACAGTATATTGCTTAATAAGTTATTGCTTCTGTTAATTTTTGTCATTTATTTTCATGGATTTTCCAGGCATACTGTTATCTTACATACAAGAAGCAATAACTTTACTTTGTTTCTCATAAAAGTAAAGATATCAAGTAAAGACACTTGATAGTCATGCTTTTTTACTTGACTTTAGGAAAATATTTCTAACTTCCCCCCTTACATTTGTGCTGTATGTAGAATTATTAGTTCACACATATACAATCTATAGACCAATTTTAGAGTATATGTAAGCAAAAAATTTTTTAAAAATTAGCAAATTTTATCTAACACTCATCCTCCCCAAAAAGGTTTTTGTTTTTTGTTTTGTAAAAATAGGGATGTTAAAACATAGAAAATCCTATTGTATATTTACTGTGCTTAAAGACCAAAGGAAAAAAAAATCATGGTTAGTTCTAAAATAGCCCACAAAATTCAATTATAAATCCCAATAATACAAACAGAATAAAAATACAGGCATACGAATACTATCATAAAATGTACCTATGTCTATACTTACACTCATATGTAAGAGAAATTAAATTCAGTTTAATATTGCTAAATTGATAACATTGCTAAATTGACCCTCTTACCCAAGGCTATACAGATTCAGTGCAATGCCTATCCAAGTTTCAATGGAAATCTTAAAATAAATAGAATAAACAATACTGAAATTCATAGAAAAATGACCAAAAGACCATGAATAGCCAAAAAAAGGATGAAGGTATCACACATTCAGACTTCTAACCACCCTACAAAAATGTTGTGATTAAAACTGTGTGGTATCGAATAAAAATAGGACCCACCAACAGAACAAAATGGAGAGCCTAGAAATAAAACTATACTATGTGATCCATCTATGACAAATAAGTCAGATTAGCCATATGCAAGAAAGAAAAGTCACATGCAAAATGGATAGTCATATGCAAAAGACACTGAGGCTACTATCTCATACCATACACACACACACACACACACACACACACACACACACAAAATAACCCAAAAGAGATTAAAGATTTGGCTATAAAACCTTAAACCAGGCCCTCCCTGGTGGGACAGCGAGTTAAAGCACAGCACTAAGAAGCTAAAGCCACTTCCGCCATATTCAATCCCCACCTGCCCCAGAGGTGATCCACATGGTGCTACCGACCTTTCCTGACCTGCCCACTGCTCCCCTCAGCAGTGTACTTCGTCCATCTGCCTGCTCTGCTCTGGTGAATCCTCTCACCACCCCTGCACCTCTGGCCTGTACCCCAGTTCTGTATGCATAAATAAATAAATCTTTAAAAAAAAACCTTAAACCATAAACTTGGAGAAGAAAACAAGCAAAACATTCTAAGACATAGGCTTCTGTAATGTCTTTGAGTCTCTACTCCCAAGGTAAGGTAAACAAAAGGAAAAATAAATAAATGATACCATCAAACTAAAAAGAAGTTTCTGCACAGCAAAGGAAGTGATCATTAAAATGAAAGACGCCCTACCACTGAAAGAAAATATTCGTATATAATACATTTGAGAAGGACTAATATTTAAGATCTACAAAGAACTCATGCCAATGAACCAAAAGAAAATAAATAACCCAGTCAAAAATTGGGAAGAACATGTAGACTCTTTTCTAAAGAAGACATTATGTTTGTCAATAGCCACATGAAAAAAATCTCACCATCACTTACCATCACTGAAATGAAAATCAAAACCACAATGAAAACCCATCTCAAATGCAAGAATGGCCTCTATCATACAAGCCCAAAACAACAAATGTTGGCTATGATGAGGAGGAAAACGAACCTTCACACAATTGTTGGTGGTGATGTTAATTGACCAGCAACTATGAAAAAAAAAATGATGTTTTTCTAAGTATTAAAATTAGATCAACCACATTTCCCAGAAATTCTGTTCCATTGCATCTACACAAAAAGTGGAAAAACACTAACTATGTTCACTGTAGCACTATTTACAGTAGCCAATTTATGGTACAACTCATGTGCCCAACAAGTAAATAGATTTAAAAAATCCGCCACTGCTTCACCAGTCTCTTCTGTGAATACCCCTCCAGCTGCTAAGGACTGGCGAGGAAGAGGAAATGAAAAACTTCAACCGACCCACAGAGGTTGAGTCTACTCTATCCAGATCAAAAATCTCAGTGGATTTTTTTTTTTTTTTTTTTGGTAAAAAATTGACAAACTGAATGATGTCACCAAGATGGCCATGAAGAGTCTCTGGGGCTAAGTTCTACCTTGGAGATAGTAAATAGGGAGAAACTATAGCAAACTCCATCCAAAATTCAGATGATACGAACATAGGAAAGAGGAGGAATGCGACCAAGGGTAAAAAGAAGGAAGGTAAAAGCAACAGAAGAAGTGAAGGGAAAGTATCAACCAGGACCCTGACCACTCTCCCCCACCTACAAACTTGGAACACCCTGACCAAGGAAAGAAAAGGAGGAAGAAGGGGAGGGGAGGGAAGGGGAGGGGAAGGG
>NW_004567107.1:31609169-31614661 GCF_000260355.1 Condylura cristata
GAGAAGAGAAGAGAAGAGAAGAGAAGAGAAGAGAAGAGAAGAGAAGAGAAGAGAAGAGAAGAGAAGAGAAGAGAAGAGAAGAGAAGAGAAGAGACAAAAACAGAAAGCAACTAGGAGACATCTGAAAACCCCAGGAGAAACAAAGGTCAGTAGGCTAATTTTCATGGAGGGGAGTGGGACTACTATAGCTCCATGGAGGTGAGACCTACAGGACAGATCAGACTC
Source organism: Condylura cristata (assembly GCF_000260355.1). NCBI lineage: Eukaryota > Metazoa > Chordata > Mammalia > Eulipotyphla > Talpidae > Condylura > Condylura cristata. Next base: position 31,609,395 of record NW_004567107.1, read on the forward strand.
AGCCTTTTCACCATCCACTGGGGGCAGGGCAGGGGTTCGGCCCCAGCCCAGGGGAAAACCTGGCCCCCTGACACAGCCAGAAGCAGGGTAGCAATGCTCCCACCTTGAGCAGCCATTCCCTGAAGGGGAAGCCAGGCAGGGAGTGACAGGCAGCATACAACACCCAACCAACCAACGTTAGCCCTGGACTTGGGGCACCTTCCCTGCTGAAACAGGTTGGTCTCTGTCATGAATGACTCACCTACTACTTTTACTCCCCTGTGCTCTGCTAGGGCTTTGCCCTGAGAGGAGCAATTTTTGATTTCTACTACCCACGACCTTACCAGCAGGAGGGGCACAACAGCTTGTGCTCAGCTCCTGCCATTAGCTAGAAAATAGCAAGGCATGGCTGAAGGTGCTGAAACAGGGGGAGCTGTGTCCTGAAAGGGGATATTTGCACTTGTTTTGCTCCCCAGGACCTTGGGGACCAGGTGAGGCATGACAGCCTGCACTCAGCTCCTGGCTACTAGCTGGAAGTGTGGCACGGTGTGGCTGAAAGTGCTGAAACAGGTGGGGATATTCCCTGAACAGAGAAATTTGGCCTGCACTCAGCTCCTGGCCAGTAACAGGAAGGGAGGCAGGGTTTGGCTGAAGCTCACTGGAACAGGCAGGGATCCCTTGTAGTAACAGGCAGCACATAGCACCTGGTCATAACTAGAAGTTGAACCATGGCAGATCTGCCACTAGTAGCCCATGGTACCTCATCCAAATTGGAAACCAGGCCAGGAGTGGGACCACTGCCAAAAAGGAGCAAAACCCATCTAACAAAATCAGGCAACAGAGGGTCCACCATCAACCACAAGAATGTGCATCCCCTCATCACAGTCACAAGCTAGGGATATCACCACCACCACCCTTAAAATAGTGGAAAGACAGAGGGAGGGAGGCATCAGATACAGCACTCAAGCTCAACACCATACTCACAACATCATCACCCCTGTGTAGGATTGGTGCATTAGTCCTTGACCCTGTCTGAATACCAGCCATTGGCCTTCCCAGAAGGAGCACCCAGAAGAAATGCCAGCCAATATTAGCAACACTGTTTTTTCAATGCATAGAAAGCATTGGGAAACAAACAGCAAGGGGCAAGAAAAAATACAAATAGCTAAGAAAGTCCACAGGGGAAAAGTTCACCACAAAAAGATCAGTCACCAGAAATCAACAAAGATATAGAACTGTTCGGCTTATCAGAAAGAGAATTTAGACTCATCATGACAAACAAAAAGAAGATGAAAAGGAAAAATGATATGAGATGAATAATCAATGAACTGGAGAAATGAAAAAATGAGACCTTAAAAAATGAAAGAAAAAAGGCCCTCCCTGGTGGCGCAGCGGGTTAAAGCACTGCACTGAGAAGCTAAAGCCACTTCCGCATGAGTTCGATTCCCGCCTGCCTCGGAGGAGACCACATGGCGTGGCAGACCTCTCCTGGCCCGCCCGCTGCTCCCCTCAGCAGTGTACTTCGTTGATCTGCCTGTTCTGCTCCCCACTCTGTCTCACTGCCCCTGAGTCTCTGGCCTGTACCCCAGTTCTGTATGTACAAATAAATAAATCTTTAAAAAAAAAAAAATGAAAGAAAAGGAATGCAAGAGATTAAAAGGTTACTGGAGAAGATAAAGAATTCTAGGAAAAGCAATGAAAACAGAATAGATGAAATAGAAGAACAAATCAGCACCCTCGAAGACACAGAAATCAATCAGGCTGACAACAGACTTCTCTGAAGAAACACTAAGGACAAGAAGAGAGTGGGGGGACATATTCAACAAACTTGATACCATCAAATGCCAATCAAGAATACTTTATCCTGCAAATCTCTCCTTTCTCTATGAAGAAAGAATAAAGACATTCTCAGACAAACAGAAACTCCACAATTTTGTCACGACTAAACTTCCACTCCAAAAAATACTATGAGACGTCCTTAAGCCAAAACCAACAGAGGGATGAACAAGAACAGAACAAAAACAAGGAATAACAACAAAAAAAAGGAAAACAAAATGGTAAATATAGGTGCGAATGTATCAATATTAACTCTAGATATAAATGGTTTAAACGCAGCAATAAATAGACACAGAGTGGCAGGCTGGATTAAAAAACAGAACCCAACCTTCTGTCTCTAGGAAACACATCTAACTACAAAAGATAAAAATAGTCTGAAATTAAAAGGATGGAAAAAAACCCTACAAGCAAATGGACCAAAAATGCAGGCAGGAATAGCTATTCTTGTATTAGATAAAATAGACTTCAAATTGAAAAAGGTTAAAAGAGCCATATATTGCTACTACATTATGATTAAGGGGACAATACAACAAGAAAACATATTTTATGTCTTCAACATATACACACCAAATGAAGGAACACCAAAATATATCAGGAAACTACTGTCATCTATGAAAATGTGTATTACAGAAAAATGCATACGTAGTAGGAGACTTCAACATGCCACCCTCAACAATAGGTATATCAACAAGACAAAATATAAGCAAGGACCCTAAAGCTCTAAACAGGGAACTAGAACTCATGAGCTTAACAGTTATCTATAGAACACTGAACTCCCAAAAATCTGAAAATCTGAGTACACATTTTTCTAAAATCCACATGGATCATTCACAAAACTTATGGGACACATTAAAAGCAGTTATAAGAGGAAATACACACATAAAATCCCAGGATCAGATGGATTTACAAATGAATTTTACTAAATGTTCAGAAACAAACTAGTGCCTATCCTGTACAAACTCATTCAAAAGATTGAGAAAAAAAGAAAACTACCAAATACTTTCTATGAAGCCAACATCACACTGATACCAAAACCTAACAAAGACAACATACAAAAAAGAAAACTTCAGACCAATCTCCCTAATGAACACTGATGCAAAAATCTTCAATAAAATCTTAGCCAACAGAATCTAACAATGCATTAAAAGAATAATAGACCACAACCAAGTGGGTTTTATTCCAGGGCCACAAGGATGGTTCAACATCCAAAAATCAATTAACATAATCCATCATATCACATAATCCATCACATCAACCAACAGAAAAATAAAAACCATATAGTCATATTAATAGATACAGAGAAGGCATTCAACAAAGTTCAATATCAATTTTTGTTTAAAGCCCTCAAAATCATCAGAATAGAAGGCATATCCTCAACATGATAAAAGCCATATATGACAAACCCACAGCCGATATTATCCTCAATGGAGAAAAGCTGAAAGCCTTTCCTTTAAGATCAGGAACAAGACATGGATGTCCACTATTACCACTGCTCTTCAACACAATACTGGAAGTCCTACCCAGAGCAATAAGACAGGAAAAAGACATACAAGAAATCCAACTAGGGAAAGAAGAAGTACAACTATCTTTATTTGCAGATGACATGATAATATACATGAAAAACCTTAAACACTTTACAGAAAACCTAATCGAAACAATTAACCAGTTTAGCAAGGTTACAGGATATAAAATCAACACACAAAAGTCAGTAGTCTTCTTATACACATACAACCAATCATAAGAACTGGCAATAAACAAACAAAAAAGATCCCCTTTACAATAGAAACAAAACAAAAAATTCCAAATGCTTGGGAATAAACCTAACAAAAGAGGTAAAAGATGTATACAAAGAAAACTATAAAACACTGATAAAAGAAATACAAGAAGACACAAAGAAATGGAAAGGCATCCCCTGCTCATGGATAGGAAGAATCGACATAATTAAAATGGTCATCCTACCAAAGCAATAGACAGATTTAATTCTATTCCAATAAAAATATCAATGACAATTCTTTCACATTAGGAAGTAGAGCATTTAGGAGGCTATTATGTCATGAGTTTGTGACTGAGATTAGGTGCCCTCATAAATAAGACCCTAGAGAGCTCCTTTGCCCTTTCTGCCATTTAAGAATACATGGCAGCTGCCAATGACCCAGGATAAAGATAATGTCTATATATCATATATTGCTCATATCAAGAAATACAGACTTCCAGGCATGATCAGCAGCTAGGTCTAGGGAAATAGCTAGGATGCTCAATTCTTACCATACATTTCAATGTGCAAACATGATTTCAAATACCCTATTTCACAGTTTTATTTCTTTGTTTCCCACATTGTTTCAGAGTGGACATAACATAGCGTTCCCAAACATAAAATATAGCAGAAACAATTTAAACTAATTTTTAAAAGAGAGAGAGAAATTAAAACTAAGGAAGTGAAATGTTGGCATAAAAGAAGCTAATATAAAAATATCCACTTGTGGATTAGTATAAGCACTAGGTTCTTGGCAGAGGTTGAAACACCAAGCCAATTCTGGGTTATTATATGAAGTCACTACATTATACACATTTTTACAACTTAGAATATTTTAATATGCGCAAATGATTTAAAATAAACATCAAAAGCTGTTTTAGAGAAAGAGGTAGCATAAAAGCTTACCAATCTGAGAAGTGTATGTACAAAAAGCTGGTATAAATCCCCAAATCTTGGTTATTAGACAAGGCTCTGGGGTCTAGACTGTGGACACAGCACTTTATATGTCTATATATATATATATATATTTTTTAAAGATTTATTTATTTGTACATACAGAACTGGGGTACAGGCCAGAGGCTCAGGGGCGGTGAGAGGCTTCACCAGAGACAGAGTGGGGAGCAGAACAGGCAGATCGACGAAGTACACTGCTGAGGGGAGCAACGAGCGGGTCAGGAGAGGTCTGCCACGCCATGTGGTCTCCTCCGGGGCAGGCGGGAATCGAACTCATGCGGAAGTGGCTTTAGCTTCTCAGTGCAGTGCTTTAACCCGCTGCTCCACCGGCCTGTCTATATATTTTTTAATGTTTCAGTATGGATCAGCACGTTCAAGTGTCTCACTTACATATCTGCATCAATGAAACTTTACTATTCATGCTCTACAGATACTAAATAGAACTGAAGGAAGGCTAAGCTACAAGAAACACATGTACACATGACAGCACCTGTATGTACACACCTGTAACACAACAATTAAGATGCATGTAAAAAGCAATCAGAAATCATATAGTGGGGAAAGGTAGAGCAATCTACTGGATACTTGTTATATAATTTTGACTGTAATTGCTTATTACATTTGGATTTTCATTGGCCAACAGCTTAAGTGGAAAGGGAAACATGATAATAGATTCTCTCATCTAAAGAATACTGAATCTCGGGACTATGGTGGTGGCACAGGGGTGATTTGGTGATGGGAAACC
>NW_004567107.1:31615166-31672971 GCF_000260355.1 Condylura cristata
ATATAGTATGCTAGAAAAATGGAAGAATTTGGGGGGAAATACTGAAATACTGGCAATACAGAAAAGAGAAGTAAGTTCTGGCTCTGTGTAAATTTGCAAGTGTGTGGTGTAATTTGCATGTAAAGTGGGGAGGGGAGGTCAAGCAAGGGGGCATAGAAAGTCTGGGAAAGAGGGAGGGGGAGGAAAAGGGAGACAGGAAAACAGAATCCAGAAGAAAACATGCTACTTGGGCAGACTTTCTTCTTATGGAACTGGATCTAAATAGAAATATAATAATATATATGAGGTAGCCCTAATGGTTTTAAGGCAAACTTGTTGATGGAAAGAGGTTTAATGTACATAGAAATACTTAGAATGATGGGTATTTGCCACACTTCACTGCACTGAGAGACTTTGGGTGTATAAAAGTTATTCCAGGTTGGCTGGTTAAATGCACACATTTTGGGGAGTGGAATCGGGAAAGCAGCTAAGGAGAAGGACAAGAGGAGAGAAAATCTTGGGTGCTTTTGGGCTCCTTGTATTGCTGCATCACTAACATTTCCCAGCAAGAACTTGAGGACTAATTTTTAATTGGAGGTCTAAGTATAATTTAGGTAGGCAAAAAGTAATTTCCTCCGTTGTATTTGGGTCAGTGCATTGGAATTAACACTTCATCTCTTACAAAAATGGCCAGAATCTTTTAAGAATCACAAGCAACAATGGCCTCAGATTTATAGCTCTGGAATAGGCATGTATCTTGAGAGGGCAGCTCAGTTAGCTCCCTGAACAAACTCAGGTGATGAATGACACCTAAATGCCACTGCCTGATTTACATGCACTCTGCACTCCCAACAGTCGCTGTGTCTTTTCTAGAGAGCTCCAGTCCTGTGGACGGCCTAGACTTTGCTCTGTCAAATAGTACAAGATCAGATCTATGGATACAGAATCTCTGCAGCTCAGAAACAAAATAAAAGCATGGCTTGGAAGTGATTCTTTGCTTTAGTGATAATTTTTGGATCATTTTGGATTTTTCATTCTGGTGATTGTTATTTTTTAAGAAAGTAAATACACAAATATAAATATTGCCGAAAAATACATCTGGATAACAACCTATTAAAAATCCTTTTAACTATGAAATCAGATAAAGTTCAGCAAGTCCTTTCACATTTTGAAACCTCAATTTCTTAGTCCATATGCACCTGGAATAAAATCCGCAATAACTATCTCATGATGGTCTTCCTAACTTGAACATCTGTTCCTATTTCCTTCTCTCTGTGCCCCAAGTCATCCTAGCTGCCTTTCTGTTACTCAAATACCCTGAATTTGAATGTCTTACCACAAGAAGCTTTATTCTTCAGTTTTACATGACTACCTTTTCCTTGCTATTCAAACATTAAAGTCTCTTACCACATCACCCACTTCAATGATGCTCCTTGCTGCACTTTTTTTTCTTACATCATCCCATTTATTAACCTCCCTTTCGAAAACTGTATTTGTGTAACTTTTACTTGCTTAATTATCCATCTACAACCTTTTTGCACTTTCCCACAGAACTGAAGTCTCCATAAACAGAAAAGCCAATTGTATACCTTTCTTACCACTTTATTGCTAGTATTTAGTAAAGTAACTCATGGAGAGCAGATACTTAGCAAATATGGATGAATAAAAAGAACAGATTTAATGACTGTCTTGGACCCCTCGAGCTCCAGCAATCTGAGGAAATATACATCTGTATCTATGATGTCTCAGTTCCTGGCAATCCCATGAGCCAATGTTGTCAGGATCTTTCCCCTCCTCCTCCCTTCTCCCAGCATAGCCTGCCTACAGTTGACTGCCATCACCCACCAGTGCTCTGATTGACATTTACTTGTTTTCATTATAAGATACTCTTTATGAAGATACCATCAGCTGACTTTTAAAGTATCCCTCCCCACAAGGGAAACCATTCGAGGCTATTGTACCTAGATGGGTGGTTTCTTTCAATGCCAATTTAAAATTACGTTCATAAACACATATGCATTTAAAATCAGGAAAGGAAAAAGTTTGAGATAGAATGGAGTGCTAATACAACTCAGAAATCCATTACAGCATACTTTGCAAATACAGTAGGTAATTAAAGACTTTTAAGGGCAACTACAGTATTATTTACTTGACAGTGGAACTCTTACAGGCTATTATGTAAATACACATTGAGCACATTTTAAAGTGCATGCTATTTACTATTCATAAGTGTTGTTAATATGTATTTCATTTAACCCTAAGGAGCCATTTCAGTCTCTTGTGTGAATTTGCATTTATGAATGTTTTTGTAAAACGCGTATTATTTACCCAATAGGCAGCTCTGCCATAAGAAATGCTAGAGCTGATTGCCAATTTAGCTTCACATGAGCTTCCACGCAACTGTTCCTTAGGTCTGCCTGTGTGGTTGGGCATTCCTAAATGGACCTTCCTTTCGATTCCTGCAAGTCAAGATACATGCGCTGTTCAAATGAAGGGATTTTCTAGTCTGTTTTGGCTGTTCTTGGGATTTTAGTATCACCTTAGAAAATAAAATAAAAAATTCAGCATTGAAGATGACATACTATAAAGTTTATATGTGCCATCACTTTGCCTGCTCTGAGAACTGGAGTCAACATTTACAAAATAAAGATGAGTTGACTTTAGAGTGAGATACTGAAAAAGGGACATTTCCTTCCTTCCCCTCTCCCTCCTTCCTACTCTCTATCTCCTTCCTCTTTTTCTTTCTGTCAAAATAGATACCTGTGTGTCCTAGCCTTTTTCACACCAATTTTATCCCACCAAAACACACACACATACTCATATGCAGAAATTTACAAATGAAGCCCATTTCAATATCCCTATACCCCCCAGTTGGATCAAAGACATAAACAAGAATCAGAAAAATTAACTTCATTATTCATCCTGTTTACCATAAGATCAAGTGTACTCTTTTTGTACAAGGATATTTAAAAAAGTTAAGTGGGCTACAAGGCTTTATAGTTTATTTCCTGGATACTTGGCCACAAGAGAGTGAGCTATCAAGAGCTTTTCATGTATTAATCTAACCTGTAAGTCAAATAATGTATAGATTTACTACAAATCACAGTTGTAAATCACTTATACAAAGCTATTAGAAATTGTATGTGAAATTGTATGTGATTCAGTCTGATGTAATATACACATTGTTTTAAAAAAGAAAAGTAAAAAGAAATAAGTAAAATTTTATAGACCTTGTTGATTGTGTGATTGATAATCCAACACTTTTCAATGTTCCTCCATATACTGTCCTTCCTACTTTCTATAGAGTGTGTAAAAGCAAATTTACCTCTGTAGTCACTGTTAAGTATAGTCATATAGGGCATTTTTATGACATACAGTTTACACAGGAGCTTCCTGAAGACATTAGCCTTAATAAAAGATGTGGATGTGACTGGCGCCACGCTGTTTCTTCTCTTACCTTCCTTTGCTGGGTTTGATGCTATTGGTAGTAATTGGCTGAAAAGATTTAAATGCTCATCAAAAACATAGAAATAATTTTGAGAGCTGCCACTGGGCCTTTAGAACCTCCCAGGGGGGCCCAAAGTGTCGTATCCCCAGCCACTTACAGTTGCTACCAATCAAGGATGTTGAAACCATGAAAAATTAAAGGCAGAAGAAAAAAAAAAGCTGCGAGCCTGCCCACATCATAGTACCTCCACATCACTTGGGATTTCTCATACCAGACTTTGGTTATATGAGGAAAACAACCTGTATTCACTTAAGCCATGCTTTGCTGAATTCTCTGTCATATGCAGCTGATACAGCAGTCCACATGTATAGAGACACACAGGAATTGTCAGGGCCTGGGTAATAATATTTTTTAGTTAAACATCTTTTAATGAGAGTCAGGATGTATGGTTTTGTTTTTGCTTTTTGTTTTTGTTTTGTAGCAATCTCCATTCTATGTCACACTCCTCTGCTATAGTGAACATAGAAAGCACAATTTTCATTTTTCCTAATTGGTACTTCAACCCTAACTTAAGGTCACAAGTTATTCTTACTGAACAGCAAAGATAAGTAATAAGTTAAACCTTATGAAACAGCAGTTAGTAGCCTGGTTTTGAGCAATATAAATGGCAATTGCCTATGGTTCTACATGATCTACACCCTGTCGCTAAGGCCAGACGGCACATTCCTGAGATTTGGCAGAAGCTGTGCAAATGCCAGGACATACTCTAGAGGGTCGGTTTGAATTTATTTATTCAATAAACTGAATTTTGAAATTCTGTTTTCCAGAAATTTTCCTCTAATACATGAAAAGAAAGTTTAGTCAAACTTTAAATGAATTCCACTTTGAGATCTAATGTTACCCCATGTGGTGGTTCACACAAATACAAACATGGGTGTCAATAGATCTTTGATTGAAATCTGATCCTTGGTGTTGAGTTGGGGTGTCCATCCACACAGATATCCATGCACATATGCACAAGTGTCATGCGTATCTTGTAAACAGCCTCTTTTGTCCAAACTAATTTGCAGGTCATGCAAAATAGCTTTAAATAAGGTTTTAAAAATCAAATCCTCTGATCTTATTAAATGCCAATAATAATGATATAATTGATGAGATATTTGGCAGCATTCCTTGGCTATTTATTAATTTGTTTTAAAATATAATAATTATGATGGAAGTACCTGTTCCTTAAAACTCAGATTTGAAAGCTGTCTGCAATGTCAAACATAATGCATTTTACATTAGTTCTATATAAATTTTCATTGAATTCAAACTTTTAAATAAATCCTCCAATATCTAATGCATCAGATTATCAAAGCCCCAAAAAACCATTACATGATTATAAGAAGAACCTCAGAACTCACTGTCTTCAAATTTAATGGACTCCCAATGCTTTTTCCCCCTGCAAAGACTGTTTTTAAGACATTTCACAGTATTTTATACATTATAAATGGATTCCATTCTTGGCTTAGTAATTCACCTAATGGACAATGGATACAAAAAAGCTGTAACTCCAGGGACATTAAATTGGTTCTAAACTCTGAAAATTACAGCTTTTACAAAAAGAAGAAAATACTAAAAACATGTCTAATGCAACACTGCATCTAATTTTCCACTACCTCCAGATTGTGTCTAAAAGCTCCTAAACTTCTTAATGACACAATATGTTAAAATTGCGTTCCTGTATATTTAGATCTCAGAAAGATCTCATCCATTTTATAACCCCGAGGAGGGCTTACCAGCAAGAAGGGCACGTGTCTGGGGGGCAGAGAGAGGAAGAAGTGTGAAGTGCTACATCTACCCAGAGACTGTGAATTCTCATACGGAGGTAGAAAGCTAACACCCTCGTGTGTGGCACCCTTTCACTCACCAACGCAGTTTCAAATCCAGACTTCCATTTTAAGCACTAATCAATGGTATTTCCTTAAAGGAACAGGAGGAGAACAGAAGGAAATACTTTTCTAGGCAAGCCTCATGATCCACTCTAAGTGTCTAATTTTACAATACTATTGTTTAGATCCTCATCCATTCAGCGATCAGGAGCAATTCTCCAGGAACCTAAACAGTAGATTATAGCAGTAGGGGTGGAGGCATTATCTCATTAAATGGCAAAAATAAAATGCTTTACATTTTGTGAATTTACATGTGACTGTAACAAAATATGAGTCTAGAGCCTCTGAATGCAAAGAGTTCATAAATGGGCACAGATTTGAATAATGATTAGCATGGGGCCAACTGACCAATTCTTCTGTGAACTATTCTATTTTAAAGAAGATACTTCCTTACCTTTATCTCTCCTTGATGGAAAAACAAGTGAACCAGAATATCATCATTGTAACACAAATTCCCTGTTTATCCAATTTTTTCTGCTACTTTATTCTGAGATTAGTAAGTTTCCTTCTCATGTAATTTGTGGATTTTTCTCACATCCTTCACAAATAAAGAAAAATGCTATGGAGAGATGCCAGTCTTACCTGTTCCTCTGAAATCCTGAGTACCTGACTTTGCATAATTTGTATTTGAAAAAAACATTATCTTGTTTTAGGTTTCATTCAATTCCCTTTTAGTTACTAATGAATCTATGATGAGTTTGGCATAATTTTTAGAAGATTTGGTGTTTTTTTTCTTTTTTTTTAAATTAGCACCATTTGACCATGTAGGTAAAAAATAATTCTCTACCTAACAACTTTTGTGACTCCAGTTCTGACTTATGATAATACAAATTTACCTACGATAGGCCTTTTGACTGCCTCAACCTGAGTACTACCTCCACCTTATAATACGTTAATAGTTGTCTCATTTCTTTTCTTCAAGCTAAAGAAATCATGTCAAGTTTTAATTCTCAGATTCTCTCTTAATTTGCACCTTTTCTTTCCTCAAAGGCATACATCACCCTCCACTTCTCTAAAAGAACACTTGATTTTAATGAGAACGCACATATTTTTGTGTTAGCAGCTTCCTTACTCTGTTCTACCCATGATTTAGTCTGACAAATTTCCCAAAAGTGAATTCTTCCATCTTGTTTCATAAAACTTCCTGGGAACTTTCATCATCAGTCACATATACTACACACCACACCTTTGCATTGTGTGAGGTTAACTGTGGTAAATATATTCCACCCTTTAAAAAAAAACATTTGTGTGAAATTAGGTCTTTGTTTCCCTGTGTTCTCTCTGTGTTCTTTGCTCACTTTCTTCATCACCTATTACTTCATGTCCCCCTTGGTCCTCTTGAAACTAAACATTTGAAATAATTTCAGTTTCTCACCACCATCCAATAATATCATTTAAAAATCCTGTGAATTCTAACCCCTAATTTTTCTATCATTTGTTCTCTTTGCTCTCTTCCCTATTATTTTATGCACATGTAATGATGCTAATATAGATGGCCAAGTTGAAAGGTTTTGATTTGCTTTATTCTGTTCTATATAATTTTGTTTCATTGAATCAGATCATTCTATCATTTCAACCCTAAAAGTTTCTGTTATTCTTCCACTCTATAGATGAAGAAATGAAGGCACAAGTTAGTTGGGTTATTGGGATAAATCATTGTTTGAATCTCGACAGACTGATTCAAAAACATTTATAATGTGGATTTATTCTTGCTTGGACTATTCTGCAATCTAAACTCACTTCTCCCACCCAACAGTGCAATTTATTTTGGCCTCTCTAACCCCCATCGATCCCCCATTTACAGAAAGTATCTGCCCTGAAGCCACACCCTTCCCTGTTTTTCTACATAGAATGACTCTCTGCTTGTAGAGCTGTATTTTGAACTAAGCTGTCTGCCCACACCCTTTACTTGTGCCCCTGTGCATGCCTGCTCATGAGGTCCACTCTTACACAGAGACTTGTGGCAATGGCTGGTCAGAAATCAGAAGATCTTATTCTAGAAATTTCAACAGAAATATTAACTTTCAGTCAGACAGAATTTACACCCTGCATCATGTTCTTTGATAACTTTCCCTTGGGTCTTTTATTTTCTGTCACTGAATGTCCTGATAATCCTCCAGTTTACCAGCCCTGACACTCAAAGCATGTTCTGGGGACTAGTGGGGACCCCTGAGAGCCAGAGATCTGTGAAGTCAAAACTGTTTTCATAGTAATACTAGGAACTGACTTGTCTTTTCACTCTTATTATTCTCTAGTGTGTCTCGTGGAAATATCTAGAGACTACAAGACGGGGATGATGTTGTCAATCCACGGCTACTGGAATGTATGTTTTTTAAAAACGTCTGTTTTAAATCTAATTCAGTAAATATGGATAGATGCCAACACATAAAGAAAATCTCTTGGGACTCTTCAATAACTTTTAAGCCTATAAAAGGGTCCCAACACCAAAAGGTTTGCAAACCAACTGCTCTAAACTTCATACTGGTTTACCTTGAATCCCAGTGTGCTGCTAAGAATGGAATGAAAAAGAGAGTCAAAATTCTAAAGATGGCATGTATATTTTCATTGTATATTTTTAGTCTTGTCTTGTATCCTGACATATATTTTTAGCATACTTGAACCATGTTGCCAAAAATCTCTTTGGGAAGGAATGCTGAATGTGACCCAGGATGTTTTGCTTTTTACAAGGGATTATACTACCTGATGATTACTAGTTTTACTATCTGCCCAGGGTCAAAGCTAAATTGACTTCCCTACAAGTATAAGAGTTGTCCTTTATAAAAAGGGTGAATATGCATTTTGTATTAATGCTCTAAAGACAATTCAGTAATAGTGAATATCACGTCTTTCCTTTTCATAACATTTATTCCTGAACTAGCCTCTAAAATATATTATCAGTTTGTTCACACAATAGAGATAACGTGACATCCAAAGTTTTCCTTAATTTAATCTAAATTTGCAAACCTTTCTCAAGGTTATACCTAGTTCAACCAGCTCCTTCATATTCTGCAAATACGAACATTTTTAAAATAAATTATCCTGTTTTCATATCCTTATGTTTTCTAAAATGTAGCAACAGGAATGGATATGAGGGGGAAAAGGCCTATTCCAGGATGAACCTTACTCTTTCTAATAATCCCATTTTAAAATTTATGATATTTCTGATACAATTTCTTCTTCCACTAAGGCATACACAAAAAGAAGTGCTAAGAAAGATTTCTACTTACTTCTACTTTCTAAAAATATACTGCATACATTCATCTTGGCTAATCTTTCTCTGTGTGGTTTCAAATAGATTATAACATTTTGACTGGAATAAAAACCCCTTTAAGAATTTTCACCGATATGAAACTCACATGGGACATAAAATACTTACAAAGCAGTGTTTATTTCTTCTCAAGCTTATGCATTATGAAACATAGTCTACATCAATAAGTGATGTGACAGAATTCAACCAAAAATAAAATCCAAATAATTGGAAAATTTAAATGATTGCATTATCGTGAGATTTGAGGGATTCATCAAAAAATTGTATTGATTGTAGAACAAAGGTAAGAAGATTAATTTCCTCCCACCACTATCATTCTCATGGAAATGTCTAACTTTTAAAGATGCAGTTAGAGTGGGGAAAAATACATAAAATTCTCATCATCAAACCATGTTGAGATAAGTCTTGTCAAGTCTAAACCTTCCTGGATTACACCTAATTCTCAAGCTCATTGCCATGATACACTCTTTCACACATAAGCTGCCCTTTAAGGCTCTACCCAACCCCAGATAGACACCCTGTTGTTTCTCACATTTTCCTGTAATTTGAAGAGATAAATGGTGCCAGCTGGCTCCTGTTTAACTCAAGGCAAGATGATATTCAGCTCCTCAAGAACTTGGTACACACCTCAGAAAACTTGCCAGGAGAAATCAAGAGTGATGGGTGTGTATATTCAACCAGAGAGGGAGAGAGCGTAAAAGAAATACCTGAATCTAGGGCATTTAATAGCCATATTAGCAGTGATGCCTATAAACCATAAGTGAAGCAGATGGAAATGAACTGAACTTCAGTACACAAATGTGAATAACAACCTCTCACATACTTGAAATTTTTTAATATAAGTTTGATTAAATCACTCATTTTCTCAATTAGGCCATTCAGTTGGAGGGGGAGAAGGATGGTAAAGTAATGCAATTAGAGTAAATCTTTAAATTGCTTTTTTATACATTAGTGTGGGAATAAATTAAGAATATGTATAGTTGAATAATAATAAAAACAAATAATTGACATTCTTTGGAAGCTTCTGTGTGGTTCTTATAGAGTAACTAATTTAACTGCTTAAGTAACTACTGTTTCACAGTGAAATGAAGAAATCAAGGCAGTTTTAGTTCTTTTCCAGAGAGCACAGATAAAAGGTGTTAGTGCTGGAATTTGGACCCAGGACGCCTTGCTCCAGAAATCATACCACAGTAACACAGTCCTTCTTCCCTTGCCTCAAGACCACGTATAATGACAGGATGAAAATTTTCTGGTAATGCTCTCATAATGTGCCTCATATGTCTATAATTTCATGTACCTGAGTGCCTATTACATCTACATATTCCTAGTATCCTCCTTTACATTACTCAGGTCGTCTTCCTTTTTGTGTTGAGCAAATTACAAAAGTATGTCTGTAACAAATTTGTCAGAAAATAAAAACCTAGCTTACACATAATTGTGGTAAAGAATTCACTTTTATAAGTGATGAAGACCACAACTTAGCCAACAGTATCACAAAACTAATGTTCCACCCTGTCCTTGTTTAGATTTTTTTTCCTTGTTTAGATTTTTAAAGTTTCTAGAAAGTAAAATTAATCTTAGTTTTCTAGTCAGAAAAATACTGCATGTGGATTGTAAAACTCTTAGAATATACTAAAATGGGAGAAAGAAAGTGCATCCTGAAAAACCAGCCTCTGTCCCCCATTGTCTGTCTCCACAAAGAAATGTCTAAGAATCTGGACTAGTTGGTAGCAAGATGAGCAATGAGACAATGTTCTGGAATCAGAGCCTAAGAAGGTAGGAAGACCACTCAGACCCCTTTGCAGTTGTCGAAAAGAAAAACAACAGACCCAAAATGGAGTCATTCATGCCAGAGGCAGAGGTATGGCCACCATCCAGGCCAAGACTTAACACTAAGCTAATTACAGTGATAGTCCCAAGATCAGCATCAGTCAATCTGGAGTTTCCTAGTCAGCAGTAGTGAGAACACCTACCTTCCCCTGAGGTGAGTGGCTTTGCCTGAAACAGGCTTTTTTAAATTTTGCTAGTAACCTCGCCCCGCCCTCTTCTGACTAGAAAAATTTCCTTGCAGAGCCTTTCTGCTTACTAGCTACCCTATTCATGAATTGTTTCGAAAGGCCAATTAGGTCTCTGAATTTATTCTAATGATGAGTTTTATTTTTCAGAACAGGTTAAATATTACCTAGGGGATAGAGTTAAACTGGTCTCTGGGGTAAAAATGTCCTGACTTGTAGTGTTTGCCAGTATCTGCGGTGTAAATACTCACATCGTGGTTGTTTTAAGCTATCAAAATATCACTGAATATAGAGTTAGCCTAGAGACACACATCACTTCTTGGAAACCAGTACAAGCCACAGCCAGTAAAATAATGACAGTGTGACCTAGTGATTCTTACTAATCCTAGGTCACTGTAGCCAAGACATTAGAGCTCATATCCCTTAGGTTAAATTATTGGGTGTGCTCTGTGATTCTTACTAATCATCAGAGTCTAAATTCTTTAGCCAAGATATTAGAGCTCACATTACTTAGATGAAATTATGTTCCTCTTTTCCTTGCCAGGACACTATACTCTCCTCCCAACAGGTTCACCAGAATCAACCTAGTCCTCTTCCTGTATGTTCGTCAAAAAGCAAACACAACATTCTTTCATAGACAGATGTCCTCTATGTATGCCATGATTCTTGTTTAAACAAATACAATGGTTTCTCTATTAATTAGGCTAAATAAAAGCCCCCAATTATGTCCTGATCTTAATTGTCAGACACTGTAAATGTCACCTAATATGGCAAAAGGGAGTTTGGAAATTTGATTAAGTAAAGATCTCAAATTGATAGAGTATCACTTCATTTTTGTAAGCGAGTTCAGGGTTAGAGCAGAAGGTGATGTGATGATAGAAGCAGGGAACGGAGTGATGAACTTTGGAAACAAGAAGGACATATACCAAGGAATATAGGTGTGCACGCAAATCTGAAAATGCAAGGAAATAGATTCTGTTCTCAGACCCAACATAAAGAACTAGGCCTGCCCCATCTTTACTTCAGTTCGGTGAAATTGATTTTGAACTCCTGATCTCCAGAACTGTAAGTGAACAAATTTGCTTATATGAAGCCAGTAGGATTATAGTAATTTTTGGAAACAGGACAGTGTCTATTTTATGAGGTAAAACCAGAATCCCTTCTAGTACCCTGTGTGCTCTACAGTCTTGCCTTTACTCTCCCATGTCAACTCAGATCACACATACTTTTGGTCTTTCTGCTCCAGCCCCACTGCTTTTCTTTCAGCCCTGTTATTCTTCATGGCATGGCTACCACCTGCACTTTTGCTTATGACTTCAATATTCTTGCCTATAATTTTCCTCTAGTTAATGACTAATATATATCAATTCAAACATTGCTTTCTCAAAAAAGGTTTTATCTCTGATTAAAGCAAAGCACTCTCTCTATGTGTGTGTATAAAACACATAAACACATACACACACACAGAGATATCTCTGTCCTCTCTTTAGAGCAATTATAACTTTGCATGTGTACTCACGGTATTTTTACTTATAATTGCCTTCTCTTGCACGTTAGTTTTAACTTAACTTGTATCCTAGGGACCTGGCATATAAGAGACACTTAATAAACATTTGGTATATGACTGAATATTACCCAGTTCATTTATTTCAAACAGCTATGATCACTTGCCAATTATCATTTGGCAAGAATCAACTTTATATAAAGTCCTGAATATATATTCAGACAATTCCTCTAACAAATATATTAATAAATTAATAGTACAACAGTGACTATTGATAATTTACTATTATCAGAGTTTGTGCCGAACTCTGGAATCATTATTTTAAATATACAAACTCATATTATCCTTGTAACATGAATATAATTACCATTTTCTAATTTGAAAAAAAGAGAGCTTATAGCATTTATATCACTTCCAAAAGAACATATGGCTAGAACTAGATATGTAGATCTGATTAACTAAATCTTTATCCCTTAGTACAGTATAACTGTTTGTCCTTTCAAAGCCCTACACTTATCTACAGGAAGTATTTATATATTTATGCTTATTTATTGATGTATTCACTCTCATTCTCTCTCTCCCTCCACTCCCCCACCCCTTTCTCTTTACTGTTTTTAAGAGCTACTTATGTTTCTGGGAATCCTACAGCTCATTGATTTTAACTGTTGCCACATTTTATTCAACAATACATATTTATCATAAACTTATCACAGTGTCAAAGAAGGCTTCCTTCTTCTCAATATTCATCTTCTTAGTAGTAATGGACAGCTGAGGATAACTATCCAACTAGAAACTACATTTCCCAGAATTACTTGAATCTCAATGTCACCATGGGAGTTATATTATGAATGATTCCGTGAGTGCTAATGTCATGTCAGTCTTTTAGATTGTGCTTCTAAATTGAGGTGGCTGATCCTCTAGTTTTCCTTTTTCCTCTTCTCACTAGTTGGTGCTTGGTCAATCAGTTTAGAATACGAGGCAAAAAAAATGGATAGAGATGGTGAAGAATCAAAATAGAAAAATTTTTTGACATCTTAGCCTTTAACTACTGAAATTTAGTTGTCTAGTACATGGATATACAAATATAGGTAGACATCTATATCTACAGATACAGATATTCTGCCATGTTGATGCCACTGTGAAATTTGTTTTTCCTTAGTGCAGTAGTACTGGCATTAAAACCAAGACATTTACCCATTCCCATAAATGTAAAGAACACTCAGTATGTTCTTATTATCCACTGCCACACTAACAATGTTGTGTGTCATTACACATCCCCCTTATTGAATACATATGAGACATTGTCTAGGCTAGGTACCTAAGAGTAAGAATTTATGGGTCATTACTGACAAGAATACATAATTTGATTAAAAGTTGAGAGGTTATTTTATGGAATGCCTGGCTCCTTTGTGAAAAGTTTTTTTGTTATCTGTCAAACTGGGAAGTGGGGATAACTAGACAATTCTCAGAAAAAATTATCTGGAACATGATAAGTGATAAGTAAGAGTTTGTTTAGTAAAATGAAATATATCTCATCCATCTAAACTGGGTTGATATTTGAACCAATCTATGAGCGATACAATTATTTCAAAAGGTAATCTAAACATTGGGCACTATAATAAAGGACCATTTTAATTAACTCACTTTATTCTCCTGAGGCAAATAATTATAGTTTAAAACACTGCAAAAGAGTCAAAAAGTGAGCTATTGATCTAATTTTTTTTGGCCTCTCAAGCTTAAAGCATTTAGGAAAGAAGCTGTATTTGTGATGTTTGTATTGAGAAGCTAACTGGTTGACACTTAAGCTTTTTACGGGAGCTTTCCTTCCTTCAGGGGCTCAGCATCTTGAATGTATCATCAGAGGTGCTAATGCTGGAATTTAAGGACTGGAGGGTAAAGTCCTGGTTGATCTGATCATGCACCCCATGCCTGCAGTGTCTTACACACAGTGCTCCAGTTGCAAATGGGTTCTGATCACTGTTCGGTGGGGAGGCTGCTTCTGGGTGAGCCTTGCTGGAAGGAGAAAGTCATGCTGGGAGAGAATTTTCATGTCATTAGTGGCCTGGGTTATGAGTTAGATGGAGGTAATCAAAAACCTCTTTTTCAGGACTAGGAGACAGCCACCAACATCCTAGCCTCACACCTAAAGACATTTAAAAATAAATAAATAAATAAATAGGATTTGACTCTACCATAAAGCTTCACACCAGTACATCCCTGAGGCTATTTAGTGGTTATAAAAAGCTTCTGGGGAAAAAACAAACAAACAAAAAAAAACCCTCCTATAATAATAGTTGTGAAAAGCTCAGATTTTACACATGAAAAGAGGCAACTCCTGACTCTCCCCAGATGGAAAACTCATCTCTCCTGACCCCCCTTCAAGGCTCACAGTCATTGTCATTATCCTCTGTGTGGAGGTAATTTTTTTCCTTTACGTTCCCAATCTTTTCATTGTCACAGAATGAGTAAACATGTTTTTTTTTTTTGTTTTCATATCAGAATCTTTTTATACCCAGCTCCTGTGCACCCTTCCAGTCTTATCTCTCACCAACCCAGCTTGCAGCCAACTATTCCTCTCCCAACCTCCTGCTGGCTTTTCCATAAACGCATCCCCAAATTGTTTTTTAAAGCATGTGCAATGGTATCAAACAATTTTACACCTGCTGAACAATTGCTGTCTTAACTTTGAGTGTAAACCCCCACAACTGTGTTGGCTACTTTGGTGTTTAACTTCTAAAATACTTCTAAGAACCCTTTTTCAGCTAAAGAGGTAAAGCCTAGCTCAGCAGGTGGCTTGCAGAACCCAGTCCAAGGGCTCCTGCAGGTGTCCATTCTGAATTTTTGCCAAGCTCTTCCTTGTTAAAATATTTTAAATATCACTCCTGCGGATTATCAAAGTTATCCAAGTTTTGAAAGGAGAAATTGCAGGGAAACTCTGCTAACTGGTACAAGGACAATGCACAATGATATAAGGATGAATGTGACTAAAAATCAAATGTATGGTTAGAAAAATATTCAATATAGCATCATGAGCCAAAGGAAATTTAGAGTCTGTTCAAGCTACCCAGGAAAGGCAGCACGGATTGGGAAAATTATTATAGTATTATAGTATTTCAACATCTAAAATGACTTAATTAAAATTATAAGAGAATAAATACCTCTCATCATCAGAAACTTATTTACTATGGTAGTTCACATGTATGTTAAACCACATTTAGTATTTAATAACTTGTCAAATGTATATTGAACTTTTGTGAATTTAGATACACGTGGCATACACAAGAGATAATAACTGTAGAGAATTCACATTTTGGAAGCAGTCCCACCAAACAACTTATTCATATAATTAAGGGTAATGATGAACAATGGAGGAAATAGAAGCAAACTGAGGTACACAAAGATTGTGCAATATTTCCAACTGTTGGAGATGTTTAACAGACAATATTGTTTCCACTGTTATTTTGAGAAATAAGTGATGTATATAGTAGAAGTGAATAAAAAGAAACAAAAATGTATTCAAGCAATAAGTCTGTAAACAATTGGTCTGTTACCTACGTTTATGTAAATGGACTCTGCACTAGCAATTTTCAAGAAAACAATTAAAAGAGTGTATAAAAGAAATTGACATCTCAGACCACCATTTTCTGAGAGTGGGACCTTAGGAAAGGAAAATGATTTACTAATGAAGACAGACTGTTGTCAGAGCCCAAGTGGATATGTACATTTCATAAAAATTTACTGAGATCCTACTGTTTGGAGTATCTGCTTAGCAGTGAGGGGTACAAAGTTGCATGCAGTGTGATCTTGTCCTCGAAAAGTCCACAATTTAATAATATAAAGTATGACAGGGAAATCCTTGTAATTTGGTTCAGGCTATCATGAGGAAGCAATAGAAAGCTATGAAGCCTTCTGGGAAGAAGTCATTAATTATAGACAAAAGGGGTATTTTGAGCTTAGACAGGGACAACCAAAATGGAGCCCATTTCTAAATATTTCAGAATAAAGTGCTGCCCAGAGATGATGCTCTCTCTCTGGCGGCAGCCCGTTTGACAGCAATACCTGCCTTGGAGTAGTCATCTTCAGAACATGCCCAAGTTTCTGAGGTGCAAGGTAGGAATTGGAATCCATGGCCTGGGGACTGGAAAGGCAACGAATGGAATAAGGTGTGAAAGAGAGAAATGCCAACCTTGGAATGCGGAGGAGAAATCAAGGTGGTAGGAAACTGGGAGACTTGAGAAGAAGCGTGGATCTGGCACCAGAGAAAGGGTAGACTAAGCTGTCTGTGCCTGTTTTAACAAGTTCAACTCAACCTTAGTTGAATGAAATTCAGGAGCCAGTTTCTCAGTCTATTAATTCCATCTGTAGTGATCAATGGTCACAGTGGTTAGTGGCAACTTTGCGGCTCACCAGCGATATAGAACATTTCCGCTGCCACGTAATGTTCTATTGGACAGCGCTGGCTTAAAACTATGAGTGAATAAGAAGAAAGTGTCAGAGGGGTGAGGAATGGGAAAAACAAAAGCAACCACATTTCGATGGAAATCTTTAGAAGACTAGTAAGATTGTTTGAGGACAGATAGGACACTGACTCAGGGCCTTTTGCTCTTCTTACCAACCAGTGTCAAATGAGAGATAAGGCAAAAGCTAACTTCAGGATCTGGCACACTCCATATTCCTGACCACATGCATGAGTGCCCTAACAGAGGTTGGCCAAGGATAGACTCAGTTGATAATGCAGCTGCTCTCATTATTCCCCAAGTGGAATTGACCAACTCTGTTTCCTAGCAAGGGGCTCAGCCAGCCCTTAAACTCTCAGAGGAAAACTTTTTCACTCATAAACTTGTGATTATAACCTCACCTCTAGCAATAGTTTAATGATCAAAGGAGATAATATGTGAAAATGCATGACAAACTTCATGGTTCTAAGTAAAAGTATTTCCCATTCTGACATCTTTTCATTAGTCTTTGGAATTTTTATTAACTTTGTTGCTGTCATTAAATTATAAAATAATTTAAAGACTAAAATGTATTCTACGTGACTGCCTTGTGCAAAATTATGATCTTTACTCTTCAACATCTTAGTCAGTCACTTTTTATAATGTTTTCTGGTTATGTCCTCCTTACTTGAATATAAAACATTTGAGTGTAGAAACTCTGAGCAGGCTCTCCATTCCTGATAAGGTCAGGTCAACAATTTGCAGAGTGTCCATTAAAATTATTTAGGGTTCCATTTACTCAAACATCTCTGGAATGGGCCAGACTGGACTCCTTAGGAGTCAATGCTGAGATGGAGATGTACATAAGGGACACGTATTAGTACATCTGATGGGGTATAAAGAGGTTGTATAAAGAAGAGAAAAACAGCACTGGACACGGGGGGAAGCTTAGCACCATCACTGAATCATCAGCAAACCACAGAGAGCTGGAATAATTCTTCAGATCTGAGGTGAAAGGGGCTTTATACCTCTTGTTGATGAGAGCATAGTTGCAAACTCTCCCTTGATGAGGTATGAGCTCAGGTGAAGCCAGTGTTTGTCACTAAGTCAATGTCCAGAGAGAGCTAGAATCTAAGCTAACTAGCATCACTCCAGTATTGCAGGGGAGTAGCTTTCATTTCTGAAGGGACTTCTGGGTGGTGCATGAT
Organism: Condylura cristata; assembly: GCF_000260355.1. NCBI lineage: Eukaryota > Metazoa > Chordata > Mammalia > Eulipotyphla > Talpidae > Condylura > Condylura cristata. The sequence continues at coordinate 31,632,959 of NW_004567107.1, forward strand.
AGCATCCCCCCAAGAGAGGTCCAGAGTAAGGGCAACACATAAAGAAGAAACAGTAACTGTTTTCAGATGTTGGAGGGAAATCAGGAGTTATAACTGGCAGTGATGGAAGGTGAAGGCTCCAGGAGGGGTGAGTGCCCTGTGGCATGAAATACAACAAAGAGCAATAAAGTCAGAATGAAAAGGGCCAATTTGATTTTATATTACATTTTTACTATAGAAAAAGCAGATATAGTAAAAAGGGAGAATGGAGACTATCTGATCTGGTATCAGAGAAGAGTGATGTAAGATGTCTATTTTTTATTCATATATAGTTTATATCATTGTTCATTTTTCATTTTTACAGTGTTTGCTTTCTTTTCTCAGGGGTAGTCTCCATAGAACTCCCACCAGCATTTCACCCATTGTGGTGTGCCATCACCACAGAACCTTGTGCTCCTTCCACCCCATCTCAATCCCTTTGCCTCCCCCTCCCTGAAGATTTATAGTTGTCTGTTTATTTTTCTTTTGTTGTGTTCTGTTCTTTTTAAAGATTTATTTATTTATGCATACAGAACTGGGGTACAGGCCAGAGGTGCAGGGGCAGTGAAAGGACTCACCAGAGACAGAGTGGGGAGCAGAACAGGCAGATCAATGAAGTACACTACTGAGGGGAACAGCGTGTGGGCCAGGAGAGGTCTGCTGCGCCATGTGGGTCACCTCCGGGGCAGAGGATCTAACTCATGCTGAACTGGCTTTAGCTTCTTAGTGCTATGCTGTAACCCGCTGTGCCACCACAGAGGGCCCTGTGTTGTGTTATGTTTTTTAATTGTTATTATTTTTCCCTGATTCTTTCTTTGGTTCACCTATACTCCTATAAGTGAGACCATCTGATATTTTTCTTTTCCTTCTTATTTATTTCACTGACCATAATCCCTTCTAGCTCCATCCATGTTTCTGTGAAATACAGAGAATCCAAAGTATAGATCAATTTCATTCTGTGATATAGGAACGGAAAAGACAAGAAGAGGTATGAAAGAGGACTCTGTAGGAACTGTGGCAGGGAAGTATTTAGATGTGGTCCCTAGGCGCAGATTACTGCGTTCTCTGAGAATATGGAGGTTGAGTAATCAACACCAAAGACTTTGATGGTGGCACTGGTGACTGATTGAACATTGTCATAATACACGTTAAAAATCTTTTTAGATTTTTATTCTAAAATCAAAAGAAATTCTTATAATGACATTCTACGGAAACCAAGATAGTTCACTAAGAAAGGAAAGAAAAGCTCAGAGAATATGAGATGAGAGACCAACAAACCACATGTTACTCCCTAGGGAAAGCTAATGGTCTGTAGGAGTGGCTGTCTTGTTACTACTGGTCATTTTTCCAGTGAACCCAGAACACTGCCTTTGAATGTCTTTTTGCCTTAGTATTGCCATCTTTTGTCAAAATGGAGGAAAGCATGTGTCAAATTCACTGATAGTCATCACTTTATGCATACAGTTTGCCTATGGTTTATTTAATCAGGCTTCGCTATGTGATAAACAGTACCTTTATAGAAAGGACAGAGAGCAGACTCTAAATGTGTGACAAGGATTCTCCTAAACATTATAGATGGCTGCAGTTCATCAGGTCTCTACGATTCTCCAATGGCCCACATACCTTCTCACCAAAGTCCATACAATTCTTACTTTTTCATTTAATTAAGGAAGAAAGGGAAGGAGGAAAGAAGGAAAGAAAAGATGGAGGGAAGGAAGAAAGGAAGGAGAAGAAACCAGAAAGGAGGAAGAGAAGGAAATATATGCAAGACGAAAACACACTACAGGTCAACATTAAGGCCCCTTCCTCCGTTTTACTTCTCTTTATCATCTTCACCCCTCCCCTTCCCACGTTATCCCTGCAGCCTCCAATGCATACAGTGTACTTTTAATAAAACCAACGTTACAACTAGCAACAGATCATTTTTGTGCCTTCCCTTTTCAGTCATTTCAAATCTTTAGATTTCCCCCCCTTTCTGATGGTATTAAAGTAATAGATTGAACAGTAAAATGAGTAAAAATGTCAAAACATTTTAACGTTAAAATTTCAGGCCTTTCCACTCTGTATTAATAGACAACTCAAGCTATCATTTTAAAATTTGCCCAGAATTTTAAATAAAAATGAGTGATTATTTTCAACTGTGTGACAAATGGAAAAATCAAACAATTCTTAATTGTTGTTCTCAATTACCTTCTCTCTATCAACTAAAGACAAGGTTACTTAAATTATAGCCAGAGACATTAGAATATTTACATATAATTCAAGAAATAATCTAATATGTAGTGTGAATATTTTTTTCAAGGAATCAATGTTGGTTATTTTATTTTTAACCCAATGTGTATACTGTGGATTTCCTTACTCTAGATATATTTGCACCACGTCGATAAATGTAGCGGTTTTCTTATCCCACCCATGCTGTCACTGATAGCAGGAAGCAGGCAAGGAAATGGGAAAATTGCTTTTAATAGATTCATCTCCTTTTTTCACGTGCAATATACTAGTGGTCTTTTTAGCATAAGTTTAATGCTTACACTTGTTTTCTTTCAGGCTCAGGCAATCTCCTAGAAAAAATTTCTTCTTGTTGGAAAAAAAAAAAATGAAAGCCTTCCTTCCTACTTAATTCTGTTATTTATTTCATATCTCATAACTTTGGGTAACCATGAAACACTTGCTCTTTTATTATGAAATATGAACACAATCTGAGTTGTCTGAGTTTGGGACAGGTCTGAAAAGTTTGATGGTGGTACTGTTCTGTTGGGAAATGTAATTGAAGCAGCAGGGAAATCAAGAAGGATAAACAGGGATGATTTTCCGAATTGGGGAAACTAAATGAACACAATGTCTACCTTTGTAAACATTTGGATTAGGGGAATGATTTAATAATTGTAGATTTACTCCTCATGAAGTCTATGTTTGCATAAATTCTGAATGAGGTCATATAATGGGTTGAAAAAAGTTCTTATGATGAAACCTTAATTCAACAATGTGACAACATTAGGAGGTGACACCTCTGGGCAATAATTAAATTTAAATGGACTTGTGAGAATGGGCTCTTCAGATAGGTTTAATGGACTTCTGTGAAGTGATCAGTCTCCTCTCTTTCTTTCTCTCACTCACTCTCACTCTTTCTCTTCTCTCACTCTCTGTCTTGCTACTCTCTCTCACTCAGTTCCTAAAGAGGTAGCTATCTGAAAACAAGGAAAAGCTTCCACACCATAACTTGATTTTTACCAGCACCCTATCTCAAATTTCCTAGTTTCCAGAATTATGAGAAGTAAATATTTTCTATTTAAGTCACCCAGTCTTGAATTCTGTTATAGTAGCCTGAACTCACTAAGACAGGTCACCGTTCAGAATAAAATGTAATTACTTTGGTATATGATTAAACACTATGGTGCATTCTTTAATGAGATGCCTTTAATGATGGCAGAGCTACGAATTTTTAACTACCCTTTTCTTTCCTTGTGCAATCACTGGTAACATTTCTCTAAGTACAAACATATTCCATTCATTTCCAAATGACCTACTCCTGCTTATCATTAAAGTCCCACTGAAGTGTCTTCTCTTAAGGGCATTTCCTATACCATTTTTTCCTCAGAAGTTTCCAGTTCCTTATTTGTACATCTCACACTGTACTTATTCATTCAAAATGTATTTATGTGGCAACCGAGTGTGTGGCAGACAGTCTCTAAAATGATTCCCAAGATCTCTACCACCTATTGATGGCTTGTAGGATCTCTACCTTTGATTAGGCTTGCAGTTTGTGGCTCACCTCTAGCAAATAGAATAAGACAAAAGTAAAGGTTGTCACTCTGAGATTAGATCAAAAAGGAAGTGTGTCTTTCCTCTTGCTTTCTCTCTCTGGCTCTCTGACTTGCTTGCTCTGAGAGAAACAAGCTGCCACGTTGTGAGCTGCTTATGGAGACTCCCCTGAGCCAGGAACTGGAGCCAATAACCTGTGAGGAACTGAATCCTGCCAATAATAATGCAAGCTGCATCTAGATCTTTGACTCACAAAGATTGTGAGATAACAAATATTTGTTCTTTTAAACTATTAGATCTGGGCTTGATTTGTTATATAGCAATAGATAACTAAATTATTGAGCTAAGTACACTAACAGGCAATGACCATCATTTGTATTATTTTTCATTATCTTTATTCCCATTGTGTTGTAGGCATCTTGAAAACAAAGTTCTTGTTTGATGAAAAGTATTCATAATGATCCCCAAAGCTCACTTTCCTTTGACCAACTAAAGTTTATTTTTTCCTGAAGTTCTCAGTTCAATATTAACCCTGCTTAGCTCCTCTTCCATCCATCTTTTACCAACCTCCTCCACACAAAAGTATCTATTTTACAAGAATCAGTAATTTTTTAATGCTACAGCAAAGGGAAAGGCACAGAGCAAGGGATCTGTGAGGATAGAGGAGTAAGTGAAAATTTTTGGCAGAAAAATATGCATGACTGGGAGGAAAAAGAGACAATAAAAATGGAAGTCCACTAGATGGGATTACAGAAGGAGTTTTACTGGTTTTTTGACAAATAAGATAACTCAGAAAGCTGGACATGTATACATGTCCCCAAATGGAGGTTTAATCCAACTAAACCGTTAGACTTGGGCTTCTGTTCAAGCTAGCATAGCATCAGAAGAGAAAAAGATTAAACCAAAGGCAATCAGTGGATACGAACACATATGCATGCACATCTGTGAGTGTGCCTGCGTGTTTAAAGACTGACGGTTTCCACGTAGGTACTCTGTTTCAGGAAAGTTAAATGTCCTGGTGGCACAGTGGGTTAACATGCAGCACTGCAAGGCTAGCCACAGCCTCTCAGCATGAGTTCTATCCTGTCAACTGAAGGTGACCCACACGGGCAGCAGACCTCTCCTGTCTTGCCCACTGCTTCCCTCAGCAGTGTACTTCATCAGTCATCCTGTTCGCTCCCCACTGTGTCTCTGGTGAATCCTCTCACCAGTCCTGTACCTCTGGCCTGTACTCCAGTTTGGTATGCATAAATAAATCTTAAAAAAAATTAAGAATACATGTCCTTTCTAACAGAAATAAAACAAATGTCCCAGTCAGCTATCCTGTGAACACCTTTTGCTCATTTCCCATACTTATCCCACATCTGTGTCCCACATATGCAATATTTTTCCTTGGTGACTCGTTCATTTAACTGCAGCCCCTGTTCTTTTTCAAGTTTATAAAGGGAATCAGAACCTAAGAGAAAAGTGCAGTTGATGTAGTCAACATGACAGAACATATCCAGAGCACTCATCCCTCTGATTGCATGTGCTCTAGGTCTTCCTCTAAAGCCAGGATGTAGCCATGCAGAAACCTCAGCCCACCACTCCTGGGAAACACACTGAACAACAAACCTGACTCTTCAGGGTTGTGAGGCCCTCAGATGAGATCGGACATCTCCCTGAGCTGCTAATTGTCTTTGTACTAAACATCCCACTATGATGAGGTGTTAATTTTATTTTTCTCATATGGCTCATTAAATCCAGCACAAATAACAAAACCCAAAGGCTTTGTGCATTACACAGAGTCAAGTGTATCTGATCACTTTACAGTCCATCAACTTTAAAGATTTCAAGTCGGGGTTGGTCCTGCTAGGGAAGGGAAAAAATCAAAAGCACCAAAGGAGTATGACGGCTCACTTTGGCTGCACAACATGTGTGAACACAACGCACTCTATTCTCCAGCTTAAAGTGCATCTGGCTGAGAACTTCTGCTTCAGCCTCTCCAATTTATCACTAAAATACCTATGAAGAAAGAGAACAAGATAGAAACTCACACCTTCCAAAAATAAAGACTTATAGAAAAACTATTACTTAGGTCTGGAATGTCTAATTGCTACTTAGCTGTAGGTGCTGAATTAAGAAAACCACACTTAGCTTTACAAGCAGTCTTTTGAAACAGATGACAAAATAGGGTAGGAAGTTATGTCTTCTCCATTCACTGTGTATTCCCTGCCAAATACAACAAAAGCAGGTAGGCATTCTGCACCTTTACAGGAAGACAGAGAATTCTGCTATCCACCTTTAACCTTTGTACATCCACTGCAGAACAAATAATAAAGAATCAGAGAGAAGAAAAGATGGTGTGTATATGTGCATTTGTTTGGGGTAACACTGATAGCTAAATTAGACACTCTGTCCTCAACTACAAGGCCTTGCAAATTCAGAAATGTGTATGTGTCTGTGTGTGGATATACATGCTTGTCTTTGTGTGCATACATACTTGTGTATACATATATACACTAAATATGTGTTTGTATTATACATGTTGGGGGGTTACGCAACCAGATGCTGGCATACAGGAAAAGACTTGCTTCATTCCAATGACATGTCACAAGATGAATACCTAGTGGCACTGGCATTGCTATCAGTGTTCAAACCCTAGAAGAAAATGTACCTGACAAAACTGGAGAGTGAAGAGAGAAAAGTAGAAATCCATTGTTCCAACACTGTAACTTAATGCAGCTCTCTTTCCTAATTTCATGAAATGTAAAGAAATAGGGGAGGGGGAAGATGTTCTTAAAGTGCTATATAAATAGAGAAAAGGAGGCATCAATTTGTATATTCAGGAGGATAAACTTATAAAAGTGATTCACAGTGGAAACTGAAACACATTTTAGAAAATAAACAATTTTTGAGAAGAAGGTAAATATAATGGTCTGCTTTTAATAAAGAAGCTATGCTTAGGCACACGATGAGATGAAGATGAGAAAATGAACCTTGGAAGAACTGCAAAAGAATTTTTAATTATAAGAACAGAATTTAGACCTACATTGAGAGTATCAAAGAGTAGAATTTAAACTTTGGAAGACCAAAGTTGTTATAAATCAATCTGAGGATATTTTTACTTCACCAAAATATTTATTGTGCATAGAATAAATACTGGGTAGTTTAGGGATGTAATAATGTTCCATAAGATAAGGATGTGCTCTATCTCAAAAACGATAAAGTTAATAAAAAAGCAAACAATAATTAAACTCACAACTTAGTAAGTGGTTCAAAGAATAAAATATGGTGATATAACTAAGAGGCAATACTTTAGATTGGGTGATCTCAGTGAGAAGAACCTCAAAAGTGATATCCAAGTTGATCTTCAAAAAGTTGATGAAACAAGTTGTGGTGACTTTGCAGAAGCCTAAACCAAGCATAAAGGAGGAGAAATGTGGCCTTGTTCATGCAATGAAAAGTAAATTAGTTAAACAGAAAAAGAACAGTCAACTAAAAGATTACATATGCTTTGCATTCAGTATTTCTTTTTTATGAGCTATGATTCCAAAGACATGACTTTGAGTCAAAGCTCCAGTACTTGCTAGCTCAAAGAGGAGCGAAAGAACTTGGATGTATGGAAAGGCATGAATTCTTCATGACAGAATTTTGATCCCTGAGTATCACTATGCATGAAATCTGACTCATCCCAGCACATCCCAGTTATCAAAATAAATACATTTTCCATTTTGTTTCATTTTACCTTGGTTGCAATGTAAATAAATATAATGCAGAAATATTGATGTTTCCATTTTTACATTTAAATTCAATGGCATTTAATGTCTTTATGAATAAAAGTTCTTAGAAAATTAGAAAGAGCATTTATTCAAAATTATTTTAAAATAACTATCATAGTCAACTTTCATCACAATTTCAGAAAAAATAGCAGGTATTTTTTCCATTATGTTAAAAATATCTCTGTATACTGTAAATGCAAAGTAATCCATATTTCCATTAAAATTGTAAAGAACATAAAAATGCCTCACAGTAAATGATATTCAACATTTCATCAGATTTGCTATTATAGAAAAGTAGGAAGTAACTGAAGACTAGTTGTGGGGGAAAGAGGGCAGGAGGACAATTCTTCATGGCACATATAATGACACACAGAATAGACTGGAAAATCAGCCAGAATATAATTAGAATTCATAGAAAAATTTAATAAAAATACAATATCATGTATAACAATACTTCAGAATATCATCAGTAAAGATGGCAGCATAAGAAACTAAAAAATACTGTTTCTCCTTAAGCAATGAATAAACTTGCAAATCCTATCTGTGTTACCTTTTCCAAAACTCAGGAAACTAAAAACTAAAGGAACATGGAATCAAGGCAAAAATAACTGAGTTTCAAGGGAAAGGAGCTTTGAAGCATTTAATGTACTATGTTCTCATCACCAAATTCTACGCAGGAAGTGTCCTTAATGAAAATAGGCAACGCTTTTGGTCTTACAGAAAACAGCACAATCCTTGATAGGAAAGAACAGTAGTTGTGTGCTGTGATGTATCTGCAAGCTCCACAGAGGACCAGCTCAAAGGTCCATTAATGTGCATTTATCTCACCTAATTTGGACTCTTCAGTGAAGAAATGGTCACCCAGGTGGCATTTGTCAAAAATATTAGCTATGGATTCTTGGTGCGATGTGTAGCATCTGGGACAAACAATAGACTAACTAAAGTACTTAGGAGGAAAGGCTGAAAAATGAAATATTTGGAGGCAGAAGGACTTTGGCAAATTTCTGACATATTCCTAGCAATCTAGAGTTCTCTAGAGTCATGTACATTCTCAGAAAATACCTGAAAAAGCGCTTACTCTCACCTCTGATCGACTTTTAGGTTTGCAAAAGCAGGAAGTGAAAGATAAGGCAGAGTTTTAAATGGCCTGACTGTTGAACTGTGCTATAGTCTACACAGAGACTCCATGTAAAAAGAGCAGAGATTGTTTTGTTGTTCCAGATTCTTAAGAAAATCTGACCACCACGTTAATGCAACCAAGACTTCGCTGACTGAACATAACAAAGAATACAGACATTACAAAATTAGTTCAGAAAACAAACAAAAACTGTAATAAAAAACATTGACAATTAAGGCAAATCTAATTTTCAGAGCTGTCATAATATTCTAAATATTCAGTTTCAGGGGGAAAAAACCCTATGGAACATTCAAAGAAATAAATTATATCACATACAGATAAAAAGCTGTTAATGGAATCCTTTCTGACAAAGTTCAGACACTGGATATTAGCAAAACCAATTTAAAACCACTTTAATAAATATGATCAAAATTAAAGGGTACCATGAATGAGAAATAAAACCAAACTATGAAAATGTGTCTCAATAAATTTTAATCTTTGTAGCCAAAAAAAAAAAATCCACAAATTTCAAGTAGGACAAATTCAAGAGATCTACAAGGCACATCAGCATCAAACTGTCAAAAGCAAAATAAAAGAAAGAAGCCAAAAACTATGAGAGAAGCAATGTGTACACAAGGAATCAACAATAAGATTAAAAGCTGATTTCTCATCAGAAAACAGAAACCATGGCATGGCACATTCAAAATTCTGGGGGAATGGGAGAAGAAGGGGAAATCTGTCTGCTAAAAATTCTTTATCCAGAGAAAACATCCTTCAAAATTGAATGACAAATTAATACAGTCTGCATAAACAAAAATTGAGAAATTTGTTGTTATTATAACTACTTACAAGAAATGTTCTAGGGAATATTTAAGCTTGAAATGAAAGGATAATAAACAGTAACTCAAATCTTTGAGAAGACCTACAGAACACTGATAAGGTAACTAGAAGTCCAATGTGAAAGTCAGCATTTATGTAATTTTGTTAGTAGCTATTTTTTTTCTCTGTGCTTTAAAAACAGCTGCATAAATAATATTAATTCTATGTTAATGAATATATCATAACAATTTGTGACAATAACAAGAGGTTGGGAATGATACATATTCAGTCTATTTAAAATGTTTTTGGTAGAATTGACCAGTGAAGACAACAGTTTCTGGGCTTTCATTTGTTGAAAGTTTTTATTACTGGTTTAATTTCTTCACGTGGTGTAAGTCAAGATTTTCTTTTAAGAAAGACCATTTTGGCAATTTGTGGTCCTTGAAAAACCTAGAACAAATGATAAGTTTTCTTAAAACCTACCAACTATCAAAAAGTGCAAAATGAGGGAATGCTTTATAACTCACTATATGAGGCCATTATTTCCATTGGAGGACAAAGAACAAGGAAAGAAAATTACGGGCCAGTATTTCGCATAAACACAGAGACACACATCAACAAAACACTAGCCAATCAAATACTTAAGTGTATCAAAAAGAGCAAACAGTCCCTTCCTGGTGGCGCAACTGGTTAGGATGCAGCACTGCAAGCTGGCCATAATTGCTTCAGTGTTGAGTTTGAACCCCACTCAGCAGGTGACTTACATGGCACTGCAGACCTCTCCTGTTTTGCCCACTGTTCACCTCAGCAGCGTACTTCGTTGATCTGCCTGTTCTGCTCCCCACTCTGGTTCTGGTGAATCTTCTAGCTGCCCGTGCACCTCTGGTCTACACCCCAAGTTTCATAAGAATAACTAAATAAATCTTTTTTTTTTTTTTAAGAGCAAACACTATGACCAAGTGAGATTTATCCAAGGATTACAAGAATGGTTCAACATATACATGTTACTCAATATACTATACCATATTAATAGAATGAAGTGTAGAAAACCTATCCTTAATAGATACAGAATTTAATAGATACATAAAATCATATAACACAACACTTTTTGTGATTAAAATAAAATAACCAAATTACAAATAGTAGAGAACATTTTAAATTTGAAAAATAAAAATCACACAGCTAACAGTATAGTTAATGGTGAAATGTTGAAAACTTTTCCTTTAAAAACAGAACCAAGTAAAGAATGTCTATTTTTACCTCTTCGGTCTGACTGTTTAGTAGAAGTTCAAGCAGAGCTATTAAATAAGAAAAAGAAATTAAAATGCATCTAGATTGTATAGGAAGAAATAGAACTATATATTAAGAATAGATGATTAGAAATAGATGATCTATTAGCAATTACACAGATGGCAAGATGTGTGTATATGTATGTATAGAAAAGCCCAAGGACTCTAGCTAAAAATCTAGTAGAATTAATACATGGAATTAATGCAGTTTCAGGATACAAAATGAATATTCAAAGCCAGTATTATTTCTCTCTGTATGCAGTTAAAAAATAGAAAATAAAAGTAAGAGGTTTCCCTTACAATAGTATCAAAAATATTAAAATACTTAATAATTTTAGCCAAATATAGTAATATGTATACACTAAAAACTATTTAAAAAATAAACATGGGGAGTCATACACTGGCATAGGATACCACCCTGTATCACTGACAACAGCTTAATGTTACATGGCAAAATTTATCTACTGACTGACTGCACTCTATACTGAAAGTCTAACTTTTTTTTTTTTGGTAGAAAAGAACAAGCTGACCCTAAAATACACATAACACTGCAAGAGCAAGCAGCCAAAACAATTTTGTAAAAGAAAATGTAAAGCTAGAAGACTCATACATCTTTCCTCAAAACTTAATACAAAGCTACATAATCAAAACATTACAAACATAATAAAGGAATACAATAAAACATGCAGAAATAAACCCATATTTTACGATCAGCTGATTTTCAAAAAAGGTTGCCAAGATCATTCACTAAGGAAAGATTAATCTTTTAAATAAGTGATGCTAGAATAATGGTATAGCTACATGCAAAAGTAAAAAAAAAAAACAACTCAGTAGTATAGGAGAAAATATCTGCAAAGCATCTGGTAAAACTCTAGTATCCATAATATATATGTGTAAAGACTCTGCAATTCAATGACAAAAAGGACTTGAAAGGACTTGAATAGTTTGACTAGAAGCTAGAAGTAGAACTTGAATTTTAACAAAGACGTCAGATGGCCAGTAAATAGATGACAAGATGCTAAACACATTTGTCACTGGGGAAATACAATGTTCAGAAGTAGGCATTACTATTACTTTACATCCATGAAGATGGCTGTACTTTAATCAAATAAACAAACCACAAACTTGTAAGTCAGATGGAGAATTACATTGTTGATAGGAAAATGAAACGACACATTCACTGTGGAAAACAGTTTGACCTTTTCTCAACAAGTCAAACATGGAATTGCCATGTGACCCAGCAATTCTACTGTTCAACTACATTGAGACAAAGTGTAAATTAGTGATCTCCCGTGACTAGGTTAGGGGGCAGGTGGAGAATAACTGCTAATGAATATGAAGTTTCTTTCTTAAGGTAGTGAAAATGTTCTGGTATTAAATAGCAGTGATGGTGGTACTACTTTATGAATTTAATACAAACTACTGATCTGCACACTTTAAAATGGTTAAGATGTTGACTTTATGCTATGTGTGTATTACCTGAGTAAAATTAAAAAAGAGAAATGAGTAAGAAGTAAAAAGGAATCATGCTTTTACTTTGAAATGAGTAAGAAAAACACTTCATTAAAAATAGTGGCAAAAAAATCACAGAAACAATCTAAAGAGAAAATGAGCATCTAATGAGCATGTTATCTGTTGATGCAGAGATTTAAAACAACAACAACACTGTCAACTATTCCTTAATACTCACCCAAATTACTAGTTTTGCCTCTCCCCACCCTAACAGGAATAAAATTTAAAATGATCTCCCCCAGGCAATATTCATAGAACATCCCCTAAAGTTCCCACAATTCTGGAGCAAGTACCAAATCAATAGTGAGGGGAGTAGAAATCCTCAGAACATTTGCACTCTAAGTGTCTTCTCTTTTCAGAATCAATAAAAATTTCAGATTTGGGGCCGTCCCTGGTGGCACAGTGGGTTAAAGCACTGCATTAAGAAGCTGAAGCCACTTCTGCATGAGTTCGATCCCTGCCTGCCCCGGAGGTGACCACATGGCGCGGCAGACCTCTCCTGACCCACCTGCTGCTTCCCTCAGCAGTGTACTTTGTCGACCTGCCTGTTCTGCTCCCCACTCTGTCTCTGGTGAAGCCTCTCACCCTCCGCATCTCTGCTTGTACCCTAGTTCTGTATGAATAAATCAATAAATCTTAAAAAAAAATTCAGATTTGGGGGGATATAAATTAAGGGAAATTCCTGGCTGGCTGAACAGAAATGGCAGGAAGTGGTGGCTCTGATGGGCCACACCCTCAGTGGGGGTGAAAGGCTGCTGTTTGCCTAGCTGCGACCTCAGTTCAGACTTTGGCCCCAACTGTTCTCTTTCAGTCATAACAAATTAAGACTTGATTGGGGCAAGTTAAAACATGCCACCTACAAATTGTCTCTGAATATGTCAAGCTGGAACAGCCTTTAGTTTTTTCTACTGAAATCTCCCTAAATGCCACAGTTTTCCATCATATAATTGCACACTTTTATTGACAGAAAAGATGTTGGGTTAGGGAAAACCTGCTGTTTTATTGATTTACAACAATATTTTTTCATAACTAAATTCACAGGGTAGTGTGCTTTCACTCCACAAAATGAGACTTTGAAAATGTATTTGTTTGGTTGACTTGGATGCTATCCACTAGAAACAAGCTCCATCCTAGAATGAGTGGTTTTCAGATGTATTTGTGAATTTGTTTGTCTGGCATAATTACAGTGATAAAAATTACTCTTCTGAAATTACGGAGCAACAAATGGGACATAAAATGGACAAAGACCTTTTATTAAGATAATTGTAAAAGAATGGTAGATGTCAGTGTAAATTTTATAAAGAATTCTAAAGTACATATAAAAGATCTATAAATATATTACCTCATTTAATTAACACTGCATTTCCAAGAAGAAAGTTCAGGAAGTTTTCTAGTTTATTCATCATCACAAAGACACTATGTGACAGAAAAACTAAAATCTGGTCTCAGAGCAAACCCAGAAGTCTTTAGAAAATTGCATGCTTCATATGAAAACTGTATTTCATATTATCTAAATGATGCATATCTGAGTTATCTTTACTGAGACAGAAAAATATCAATAACCTATAATTTTCTGGATGAAATATATACAATAGACCTACAATAGCTTGCATAGACAATCATGGCAGTGATAAAAATTGTTTTAATTGTAACAGCTAATTGTGACTTCGTGTTGAGCTATATCCTAATTCTCATCCTTTTTGAAGATTAAAGATGGGGTAATTTCCAAATTTTAGGAAGGAATATGTGTTCTTAGCTAAAGAGGAACATTGCTACACATCAACATATCTCAAAGTAATGGTTAAAAACCACCATTGCTCTTCTTGTATGTTTGTCTATATCATTATTTATAGGAAATATATACTTGCTCTTTCAGATGACCAAAATATAGTTCTCATGCATAGTTTAGTCTCCATCCATGATGCCTGAGACTCAGCTCTCAACCACTTATTATTTCCTGAGGTTAATAGGAAGAGAACATCTTTTGTAAAAATATTTGTTTTATTATTCTCAGTTCCTGAAATCATATTATGGCTGTAAATCCAGAAAGGTAAATGTGTGACTACTTATTATTAACAAGCCCTTCCCCAACACAACTGAATATATAATAATGAGATGACTTTCAGGAAGCACCTATGGATGGGGCTGGTTGCCAAGGAGCCAACCACAACTTGTGGGAGGGAAGAGAAACTGAAGGTTGGATTAACTACCAATGGCCAATAAATTAATCAACCTTTGCCTATCAATGAAGCCTTGCCTATCAATGAACACGCAAAAAGGATGAGATTCAGAGAGCTGTTGGGTTGGTGAACAAGTAGAGGTGCTGGGAGAACTTTGCTCCTGGACAGGGCAAAGAACCTTAATCCTTACAGTGCCCAGAGTATCTTACACATCTGACTGACACTGAGTTACATCCGTTTATAAAAAACTGACAATCTGGCCCTCCCTGGTTGCGCAGCGGGTTAAAGCACAGCACTGAGAATCTAAAGCCGCTTCCGCATGAGTTCGATTCCCGCCTGCCCCGGAGGTGACCACATGGCGTGGCAGACCTCTCTTGACCCGCCCGCTGCTCCCCTCAGCAGTGTACTTCGTCGATCTGCCTGTTCTGCTCCCCACTCTGTCTCTGTACCCCAGTTCTGTATGCACAAATAAATCTTTAAAAAAAAAAACTGACAATCTGGTAAGAAAAATGTTTCTTTAAGTTCTATGAGACATTCTAGCAAACTAATCTAACTCAAGTTGAGGGCCTCTGTAACCTCTAATTGGCCTGTTAGTTAGAAGGTCAGGCCTTACATGGTGATTGGCACCTGAAGTGTGTGGGGGGGCTGGAGGGGTTGGCAGTCTCATAGGACTGAGCCTTACCCTGTGGGAGCAAATGCTAACTCCTAGTGTTACAACTGAGTTAATTGCAAAGTGATGTGGGAAACATTCTCCACCCACCCACCCCACATTCCCCCACACACAAATCAGAATTGGTGTTCAGAATAGCACTGTAGTAGTGAAGCCAATTTGACCAAATATTTGTGCCGGATGCACCTATTCATCTGTGAAGTCACAGAATAGCATTATTTATTATATGTATATTCTTCCATGTACAAGAATTCTCTTTCATGAGTTCACCATAATCTATTGTCCTATTTGTAAATCAGTAACTGCTAGATATTTTTCTGTGTGCTGTACATATGATTTTACTGTCTGCACAAATAACTATACTCTCTGACCTACAAGACCAGGAATGGAGGGGGCCAGCGGGAGGGTATCACCATTAGATGAAAGTCAACCAGTACATTTTTATGATTTCATCTCTTTTTTTTTTTTAAAGATGTATTTATTTATGCTTACAGAGCTGCGGTACAGGCTTAAGGTAAGGTGGGAGGATTCACCACAGACAGAGTGGGAAGCAGAACAAGCAGATCAACGAAGTGCACTGATGAGGGGAGCAGTGGGCGGGTCAGAGAGGTCTGCCACGCCATGTGCGGTAGCTCCCTGGTGGGGTATCAAACTCTTGCTGCAGTGGCTTTGAAGAGCTTCGTAATATGGTGTTTTAACCTGTTTGTGCCACTAGGGAGACCCTTCATCTCTATTTTTAAAATTTATTTTTCCTTCAATCAAACATGCCTTATTATCAAGACGTAAACTCATCTTTATTATTAAAAATCTAAAGATACAGTATGATTTTAATTTTAATAAATTAAATTTGTGCAGATCACACTTCAAAAGTGAAAGGTCACATACTGTAAGAGTTTGGAACAATAGAGCAGGGAGGCAAACTGGAAACTACAGGTGGGGTGACATTAGACATGTACACTAAAAGGAAAGAGAAAGAATATTTTGGATGTTAGTAAAAGCAGATACTTTCAGACTGACAAAGATGAACAGATAATAATACCTACTATGAGAATAATGATATATTCAACAGTGGTGATTTCAACCCTATGGGACTCATAGTAGCTTTGTAAATAATGTAAAAAATGTTTTTAACAAGTGGGACTTTGAGGGCTTGAAACTAGATAGCAAAAGCTGAGAAGAAAAGTTAGCACAATCAGCTTGAATAGAATATATGTATCAAATCATTTTGTGCTTTGAATTTTTCTTTATAAATCCTTGCTTCATTTGGTGTTATGAATAAAATACATTTTTTACAGTAAATGTACTTATCTACCTTTTGCAAGGTAATACTAAAATACTGGCTTTATTTCCCCCCTGTGATATTCCAGTTTTTAGGGCATATTCAATTCAGTAAATGCACCAGAGATTTTGGATGTAAGACACTTGTCTAGACACTGAAAGAGATATATAAGTTTATAAGGTCCCTCTCTTTCAAAAAACATCACATTTTCTTGTAGTGAAAGTGAAAAATGTACACAAATATTCTCAGCATGAGAACCATTTTAGATGTCCAAAGGATAATAAAAGGAGTAATAAACTTTACTTGATGGATAGAACATTAAATCATTGACATAATATTTGAAACAACAAAAAAGAATAATCAAGAAAGATGCCTTGAGCATCTTACTTTGTTAAGCTAATTCCAACTACTAGTATCTTTATCCACATGGTTGTATGTTCTCATAGAAAGGGGTGAATGCCTCTTCCCACATAAACATCATCAAAAAGACTAAGGAATTTATACCTCCTAGAGTGGGTGAGAAATGCCCAGTCTCTTATCCCTGATGATTCTACAATGACTCTAGAGTTTTGCTATAGAATTAAACTCTAGTTGCCTACTTTGTAAGATAACCTATAATTTTTATTCATAATATCTTATAAGCTGCCCTTTCTACTTTGAGTCATATTTCCATTACTCCCCTAATTGTTCCTGCACTTCCCAAACTAACTTAAATCCTTGCCCCCAAAACTCTATTTGGATGGAGCCTAAACTAAGAAAATACGAAGACTCAATAATGAAGCAAAATTTGGAAAGGTGGACAAGGTGATCTAAATTGGAATATCACAGACAATATGACTGGAAAGATATGCTGTATTCACTGAGCCATGATTCAAATATTGTATCTATTACATTACTAGACATAGATGTCATACATTATCAAAGGGCTGCGCATAGAGGAAAGAGTAAAATCAGCATAGAAAAATATAATGCTTCGTTTACTCCAAATTATGAGTGGAAACAGAATGTGAAGGAACAAAGAAAATCATCCTCTGCCTCCTGCCAAATAATCCAACATCAGATTGACTGATAAAGAGATAAAGTCATAGAGATGTTTAATAATTACATGTACACTTCCTGGACCCAACATGACCGAGTAGCTGCTTCAGATGTCATCTTAAATAACTTAACTAGGACATGGGATATTGGGAGAGGAAAAAGGGAAGACTGGGCTTTTACTGGGGAAAACAAAGGTATTTTTCCCTTCTCAATTCAGACCAAAGGGGAATTAGGTATTCCTAGAAAATATAGTCATAGAGATAAATTTAGATCTAAATATCAAAAGCAATATGTAACCAACCTTCACAGCCCTTCCCATGAAATAAACCCCTTTATAGATATGTTTTGGGGTGGCCGAATTCTACTTCTCTATAAGCACATCTCTCCTAAGGCACCAACCACTGTTTTCTATTGATGAATTTGTACCAGTTAGGTGATGTAGGTGAGGGGAGGAGAGGGTGTTTGGCATATGCTTATTGGAGGATGCTCTTTGTGATACCTGTTTGCCACGGAGAACTTTCTTTTATTGCTGAATAGAGATAGGCTCTATCCAATTCTTTGAATATATAATGTCCTCAATAAATATATTCTTAAATCTTTTAAAACACAGCTCATTTTCTAAGGTTTTTACTTTTTCTGACTATCATTTAACCATCAAAGTAACTCCCAACTTGTAAAACAAAAAGATCGACATACATGTCCTGTGTGGTTACTACCCTTTCACCCTTGGGTGAAGTTTTCTCTTGTTAAACTTATTTATTCAAATTTAATTGTATTTCCCCAAAGATTTCAATGTATCTTTGTGCATGATAAAAAAATGAATTAACAATCTATTAGCTCTTTCAAACACATGAATCAAAAACTGTTATTGAATCTCTACAGGCATATTCCAAACTAATCAAAGGCCACAGATGATAAATCACTACTCCCTCTGGATTGCTTTCTTCATAAACTACTTTTAAGCAATCTTGAAATTTTCATTTTTGTGTTTTTGGCTTTCTAGTAAGTAAATGAAAACAGTCAATAATCTGTATTAATTTAAAACTTATATAAAATAAGATGAAAGTATCCTTATCATTGGAGGACTAGATATTGCAGGTGTTGAGTCACTAAATATTTAAATTTATTCTAGAAATGCTCATACTAAGGTTATGAAAAGCTTGTCATTTTTTTTTTAATTAAAATGTTCAAGCATGATATCTAATATCAATACCTCCAAAGGAAAGCCACTATCAGTAAGAGGAAATCAACCTACTGGGTTTCTTCTACAACAAAATTTTTCACTTTTCTCAACCTCCATTTTGGATTTTTCTTTAAAGTGTATTACAATATTTAATATCGCTAATATTATTTAATTTTAATATTTTTACAACCCTCTTTAGAGATGAACATTGCAGACAATTAGTAGTTAAGCATGGTACTAGTTAGTAATTTTGCATCTTAGTAATACTAAAGGAGTTGAATGGTGTTTATAAAATTTAAAGGAATAACACTTGATTTTATTAATTTTACAGAATCTGTTACAAAGGAGGCTGAAGCAATGACCATGGCATAATTTCCTGCCATACTTATTTGTGGACATCATTAAAATCAAACAAGTAAACCAAACGCCCATTTTTATCCCATTTTTATCATTTTGAAAATGAATTCCCAACCAAAGCCACAGCTGCTAACACCAAACAGCTGTGTTCTGTCGGCGTCTGACTCTGGCATTGTAAGTACAACTTACCCTGAGTTTACTCTCAGGGCATAACAGGAATAAATTGCTACGTTTATGATAATTTCTTTTCCAGAAGGGAATGATTTGAAAGGAACTGAGTAGAAAATTCACCTTTAGGGACTGACAGGACAGTGACAGCATTAGACATCAAAGTCAACTCTTACATAAGGAAAGAAACTTCTTGAAGTTAAAATTGAAAGTTAAAATTGCTTGGGTTCAGTAAACATCCGATCCAACCTCTTTTAATCCCGAGAAGTCCAATGTTCTGATTCCCACTGAGTCAATGTTAAAATTCTCCCACATTTCAGTAGTGTGTGTTTATGTGAGGGAAAGTCCTTAGTCTCAGGATATTCATATTGAATTATTTAAGGGTAAACTCTGCACTTTACTTTCAATTAGTTCTGTGAAAATTATGTCTTGGGGGAGACAGAGAGAGTAAAGCATGTATAGATGAGAAGGGTTTGATGCAAATGTAGCAACTGCTTAAGAGTTGGTGCTTTAAATACTAGTTATTCATAAACTGTGCTTTCAAATTTCCTATAGTTTTCTTTTCCTTAAAATTTGGAGAACAAGTGCTAAATTTTTTTGGCTAAAATCAAAAGTATATTTAATTTTGTTACAGATTTTAATTTAATTTGCTATTTAAATAAGCACTCATTAAGTATATCATTGTTAATTTCATTTTTTAATCAATCCTAGAAAAAAACACCCTTCAATTCCTGGATTCCAAATTTCCTACTTACTATATTGAATATACCGCATTTCCATTTTTAGAAAAAGATGATATAAAACAAGTATCCTTTTAAAATTGTCTAATTAGATATGTTTCCATTTACTTACGTGATTAGTATAAGCTAAAAGAACACTAAAACAAAATAGGTTCACTATTATAGAAGTTAAATAAAGCCTTTGCATTACCAAAAAATATTCCTTTGCAGATTCGCTCATAGGTAGGTTTCTCCATGTGACTTATATTCCATCAGTTGATGCCCTTTTATGAAGCTTGATCCCTAAAAAATTCAACTGAGGAAATAGGGGGCAGAACACCTATTTGCTGTGCAGTACCTACAGATATGATATGTTTCTGGAGCTGTATTAGCAACTTACCGATCTGTAGCAATTTATTTTCTTAGTCATGGCAGAAGCAGCATGTTTTCCAGTCAGTAGTGTGCAGCAGCCTCCTGGGCTGGCAGCTTCCTGTAAAGTAAAGGCAAATGTGATGATTGCAGCAAAGGTAGATTAGACTGAGCCTGGAAACTGCTTCTTGAATTTAGCCTACAACTTTTCCCTAGCCTTTTCAATAATTTCACAATTTTCTATTTTGGGGTGTAAAAAAATACCTTCTGGTTAATTAGACTGAGTTCTGTTACTTGTAATTTAATCACCAATATCACCAATCTTCTGTAGTCATGTAAGGTCAGTAATGTGAAAATTTCTAAAATCTTGCCCAATTTATTTTGAATATATAGTCACTGATTTTTTTTCAATTCTTGAAAAATCATTTGCTTTCATTTACAGTTCAACTTACTTCCCCAATTATTTTCTCTCCTGTCATTTTAATTCTTTAATTGAATTATCATTGTGTCATAACATTAAGATTTAGATGTGCATCACTGAAAGTTAGTCCTATTAAATGAAGTTCATCTCTGAAAGTCCAATTCTATCCTACCCCATGTGACTGTCGCCTTTGTCCTCATTTACCCATCCCCATACTCTCTGCCCTTCCAATAAACTCTAACTCATAGTGTAATCTTTTATTTATGTTTTATTTGGTTCATCAGTTTTTTTTTCTCTGTACACCAGTAAGAGCGAAATCTGAGTCTCCGGCTTATTTTATTGAGCAAAATACCTTCTTGCTCCTTCTCTGTTGGCACACTTCCTCTCCCACATTCATATTAGCTTGTCCATCTGATCAGCTTTGGGCAACTGAATTTGGGTAGAACTTACACTATTCATAAGTAGATGCTTCATGTCCCACTGGTTTATTCATTATTGCTATTTCCTTTCCTCTGCAAGAATGATTTGTCTCATAAAAGGGCTACTCCCTCAGCCGAGAACCCAAGATAATGAGGAAACAATGTTGTATCTCCATATGTGACCCAGAGATGGTAATGAGCAAGGTTTTTTAAAAAAAATCATTTTTAGGTTCTAATAAGAGCTGTGCTAATATAACTACCATTTTTTAATTTATTCATCAGGTCTTTATGCACCATCTACACAAATCCTTCTAAAAAGAGTTAGATTAACAAATTTGTTATCAATTCTGTGCACCCCAAGTTTTCTTCTCTATGGTCTCTACAGACATAACTTTAAAACCTGTATCTCCTGTCCCAGCCTCACTGTGAATGGCATTCTTTCACTTGCTTTTGTATATTATGTATGTTCCTCAGAAACTTAGATTCAGCCCCTACAATTCATAATCTTATACTAAAGAGCTGCTTCTTAACCTTAGTTTCCTATGAGTAAGTGCTTATGTCCTTGTTTCATATAAATAATCATTACTGAAGGGACTTTTATTTGTACAGCTACCCAGGATGGAGTCCTGAGTTTTTTCCAGACTTTCTCTTCCCTATATCCTATCACCACGCTGATACCAAATAATTATTCAGCCACAAGATGATTCTGCAAAAACAAAATAGTGTTTTCTTACTTAAATTCTTATTGAATTTATAATACTTACCACACTAATTATTATAATAAATTGTAATATTCTTTTGTGATTATTGAAATCACTTCATCTATTGCTTCCTGGGGCAGCTAGTCTCCAAAGAGAATTCCCAAGGAAGCACAGCTTTTAATAGTCACATGCTATGTTATCCCCTCACAACCTTAAACTGAGCTGACCCTGTGACACACATTAACCAACACAATATGACAGAAGTGCCAATTCCAGGACTAGCTTTTAAGTGAACAGGCAAATTTCACTTCCCTTCTCTTGGAATATTCACTGTTTAGAACCCTGAATCACTTGTGGATCATCCTACACACAGAGAACATAAGCAAAGGACATATGGAAAGAGAGTTCCAGCATCCCGGTGCTGTGAGTATTGCAGCATACATTTCAAACTATAGATAACTTCAGTGCTAGTCTGAGAACAGTAGAAAATCTACCCATTTAACCCAAGAAAACTTGAGAAGAAAACAAGTAGAAGGAGGCTGGGTTAGGCTATTAGGAGTAACTTATTTCACGATGACAGCGAACAGAACCACTAAGCTAACCTGTGTGAAAATGATAAACATTTCCACACTCGCTGGAGTAGAGTTAAAGCTGAGAGTTGGGTGGAATGAGGCTCAGCTTGACTGCAACTCATCTATAACATTTATTCTGTAAATATATCCACAATTTCCAAGCCCAATCTATGATCATATGAACCTCAGACAGTGCGGATGCATACAGAACTGGGGTACAGGCTAGAGGTGAAGGGGTGGTGAGAGAATTCACCAGAGGCAGAGTGGGGAGCAGAACAGACAGATCGACGAAGTACACTGCTGAGGGTAGCAGTGGGCCGGTCAGAAGAGGTCTGCCACGCCATGTGGATCACCTCCGGGGCAGGCAGGAATCCAACTCATGCTGAAGTGGCTTTAGCTTCTCAGTGCTGTGATTAAGCCGTTGAGCCACCAGAGAGAGCCTAAGGATTCTTTATTCTAGAATGGCCAGTGTTATATGCTTATCAAAAACTTACCAATTCTTCAAGCCAGGGTCTCCAGCTCTGTGCTATTAGTATCCTCTAAGGCTTCTGACATTTTTCCACCTCTCTTAAGTCTCTAATCATTTTGCCTTTCATCTATACAGTTATAATTTTGATTTTTGTAAGAATCTTTTTTCTATTACCTCAAAATATATTTTATCTGTGCCTCTCAACAATACATTTCAGAAATAATAGAACACTTGTTGAATTAGAGTTTACACTCTTAACGCACACCTAATTTTTCAAGATGAAATATGCTGGTGGGACTAAAAAGTGAACCCTGTTGGATAATGTTAAGATTAAACTGACTGAAATGGGGGGGGGGAGTGTTTTTTGGGCTAAGATAAATTTTCAAGACTATTTTGACATTACATCTTAAAGATTAGTTGACCATATTTATCAAATCTTCCTGGAAGTATTTTCTAATATTATTTTCAGTATTCTACTGAAACATCAAAATGTCCTTATTTTTAATATTCTAATAATTTTGTTCTCTTACTTTCCAAACTTTCTTTCCTACCCAGATGAAGCATGACAATCTCTTGTCCTTCTACCAGCCTCAACTTTTGTTTCAGATAATATAAAAGCAAATGCAAACTGTTTAACTCTTTCTCTATGTTATGATCACAAATACTAAAATTTTAACAACAAAAGTAAAATATAGCACAAACTCCCCAAGATTAATAACAAATAGAATTGATACTTACTATGTGGGAGGGAAATGGTAGAAACATTCCCCAAAGAATACCAACTTAAAATAATCCCAAATATAAATAGTAACTTTATAATAATTTGTTGTGTGAGGAAAATTGCATTGGCATCAATAATACAGCTGTTGACACCTCACAATACATAAAAAAGCTGTGTTGTAACAAAAGCAGCCCGAATGAGTAGAAGCTTAGTAAGTGTGATCCCTGATAATAAATTAACATCATATTTTGAATATGCACAAAAATTTGACCAACCAAGCACAAACTTTTCCATATTCCCCCCTGGGTTTTTTCTTGGCAGTAAAATAAATGAAGTCATCATTTGACTTTCCTCACCTGGCATTAGGTCAGCTCTAGGTAAAACCTGCTGAGAGTCTGATTGGTTGCTACTTGAGGAGCATCTGCATCATCTTAGAACTCCTCAGAAATGCAGAATCTCAGACCCAGCCAGAGCCGCTGAGTCTGAATGTGCACTTGAGTAAGGTCTTCCAGGAAATTGGCTTGCACATTAAAGTCTGAGTAGCCCTGCCCTAGTACATCTCACTTGGTTTTCTTTTATGATCGACTTCTCTATGGGGTGTGATTGACTGACTAAATCATTCTTTATACAGGGCAAGTAGGCAAGTGGCTATTTTACAAGCAGAACAATATGTTCATAACCTGCCCGTGCTGTTACTTTCTTCTTCTAACATTGTACCCATCAATGCCTTTCCTGAGTCATCAAGCACACTCCTCTGATTCAGGGCAAACTAAAAGATTTTCATCTCTCTATGATGTTTCACCCTCTTTTCACTACAGCACAGAGAAAAGAGAAGGTAACACTGGCTGTTCTTCCTCTTCCTTGCCAACTTCTCTCTTCCCTGCTGCCTTCAGAAACAGGGGCAATTAACACCCAGAGTGAGTTTTTTAAAAGCCCACTAGTATTTTCATCCATTTGCAAAATTATCAGAGAAACTTTCCTTTTAAGAGTCATAGGTAGTTTTAACAAGCATACTGCTATTCAGAGGTCTGAACTCTACAGATAGAGAAATTGTTGAATTTCCAGAGCAAAAGACAGTATAATATTTTTGGTTGTTTCTCTTTAAGAACACTTATCATGAACTGTACTTGACAACTTCAGGTCCATGCAAAATAACATAGAATTTAGCTAGCTACTATTACCTAAATGCTTCCTAAAGTATTTTTCTAAAAAGGAAATTAACATTCATATGATATAAAGATATGAATTTTTAAGAAACCATTCTTCCACCAAGTACCAGTAGTCATTGATCTTGGCCAAAATATAAAAACATAATGGGAAGATCTAGAGACTAAAAAGCTGGCATGTTTGGGGTGACAGCTAAAACTTAAAGCAAGTAATCTGCATAGAGTGAGGTCCTTATTTGATTATAGTTTTACACTGAGGTCTGCAGCAATTGGAGTGATGGTCAAAACTATGATCAGAATATAAAACAACAACAACAAAAAAAACCTTTTTGCCAAGGGAAATCAGAGATAGGGGCTGAGTATAACCATAATCATGAAAGAGTGATATAGCACCCCAGAAACAGAGACAGAAGAGGTAGTGCTGACTGACTCCTGTATTAGGTTTATAAAGAGTTGATTAAAATAACCAAACTTAAGATTTCAATCACTGTACTTAGTACTGAACTATTGCCCAGCACATATATGACTGTTTGTAATTTTGACTGTCCCGAAATAATTATCTATCAAAATAGAAACATCAGCACCAAGTAAAACAATCTAACACCCCAGATAAAATGCAACTCAATATTTACAACATATAAAATGTAATTAAAAGGAAATGCCTTGTTTAAGTTGAGCACTGGGTCACTTTGAGGTTTTCAAATGATCAATGCTGACCAGTGGTAATGGGCCAAAGTGACATAGGGTATTGCTTCAGAGCAAATCTCTTTGATATGTTGATTCAACCTCAACAGTCCCATCTTTCCTCTTTGCCTAAACTTTGTTGATTTTCTTCGATAGTTGTGTCTTAAATTTGCTGATATTCTTCTATATAGAAATCAAGGAAAGCTATGAGAATTTTTCCAAACAAGGCAATTCCATAAGAATTAATAAGGGACATTCTTCCGGCTGAAAAGAAATTACAGCAGAGGGAAACTTGGATCTTTAGTAATAAATGAAAAACATTAAAAGTAGTAATAAATGATTTCACAAGTTATTACAAAAGCAGCGACAATTATGAGAATATTTTATCTCATAATTTATTTAAAGTATGCGTGATTTAAAAATTGACTTTATAATCTATTCAAAGACTAAAGCTAAATATCAATTAAAATTAAATTAAAATTTTAAAACACATTCAGAAAAAGTTAGAAAGAGGCCCTCCCTGGTGGTGCAGCCGGTTAAAGCACTAACTAAGAAGCTTAAGCCACTTCCGCGTGAGTTCGATTCCTGCCTGCCCTGGAGGTGATCCACATGGCGCGGCAGACCTCTCCTGACCCGCCTGCTGCTCCCCTCAGCAGTGTACTTCCTCCATCTGCCTGTTCTGCTCCCCGCTCTGTCTCTGGTGAATCCTCTCACCCTCCGCATCTCTGGCCTGTACCCCAGTTCTGTATGAATAAATAAATAAATCTTTAAAAAAAAGTTAGAAAGAGATACAGAGGAAGTCAAAATAGAGGCAACAAAGTGAAAATAAATAGTACAGTGGCAGAATAAAACCCCAACATAAAAATCATTTCATTAAATGTTAATAGACTAAATTTTTTCAATTAAAAAAAAAAGATAATTGGAATGGGTTCAAAGCTAAGATTCAACTGTATGCACAGAAAATGTTTAAATAAACACATAGAAAATATATATAATACAAACAGGAAGTATAAGGACGAAATTGGCATAGATATATTAAAGTATATAATAATCAAGACAAAAATGTATCAGGGATAAAGAGGTACATCTCATAACAAGTCAATAAATCAGTAACAATAACAGAAATAAATAATGCTTTAAAAGTCTCAAAGAGCTTGAAGTTACAACTGACCAAAAAAAAAAAAAAGTACAATCACAGTAGGAATTTAAATACCTTTCAGCTATTAGCAGAAAAACCAGACTTCATTTAAAAGTATATATTATATAATAATTCTGCTCTAACAATTTACTACAAGTCAGATGACTAAAAACAATGAAAACATATTCTCTTACAGTTCTGAAAATTCTGAAATCTGAATTCTGAAATCAAGGATTACTCTTCTGAAGACTTCAAGGGAGAATCATTTCATGCCTTTTTCGTGACTTCCAGTGACTGTTCACAATTATTTATTTATGCTCTTTTTAAAATTTTTTTGTGTGTGTGTGTATTAACCACTTTGTGTTTTCTGTATGCACAGTGTTTACTATTATATGTCTACTCTAAGGGAGTCACAAGGGTTCTACTCCAGCTGTAATGTTTGGGACATGATTGAGTAAATGAGGATTGGGCCAATATAATAAAATAGAAATGATTGATTCTTTATATACATTGTAATAGATGTATATAAACGTTTGGACTCTAAGACCAATTAGTGGTTCCAGAAAGCAGAGGGGAAAGGAGGGTGAAACGATCAGGTTAAAGGAGTAAATTATATAGTGAAGGATGGAATTGAACTAAAAATCTTTTATTTTTTTCTTTGTAATTTTCTTTGTGATCTCTTGCCAGTAGCTGGGCAGCTACTTTCTCTGTCTCTGTTTTCACAAGACCTTTGCCTCTGTCTCATTGGATCTTCTACATTTATTTTTTCACTAATATGTAAAATACAAAGAAGCTGACAGACTAACCTTTGATAGCTGACTATGAACTGAGACACCAAAGGGGGAGGGTTAATGGGAAGTGAAAAGAGGGAGGGAGTCAAAATGGCCGGTGGTGGTAGAGTATGGGTGAGTTGGTGGTGGGTACTCTGTGGTGGTATCATCTGGAGTTCTAATATTATCTCAGTTAAAAATTAACTCATTAAAATAAGTAAAAGCAAATCTAGTTCTTAGAACAGTAAAAAGAACAATGAGGACACAGAGTACATGATCAACTGATAGAAATGGTTGCTATTTTTGATCAATGGATAAGCAATATGACATGCATGCAATGGGCTAGTAAGAAAAATGAATGAGTAAGCGCTGATACCTGCCATAGTATGGACAAATCTTTAAAACTGGTAAATGGGGCCCTCTCTGGTGGCGCAGCGGGTTAAAGCACTGCACTATGAAGCTTAAGCCACCTCCACATGAGTTCGATCCCCACCTGCCCTGGAGGAAATCCACATGGTTCGGCAGACCTCTCCTGACCCACCCGCTGCTCCCCTCAGCAGTGTACTTCGTCGATCTGCCTATTCTGCTCCCCACTCTGTCTCTAGTGAATCCTCTCATCCACTGCATCTCTGGGTTGTACCCCAGTTCTGTATGAGTAAATAAATAAATCTTTAAAAAAAAAACTGATGAATGACAGTCACTACACAGAGGACCATACCACATTTTCTCTTCCTATGAAACATTCCAATATTTCAGTATGTAGATACGTGGAGCAGATTAGTAAATATTTAGGGGTGAGAGGAATAGAGGGATTGATGTGTAGGGCTATGGCTAAACCAGAATGGCTTTCTTTATGGAGAAGATACAAGATGATCTAAGGTTGATAATGACGATGATGGTTACACATATTTGTGAATATACTAAAGCAACTGATGCTCACTATAAATGGATGGACTGTGTAGTATAAGACATCACAATAGTACATTTGAAGCAAAAAAGAATACAGGGGTTTAGAACATTATCAACCACATTAACCTTATGGATATTTATAAAACAATGTTGCACAAACTATTTTGTATAACACGCTGGTACGTAGTATGTAAATGTGCTTACAAACATGATAGATGTGGTGACATGAAGATGACTAAGACACAATCATTGGTTACACAGAGTTGAAAGTACACTGCAGTAGTTCTCAATGGGGGAATATGGATATTTGTGGGGATGCTTTTGTTTGTTCTATAATTATAAGATGCTATTAACATTTCAGGGCGGAAGCTAAAGAGATTGACCATCCTGCTGGTCACGGATACTTCACACAAGAAGAAGTGTCCCTTAGCCCACACGACTTCCCAATCTTTTACCATTCCATGTGGTAGCATGAAGCAAAAAACACAAAGGATTTTTATACAATTTTAATTTATAGTGACTTCTTTAAGAATATAATTATCATGAAACATGTTAAAAAGCGGGGGCTTTTTTGGAATGTATCAAGCATTCTATTTTATATGGCTTCATAAACAAATATCGTGGAAAATAGTGACACTGAGCATCTGGGTCCTAAGCAACACTTATATGGGTTGCAGAGGGAGCTGTCACATTCATGGCTTGATTACAGGAGCTAACGTCTGACTTCTTTGTTGTCTTAACAGAATCATGTCTAAATACTAACACATACAAATGTACATGATTTTACTATAAATTAATTTCCCTTCACTTCTCCACATAATAGAGGTAGAGTATTATTGTAATTTCTCAATTTCTGAGTGTAGTTGAATTTTATTTCAGAATAGTGTTGGACACCCACCAGCCTAGAGGGAAGGCAAGTATACAACTGACTAGAAATGAATGAATTACTTCCTAAAATGGAGAGCCATGAACAGAGCAGAGAGGGTACATCTGTTCCTGTTGTTACTGTAACAAATTGCCACAAATGAGTGCCTTAAAATACTAATGTTGTTACTTAAAATACAAGAGATTTATTCTTTCATAGTTTTGAAAACCAGTAGTCTGAAAGTCATTTCATATTATGTTAAAAATCAAAGTGCCAGCAAGGCTGTGCTTCTTCTAGAGTCTTTAAGAGAATGCTTCCTTGCCTTTTCTAGCAAGTGGAAAAGTGACCTTGGCTTCCGGTTCTCTCCAGCAGTATTTGAAGGATATCACTTTAGTCTCTCTTCTGTCAATACATGGCCTTCTCCAAAATCTAATCTCCCTATGCTTCCTTTATGCATGGACACTTGTGGTTACATTTAAGATCACCTGGATAAATCCAGAATAAACCTCCCTATTTTAAGATCTTTAACTTACATCAGTACAATCATCTCTGCCACATAAATTCAAATTTACATGTTTCTGGGAATAGCACCTGCACTCGCTGAAGGACATTCTCCAGTTCCCACAGAGTAGAAAGCAAGGTCTGTCGAAGTCAACACAAAATAAGAACTTTTGGTATAAAACCTAGGAAGTAATGATCTGGTTAAAAATTAATAATAACAATAACAACATAGGGGAAGAAATGAAATTTGGAATACGTTTTTCAACAACACCAAAGAAAGCTCAAGGAGGCAAACAGGGAGACAAGAGAATGTCCTATTTCAGGGAAAAGGCAAGGAGCCCAGTGTCAGTGCAACGGAAGTTAAAATGGGATGGCAGAATAGTCATGTAAACCTCTGGATGAGATCCAAAATGAAATCTGCAGATTTCCCCCTGTAGACAATGGTAAATAATTTGGGAATTCTAAGCAGGGCAGTAATACACTCGAGCTTGAAAAAGCACTGGAGCAGAGGTCATTGAGGGAGGAGACTGGTAAGTGTATTGGCTAGAAATAGTGAGGATCTGAATAAGATGCTCTAAGAATGGTTGTTTTTTTTGTTTGTTTGTTTTGTTTTTTTGCTATCTCTATTTTCAAATTATCAACTTATTTACACCCCTGGATCTTTTAATGACAGCCCATAAATTGTGGAGTTTTAGTTTTTCAAACTCATTATCTGAGAGTTTTAATACGCAAAGGGTCATACACCAGGCCAGGCCATCTCTGAAGATAGTCAAAGAGCAGTCACAGGGCAATTTTCAGAAACCTTTGGAAAAATAAAAATAAATCTCAATCTTGGAAAGATCCACATTGCTGAACCTTTGCCCTACTTGATGGGAAATTACGTCTGAGAAACTTTAATTTCAGTCCTGAGAGCTCAAAGCGGGGGCCACTCTTCATATCACTATACTTTAAAGTGCTGCACTATTTGCCTCTCAGAAAGTAAAAAAAAGAAAATCTATATTATAATTTCCCATTAACAACATCTGAGAATTAAAATATGACTGCATTTGAAAAGCTCTCCAAGAGGTTTTTTTTCTTTTTCTTTTTGTGAGAAAATTAAAGTTAAAAGTTGGAAAACTTATTCTTGGCAGACAAATTTTTCATCAATCAAGATTTTAAAAAACACTCTTCTACGTGTAATCTAAAATTAAGCTCCCACAGCCCCTCTCTTCATCCACACAGTTGAAATAGGAGAAACATTTTAGAATTTCCTCCATTGGTCTACAATTTTATCTCTGCGCAGTAGTGTTCATGATTTAACTTTCACAACTGTTTTCCACTTTTCTTGGAATGATACTGAATAAGCAAACAATAAAAGCCTCCTCACAAAATTCCTTCCTCCCCTTTCCTTCTTTCACTTTGGGTCCTTTCCCTCTCATTTACCTTTAACTGGAGTAACAAAATCAAATTAAATATCAGCAATCGACGAGACAGTTTGGGATCGGGTTCACTACCAATCACTACCTTTGGTTATATAGAATCTGTCATAAGAGTGCTTTCTGATAGGGACGGCACTATGAAAAGCACAGAGGAGGAGGCTGCAAGGAGCATGGGGTGGGGAAGGATCCTGGTGGGAGACAGTAATGATGAAGGGGTTAATCGCTGCCCTTAAGCTGATAAATAAATCTTGTTATTTCTTTCCATTTGTGTGTGCCTGGTCAAAAAGACTTTTTTTGAAAAAGGAACTTCATTCCTTTTGGTGAGATGAATGTCAAACATACTTGGAAATGCTGAAACAGCTGCAGTCAGGTTCTGTCTTGTTCCTAAATGCAATTTCCCCCACACGTACAGCACCCCACATTAGAAATTTATATTTCCATAATCCCACCCACCAAATTCAGCTGTGGCTTTGGAAGACTACAAGAGGAGAAATTGACAAACTTGAGTATTAAAGTATTAACAGACTTGAGTACTTAGTTATTTTTAAGTTTATTATCATTGAGGTTGATGTCAGTGGTACCACAAATTACTTTGGAGTGTACAGAAAATATAGTTTAAATATAATGTAAACTCTTTTGAGTGTCCCTCCTTGGAAGGAGATAGAGTAGGATAAATAGAGGAAAGCCTTTAAATCTGTGAGCAGAAAAATGGCAAGTGAATTTAATGTGATTTTAGTGCAAGGCAAATATTCAAGAAAAATAAAACTCAAACTCTCTTCACAGGATAGACTAGACTCAAAGCAATCAATTATAGTTCAAGATTGGGAGCAAAGCGTTGTCATAAATACTTGCTCAAGATGAAGCTTTATGGAGGAAAAAAAAAGACAAAAAAGAAGCCCATAAATCATCTAATGCTTAGTATTAACATTTAGAAACAAAACAAAATGATATTATCTTCCATTAAATAATGGCCATTCTAATACTGTATGCTTTGTGGCAGTCTGACTGCTTTAAATTCAGGAAGACAAAACAGCTGTAGAATCTGTGATGGCCCAAAATATGCCTAGTGTTTTGTTTGGTTTGCTTGACATTTCTTTAGGGAAATCATCTCTTTTATATTTTTAAGACACATACTTCTAGTAGAGTAAAACAAATTAATCCTATACCATCCCTGGGTAAGCATCTGCTTATGACCTAATTCTACCTAACTAGTGTCCAGTACTGCAGTGACTGACTGCTCCACGGAAGAACTGGACACACAATTCAGGCAATGAGGCATCTGAATGGCTTGTGCTTATGTTCTAGGGAAATAAATATAGTCTTTCACTGGGATCACTTATAGAAGCACTGGGCAGCCTGAAGTTGCAGTATCTACCTTTGCTATAGTAGGAATATTGCTTAGCAGGGAATAAAAGCAACAGAGATAAGCAGAACTGCAAGAAATTGTAAAAGTATGAGATTTCTGATGAATCATTTGAACTGAATTCAGTTCTAAATTCCAAATGATATACACCAGTTAGTTCCCATTATTCTAATACACAATTTTAAAGTAATGATTTTTCAGTCTTCCAAAGGGATAAAGTACAACCAGAAAATCATGAAGCAGCAAAGTCCACATAACACTGGATTGACCTTTTTATAGAAGATTTTAGAAACTGCAAGCCCAACCCAATCCAAAAAATAGAGGTGAATTAAACATTTACAAATACAATGTGTGAAATTAGCAATTTAATTACCAAAAGAGGTGCACTAGCTAAGAATGTCATCAAATCATTAGTATATTATGGTTACTATAATGCCTTAATAAGGGAAACAAAAATTAAGTAGTAGCTTTAGGAAAAATGTCAGTAAGTATTTGGGCTGATCAATCTATATGAATTCATTTATTCAGTAAATAATTATTAGAAACCTGCTATGGTAACTGGGAATATGGTTGGTTCTGGAGATGAGTGATTACAGATACATTTACTGCTTTCAAGGGACGCTCTCTCTGGGAGAGAAGCAGACATATTGCAGTAAACATTAATTAAAAGAGTATTCATAAATAACAAATACAGGATAAATACAAGAAATGGTGTAGGACAAAGGAAGAAGAACTATAATTTTCTTGGTATAGGAAATTCAAAAAGTTTTCACAGAAGAAATAATAACAGTGTAAGTTAAGAAACACAAAAGTATAAGGAGGGAAGGTGCAATATAAAACACTGTCTGGTTAGAGAGGAACATTGGGGTAGAGTTTGGGGTATTGAGGAGGGTTGGTGGCTGAAGAAGTAGCTAAGCACCTGTTCGCAACTGGTGGACAAACTATTCCAAGAGTGTGGACCCAATCCTGCGGGGGACGTCAAAAGACATCTGATAAGTGGCGTTACTGAATCATGGCCTTAATGTAGTGAAATAGTTCTAATTGTCATTTATTTGGGATCTTGCTGCCTCTAATTCTTCCCAAGAATCAGGCATTTTAGGTTTTCTAAACATGGCACTGCCAGCACCTTCTACAGATGTTATTTTGGGCTGTGTTATTAAGGTTGAACAGAAGGCTTGATACTTTGTGATGGCTTGAAGGACCTAGTTAGATGAAATGGAGATAATGGTGCTCAGCCCACATTATTATGGCTATTGTTTTAATATTGCAATATAGTAAAACTTTAGCATAGACTATTTCTGGTTGTCTAAGGTCAAAGTTTTATCCCAAAACATCACAGTGATGCTCCTTAAATTATTAGTTCTGGGGACACAAAGGAGTTTGAGGGGGACCATGACCTGAAACATGGCAGAATTTCCCCTGACTGAATTATTTTCCCTTTGATCCCTGTTTACAAGGAAAGGGGTTAGGAAAGATGCAAGTCCTAAACTCACTTCTTCTAAAAGCCTCTGTTCTGACTGGGTGAAAATACTGTATTTGAGACAAAGACATATTTTCCTTGACATTTTGAAATCATTTACTAATAATGTAGTTTCTTATAATATACTCCCCACCCCCCTTTTTAATTACTTTCTTGTCACTGTTCTTTACATATGAGGCTTTTATGGCAGATAAGCAAAAACTATTTAAGCAGGCAGTTTTTGGGGTCCCGGAGTAACCTTCATTCTGTCCTATAACACTACCATAAGTTATAAGTAATAATTTATCACAGTTATTCATCAGATTTAATGCGGTATAGCAAATTAATTTTACTAGAAAGAGGCAAGAGATATATATTCTTATCCCACCTCACTCGCGGTATGTGACTATGGACTAGCAACATATTCTGAGTGTCATTTTTCTCTTCTAATTCATAGCTTCCTTACAATCTTCTTAGAATGGACTACTTATAGAGAGACTACATATCCAGTCAGGAAATAGTCACACTATACATAAACATGGAATCCACAAAGTGCAACAATCTAGGAAGCCAACTCACTACCTGGAACAAGTCCAAAAAGTGTTGACAAGTGACTCTATCAAGTAGCCAAGGAAACCAAACAATAATTCCTATAACTATTGGTTCAAAATATTCAGACCTTGATTGATAGTTGATAGTCTCCACGTTTTCTCCACGTTTCCACAATTCCCAACTTAGGGCCAACCAAACAAAGAAAGCTAACCATGCACTCCTAAACAATCACAAATCCGGTCTGGTTTTTAATTAGCAGCCAGTACCTTTGCATGGGTCTATAGTATGAATGAGAAATATAATATTGTTCTTTTAAGGAACTGATATCTATTTTTTCATGTATTTTAACTTAGCCTATTCTTAATGACATAATGCATTATTTAAACTATTTAGTGGAGGTTATTATACACTAAGTGACCTCATCCAAAATGCACATGCAAAGTATAGAAACGAAATATACTACATCATGCTTTTGCTAAGTTCAGAATAGTTTATATTCTTTCTCAACTCTCTAGCAATATTATTAAAATCAATTGTTTTGATGTTTTATTGTCTATCAGAATCACCGAGGTACCTTAATAAAAATTCACATTCCTGACCACAATTCCAGATATTTTGAGTCAAGAGGTCTAAAATGAGCTACAAAAGTCTTCAGTATAACAATAATTCAGTGCTAGAGTAATGTATGTATAGACGATACTTAAGAAACACAGCTTAAAATATTTAGCCAATTAAGTAACTTATTAATATTACTTTATAAAGGATTACTTTTTGTCACAGATCTGGATACAGTGATTGATGAGACACACCTTTTATGTACACACTGATATATTTTCCTACTCTATCAATGGAAGGCAGACTATTTTTAACATATTTATAAAATTTCTGACACTAAATTTTACATTGAGTGTCAGAAGTTAATAGTCATCTCTGCTATTAGTATATGATTCTTAGATGGTTTCAGTGACAATACAAGAGGCAGTAAATGTAACACAGTACCCATAGTCATTTAGTAAGACTGTTAAAGGAGAGGTAAAGAGAAACACTTAACCAACTGAAATGATAACAGGATAAGATTCCGATAGCCAAAGTAGAATCACATAAAAATGGAACTGGGCCAGCAAATAGAGGCTAACACTTAAGAAAGAGGAAGAGTCTGAATGAAATACTTATTAAATTCTTTTTGTATTTTATAGAAACATGCCTCCAAATAGATTGTCTATAACTTGACATTCACTGGGAAGTTCTTAATCAAGTGTCAAGGGATGCCTCAAACAAAAAAATATGCTTACAGAGTCATATGTTCTATTTTATCTATGAAAGGTAGGTTTTTATACCCACAAGATATGACAGAGTAGAGACTCTGGACTCATATCCACATATTCACAACCAAATTATAACAAAATAAACAACCTCTGAAAGATAAATACATGACTACTGCATAGACTGGAAAGTACAATGGATGAGAGGGAGGAGCAACTTCTATACAAAGTCAGCCTGTTATTAGTAACTCAAGAGAACCCATACTTTAAAAGCCAAGCACAACACTGGAGAAGATGGTACAAAACCAAAATAATACCAGACAGACACTGTCCAAGACATATTATAATTAAACTGTTCAAACTCAGTGCCATAGACAGAATGTTAAAATCATCAAGAAAAAGAATAACCTAAAAGAAAAGCCCACAGGATTTTCAATAGAAACATTATAAGAAGGGACTGTCAAGATATATTAAATTACAGAAAGAAAAAGATTTCCAACCTAGAATAATATAACCTTCAATAATATCATTCAAAATAAAAGGAGTACAGAACTTCACTAAAAAACAAAATTAAAAAAATATATCAACACCAAATGATAGATGAAAGAAGTAGTAAGGGGCTATTAAAAAGAAACAGAATTAATACCTAAACTACATAACAATGAGGAGGAGGAGAGTGTAAAAAATTGGCGCATTAAAATGAATTTGAGATCAACTGGTCCAACAGGCCACAAAAATATTCCATCATATGCTAACTTCAGCAGAGTCTTCAAACAAACAAACAAACAAAAATCAATAAAGTGACACATAAAACAATGGAGATAGAACCTAGACAAAACACACTCACAAAAAAAGATGGCTTGCCCCTAAAGATAAGATGACTTCTGCACTAGGGGCATTTTAGTTGAATATTCTATGACTTGAAGTCAATAGATTCTAATGCAATAAATGGATATATGGACTAATGAATAAATGAGATCATTTATCTAGGTGTGCATTCCTTCTATGTCATTTCTTACCAGGATGAATGGAGAACTCGTTACTAAAGAAAAATCATACACATCGCCCTTATACCTGACCATATACTCTTAGGAACCTTCTTAATAATGAGCAAAATATTCTCTGCCACTCAATGTTCCCTAGAAAACATTGCAATTTTAAATAAAGGGATATGCAGTTTATGAAATCTTTAATTTTTTATATTAGCAGTTTAGACTCTGTGATGTGATCTGTGTTTACCTATATGTGCACACATGTTCCTTGACAATGATGGTGTTTTACACTTCATCTACTTTCCACACAGTAAGCTATTGTTCTTATAATGAACAAGATTGAAATACAACAAAAATCAAAGTCATTACATGCACCAAGTATGTTTCATACCACAATTTTTACTTTGACTTTCTTCTTCCCTGAGTCTAGAAGAGGGACTTACTCACACATAGTTTCCACTGGCAGTAAAAGAGATCATTCATTAGCTCCTACTCAACCTGGCTAGTTGCGATGAATCACTGTTCTCACCCTATACTCTTGTCAATGTATGCAAGTTCTTTCCAGAAACTCTAATGAGCTGTGATTCCAGAGAGGAGGAAAGGTATTTCAAAGCATACTTGACCATGGATGCCACCTAATGGATATCTAAGAAAAAAAAAAATCCCAATGTGGTCACTTGATTCTTTGAGGAAAAAAAAAAGTCAAGGTGGTAAGTTCTTTTAAACAACATTTTTTTTTTTAGTCCTAATTATCATTCTCAGAACTAGCTATAGGCATAGTAATAGCAAGAAAATGTTCTGGATGTTACTTCTTTC
Organism: Condylura cristata; assembly: GCF_000260355.1. Lineage (NCBI taxonomy): Eukaryota > Metazoa > Chordata > Mammalia > Eulipotyphla > Talpidae > Condylura > Condylura cristata. Next base: position 31,670,398 of record NW_004567107.1, read on the forward strand.
AGTTTCTATTAAACCTGTAATAGTGCCTGCTTCCATTATACATCTCCCTGTGTATTTCCATCAAAATGTCACTTAGCCACTGTTCTTATAGTGCACTTAATATTTTCATTAAAACCAATAAAACCATAAAATGACAAGGGTGCAGGTGGGTACAGGCAATTAAACTCCTCCTGTATGTATTGTTAAGTAGCAGTTGAGGAAAGAAAGAAGCCCCAATGAACACCTGTCCCTTCTCTTTTGAATGGCAACTAACAGAAATCCACTTAGCAGCTATTGTCTGCCTATTTTCCTGACAGATAATGTGAAGAACAGGCCGTTATTGGGCCAGTAATTCAGAATTAATTTTTCCTTCACAAAAGTGCTATGGTCACTGAATGCAGTAATAGTGCCTGACCAGGATTCAGGGGGATAAACAAGACACTTTGAGATAATGGGCAGCTGATAAAAGCTCTTTCAGAGCTCCTTCCTCTTGTCAGTCAGAACTGTGGATATTGCTGCACCTTTAATTATTATAATAATAATAATTTTAATCTTTCTCAAATCAAGATCTAAAGAGTTAATCCTTAAAACATTTGTCTGACATATGTAGGGTGTGTGTGTGTGTGTGCGTGTGTGTACTGGAAGAGGAGACCAAGAAGACTCTAGAAGAAAGCTCTCTATTTTAGCCCCCAACCTAAAATGTGAGTGGCCACAAAAGACAGCTGTTTAGACACATGGAGATTGTTTATGAAGCTTCCCACTGGGAGTTTCTACTTCAATTGAGAAAATTGCCACATTTCCTTTAATAAACTGACCTTTTGCTAACCCAACATTATAGCTTATTTCATTCTAACAGGAAACACCCACCTCCTATATGCACAATATTTTTTTTCCCACCAGACCAAATTAAGTTTCTCTCTTCTCTTATTTTTTTCAATCCCCTCCAGTTTCCTCTCTCCCTCTTTTGTCTTTCCCTCCCACCCACCTCTGTATGTGTAGTCCTCTTCTTTCTAAGTCCCTTCCCTAAATATTAGCCAACCAAATCATTACACAGGCCAGCTGAGTGAAGACTCTCTGGGGAGGTGTTAAAGAGGAAGATTAGATACAACAGCTCTCTGGCCAGCTTTTGAGACCCTGTTGGCAGACAATGGCAGACACATCATGTGAATTATCTCACAGTCACTGATACAAATAATTCAGAATAAACAAGGATTGAATATTGATTTCCATAAATTGGCTTTATTACTCAGGTAAAATGCATTGATCTGTTATAGACAAGAAAAAAAAACATAAACGAAAGAGGACAATCTATGCTAAAATAACAAACATAAATCATGCCATAAATCCTTTCAGCTGGTATTTTGTATAGACTATGTTCTTGGAAACATTCATCACTGTTTAACTTAAATTGTCTGATAGAAACTTAGAGCATCCAAACACTTTTAGTTACTGGAACTAGGGTTCACTTAGTTATTGAAATATATACTATAGAACGACCTTAATTTTCAAACCCTAAATTAGGACACACATTTTAATAAGACTCTTCTTTGTCCTTAAAAAAAAAATCTGGCAATATTTTTGGGCCCTCCCTGGTGGAGCAGCAGGTTAAAGCACTGCACTAAGAAGTTTGAGCCACTTGCGCATGAGTTCGATTCCCTCCTGCCATGGAGATCCATATGGCATGGCAGACCTCTCCTGGCTCGCCAGCTGCTCCCCTCAGCAGTGTTCTTCGTCGATCTGCCTGTTCTGCTCCCCACTCTGTCCCTGATGAATCCTCTCACCCTCCACATCTCTGGTCTGTACCCTAGTTCTGTATAAATAAATAAAAAAAATTGGCAATATTTTTAAAATATTTATTTACTTATTTACTTATTTATTTAAAGATTTATTTATTTATGCATATAGAACTGGAATACAAGCCAGAGGTGCAGGGCCGGTGAAAGGCTTCACCAGAGACAGAGTGGGGAGCAGGACAGGCAGATCAACAAAGTACACTGTTGAAGGGACCAGCCAGTGGGTCAAGAGAAGTCTGCCGGGCCATGTGGGTCACCTCTGAACTCGCACTGAAGCATCTGTGGCCAGCTTACAGTTGTGCTTCTTAACCCACTGTGCCACCACCAGGAGGGCCCAATCTGGCAATATTTTAAATACATTTGCAATATTTTAAATCCAAATAAGATCACTTAAATTTACTTTGATTTTCTATTCATAAAGGCCACCTCTTACAAATTCTTGAACTTTAATAGAGAAATTGGAGGAGTTCAGCTATATGAAAGCAGAGTGAAGAAGCTGAACTTACCTCTGCCATATATTCACAAATAAATTGCAACAGAAACAAGTAAATAACCCTCAGCAGAGGAACAGCAAATGCCATGTGGAAACCTTCTGCTCTTTGTGACTCACGCATGTATACAAACACTGGGGACTTTGAAGCCTAGAACTACACTGGCTAAAGGTGGGAGGATGGGGAGGGATGGGAGGTACAAAGACTTGGCCTTCAGGACAGAAGTCACTTTTTCTTGAGAACTAATGGAAATGGTCTCCAGGAGACTACGGCATGCAAGCTTGAGCAGTGAGGGTCCAACTGGGGGCGGG
>NW_004567107.1:31673071-31699050 GCF_000260355.1 Condylura cristata
CTAGCACACACCCTCCGCGCCCCACCGCAGTCTCCCTCCCTCCCGGCCACCCCTGGCCATTCTGGGGTTCGCGCCTGGCTTGGAGTTTCAGCGTGCCGGACGCCCCCGCCCACCCCCAAGTCATTTACCAATGTGGTTGTCCTCGATGTGCTCTATTAGGTCGGCCAGGGTGGGGAAGTGTAGTCCGCAGCCCCCGAATCGGCAGGTATTGGAGAAGAAGGAGGCGGCGGCGATGCCTGTCATGGTGCTACATCGAGAGCCCCCCTGGTGTCGGCTCTGCGAGCGCCGGGCGGGCGGGCGGAGGGAGGGAGGGAGGCTGGGTGGGGTGAGGAGAGGAGGGGCTGGGGGAGGGGGAGAGAGAGGCGGGGTGAGGGGAGCGAAGAGGACGGGACGGAGGCAGAGGGGGCGAGAGCGATGGAAGGAGAACGAGCTGAGGGGAGGCGGCGGCGGCCGCGGCGGCGTCGGGAGCGGAGGAGGACGACAGGGAACCAAATACGGGATGGGGTAACAACAAAAAAAACGGCAGGCAACTATAAATCAGGAGGAGGGGGGGGGGGAGGGGGAGAGAGAGGCCAGGTCTATCACTTGTGTCTTCTCATGAAGAAGAGGCTTTCAACCTGAGGCTATGATAATTTGAAATACTGCCTTTCCCTCAGCTAGGAACAAAAGCAAGACAACTGACTGCTTTCACTAAATAGAGTTAAGGCACCTAAGTCATAACAGCAGCACCACAAGTTTGCATATTATGAAATTGATCTCCCCAAAAATGTAAGATGGGCTTTACTAAATACATCCTGGGTAGACCTTTTGCAATAGGTATACTGAGGTCAAAAGAGTTCCTGTGAACCTCAAGAAACATACTACTATTATTTAAAGAATGTAGATTATTTTAGGTTGAGACCATTGAAAGTCCTAGAGACTGAGAGAAGTTTTTGTCCTTGTCTCTCATCTGCCTTTTTACTAATCAAAGAAGCAATTACTTCTGCTCTTTTATGACCTAAACCAATGTAGGTCTTTACTTATTTATTTTTTTCAGGGGTGGGGTGGTTAGAGGGATGGGAGTAATATAGATGCAGTTTATCAGTGAACAGGGTCTCCCTATCTTTAAAATGTCATCTTTTTACTCTCAGAATAAAAAGAAAACAGCCTTTCCCTTGCTTTCTTAATATAAGATATATGTTGCTGTTCTACTCCATTTTACTTTAGAATTTACAACCATGTAATTTTCCTAGACATGTTATTAAATTGATTATTTCTTTATTAACCCTTCTGATGCTCTCTTGATTACTTTTCCTGTCCAGAAGAACCCAGAGTGGTGGAAGATTTTTCTCTGCATCTCAATAAAACTGACATATAGTAACACAGTTCTGTAAACAACCATATTCTCATTAATGAAATTCAAACTTATTTCTATTAGTTGGTGATAAAGTGACTGATATATGATAATAGATATTCTAGGAAATGCCAGATGATTGTTTCCAATTAAATAAGCTTTAACAATGAAAAAATTGAGAGGGAGTTCCATGAGAGAGTTACCCTCAAGCCTGAAATATATTTAGGCCATTGTTGCCAAAAAACAATTGGGTAAGCAGCTGATTTTATGTGTCATCAAACTAAGAGAATATACAACTATTATGGAAATACTACATAGTCAGTGGAGTATAACATGACAGTCTTCAAACAGAAAGAGATTACATAGAATGCCCAGTGGGCAAACACTACCCACCACTGATGTATAGATCAAAACTCCTAGTCAACCCAACAAGCATGCTGACATAGGAATAATACATTAAAAATCAGGATGAAACATAACATCTCCAAATTAGTTGTGGGTATTTGTGATACTACTTTCATAGGCATTTTAAGAATCAAAATTGCACAGAAATGAAATATGCTATACTAAATAAGAACTACCTAGTATATGGAGTATCTTTGAAAAAGTGTCAATTTATCCTAATACTTCTCAGTCTAAAATATAGATAGAAAAAAAAATTCCTAAAAATATTGGAAAAGGAATTTAAAACTTTTATATAAATGCATAATAACAGGGACTCTGGCAAGATGACAGTAGGGGAGGATACTGGGTTCATTTCCTCCATAAACTCACCTAAATTGCAGTAAAGCAGAGTCAAAGAAACAAAAAAAAATGAGTTAAATGTATAACCAAGTGTACACTAGAAGTAACAGAAAGGGTCAGAAAAATCTTCAGGTGAACTTTGTTTATAATGGTAGTGGGGCAGTGTAAGTAACCACTGTGAGGATACTCCCATAGCCACTGACTCGGGAATACCAACATCAAGGCCTCCTGACACCTGTAATGTCATTGGATAAGGGGTTACGTGAATTGGCACCTAGGAAAGAGGGTGCACTGTTGGAGAACTCATGGTTGAGAAGGTGGAATGAGGCTTACTGGCTTGAGTCTGAGAATCTCAATACAGAGCAGCTGGAGCCTGAATTGGCAGGAAGAAGCAGGTCAGAGCACCTGGGTCTGCTATAGAAGTGGTTACTACTCAAACTCAGGCTGAGATATTCAAAACACCTGCCACCCCTCACCCTAGGGCTAAAATAAAAACAAAGAAACACTTGAACAAACTAGAACTCAAGCACCTGTCAATAACAGGCACAAACACCCCAAAGCTCTGTGCTGGAAAAGAAAAGAGAAAAAAATCTCAGCTTGTGACCTCGTATCAACTATTCATGCCCAGCGCTGCAGATGGTGCTTATAGGTAGCTCAGAGTAGAAGCAGACACAAGACTATCAGAGACACTAGACGAAGGAATTGGCCTAGGGGAGGGGGATTAATGAGGAATCAACAACGGAGGTAAAAGACGTTATACACCAAGAACTACAAGATACTGCTATAGGACTTTCATATCAACATAAACAACTGAAGAATATCCAATGCTCATTCATGAGGGAATCAATACAATCAAAATGACTACTTTGCCTAAAATGATGTATAAATTTAATGCAATACCCATCAAAATACCATCAATATTTTTTTCAAAAAAAAAAAACTGAACAAAATATAATGAAATTTATATGGATTCATAAAAGACCTGAAATTGCAAAAGCAATCCTAAGAAAGAAAGCCAAGAAAAATGGAGGTATAATGCTAATGGTGTCTTCTTTTATTGTAAAGCAACAACACTAAACACAATGTGGTATTGCATAAAAATAGATACAGAGATCAAAGGACTAGAGCCAAAAGTCTAGAAATAAACTCATGTACATACTAACACCTAACCTATGATAAATCAGCTACAGACATAAAATGGGAAAAGAGCTCTCTCTTTAATAAATGGTGCTGGGAAAATAAGAAACTCACACATAAAGGATGAAATTGGATCATTTGCTAAGTCCATACACAAAATTAAATTCCAATTTAATTGGATTGAGAATTCCATGATATCAATGATAAAGATTTTTTTTTTTTTGGTGACTTGATCCCCATGGTAAGTGAATTAAAAATAAAAATAAACAATTGTGATTACCTCAAGTAACAATGCCTCTACACAGCAAAAGAAAATAGACATTAAAAAAAACACTAGTTATACAACATATAAATGACACGATTAATAGCCAAAATATGAAAAAAGTTTGTAACTCAACAATAAAAAGTAACAACCCAGTTAGTAAATGAGCAGTAAATGTGAACAGACAACACACAAAAGAGGAAATCCTGAAGACCAGAAGACAAATATATGAATAATGTTCATCATCACTTGTAATAAAAAGATGCATGTTAAAATCACAATGAGAAACCATCTCAGGCCTGTGGAAATGGCACATATTGAAAAATCCTCCAACAACAAGTGTTGGATTGGTTAAGAGAAAAAGAACTCATATACTACCGGTAAGAAATGTAAACTGGTATAACCATTATGGAAAGCAGTCTGGATTTAACTTACCTCAGAAGTGGAGTTGACAATAGAGAACCATGAAAAGTGAGTCTTATTTTAGAATTTGCACAAAGAGTTGCATTTTCATGGGAAAATGATAACATTCTATATTGAAATCTCCAGTTTTCCTTAATGATCAAAAGTGTTATCTATGATAGTTTAATCCATGTTGACCATAAAAAAAGAAAAAAAAAAAAAACCTCTGCTGCCTGCTCTGATATCATTCACCTTATTTTTTTTTTTTAAAGATTTATTTATTTGTGCATACAGAACTGGGGTACAGGCCAGAGGCTCAGGGGCGGTGAGAGGCTTCACCAGAGACAGAGTGGGGAGCAGAACAGGCAGATCGACGAAGTACACTGCTGAGGGGAGCAGCGGGCGGGTCAGGAGAGGTCTGCCTCGCCATGTGGTCACCTCCGGGGCAGGCGGGAATCGAACTCATGCGGAAGCGGCTTTAGATTCTCAGTGCTGTGCTTTAACCCGCTGCGCCACCAGGGAGGGCCCTCATGCATCCTTTTAAAGAGAGATATTCATAAAACCTTATGTTACAGTTCTAGTTGATAAAGATGGAAAAGATAGCTAACAGTGCTTTAATGTCTAAGTGCTGTTATTTAAAAGGTATTAGTTCGTTTTCTTTCTGTATGTGTTTAATCAATCTACCAGTGTCCAAGATCTTTAGACAATGAGTACAAGAAATAAGGAGAAGAGTAGTCATATGCTGTATGGTTTCTACCAACCCAATTCAGAGACACCTACAGGAAAGTTGTCTTCTCAATTTCTCATTTCCATATTTCCTTCATAGAATTAGCAAGTTACGTATGCAAATCAAAGTTAATACAAAAACACTTGGTTTCGCCATGTTACTCAAAAACATGCCAGAGAAAGACAGAAAATGTCAAAACATGGTTGAGAGCTTAAAGATTAAATGTTTTCCCTTTTACCCCTAATGTGAAATTTCAGTCACGCTCATGGCATTTTGATTACTGCCTTCTACTTGAACAGATCTTCCTATTCCTCTACCCAATGGTTCTAACAACTGATTCTTCCTTTTTTTTTTTTTTTTAAATTTCTGGACCAATATTTTCCTTCTTAACCAGGGCATGCATATATCTAAATATACTGATTCGCTACCAATAAAATGTAACATACAAAACAAAAACCAAAATCCTGCACTCATCATCATATACAGGCAATTTTATTTAAAGGGACATTTGCTTTACATATTTAACCTAATGACTTTTCCATGTTTTTAGTGCATCAACTTGGAACTAATTTTGCAGTCCTATCATGTATAGCCTGTATCTTTCCCTTTACCCTGGAGTGAAACCTCCTATCCACAAGCCCTGCCCATTTAGAAAAATTCCTGGTCAAACATTCTAACGTTTCAATCTTATACAGGGAGTTTAACCAGGTAGGTGTGTTACTAAGTTATAAAGGTATCTGAAAGAAAAATGAAAGTCAGGAATATATGTTATTAATATAATAACATGTAATATACACTACATATTACATGTAATGATATAATAATAATAAAATTATTATAATTATGAATGACAAGATAGTGACACTAATAATAATATGATTATTTTATTCAAATATATATTATAATGATTAATTTTAAGGTTGAACATTGGGCTATGTTGGAGATAGTTAAAGTGACTTACTTGCACATCTTTTACAGTACAAGTTAGACAAAAAATATAAATTTATAAATCAAAGGTAGAACTAAATGCTAATCTACCATTTAAATGTTCAGTGGTAAGCACTAAATTAAACAACGTAAAATATAATGGTTAAATATGGTCACCTATTTAAACTGTAGAACAGTTGCAGTTTAGGTATTAGGGCATGAGAGCGAAGAGTAGGTGTATGGAAATACGATTTATTTTATATTTTATGCCTTTCTGTACTATTTGGATTCTTAGAAAAGAACTACGCATACTTATAATTTCCAAAAGATTAAACTAATAAATGTAATGACTTTAATGAAACTCTTTACTACTTGATAATCAGTTTATACTTACAGGTAAATTTCATGCTCACTTAGCTGTTGACTTGAATTTGGCTTCACTCTCATCTGTAAAAGCTTATTAATGCCACAATGCCAAAGACACAAAAGGGAGATGAAGCTCTCTACCACTTGCTCTTATATATGCTCCTGTGGCTTTCCAGGAGAATGTAGAAAGTGAGCCAGGTCAACCCTGAGATAATGGAATAAGCACAGATCATGGATTGAAAAGCTTTGAGTTCAAGTTGTGACACAGCACCTGATTCACACTTATGATCTCCTAGTTTCAGATTCTTTTATCTGAAGCAGTATAATACCACTCAGTGTTGCAGATAGGATTGATGGAAGTAATACATGAAGATTTTCTATTGTAAATAATGAAACAATGTTTAATATTATACATGCCATCTGTTCCATTTTTCTTGCTTCCTGGCAATTGCTGTTTCTGACTTCTTCTATCTCCTAAACCAGCTCAGCCACAGTCTGTATTCGCTCTGTTCATACATCACAAAAGGGAAATGACTTTTTTTTTATACAGCCCACTCCAGCCATGTACAGAAAGAAAATTTGTTCTTTATCTCATTATGCTTTCAATCGAAATAATTTACATTACCTACAAGAAACATTGCTATGAGGGCATGAAATGTTAATTCCTTCCTCCTTCTACAGAGAGTTGGACTCTGGCTTGAATTATTGACCAGGGACGGCTTTTAAGAGTCATCTAAACAGTAAGTTGTGATCCGTAGCCTCCTTGTCTGAGCCCAAAGGCAGCCTGTCTTCTTAAAGTGGTTAAGTGGTAGTTATTGATGAACGCTTGAGTGAGATTTGACATCAGGCTTTAATTATACCTTGAAAGGCAGGAAAATGGAAAATGAAGGCTAATTCAATTGAACAGTTGATCACTAAGCAATAATCACAACAACAACAAAAAATGTATTTCCCTTTCACCCAAGTGCTGCCCACATGGAAGATGGGTATCAGTAATTAGATTTAAGCTACTCTTCTGAAGACATTTTATTTGGAACAAAAAAAAGGATGTTTATTCAATCTATTTGAAAAAGTGTTTGCATAGAGATACAAACCTGGGATTTCCTTAAAATATAAAAGAGTGGGACTAACGAAATGCCTACCATATTTCAATTCTCCAGAGGACAATAATTTACTATCTTGTCAGCATTATCTAGAGTACAAAACACAGCCACACCAATGATCAAAACTCATACATAGAAATACATTGCCTGAGGCTACAATTCCTAAACACATTAAAGGTATAGTAAAATATACTTAACACATCAACATTGATGCAAATTTTTTTACTTAAATTTCATCTTCTCATTTCCTCAATGAAAAAAAGAGGTGTGGCCGCTTATTTATTTCTAGTTTGCCACTTGGAGCTTTCTATTTAAATAGATTGACAGAAGAAATGACGGAAGACATCCACAAATTCCATAAGCCCCTTTCAAGATTACCACAAGTTTGTTATGTAAAATCACCTAACATTACTAATATTCAACCAATTTTTGTCTACAAATATGGTAGCGTCATGATCTACCTAACAGACACAGAGGAATTATGGGTGAGGGTTCTCTAATTCTTGTGTAATCAGTTATTAGTCACATTCCCATTGTTCAGGGAAGCACTTCCTGGAAGAAGAAACTCAGGTTTGTAGCTTTGTCTATTAAAGATGATTATTTTTAAAGCTATGTTAATTCACGTGACTCTTGTGTTAAAGCAATTTCCAAAGAATGAACATTGACACTAAAAATATTCATAATAGTTATCTGTGCAGACATAGGTTAATCTTTAATTCTTTGAACTTTGCCATATTTTCCAAACTTGCACAATGAGCAAGCATTTTAAAACAAGAAACATGTTTCGAAAATTAAAGGAAGTTGAATTTTAAATATCACATTAAAACCTGAAGAGTGCAAGTTGGCCTATTTATTATACGACTTCAGACAAATACCTATGAATAATTCTGAAAAAATGACTTGTTTATTACCATCAGCACCCCCAGTTTCTCCTCCTGTTGACAAGTAGTCAGGGTAGTTGACACTTCCAGTTTCACTTGAGCTGATTTGTGACACTTATTAGTCAACCAATTTAGTTATACAACGTGCTTTGGTGGTCTAATGCCACCTCTGGTCACATATTAACCTCATTTTGGCTTAAATGCTCCATTTAAATGGGAAACCCTATCCAGCTGGCAAGGGAATAGCACTTGCTTTAAATTGGATATTATTCTGCATTACAGTCAACTCTGTAATTCAGTGTGATGTGGCTGCTAAAAAGCCAAGGATCTTAGACTGCATTAATAAAAGTGTAATTTCTGGTTTATGGGAAGTAATCATCTTTCTATATTCTGATCAAACCACGTCTGAATATTATGTTCAATTATGAGTCAACATTTTAAAGACCGTGGTAAATTTAAATATGACCAGAAGAGGAAATCAGTATGGGAAAGGGCCTGAAAGCCACTCTCATTTTTGAGGAACAAGGAACAGAAAACATACTAGGTAGTATAGACGACATAATAGCTGTCTTCAAATATTTGAACTGGTTGAATGTAAATGAGAGATAAAATTCTGTGTTGTTCGGAAGCACTGTGATTATAGCTTTTCTGGGAACATGAAGGATATTAAAACGGAAGGGTTTTTCTTTCTTATATTCCCTTTCAACGGAGATCATGAAAGGCTGGGAGCAAACCATTAAGTGACAAGTATTTCCACACTCAAAGTGAGGTGCAAGTGCGAGGTGGACTTGCAAGGGAGGTGTTGCCAACAGCGGGATAAGCTTAAGATGATTTGAAGATATAAAAGAGTTAATATTATAGTGTCTGAGAGTACACCTTTTTTTTTTAGAAAGAATTACTGGAGAGCACTGATATTTTCTTTCCCCTAGAGGAAAGAAAAGGGGTATCAACCCTTTGCAATAAGCAGAGCAAGGCAGGTGGAAGCATTCAGATTTGCCTCCAGAACATGGACTGGTGACAGACCCATGCACTGGTGACAGACCCATGCCAACAGGGGCCTAAAGGTGAATGATGGTGGCTAGCAAGCTGTTCATTTTTTTTTTTAAGATTTATTTATTTATTCATACAGAACTGGAGTACAGGCCAGAGATGAGGAAGGTGAGAGGATTCACCAGAGACAGAGTGTGGAGCAGAACAGGCAGATGGACGAAGTACACTGCTGAGGGTAGCAGCAGGCGGGTCAGGAGAGGTCTGCCACGCCTTGTGGTCTCCTTCGGGGCAGGCAGGGATGGAACTCATGTGGAAGTGGCTTAAGCTTCTTAGTGCAGTGCTTTAACCTGCTGCGCCACCAGGGAGGGCCTAGCAAGATGTTCTTACCCTGACAATAGAACAAGAAGCTCAGACTAGCCTTCCAAGTGAAAGGTTTCATAGTGTGTATGCTGCAAACAGATGCTTGCAGAGGTAGAAGTGCGGGCTGACTTATACCCTCCCTGTGATCTCCTAGGGCCTCACCTGTCCACCTGTGTAGCTTTATCTGCACAAAGGGATTGGATACTGGCCAAGCCATGCCCTCTGCAAGACAACTTCCAGAAGAATCACCTTCTCTAATTTGCAGAAAGGTAGAAAAAGACCTAGCAGGAAGATCAGTTTTTCACACAGACCAGATGTGGGCCTTGAAGAAGAGAAAGTAAGCTTCAAAACATCTTAAGAAGAATGTTTTTTCAAAATTATCACCTTATGAAGGCGGCATTCCAAGAGAGGACCTGCGTTGGCTGAATCCTCAGAGTCATGGAGAATTCTAAATGGGCAACAAGAGAAAATGCCAGCTGTGCAAAGGAAGGGCCAGTAAGAAAATTACAGTAATGCTAAAAAATCTCCACACCATGCTTAACTTAAGAAAAAAATTTCTCCTTAAATTTTCTCCAATATCAAATCAACAGCTCTAAACCATGACAGTAATTGCAAGGTGAAAACTTCCCTGAACTTTCACACTTTTACTTCCACCTGATCCAATTCCAAAGGCACCAGAAATATCTGCCAGAGTGCAAAAAAAAGAGAACTATCAGTTAGAGAAGTAAAGAAAAAAGTAGACTATTCTTCTTTTCCCATGACAGCATTTCAGAGCCTGCGGCAGCCAAGAATTTCGGGGATGGAAACAACACTAATTTCAGATTTTTTATTATAGCTTAAGTACTTACTTAACTACGGAGAAGAGGCTTTAGTAAAATAAGAAATATCCACCATTAGACGGGATCTATTTGTTGCAAACTTCTTTGTTCCAGCTTTTGATTTCCCTGATATAATTCATTTTCCTGGATTTCCGGTTGATAGCAGTCATCTAACTCAGAATTCTGAAATGGAGGGAGGGGAGAACGCTTTTACAGACTTTTCATGTATGCTGTTTGTGTGATAAAGAACTGGATACAGATGTCAAAGATTACATTCTGATAAACATACGTCCTGCCCAAACTGATCACAAGCATACAAACATTTTTATGTCTGATTTCCTGTAGTCTGCAATGCCAATTTAATTAGGATGTCAATTTAATTAGGATGTCAAAGATGTTGGCCTAAGTCCCAAAATAATTTAGAACATGATGAAATAGGAATACAATTATTCAATTTCATTCAATCAATAAATATTTATTGAGCATTTATTCTCTGGCAAGTACTTTAGTAGTTACTGTGGGTGAATTCATGAGTTAACCAGATAAAGCCCTCCTACCACAGAGTAACACTATGGACACAGAAATCAAGAAAGGATTATCATTGTGATGATGACCTTAACAGGGATAACAGAAGATTACAATAAGTTTAGGTATCACTGAAAACTTATCTGTTTCAAGTTCACAACAAAATTGGAAAGTGCATGTTTACACACTAATGAGAGTGTGGATTCTAGTGAACCATTCTACAGTGAAACAGACTGAAGCAGTAAAGCTATTGATAGTTTAGCTAATCTATGAAGAAGACATATAGGAAGAGTGTTAAAATACCACCCAACTGCATTTTATGTTATCCAGGCACATTTATCAAAACATGATAGCATGTAATAAAATACCCAAAAGAATTTCTTTTTTCCCTAGAAACCTTTACTGCCAACAATCATTAATTTGTGTGAAAGAGTAAGTGAGGATAGTGGACAAAAGCCTTTTCTATGTTGCCCTGTCCACCACAGACTCTGTGTCTTCAACATGAGACATTAATTTCCTCACATTTCTGAAGACTGTAAGTGTATAAGACCAGAGGGGCATGTCAACATTATGGGTTCCTGGTTTGCAAAAACTATTTTCTTCATGTGTCCTCATATAGTGGGGTTTGGAGGTGAAGAATTGAAGAAGTGGTTGCTTTTTCTCTGTTTATAATGGTAGCAGCCCTATCAGAGTAGGATTCCACCCTTATAACCTCAGTTAACCTTTATCACTTCCTCCCAGGCTCTATCTACAAAAATAGTCTTTGCGAATTTGGGCTTAGACATAAGAATTTTATGAGAGGGGACACTATTTAGTCCACAGTATATATTAAAATAACAAGAAAAATATAAAGCAGAGAGTTTTCTGGGCATGAACCTAGATAAGAAAACACTAGTTAAACTCAAAACTAATAAATACGCTCTAAATACAGAGTATGATTGTGAAGCTGCTCTGGCTATTCTTTAGTGGCAGCACAAACAAACCTTGGAGTCCAAATTCAAAGTTTGCTCAAGTTCCCCAGCTTTGATTAATCACCGCGTCTTTTGGCTGAGGAACATGAGGTAGAGGGGGAGCTGGACACAGCATTTCCATGGAAACTGCCCTGTTGGCTGATCCCTGAGGAGACCAATCAGATCTCATTGCAAAGGTCTGTATGGTTGGTCCGTCTCTATCTCCTGAATTATTTCTAGTGATCTCTGAATCACAACAGATTTTCTGTTTCATAAAAAAAAAAAAGCAGAGGATGAAGACATCCTCCTTTAAACATGAACAGTTTGTCACAAAGCACTTTCCCCATGAGGTTGGAGTCATTAAGGAGAATAATGACTGGGCAGTACGCCCAGAGGAAGATGGTTGTCTATCTCTCCATATGTGCTGTAAATCCACAACTTTTATTCGAAGCTGGTGTGTACTATATTGGCAATACACAAAGTGATAAAAGTCTGAGAAAGACTTCAGGAATGTGGTATTGATTAATCGGTATAGAGAGACAACACAGTATTTGGAGATCAAATCAAGAATTTGTCAAGCATGCTTTTAGAAATGGTTTCTGATTAGTACAGTGAATGACATAAGACTAACACAGTGATCAAAGCACAAATTAATCACTACCAATCTCACAATTACAACAAATCACTCATATTTCCTTTTTTCTTGTCTATTTAGAAAAGGAAGTGTCAAAAGTCTGCAGCAGAAAATGGAACAAATTTTAGACCTGGCAGAGTAAGGAGCTTCTGTATACTAGCAAATGATTTAATAAAGAGTTATAACATTGGCAGTATAAAGCAAAAGGGATAGTAGATCAACAGCAGCTTAGTGGAACCATGTGGAAGACTGACTTCAACTTCTTTCAAACTTTGATAAATTACCATCAGGAAAGTAACTCTGACCTTAGTCACTACTGCGCTTTTGACAGTGCAGAAGTACCTACTGGCACGCCAGCTGTTTAACCATATGTCTCTGGGTCACCATCTTGCTTCTGAAGTTCTAATGGACCCCACCCAACTTCAATTAACCCATAACCCATAGCAGCACCATGTGGAGAAGAGAAACAATAGCACAAAATGTGGCCTTCAGACTGTAGTGGAGGACTCTAGGTACCCTGGTGAAGGGTTCAGGGAGGCAATATACATTGGAAGAAGTGTGACACTTTTGAGTCATATACAGTATTGTAAAGCAGTGTTGCCTAAATTAAAAAAAAAAAAGTGACCTTTGAATAATTAGATTTCCTAGTTTGACTGGTGGATTTTTCCCTCCAATTTTATTGAGATATAACTGACATGTAACATCGTATAAATGTAAGTTATACAATTTGCGGATTTTATACACTTGTATATTGTACAATGATAACCACAACAGATTAGTTAAGACCTCAGTCATCTCATGTAATTACCACCTCTTTTTTGTGATGAGAACACTCACGATCATTCTTTTAAAAACCTCTAAGCATATAGTGAGATAAGCCAGAAAGAGAAAGAAAAATACCGGATGGTTTCACTCATAGCAGGAGTATAATGGACCAGGCGAGAAAAGAACAAGAATAATGAACAACCATATACCAGAGACATTTTGTGGGGGTGGAGTGGGGAATGGGATCAAAAATGGGGGTGGAGGGGAATGCACGGGATTATGGTGATGGCACACGGGTAACTTAGTGATGGGAAACCCGCGGGGATTACAATCAAGATGGAAAAAAAATGTACAAAATGATGTAAAAATAAACTTTTGTAATAAATATAAAAGAAAAAAATCTCTTAGCATATAGTACAGCAGTTGGAATGGGACCATAATAAAAGGGGTCTCATTTGGTCATTTTGCTGATGTTACTTTCCTGAATATTTTTTTCATTATCTGCGTATTTAGCAACAAATGCTATTCTTTGGACTAGGCCAATACATGTGATATTTTAACAATAACTTAAAAGTTGACACATAAAAAGAAGAAAAAGACTTCCCTGGAATAGGAGCTGTAAGGGAAGGAGGATAATAAAAATATTAAGTCAATTTTTTAAAATAAAATAAGGGAATATAAAGGAGAAAAACAAAATGTTCCTAAGGTCTCTACCTACATAACACCTACTGAACAGCCAATGCTGAATTTTACATGCATGTGATTGGGAGTTTTAGACAACATAATACATAAAGCAGAAAATAAAAATCAATTTCTCTTTACCATTCTCCCAAGTGCATTAGAATAAAGAAAATTCTTCTCCTAGTCTGGGACGCTCATAAAGCAGAAATAAAACAAAGATTAAGTGATAAAAAAAAAATCTCTTAGACAAAATATTTGTAAAACAATGGAGACAAAAGTGGGAGAAAATGGAAGAGTAGGTAACCAGGATGCAGGTCTCCTTGAGAGGAGACCAGGAGAGAGAGCTAAGAAAAAAAAACATCTTAAATCTGTGACAATTTTAAGGAAATTATGGCAAAACTGTAGAGAAGTCCTAAATCCAGAGTGCTCTGTGTCTAAGGCACAGGAGAGCCTTCCTCTCCCAGCTGTGTTCAGTCAGTTGCTGGGAGCAGCTGCAGGAAGCAAAGCCTCCACCTCAACATAGCGAACGGTCTCAAAGTTCAGCCATCAAGATCCCCAACCAATTACTCCTTCTGCAGGCAACATTTAAGTCAACATTGGAGGGGTACTTTCTCATGAACTTTCTGGAGGCTTTTTTTTTTTTTTTTTACAATTTTACTCATAAGTTTTCATATGTATAACTTAAGCCATCAAGATTCAATCATTTATAAAAACGATCCCATTCTTTAAACAGTTGTGAACTTATTCATTTCAGTTAATGTTACTTAAACAGTATAGAAGTAGTGTTAAAACACTCAACCAGGCCCTCCTTGGTGGCGCAGTGGGTTAAAGCACTGCAATGAGAAGCTTAAGCCACTTCCGCATGAGTTCGATTCCCGCCTGCCCCGGAGGAGATCCACGTGGCGTGGCAGACCTCTCCTGATCCGCCCGCTGCTCCCCTCAGCAGTGTACTTCGTCAATCTGCCTGTTCTGCTCCCTACTGTCTCTGGTGAAGCCTCTCAGCCTGTGGCCTGTAACCCAGTTCTGTATGTACAAATAAATAAATCTTTTTAAAAAAATTAAAAACAAAAAACACTTAACCAGAGCTATGTGGGGTTCAAACAGTCCAAAGGATCAGTGACCAGGGTGTGAGACAGGTTTCTATCAGTGGGTACTCACCCACTGAGATTGAAAAGGTAATTAGAACAATCTTCTCTTAATTTCAGTTGTTACCCAATATTTGTTGAATATTATTTTCAGGGATAGAGTTGGAGGAAAAATTCCTGGGCTCTTATAATGTTCCAACATGTTAGCCTAAGTTTTAAAAAAGCAGAGATCATGGTACCTGACAAAATGAATTATTAATAAAGTATTGTAGGGTCACCTCCCTGGCCACATGATGTGGCAGATCTCTCCTGACCTACCTGCTGCTCCCCTTAGCAGTATATTTCAGTAGAGCTTCCTATTCTGCTCCCCACTCTGTCCTGGTGAAACTCCTCAGCCCCACTGGCTTTTTACCCAGTTCTTGTATGCATAAATAAATCAATATTTTTTTCATATTGGTATTTAAAGTATCATGATGCCAATCTACAATATATACAAATATTAACTCATCATACTGTACATGTGAAGCTAATGTAATATTATTATGTTTCAATTATATCTCAATTTAAAAAAAAAGTGGTCTCATGAGACATTAGTTAGGAAGTGGGGAACATGACATGGAAAGAATGTGAGAGATGATGTTTTTTTGCATATTTCCAGACCCAGTCAAATCCCATAAATAACATTACAGACTGTATTGCCTCAAACTAGAAGAAAACCTGCCATTAGTCATTTGACCACATCTTGCTAATGAAAGGCTATAAACTTCCAGACACTTCCAGATGAGGGGAAGCTGTTTCAGTGACCCAGGGCCAACTTCTGAAGAATGTTGTGGGTACAAGTAGCAATAGTAAGACAAGCATGGATGGAGGACAGGTGTAGGGAACAAGAAGAAGAATCTGTGGCATTTGGGTGGACCCCACCAGTACCTACTATTGTTCACAGATGTTGGTAACTGCATAGTGAATAATGGGAACCAGTAAGAGATATTCCACATCTCCCAGCTGCATGCAGTATGGTTAAATGGAAGAAGCCAATATTTGGGAAAGTATAAGAACATAAAAGAAAAAGAAAAAAAGAAGAAATTGAATAAAGGAGAGGATGTACAGAGATGATTCTTATCTTCCTCAAATTATGACAGGTTATAGAGAAATAGATTTATTCTTTCAATAGAAATATACAACTGATAGGTATCTTCCCTAACTCAAAATGTGCTTTTGACTTCTACAAATTATTTAATATTAATCACCTGTTTCCAAGCTCAAAAGAACTCCCTCATAATTTTCCTCTTTCTTTTACAAGTCTTCTAAAGTAAATCCTACATTGAAAAATGATCTTTTCTCTACTTAAATCTTTGCATTACCAAATGCTCATAGACTGGAATAGACATTTATTTTCACTCACATGTATTCATTCACTTTTTCACTCATTCAGTGACAACTGTTTATTGAGTTCTCATTGAGACACTGGGTTAAGAATATTAGTTTTCTCAAGTTGCTAACGAGAAACGTGTCTGTCACAATATCTATAGTAGCAGGGAACTTCACAACCATGCTAACAAGTTTATTTCATGATTTCAGTGAAAAATTTTTTGAAACAGATCAGGAGAAGAGATTATGATAAAAGAGATGGAAATATAAAATCCATCCATATGGATATGACTTTTTAAATTAGAAATCAAAAGGTAAGCAATAGTAGACCTTTTCAGCTCAAATCCTTTAATAGATAAATTGATAATAAAAGGATATAGGGTGACTGAAGTTAGTATTTTTTGGCCATCTTCTATATGCCAGTTTGTATTTTTAAAAAAGAACAGCTTTGAAGAAAAAAAAAAAAAGAACAGCTTTTTGTGTTTGGCAATTTAAAATAATTAATGACTTGTGCATGAGATTATGTTTATCTCCATCTAATAAATAAGGAAACAAAAACTGAAAAGATTAGTCACTTACCCAATTTTATACTGTTAATAGCTAAAACTGTCTTCAAGCTGATGTATTTGGCCACAAGTCCATGTTCTTCCTAATACTCCATGATGTAAGAAAGAAAGAAAATATAAATCTTTCTAAGAGCGCCTCAGAAGTAATTGAGCTGCAACTTCAGAATGAAAAAATAAAAGAAAAAAGGAAAGAAATGTGTACATAAATTATTGCTGTTTTGACTTAAACAGAAACCTTTCAACTTGCTTTTAAGTTGGAAAGAAAGCAAACACCACTAAGAAAACACTTTAGGAGTAAGAAGACGGTCACTGCTTCCCTGGTCCATGTTCAATCTGCTGTGTCTCGGGCTGGAATATTTGGAACTCAACCAAAATCCTGAACTTTTTGAAGTTCAACCACTACCAATGATTAGTTGAGCTAATAAATATAAGGTACGGGTTACTGCACCCCTACTATGTGTGGAAGAAAAATCAATAATATCAGTTTCATATGAAATGGAAGCCCTTTGCCTCTGAAACACAGCCTCAAGGAGAATGTGTTCATGAACTGAAAGTATGATGAATTCAGTGCTGGTCAAGGGGTCATCAGCCTCAAGATATTCCAGAAACATCACAATGTTTATCATTTCCTACTAAATATATTCTATCTGTGTGATAAAAAAAAAAATGGGTGTCAGCAATCAATGTCTGGTCTGGCAACTTTTATTTTAGGACTAGGTCAGAACATGCCCCTTATAATCGGTCAGTTTTGCTGCTAAATTCCATGCAGGCATATTTGAACTCATCAACTGAACACCTTATGCTTGCTCAAGTCTGGGACAGCTGCTGCGAGAGGGACCATAATGTACACTATAAAGGCTTATAATATAATTGGCAGATCAAGGGGAATTTTTAAACCCTAGATTTTTCCAAAATAGGTATAATGCTAAGACTTGTATTGATGAACAATATACATGTAATACATGAATTTTACATACATGAAACAATCAAGTGTCTATATGAAATGGAATAGGTAGTCTGCACAATGTAAGTAACAAATAGCCCTATGCTGTGAATCCATCCAATTCTATTAATCTCAAGTATGACAACTCAGCTCTGGTGATCATGAATTGTTTTACTTGAATCACAGTAACAAACCTCTTTCATACCTCCCTGCCCTATGAGAACTTCAAAACCACTGCTTTTTACCCTTCATTTGCTAAGGACAAACTTTCTTGAATAAAAAGTCTCTTTACCTTTAGTATAAAGTTCAAACTTTATAACATATTTCACAAACCTCTTAAGTATGCCCCTGCCTACCTCTCAGTTTACCTGCCATAACATAACACCAAGCGTGGTCATCTTTCTTACCATTCTCTCTGTCATACTTTAGTCATGCTGTTCCCTCTCAATATAACTGCCACCTTTCCCACTCCTCACCCCCAAACATTTTTCAGATTTACACAGACAAATTCTAGATAACTTCTTTCATCACTGAGAGCTCATTTTGGATATCACCTAGCAAGGAAAGTATCTCTATTTCCCTTGTCATAGTAAACTTCCTGAAATATGTTTCCATAATACTGCTCCTTTCCCTAGCAAACCACTTATAAAGCTTCATTTTCATTGTAAATACTGCTTGCTCTCTGTAGGGTAAGGTATGGGTGCTGACTCTCTGATACATGGGTGCACCCATTGCAAACCAGCATTCAAAACAAGTCCAGAAGGAATTATAACTACATTACTGCAATTTGGGGTGATCTAGCAATATTTTACATAATATAAAGTGTGTTTCTGTACAAGTGAGCTGTATAAACATGAAGACAGTGGGGTCCTTTTTTCATGCCATTGGCCAGAAGTTGCAGGTATTAGGGAAACATTTAAGTGGGTGAATGAATACACGTGCAATTTTCTGGCTACAGAAGTGTTATTTGGGAAAATAGCGGCACGCGTTATCATGGTAAAATAGGCCAAAGAGTAACAGTCAGGGGAGAGAACACAGATTCCTTTCCCTCTGTTATCTTGGAAGCACCCTAACAATTATAACACATTTGTATCTCTACCCTATCAAATTCTCAATGTTCACTGTTCTGGCAACAACTTGATGATTCAGTCTGAAGAAGTTGAAAAGGAGACTGGTATCTAATTTGTCCTGGGGTTGAAATATACTTTATTTGAGGTTGAAATATACTTTAATGGAGTCTTATGGAAACATGGTTTTGTTTTATTTTCTGGAATTTCATTGACTGAACTGACCATGACATCAAATTCAATTGAAATAAAAAGAAATAGAGCATGATATTTCAGGGAACTGAGGATGGGGAGATACCAGCATTCAAAACGAAACTTTCCTCTTCAGTATTCAGTTGTATCATGATGGAGTAAATTATGTATGAATTTATTGTGTAAACAGGAGAAACAGAGCATAAATTGATCCAAGAAATCAAGTGTTTGAGTTAAATAATGGGTTCATTATTCAATTATAAAACTTACTAGAACAGAAAAGTCTATATAACTTTATGTCTTTAAGTGCAAACAGAGAAAACCGTGCTTTTCTCTCAGTATGCATACCACTATGTCTGCCTGCACATGCAGAAGTGAATTTGACATAATGGTAAGTAGTTGAAATAATCTACACACTGGGAGTCTTTTCTCACAAGAGATTCACTTTCTAGCACCTTCAGCAGCAAAGTCAGAAACACCTCCTCTTTGTTTACCACCCTGTAAATCTGGATTGTGTGTTTCACACTTTCTGATAATATTAAGCAAACTTTTAGACATTTATCTGGAAAAGTTAGTGAATTATTTTACTCTTTATTAAAAAAAATTTGATCATGTTGTATAACCATCACTAAGGAAAGTTTTATATGAGTAACTAGTCGAAAGAACATAGCACCTCTTAAGAAGATTTTTGGGGCTAATGCCCAAAGAGCTGGAAAACCTAAAAAAAAAATTTTGGTGAAGGGAATGACATAATAGCAATGGCAGAACAGCAACCACCCGAAGAGAAAAAATTTGAAGGATACATGAGCCAATGTGGTGAGGCCACCCATAATGGATCTATAGCAAGTGCTACCCAATGGAAGCTAAGATCATGGAGAACATCTGCTTAGAGCAGAGAAAAGAAAGTCTTCCCCATTCTTTTGCTATCCTTCCTCTGTCTCTATTAAGGTCCAGTCTTTGTATTACACAGCAAAGTGGGAGGATAGTGGATAATGGATCTGAGAGAAAACAAAACAATGGCCTGCACACCTTAGAGCAAGCGTAAATGAGAAGACAGCACCAGATGGGATGTGAGGGATTCAAAGACAGTTCCAAGACAGGATGAAAGGGTACTGACCACACATCCAAATGAATGCGTATAGCCAGGCAGCAAATAGCCATTACTGGTGGTTCAATAAATTATCACAGGATCCTGGAAAATAGCTGAGGCTAACGCTCAACATAATCTGGGGCTAAGAACAGAGATCCTACGAAATGGGTCATGGGATGCAAAAAGTAATAGGAGTGTACTCATAAGATCATGTATATTAAAAGGAAGAATTTATCCAGTGACATCCTGCATCTAGAGAAGTGATTTGAACAGAGGTGTGTTTTGGAAGAATTTACTTGATGGCATTATATCTCCAGGAACTAAAGGACCAAGGATTGTCCTGGTGATGGCAACTACAAGATTTGTTCTTTTGAGGTTGTTTCACACTCCAGCTACTCAGAGATAACTCAGATATCTTAGTAGTATTGATGGGAAATTTGAACTTTAGTGTAAATCTTCTTTCATATCTGACCTTAAATAATGGCTAATTCTAAAACTATCAGATTGGATCTGATGGATGCTTTTCAGCCAGTCTCAAAAACATAACACACCCTACATGTAGCAGGAGGTCATTCCCTACAATCCAAGCGCTTGTCTCTGTTTCAATAGAGCACCTATAGATTTAAATGCTACTCTTCATGGTATATCAACAAAGTAAAAAAGAAAGGATATCACAAATGTTCATCACCACATGCTGGGAAAGAATTCAGATGGATACCCAGAGGCAGGCACTTTCAGAATTCAACGCCTAACAAATGTCCTAGAGCTGGGAGATATTTACATAGTTTTGATTTGCATGAATTTAAAACAACATGTTTCTTTCCCTAGGGTATTTATCTAATAAGCTTTATATCTAATTATGGCGCAATGAATACCTCATGGAATTTTAGAGAATGAATCTCTCTGAAAAAATATAGCGAGAGAAGGGGCCCTCAAAGTGACACAAAGAGTTGAAGTGCAGCACTGTAAAGGCAGCTGCAGCCACTTCACCATGAGTTTGACCCTGGCAGGGAAGTGACCCTCCTGTCACAGCAGACCTCTCCTGTCTCATCTGCTGCTCCCCTCAAAAGTGTACTTCATCTATCTGCCTATTCTGCTCCCTACTCTATCTCTGGTGAATCCTCTCACCCCCCCCCCCACATCTGGCCTGTACCTCAGTTCTGTAAGCATAAATAACTAAATCTTTAAAAAACAAATGTAGGGAGAGATGAGCTTTAGAAGAAAGGACTTTGAGTGGGTAAGGCCAGCAATATCTGCAGTTCCTTAGATTAAGTTGAAGACCATTAACTGGCCTGAAATTTATAATTACAACTGACACTATAAAATATATGTAAATATATATTCATTCACTAAAAGTTCACTCTCTACACTAATGTTACATTATAATGAAAAATGTAAAAGTATATTCAAAAGAAATAATATTTTTACTTGAAAACCAACTTTTTTATAACCTTGGAAACTTCAAACAATTTGCTGGCAGGGTTTGAAAAAATTTTATGGAAGCAACTGATTTTCTGAAAGCTGCTGCAGGCTTTCATAATGATGACTTTGAATTCATTTCAAGTAAAAGGAAGGGGAAACCGAAAAGGAGTAAGTATAGTAAGTTCAAAAATCTTTTATGGCACCTCCAGGTTTTAGGCAATCGTAAGTTAGAACAGATTTTGTTTACAATGAGTAGCACCACATGGCACCAAAAATTGTACCCAGTATGACAGAAAGGTTCTCGTGAGCTTATGAATGGCATGGGGGTGACAGATAGTTTGATGCTTTGGGAGGACCCTAAAGACTTAAACAGGAGAAAGTGCTCAGAGGATGACAGAAACAGAAATTGACAAGTTCACAGAGGACCTGTTGTGAGAAGCTTCACCTTCTAAATAGAGGAGGAAGATACTCTCCAAAAGCTGTAGACAGACGACATAACATAAAAACGCTTATATTCCAGAGAAAGAATTCTGCAGGTAGAATTCAAAAACAAGAAATATATAGTGGGGAAACAAGACTGGAAAATGGAAGATGAGTTTGAAGGCTATGAAAGAGATGCAGCCAGAAATAATGAGCGTGATTCTGAAGGCACTTCAAAAAGAACTATCAAGAATGCATTGGCAAATGGCAACCCTATTGACAAATGTGTAGAGCTCCCCAGATGAGTACTTTTAAGATTCTGGAACTCATTTAGAAGTGTGTACAGGCATTTTTTGCATGTGTGGCAAGGATGGT
Organism: Condylura cristata; assembly: GCF_000260355.1. Lineage (NCBI taxonomy): Eukaryota > Metazoa > Chordata > Mammalia > Eulipotyphla > Talpidae > Condylura > Condylura cristata. The sequence continues at coordinate 31,695,205 of NW_004567107.1, forward strand.
TCCCAAACAATAGTCCTTGAATAGAAATTTTACTCCTTGGAATGTGCATGATACTTGTTATCATAGAGATCACTTTCTCTAAGCCCTTCAAGAAAGAAGCTACTTCATCCTGAATATCCCTTCATAAGCTCTTCTGTTTCCTAAGAAGATACACAGAGCCCCAGAGGTTGGTGGAGAGGGATGTTCTCTTTTATCTCTATCCAGAATTCTATTGAGTGGCACCTGAGCTCTGCCCTACAGCAATGGCAAAAATCAAATTCAGTTAAGTGGCCCCTCTTTGCCCCCTGCCTCCACCATAGGACTGTTCTAGGCAATGTGTACTATGAACCTACACTGCAAATTTGCTCCGTGCTGAGATCTCCTGCTTCTCAGAGCCAGTGCTCCTCCAGCAGCTTGGCAGACTCATTAACATTCACATCTTTTCCAGCCTCATTATCTCGCCCAGATGTTTCATGACTGCCCCTTTAAAGCATCTCTGTCTATATTTTATTTACATTTGTTCAGCAATATTGATGCTTAATGAATAAATGCACTAAACTGTCAGTACTGGAGACTAATTAAATCTATGTATGAGCCTGGGAAGCTGATTGAAAAATTTGCAATAACTAAACTGAGTTTAAATAAACACTTTAGTGTAGTGCTTTAATTACACTTTAGTTTGTAATGCAATTTTTGGCTGTTTAAACTATGATTTAGGCTGAGCTAATTACAAATGATTTTCTACTCTGTAATTAATAATAACAAAATTGTAATTAGACAGCTGCTCTGGATCAGGGCGACAGTTTGTGTGTGCTGGCTCATGATGTTCGGTCTGGCAGAGACACAGAGCACTGGGGGTTGGGGCAGCCTGCACCTCTCTGAGGTTCATTGCTAAGATCAAGGCCATAGTGTCTGGGTAAGTTTCCTAATCCCAGCTGATGCCAGGGAAAGTGGCTCTAATTTGTTATGGACTGAGTGTCCACAGACTTTTTTTACCCTGAAAACTCTCTTTAAAAAAGTACTGATGATTGCAAATCTCCCTTACTTCCTAACAGTAGCTTCCAACTCATTCACTTTTCCTTTCTGTTTGAGATTAAATCAAGCAATACTAGTTTATTTTCCTAAGCCAACTGATCATAATAATGATTTTCCCTACCAATGTCATTTGTAATATTAGCACATCGCTAGATATAATGCGGCACATTTTCAAGTATTGTTTTTGCCATCGACCAACTCTCCTTGCTTAACCAGTTTTTGTAATAGAAATAGTTTATTCTTCAGCCAGTCTCATTTTTCAGGATTCTTATACACTATCACCTTTTTCTCAAATATTTGTGGTCAAATCTGAGCAAGATTCTTTAATTCTCAGAATCTATCCCTTCTTGCCTCTTTGTTGCCTCTGCTTTATGAATATTCCTAAATCATGCTTTATTTCTTGGCAGCTCATCTAAATCTATCTGTTGATGGCCCTCTGTCTATCTTTGAAAACCTAACTCTTCGGGACATTACACAATTTGCTCTAAACCTCTTTACACAATAAATTTTGACACAACATAAGATCTAACTGAACATCATAACTACTGCCTTTGAGTACATTCTTGTGATCTTTTGTTTTGTGCTATTACTCTGAGTAGATTACCATTTATGGGCAACATCAATTACCCAATTGCCTGGAGCAATAATTCTTGGTATTTTCTAATAACCTGCATCCCAAGAATGCATAAATCCTATTGGTTCTATGTTAAAACTATTTTCTTTTTTAATATTTACTTATTTATGTAAACAAGAATTGGGGTACAGGTCAGAGGTGTGGGGGGTGAGTGGGGGGAGGTTGAGAAGATTCACCCAAGAGAGGGTAGGGAGCAGAACAGGCAGATCTACTGAGATACACTGCTGATGGGAGCAGAGGGTGAGACAGGAGAGATCCATTGCACCATGTGGGTCACCTCTCTGTTCGGGGATCAAACTCCTGCTGTAGTGGGTATAGATAACTTCATAGTGCTGAGACAACCTTTTGCACCACTAGGCAGGCCCACAAAAATATTGTGTAATCAAACCCCTTCTTCACCAAATCCACCTCTACCTCCCTGTGACTCTCTTCTGAACTTCCAAAAGCATCCTTAAGTAGTTATCCATTCTCCTGAACCTCTACATTCTGTCCTCCATCTTCAGTCAAACATTTTCTATGAAAACATAAATAGATCCTAGAGCTTCCCACCTTCAGTGACTTCCCTTCACACTTACATATAATCTAACATCAGTTTCTTATCAATTTGGTGCTTCTCCCAGAGATATCTGCCTAACTTGTTCTCTGGATCCATTGTAATAATATGCTTAAGGAAGATGACTGAAATGGTCTAGAGGATGAGGGCACTCTCTGAAAAACAGCTAGCAGTAGACATGAATTCGGGTAATCAACACTTCTGGCTTTGCCTGGGATGGGCCTGATGTAGCATTGAAAACCTCACGTTCTGGGAAACCCCTCAGACTGGGACAAATTGAAACTAATGATCAGCACACAATGTGTTCACAAGCTTGACTAGTAAGTCCACATTCTCACAATGGTTCAAATGAGTCACTGTCTTATTTAAAACTGAATTAAAATGGAGTTTGTGGGCTCTAGTCACAATTTTGCTGGAGATTACAAATAAACCACTACTCTGTCAACAACTGATTTTCAATCTAATTTACAGTCCATAATTACATGGCCTTATATGAATGCACAAAATATAAAGATGTATTCTTGTTATATGCTACAGAATAACACTATTCTTACCTTTGCAAGGATGACTTTGTATACGGACATGAGAAAACACTTGAACACTATTCATGTAGTCAATATTTTATGTAGTTCTATTAATTGAAGAAGAGATACATGCCATATCGATGATATACTTTTTTTTTTAAAGATTTATTTATTTATACATACAGAACTGGGGTACAGGCCAGAGGAGCAGGGGTGGTGAGAGGCTTCACCAGAGACAGAGTGGGGAGCAGAACAGGCAGATCAACGAAGTACACTGCTGAGGGGAGCAGCGGGCGGGCCAGGAGAGGTCTGCCACACCATGTGGTCACCTCCGGGGCAGGCGGGAATCGAACTCATGCGGAAGCGGCTTTTAGATTCTCAGTGCAGTGCTTTAACCCGCTGCGCCACCAGGGAGGGCCTCAATGATATACTTTTAATAAAACTCTTCAATTTAAAAAAAGTGAAGAAGAAAACATGCATACATAAAGCTATTATTTTCATTTTTTCCTGTCCATAAAAAGTGTTTTTTGTGTTCAATAAGGAAACAAGAGAGCAACTAATCCTTTAAAGGGCTACCATCAAAATGGTATTATTTTATTTTTTAGCAGTTTAACAACTGAACTGCAAAATCACATTGATTCTCTGTTTTCAGATTTATAGTGTAAAATGACTGCAAATGCAAAATAATTGAAAATGAGATAAAAAATATTTGCTCCTACATGATGAAAATATTCCTCTATCATACATAAAATGCCTATTTACTGGAAATTTACTTATCATATGTGTTAAAGCCATTGATCACAATAATGACTTATATGTCAAATAAAATTACCCATTTTATTTCATTTTTACTGAAACTAGCCCAATTTCTTCATAAATATGACTACATAGTATTTTTATAAACTCTTGTTTTCTTTCTAAATAAACATATTTTCTCCTTAACTATTTGCTGGTTTACAATTGAAATTTTCTCATATTCTCCATTAAGGGGGGAGATGGAATTACATACCTTTAGTTAAAAGTACCACATTAATAACAGAACAGGAGAGGGCCCTCCCTAGTGGCGCAGCGGGTTAAAGCACAGCACTGAGAATCTAAAGCCGCTTCCTCATGAGTTCGAT
>NW_004567107.1:31699230-31872140 GCF_000260355.1 Condylura cristata
TGATAATGATGAACAGCTATATACCAGAGACATTTTGTGGGGGTGGAGTGGGGAATGGGATCAAAAACAGTGGGGGGAGGAAAATGCACTGGATTATGTTGATGGCACATGGGTGATTTGGTGATGGGAAACCCAAGGGGATTGTAACTGACATGGAAAAATGCACAAAAATATGTAAAAATAATATAATAATAAAAATAAAAATGGAAAAAAAAGTACCACATTAAAATGTCTTAAACAGATTCTATGTAGTTGATCTCTCCTGCCACTTAAACAAGTAGGAGAAAGACTTAATTCTGATGATGGAATTTGTGTTTTTGCTGATTTTTGCCCTGGTGACTTATCATCTGTAGGCAGCGAATAATTCTTTCATTTTGAGCTCATTCTGTCCTTGATGGCCCAATTATTGCTTCTGGGTAATGACCCAGTCAGATCTTATTTAGAAAGAAACTTACTCCTAAACAGCATATAGCGATGCCTTTTTGACCTCAAAGAAGTCACGAAGGACATCTGCATTATCATACAGAGTAAAATGGGTCCAGTAAAATTAGGTTCCAGTTGAGAAGAAAGCTTCCTGAAGGCATTTGGTGCGTCAGCATCATCAACTAGATCAAATGTTCCATTAGAAATTGTAATTGACTTCATTCTTCATTCTCCAAGATGTCATTCATAAAAAATTATTAGGTGGCCCCATTTGACCACCAGGTAGGCCCTGTACGCAATCTTGAATGTGCTATGTGACTTAGCTAAACAATCAATTTATTTAAATAGTGCCCTTTAGATCAGTGTTCACCCCTTAATCGTTACTGTGTATGTTTTTTATTCTGATTTGCTTTTCACCTACTGAAAAGCAAAGACACAACTATCTATTGTAAAATTTGTTTTCTCAGTTCACTGGAGAGAAATGCTCATTCTAGCCTAGAATGCACAAAAAAGAAAGCATGTGCATATTATGAAGATATCTCAATCGAGAAAGGCAGATTACACAGGAATATTGTTCAATTTATGTTGCCATCTATGTCTGTGTGTGTGTGTTTTAAGTGAGACATCGTAAACAAAAATTCAAGATAAAGTTGAAAATAAGAAGTGGATATCTGGTTATTTGAGATGGCTGATATATTCAAGTTGTGGATTACATAAAAGATAAAGCAGAGACAAAGACTAACGTTAGCAAAAGAGAATGCAGCTACTTAGTAACATTAATAGTGGGAGACTATGAGGATGACACTCCAGCCACAATCCATGCACAGCAGGAAGGCCTTAGGCTTCCAGCAGGGGCCTGCATTGCCAATTCCTTGATATTTAATGTCACCTGTGCAGCTTTGTGTTGTCTCACTCCTTGGTAAGAACTGCATCTACAGTTCTCTCCCTCTCCTAGATTTCTGCTTCACTATTTCCACTCAAATGACAGTGGAGCCTACTAAAGACACAATCCATTAATATCCGGGTAACATCACTAACTTGTGCATCTTCCTTTGGTAAAAGGTGATCAGAACTGATTTAACCCCAATAATTTTTTTTCGCCATTTTTTTGTTTGGTAAGAGGTTGTCTTTCATCCCTAGATCATGAATGCTTAAGTATAAAATCTCCTAGCTCTCTCTGCCAATTACCGTGAAAGGACAAAACAAATAATAATCATGGGCAAGATGAAGACATTTTCCTCCCTCTCCAATCAAATTCATATCTCTTCTTCTTATAACCTCATAATTCCAACTCAGTTGTGTTTTCAGAGAAAGTAATGATTTAAGGGTCCTCCCTGGTGGCACAGCGGGTTGGAGTGCAGCAGTGAGAAGCTGTCCGTGGCTGCTTTAGTTCAATTCCCATCCCTGGAGGTGATCCAAATGGTGCAGCAGACCCCTCCTGACCCACCTGCTACTCCCATCAGCAGTATACTTCATTGTCTGCCTGTTCTGCTCTCCACTCTGTCTGGTGAATTCTCTCACGCCCCTATGACCTGTACCTCAGTTCTGTATGCATAAGGAAATAATAAAAAGAATGTAATGATCTAAAAAATTACATTGAGCCCATAGATTTTACTCAATTGTCTCATCATGAGCAAGAACACTACATGAATTTTTGCACTATTCTTATTATCATTAAATGATGTTGGTGACTTAAGGCAACACTTTTCAAAATGTTGTCACCTGACTATTAACATCATCTGAAAACTTGCTAGCAGCAGGATGTGCATCAAATACAATGGAGAAAGCACTTATGTCTAGAGAAGAAGCAAGGTGTCAAGATTATGAATAATCCCAAATTTCCACCGCAAAGGTCAATAGTGAATTTTCTGTTCCTGTCTTACGTGACTTGATGCAGATCACTTTCTTGTCCTTGGAACTTATTTCTTGCTTGATCTCAAAAAAAACGCTCCTCATTCACTCCTAAACTTAACAGTGTTCCAGCCTCCTTTGCTGGTTCACATTTAGTCACACTCAAAATTTTGGAATATCCCAAGGTTCAGTCTCTGAATTCTATTTTTATCAATTTTACTTACTCCTGAAGTGAATTTATCAAGTCATATGCCTATAAATAATGTCTATATCTGAACAATTTCCAACTTTTATATCCAGCCTATTGAGGTCTGTACAGAAAATAGTATTATAACTACATTTGAATTTCACAGATGTCTCTAACTTGACATATTCAAATCAACATCCTGATATCTTCAGTTCAAACCTAGTCCTCAGTAGGTCTCCTCAGTATAGTGGAAACTTTCTTCTTACTGAAAATGTGACTCTCAAATGTCTGCAAACATTGTGGGGGTATTACACTTGTTCTGATTTTCATAACTTACTGAATTATGCTAATCTTATCATTTTCAGCTGACTTTCAGATTGATAATCATTGTTATTCACGTAATTCACATGGTTTTTTATTTTTCTTTTCTAATATCAAAACTCATTTCTCTGCTTTCCAGGTTATTATGATAAAACTTCTAAAACAATATTAAATAACATCACTGTTGTCTTTCTACTGCTTAAAGGGAAAATCTCTGGTGTTTGGCTTTAAAATAAAATATTGAGTACTAATTTAAGATAAATAAGCCTTATGATCCTGGGGAGATATTTTATTAGTTGTCTAGGTATTTTCCTATGAACAGATGAAATTTATTAACAGCATTTTTTTTAAATTTACACTAATGGTTCAATTTTAATAATTAGATGAAGTCCTTCTTGGTCTCTCTCTCACTATATATATATATATATATATATATATTTAAGATTTATTTATTTATGCATACAGTAATAGGGTACAAGCCAGAAGTGCAGGGGCAGTGAGAGGATTCACCAGAGACAGAGTGGGGAGCAGAACAGGCAGATCGACGAAGTACACTGCTGAGGGAAGCAGCAGGCGGGTCAGGAGAGGTCTGCCGTGCCATGTGGTCACCTCCTGGGCAGGGGTCGAACTCATGCTGAAGTGGCTTTAGCTTCTTAGTGCTGTGCTTCAACCCGCTGCGCCACCAGGGAGGGCCAGTCATTATATATTTTTTCTTGCAACAGGATACCATGTAGATGTCATTTTGGAGTTTTTTCCATGTTATCTGATTGATCTGTGTGCCTCTTGTTCTGTCTTTGTATGGTTTGGGTAAGGTTATAGTAGCTGTACAGACTGAATTCTGAACCACACCATCATTTACTACATAGGTAAGTTGAGCATTTTTTGAATCTGTGTAAGGGAAAGAGTGATGATGCATTTCACTTATATAGTCATAAAATGAGAGTAACTTCTGCTACTTCTCTAAATGTTTCATATTACTCGATTATTCTTACATACTTCTTGTTGAGTTTGGTTTACTTTGTATTTTCCTCAAAATTCCCCATTTTATCAAGACTTAAGTTTATTTAAAAAAGCTTTAATAGCTATCTTCTTATAAATATTTCAATATCTTTTCTACATATTGATCAATCATCTCTCCAGTTTAATGTATTCTTGCTTTCTTTACTTTTTCCCTTGAGTAAACCTTACATGAAGTTGAGTATTTTACTAACTTTTCAATTATTTATAAGTCTTATGGAGTGTTTTCTTCTCACATCATTAACTTGTATTTTCAGTTTTATTAATTTCCTTTATATGTTTATAAGTATTTTAATTTTTTGCAGGTTATTACATTTGAATATTTTATTCTCTCATTGTTTTATAATAAAAGGATTCCAGGCTATGGATTTTCCTCTGAGTATAGCTTAGATTGAGATGTCATTGTCATTATTATGTTATAGTATGTAATTATAGTTTTGATACCATTTTGTTACAAGAATGATTCTGGAAAGTAACTTTTTATTTCTAAATGATTGATTTTTCTTCTTGTGTGCATTCTTTCAATGGGTGATTTTCAAAGCAGATCATATAATTATATGCTATTATAGTTAAGAATCCATGTAAATAGGCCTGATTATTAACCTGGGGGTAATTGAGAAAACCAATGAAGAGATTATCTTGTGGACAGAACTAAACACATTTTCACTACAAAAAAGTATTTCTAAATCCCATGTGAGGAATACAGCTCAAAGGTACAGGATTCACAGAGGTTGACTTGATAAGAATATGTGGGGTGAACAAGGTAAATGATTGTGGTAACTTGAAGTAAATGTAGAGGGATTGGAGAAACATGGTGCAATTATGAGAGATTTCAAAAGCAGGACCAGAAGACTGGTTATTGACTGAAAGTGAGTATGAAGAAGAAGAAATGTACACTGGGCATTCTAGCTTGAACAGGATGACTGGCACTGTTAATCGCTCAGATAGGAGAAAACGAGGAGCAAAGGTAGAGGAGAAGAAGTACTTTGAACCAGCAGAGTTTCTGCTACCTATAAATCTCGAAGTTGAGAGGATAATTTGGTAATAGAAAACACAGGTTTGAATAAAGAAAGAGGAAAAATCTGGGCAAAAATTGTGCGGATGTTATTGTGTAACTGACAATAAAGGTCAATGAATGAGATTGGAATAGACTGCAGTATTCCCTTGAATTCTTAGGAAAGATCTTCTTTTTACAAAATAATCACTTAAAAACAAATGTACTCACAGTATATGCAACATTGTTCACTATATTTTCAATGAGGTCATTTTAGGTTACTTTTAATCTTAAATTTACTTCCTAGTCAATTGTAAAGATATTGATCCTTCAAAATTTACTGATCTATTTTTATCTCATTCTTTTAGATATCTGAAATATATTCTGTAAGGCAGAGAAAAACAAATTAACAAATCGTTGGAAGCTGAGCATTTCCTTTGTGTTTCACTTTGTGCCAAGACAAGCAATACTAATATAAACATCCTTGAAAATAAATTCTTACATACAATTAGTTGAGTATGGTACACTAGCAATGTGACATGGAAGTGACTTTAACATCATGTATAATGCTAGTTATATATTAGATTTTAGAAAGCACCAACTCCTTTCCTGGTTTAATCAGAGGATTAAGAATCAAGCTTCATAATTGGACATTCAAGAAGTATCTGTCATAACCTATCATCCTGCATTCATAATGAGAAAAACAACAGTTTAGATATGTTAAAACATGTTCTAGCCCATCCTCTGACATGAATGAGAGCCCATTCAAGGTGCTTTAAAAAAGTACCACATGATTTAGACAACATAAATTAATTTCCTTAGAGTTGTAGAGGCTGGAGTCCAAAGCAAGGTCTGGTTTGGACTCTGGAGAGACCCTCTTTTGCTAGCTGCAGCTGGCTATGTTTTCACTGTGTGCTCACAAGGCTATTTCTCAGTGTGCACAGGCAGGGAGAGCACACAATCCATCCTGAGGGCACTTGAGAACATCTAGCCATCATTACCTCACAAAGGCCCTAGCCCTCATCACATTAAACATTAGGGTTCCAACATCTGAATTGAGGGGAGGGGTAAATATGCAATGATAAAAGAGGCTGATTTCAAACTGTTAGGCTCACCATGATTAATTGCCACATGCACATGGTTGTGACCAGATTCTATAGATCTAGTCAGGTAATCACCTCTTTTTCTTGAAGCCCTAGAGATGAACCTACAACTGAAAATCACACTGAGCTTTCCCAAACACCTTCCGCACCCCACCACTGATTACAATATCCAAATGCCTACTACCTCCCCCAGAGAAATGCTTCAGAACAGGTAGTTCAATTCCTGACACTACTGAATATGACCCTCTGATGCCTACTGCCCAGTTCTCACTTACATCCACGGCCTCTCCTCTGTTCCAATTCCCAAACTAAGTCAAAAGGTGCAAAAACAGCTGAAACTCTATTTCTACTAAAAGGCATATAAATTGAAATGGAAGAGATAGAAGAACAAATGCTAGAAAAATGAAGAAACCCTATATGGAGTCCTAACTCAATGGAGTTACAGAGCATGCTGGCAGGGGGGTTTAGAGTATAGTTCTGGAAATGCTGATAGTACTTTAAAAAAAAATGGAAGCTATAAAGCCACAACAGACTAAAGATAACAAAAACATGAGGCAGCTACATTCAGAAATAATGGAGCTAAGAAATATTACAGCAGATTAAATCATATAATTAAAGGTCTTAGTAGCAGACAAAGAGAAGCAATAGAGAGATTTAATGAGCTTGAAAACATGTTGGTGAACATAGGAACAAGGTAGAGCAAAAAAAAATGGTTAAAAAATGGAAAAAAGTATATGATCTCACTGGACAATTTAAAGAGAAATAAAATCCATATCATGGGACTCTCAGAAGGAGAAGAAAAAGAAAAAGATAGTGAAAGCCTATGTGAAGATATAATCACTGAAAGCCATCTCATACTGGGAAATAAACCAAAAGCCCTAGAGGCCTAACGAGTCCCAAGCAAAATACGATCACACAGACATACACCAAGACACATAATAAAGTTGTTGAGAACTGATGACAAGGACAGAATATTAAAATATCAAAAGGAAAAAGGGTAACCTATAAAGAAGCATTAGTCAGATTATTAACTATAACATTACAAATACAAAGGGATGAGAAAGATATTTAAAGCCTTAAAGAAAAAGATTTCCATCCCTTAACCCAACAAGAATAACAATCAAGATAGACGGGAGAGTAAAGAAGTTCACTGAAAAACAAAAACTAAAAGACTTTATCATCACAAAGCTGCACAAGAAGCAAAGTACTGCATGACCAGTAATTCTACTTGTAGGTAAATATCTATGGAATATAAAAGTATCAACATAAAGAACCATCTACTCGACATTATTCAGAGAGCATTTACCAAAGCTAGGTCATGAAGAAGCCTAAATTCCCTTCAACAGCTGAATGAATCAAGAGTTGGTACATACCCACCATGTAGCACAATAGAGCCAGAAGAAAGAATGAAGTGCAGCCATTTTCAACAAAATGGAGGGAATGTGAAAGAATGATAGCAGCAAAATAAGTGAGAGATTAAAAATAAATATTAGACATTCACATTGCAGACTATTTCACAACATAATCCACTTCCAGAAAAATGAGTGGATATCAGCAAACATACTGGAAGCTAAAGTTACGAGGAGGCAAGGAGGGAAGGGGACAAAGTGACACTAGGGGGTGGTTGTGAAGGAAAAGATCCATTAGCCACCACATCATACAAAAGCTAATTCCGTGACTTGTTTCATGCCACCAAAAAGATATATTGAATCTGAGGATCCGCTCACATTTACTATTAAAATGTAACCCAGAGGAATAGCAAAAGGTTGCAAAGCTTTCATTTCCATCACTTAGGAGCACAGGTCTAGGGTCAGAGAGATAGAGAGAGAATTATTGGCAAAGCTGCTTCCTATCTCACTAGATCTCTCTGAGATTCAGTTTCCTTCCCTGGTAGGTGGGGGTAGTTGTTTCCTCACAGGTTTGTGAGGATTATATAAGATAACCTGCATAGCGTCCTTAGCACGCCAGCTGATATGACACAAGAACTCCAGATACTGGCTATTATAATTTAGTAAAAATGATAATGATTTTACCAAAACTCAATTAATGAGCTCTTACGAGGATTAATGTCATCATGACGGACTCATCTGTTAATACCACCAAAAAGGAGGTTTCAACATTATCTAATAATTCATTCTTAGTAATGGACTTGAATAGGAAAAATAAAAACAACATTCAAAAGCAGGGAGACCTTTGGAAGGAAGTATACAATTTTTTTCAGGAACCACCCAGTCCACTATTTCCTGAATTCTTGTTCAGGAAAGGTCTTACAAACGAGGCTTTGTATTATCTATAGATGAGTGCACTTATCACTGTTCACTTCCTTTCTCCACTGATCCTATGCTTCCACTTCACAGACCTTTAATCTCTTGATGGGAAAAGTCTTTGTTTCCAGCACTTGTTATAGATAATCCATCAATACAGCTAATGTTTGGTTGTTAATTAAAATTATACTGAAGAGAAACTTTCAAAACAGCTGTCATGGTACTAAAGCTGTCAGCAAGTGTTTTTCCTAAGGATCTGTATAAACTATTGTTTCTTTCCAAGGCAAAGGACTCCTAAGACTACAAATGTATTGGTACCTTTAACTGCATAAAATTGAATCATTAAGTATTTGTCTAAAATTCAAATAACAGTACTTCAAATACGGAGACTCATATTTGGGTTTAATTTACAAAACAAATCAATGCCACATATGTCTAAGTCAAAATGAAATAGTGGAGTCAATATTAAAACCATGAATGAATTTTTTTCTTCAAAACTATGAGATTATTGGAAAGTAGATCAGCTCTAGACGCCTCAAGCTGTACTTGAGCCTATCGCTTCATTTCTTTCATTGCTAAGTTCTTCCAAATGTAGCATTCTCACACCCTCTTCTTTGACCACACTATCTTAGCAGCCTCATTCCTAATGCTACTACTCAACCATAAAGTCAAATATTTCTTCTGTTATTTGTTAGGATATCATTAGATGTTACAACAAATAAACCCACAGATTTATTGACTAACACAATAAATTTCTTTCTTTTCTTTAGCAGACTATTCATGTGTTTCTACTTTGTGGTATTCAGTCTAATTCAGAAGTTGAGTTTCTTTCTATCATGAAAAAATGAAGTCTCATAATTGTCAGCATCTAATCATCAGGGGAAAGAAGGGAATAAGATGATAATACACTTGACCCAAATGTACCAGGAACCATTTGTTGACTCCGTTAATAAAAACTGTTCATTTGCTCACATCTAAATGCCAGGCATGCTAGGAATTGCTGTCCTTGGATAGAAAGATGTTCCCCGAGACAGCTTTAGAACAGTACCAGAACCAGAACTAAACCTAAAATTAATGAGAACCAATGTAGAAGAAGTCAAAATCAGGAAGTCCCTTAGAGGAAATACATGATTTTTGTACAACACATCAATCCAGTGAAGTGCTTGTGTCTGGAGTCACACTCCACATAACCCCATGGCGTCTACTCTATTGCATTCTGTAAATGTATTGATTGGCACAAGGTTGACATGGAGAAAGGAACTTTTACAAAGACCTTAATTTCTTCTAGCTCTCACTCCCCAATACAGAATGGCCAATGGTGCACTAATAGGGATCCAGCTTCTTTGAGTCTGAAACAAAGGAACTCAGAAAATATATTTCTGGTCTATCTTTTCCTTAATATCCATCTAGAGTTTTAGTGTTGGCACCATTCAGGAATTTCTTGTGACAAATAGGTAATGAAGTCACAGGAGCACTTAGATATCAAGGACCTGGCCTCCCTATCCAATGGGGTATGCAAAAATCTGGTCATCTGCCCAATAGAGAGAGATTAAGATTTCTGAATATAATGTAAAAGAAGTCACATTCAAATCCTTTGTCTGTGTGACTTTATTCTAATTATGTAGAATATCAATATTCTACAAACTGAACTTATCAGTACCCAAGACAGCAGCAGCATAGAGAATAAAGATTTCTATATTTATCATTTTATATCTGAATACAAGTTACAAAAATAGAATCTCATTGCATACAATTATCCTGGCTTTGATGCATGATAGATTTTGACCAGTTTGGGAGCACAACTTTAGTCTCACATATATTCATACTTTTTCAATGATACAAGTATCACAGACAAAATATCAGAGCAGATAATGAATGGAGCATTTCTGTGAGAGAAATAGATTTCCTCATTCTGAGAGGAAGTCAGATCTTAAGAAAACATACAGGAGGAGTAGTTGTTATTCATTTACATTTCAGGAATCGCAGAAAGACACAGAATTTATACAAATAGGTAGCAGAGAGAATTTTTTACTGAATATATTATCATATAAAATGAGTTCAGCATACTCTTTGAAAGAATAGCCTTCTCTTAAGAGGTAGGTCCTCAAAATATACTTATTTATGTATATGTACATACATGTACACAAATCCGCTTTCTAACTGTAAATGTGCATATACCCATTCATAGCACATCTTCATGAATAATATGGATAGGTATTTTGAATATTTATGATTTGTAGTCTACCAAAATACATCTTAAGTATATTAGCATACTCTTTTGATTGAAAATATATACCAATAACTAGCCTAGAGTTTATTTGGTCACTCTCCATTGCTCTCTGTATTTTGTGGTGTAGATGTCAGGGTGAAGTGCAGCATACACAATTAATCATTGTCATTGTGTTACTTGTGATGATTGCCCCAGAATTTTGTAACACATCAGATTTGAGCACAGGGACAGAACTGAACATGGAAGTGAAATAAGACTGACTGAAAAAACAGAACATCCTCTCCTTGTGGATTTCATAATAACTCATTTATAAATTTGTCCCCTATGATCGGTCATTTGGCACTTAATCAAGATATTAATGTTCAAAACATGACTTAGGCATAAAGTTGATATAACAAAACTCATTTAAACTTTCTGATCTTTTTAGTCAGGTGTTCTGTTGTTTTGTTTTGTTTTTTAACTCAGGAATAATGCCTTCTGTACATACAATTGTAAGGCTTGGAATGGTCTAAGGTTATTAAACTAACACTGCTCATAAAATTTAGGCAATGGAGAGCATATATCCATTAAAAGGATAGGAATATAGGTCATACAGGACTGCATTGTTGTCATTTCTTATAAGCATGTCCCAGAGGGATACAAACCCTCATGAGTATATGAAGTATGTAAATAAGCAGGTGAACTGGAAAAGTATCACTTCTGATTAGTTTCAAATCTAGAAATTTGGAATATTTCAAATGTCACTGTACCAAAACTGAACTACTTTCAACTTTTTACACTTTGTTTGCATTAATATTAAAGCATGTAACAAAAATCTGTCTGTGTTAACCATTCATACACCTTTTGCCTTCTCAGAATGAAAGCTAATTCCAATCCTTGATGTAATCTTTGTATGTTTCCAATATATAGCACACATCTCTTGTGTATAGTAAATGCCCAACAAATGTTAGATGAATTAGGGAGTAACTGAAAAGCAAAATAAATCAAATAATAGTGATGAAATATATATGTATGAGACAGTCAAGTCTTTGAAGGACTTGGATATAAAACAAAGAATCTAGGGACTTTCTGTAATACAAATGGGGCTGTAGCTGTGAGCTGGTTATACACACAGAATCAAATCACACAGCAGCAGTCTAGCAGGAAAGAACAGTCTCTGCTCTACAGAAGTAGAATAAATAAGCTTGGAGAATTATGGTAATTGTTAATAACATGAAATTGACAAGAGAATGGGGAACTACCTTAACATTTGATTGCTAGTTAGTCAATATTCATGCTCATAAGAAAGTGAGCAGATGTTAGCCAAAGCAGATGTGAAAATTCACATAATAGGATAAGAACTGAAAAGATTCAGTTGCTTGTTTCCAAAGTAGATTTGTTGATGGAAAAGAATGGTCAAATTTAATCCAACAAAAGAGTGGCATATTTGTTTCATTTCCTACAGTTTTACTCTAATTGCCTCAGAGAAAATTTATAAAAAGTTTGAGATGAGGCAGTTGACAAAGCTTTCACCATTTGTGCAGCTTAGCTGTCCAAAATCATCCTCTGTTTCTTATCAAGGGCTAAGAAGGGACCTAACTGGGAATTTCTCATTTATAACCAGGATGAATATGAAAGCAAGTCAGATCAAAGTACTAAAAATACCAAGAACCTGAAGTATAAAAGCTGGAGGTTCACTAAAACAGAAGACTCAAGCATCAGTATTTTCTTTAAGAGTTCAAGTAATTCTAATTATAGCTAATGTTTCAGAAATATTAGGTTAGTAATAAGACCTTTTTCCTATGAGCTGATTAATGATGACAGAGTCCTCAGCCACTCTCTGGAACCTATTTTAAGGAAAGGAACTGGCAACAAATACTTCTAAAATCAATTCCAGTGAAGTACATTTGATTTCACAACCAGGCTGTAATCTTACTGAGTACAGAGAAGATGAAAGAAGAGGGAAAAGAGGAAGAAAAAGAAGAAGAAGAAGAAAAGGTGAGGAAATTTATTAATAATAGAACCAAAACACTTATGCAGCATTTGTGCTGAGCACTATTCTAGTGTCTGGAAATTTCAAAGCAACTCTATGAGGTCCATGGTTCCGATCTCTGGAAAGAGCTACCGCTTCTAATTTTCTACCTGGCTACATCTAAAATAGACATTGCTATCCTTGGGGATGAACAAGGTTTTTTATCCTGTTTTTGGCCTATAAGATGTTGAGGGTTCATGGCCTCCAACAGACAAAGACATTACAGCCTAACAGATGGTTTCTTTCACACCACAGTAGTTTTAAAAGTTTATTACATTTCTTATCTGTTACTTTATCTATTTTATGATAGTCAGTTCATGAGGCCAAACGCAAACCACAGTAACTTTCTTTGACAGACTTCTTAATTGCTATATATATTTAATTGCACATATGTATATACATATATGCACTTGGTTTTTTTTAACCCCTTACCTCTAGATTGAGCTACTCAGAGCAGTAAATAACTAAAAGTTAAAACAATGAGCTCTAAGACCCTTTACCACTTGACTATCTGCTACTTCTCCAGCACATTTCCCAATCTTTCCACTTTCTCACTCTGCTTCAGCTATACTAGACTTTTTGTTAATTCTTGCACATGTCAAAATTTTAAATTTCTAAATCATGCTTTGTCCTTGATATCTCCTTTATTGGAATACTTTCCACAGATACGTACATGACTCATTCCTTAACTTTTTCCATGTATATCCTTCATAAGTCTGAAGGAGAAAGAGAAATCCAGATCATATCACTTACATGTGGAATACAGAGAAACAAAATAAAGAGTCAGATAAATCTTTTCTTTTAAAATATTTTATTTATTTTGTGTAAAAGAGCTGGAGGATAGGAGGATAGATAGGAGGATAGGCCAGAGGTATGGAGGGGGAGTAAGGGGAGTGAGTACAATGGCTTGTAGTGGAGCATTATGGGTGTTTGGGTAGTGGCTGTAGTATGATAACAATATCTGCAAGGGGGAGACCCTATACCTCTAAATCATATATGATATTGTAAACCAAGTTACCACAATAAAAAAGGAAAGGAAAATATAGTCTTTTATAAAGAAACAATTGACTCTACAAAAAAAGCAATTGGTAAATTAATAAAAATGCCATTATATATTATTGTATATTATATAATATTGTAGATAATACAAGATAGAAACTAAAGAACTGGCTTAAAATCTTCTCAAGTGCAAAAGGAACTTTCTCAAAGAGTGAGCATATTTTAGGATAACAGATAAGCCTTAATAAAAATATTGAAATTACACAAAATATGGGCATAATTAAATAAAAAAAATAATTGAAGAAAAATGTAGAATTAAACAATGCTCCCTAACTAATCAATGGGTTAAGAAAACACTCTTGAGATGAAAAAAAAATAAAAGCATCATATGCTAAAATTTAAAGAACATAGATATAGTAGAGTAGTACTCAGACATTACATATGTAGTGACAAATTTTGACCTAATGAAGAACTAAGAAATGAATATATATAATTGCAAATAGCTATTCCTTGGACATAGACACAAATTCTCAAACTGCTCTAAAGAAAGAATGGCTTGAATGATTTGAACTTATAACTTCTATTCCCTAGAATGTTCAAACTGTTGATATAGTTCAACTTAAACACTGTGCAAAGAAAACAAATCTGCAACATAAAATGACACTTGTCCACTGTCACAAAAATGAGAGGTAATAAAGCCAGTGTGTAAAGCTGAGTTCTCAGTGTCCTTTGCACTAAACCATGTTTAAACCAGTCCCACTCACACATACTCTGCTAACAAGTCATGAATTTATTAGTGTTAATAAGTTAGGAGAACATCTATTGGCTATGATGAATTCTACATCACACTAATTTCAAAGGAAACTTTGAAGGAAATCAAATTAGATATAAATATTGTTAAACTTTGTAAAGTTAGTAAGTCACAATCAGTTTATTCTTGTAGAAAGCCATCCTTTTCTTGACTCCAGAAATGGCTTTCCATTGATTCAGTCCCTTGGTATGGACAATTGCTAAGTTCATGATTGTAGAAAATGTATACAGTAAATATTTAAGTGTACAGATAAAGATGCTCTCACATTTGTACAAAGGCTCTTTTATAAAGTTATCTCAAGTTGATTATCTCGCATCTTGCCTGCAGAAAGATTGCAGAATAAAAATAGGTGTATCCTTCATTAATAATAAGGTTAATTGTACATTGAACAGTCAGAGAGAATGCAGTCCTAAAATCCATCCAATTTCTTTCTCTTTTCTACACAAGGGAGATGCCATGCCAGAATTATCCCTGTTATTACAGAAAGACTCAAAGAATCTGTAATAAATGTAGGTGTTATTCAAATCATTTAACATTTATTTTGTCACAAACATATAGGAAAGTTAAAAAACTCTGTGGAGGTTGGGGTCAGCCCTTTCAGAATAAGCACTGTAAGTACTTATTGCTTCTTCCTATACAAAAACTGCGGATACCATCTCTCCAAGATATTTGAAAGTTCAAAAAGTTATTGATTTCTGCTTCTATCTATAAAAGATAAACTGCTGAGGCAATTTACCTCCTAGTAACTCCTAGAAAACTGAACAAAATTCATTAAACAACTGTATTCTCACACTGGATACAGGCAGTTAGGGCAGCAATTCCTGAAACAAGAGGACAGGCAAAGTGAATCCAATGACCATATCACCTTACTGCCTAGAAAATGATTCAGGACACAACACAAATGTAGGAACTCAAAGTCCAGTAGTTTTCTGAACTGAGGAAACAAAAGAGAGTCATGTTTATAAAGCAGTGCTTCAGAAAGGAGAAAAGTGTGCAGAGAGATAGCAAGCTCTTCTGGGAGCTGTAGAGATACAGACTTAGAAAAATATCTGCAAGAGCTATTCACAAGAACTGTCAGAAAGAAATTAAAGAAAGCCAAAATCCATGTTCCTGGATCACAAGTCTTAGCATTGCCACGATGTCAGTTTCCCCAAGACTGATATGCAGATTCAGTGCAATCTGAGAGATCTACCTGGCCTTATTGGAGAAACTGACAACATGATTCTAAAATTCATGTAGAAATGCAGAGAATCCAGATAACTAAAATATGTGAAAAAGAAGAAGAAAACTGAAACACTCATACTGATTTTAGGACTTACTATAAAACCATGGTAAACAATATTGTGTTGTTTTGATCTATGAAAACTACATGTATGTGACAGTGGAGTAGGATAGTGTCCAGAAACAGATCCACACATATGTGGTTGACTAATACTCGCCAATTAATACAATTAATACTTTTCACCAAAGAGGAAAGGATGGCCTTTTCAATAAATGATGTTGGAATGATCGGTTATGCACATGAAAACAAACAAGTATACTTATTTTGCACAGTATTAGAAATAAATTATTTCATAGGCTTAAATATAAAAGTCACTGTTATAAAGGCTTTAGAGATGGCCAAAAATCTATGAAATTGCAGATAACACAACAAATTTTTAGACAAGATACAAAAAGTATAACCACGAACTATAGCAACACTCTGCCAATTCTAGGGAATGGAAGTTTTAAGTTCAAATAATTCAAGCCATTCTTTCTATAGGGCAGTTTGAGAGTTTATGTCTATCTCTAAGTTTTGATGATGATGAAATCATCAACACTATAACTTATTTTCTTTGAATAACTTGGTTTGAAAAATGAAATGAGTTAGTGACTGAAAATGAATACTTGCAATACATTTGACACAAGGCTTGAATACAGATTATATACATAATATATATATGGTTCACATATAAATATAAGACTCACAGAATACTGAAGTTCCAAGTTATATGAACTTTCTCACCCTCTTTACAACAATTTCAGATCTAGGAAGAGAATTTATGAGGCACCAAGAAGGATTTGTGACTCTGGTCATAAGTCCTATGACCAGAACTTACCATAAGAGACAAAATGGGGAGCTAGATGAAGCACATTCAGCCTTTTGTTTCAATTTCATAAATTTGGGAATTATTATGTATTCCTTAGGGCTAAGTCAGTAAAAAGTAGAAGAAGGTCCAGAGTACTAGCCTGGTTAAGACCACTTCTCATGGGAGGTGGCATCATCATCTCATATCAAAAGAATTTATATCATTAATCTTTATTAAATTGCCCTACACTGTAGGAGCTGATCTGCTAGACCAATTTCATGTGTACATGTCATATGTGTGTATAAATATATGTATAGATTATAGATAAATCCTACTTGTATATTGTTTATATTCAACCACCTCTATGATTTAGAAAGATAATGCATATCTTGATAAATAGTCCATCCTATAGCACACCTGCATGCAGGATCTTACCCTTCCACTTGAAGTCAGAGTCAGGAACTAGTAACTACAAATAAAGCATCAGGGCAACTTACTACCTTTACCATAGTGTTTGAGGTGTCTCCTTTTAATGACCTGATCAAAACATCAAAGTAGTTATATTGCATAATCTTCAGAATGCCTGAACAAGGATACTGGCTAGTGGCAGACCAAGAGCTGAGACAATTAAGATGTATCTAGCAAATGCTAATGCCATTGTCCCCACCTATGGAAAGGACTGACAGAAAACAAGGACATATACTTTTGTGAGACTATATAAAGGTACAACTTACATTTAGAAATAGATGACTCATTTTTGACTCAGCAAATCAGATTGCTACATTTTTCATTTTGCAGTTTACAGAATTTTCTTTCTCTAGAATTAATGCTTTTGAATCTGCTCTTTTACAACTTTGATTCCTGCTCCACTGTCATTTGGGGATTGTCTCTAGCATTACCTATATACTTATAGGTGCTCCCCTAGAATGTTATACTATGTATCTGAAACATAAAGAGTCTTTTCTACTCTTTAGAAGATTAGTGAAGTAACTCTACATCTGAAAAAAAATGACATTTGTATTACAGTTTGAGTGTTTTCTTTAAACAGAAAAATCTCAACTTTGAATTGGTAATAGAATAACATTTTTAAGACTCAAAGTTAAAAGATATTGTTCAAAACAAAAAGATATTGTCATCCATTTTTCTAGTATTGATAATGACAGGAAGAGGATTTATGTGGTATAATAAGTACAACTTTTCTTTTTCTAATTATGTAAAATTTTGGACAACTATTTTAAAGGTACCCTTTATATATAAATATAGATGTGATTTTTGACTTCTGATGCACAGAATTAAATTTATCTTATTCCTTTACTATAACAAAATCATTACTAAATTATCATTGTCTCAAGTTTATCTTCACTTTCTATTTTATTTCATAGTATAACCCCTCAAAGTAAATCTCTTTGTATGTTTGTGTACTGTATCCACCTACAAGTTTTGGTTTCATGTATATGTATCTCAATGTTTAATATCTAGTCATGCTTCTTATACATTTTATTTATTTACAGAAATGGCATTGAGCTATATATATCCAGAGATCATTTATACACACACACACACACACACACAACACACACACACATAAGCTTTAGCAGTGCTGAGAAAATAACTTCATCCTCTGCAATTTATAAAATGGAGTCTTAGACTTCAAGTATTAAGTCTTAAGTATGGAGTCTTACACTTCTAAAGATAAGTCTAAGAGATTTTCTGTTTATCATCTATTCAGATCAAGAACTTCAGCAACATCTCTGGTAGGTCTTAAGCAATTTAGAGATTACAGTTGTAGCTCCCAATCTACTGTGTTAGAAAAGGGACACAACTAGAAAATGTCACCCTACTATTATCTAATTCTTTCTACTGCCTAGTAACTGTTCTAGTTATGACTTCTGAAAAAATAACTCAATCTTTCATTAACATAATGGATATTGTGTTTCCCTAGTTCTTGCCTTCCCCAATTCAAAGACTCTTTATAACTTTAACTGCTCCAGGACTCCCACGTTAGAGATCATCAACTGAAAACTTTTTTAAATCAATAAACATTTTCACTTCTTTTAAGTCCCCTGAGGAAAAGGATTTTTCAAAATACTTAGTTTCTTTGAAATCTTCCATTTTATCTTATCACTTTAATTTTATTTTTCTATGGTTACAAGGTTTGAGTCAAGTAGACATCTGTTTCATTGACATTCTTTGAACCATTTCCCTCCATTTGGGGACTAACCATCCCAAATTTTCTTATTTTTCCTTGGGGATACAAGACAGCCACATTCTGACTCAATATTGTGTAGGTTTTATATTTACACACACACACACACACACATTGTGCGAGATTTTTACAGGTAAAGATCTATAGATACCATTTATATATAAATATAAATGTGATTTTTTACTTCTGGTGCATAGAATTAAATTTATCTTACTCCTTCACTATAACAAAATCATTACTATATTATCATTGGTTCAAGTTCATCCTCATGTTATATTTTATTTCATAGTATATGAAAGTCAACCTTTTTGTATGTATGTGCATGGTATCTGCCTGCTATAAGTTTTATGTACATGTATTTCAATGTTTAATATCTAGTCATGCTTATACATTTTATTTATTTACAGAAATGGCACTGAGCTATATATCCATTCACGTTATTGCTAATAGCATTTTGACATATTTGCATTAATATATGGATTACTAGTTCATTTCTTTGTAATCCTATATAAAGGCCCAAATATGATTATTTTATCCATTGCATCCTCACTATTTACTCTAGTTTGCATTCATCTCCTTGTTGCTACAAACAATGCTACCATTAACATTCTTGTGTCTGTTTCTTTGTTTTTCTGGGCAGAACATCCTATGTGTACACTTGACTGTTCAATTTTGGACTTTACAATGTGCTCATATTCAATTTCTCACACTGCAGCCAAATTGTTCTTCAAAATAGCTGGCCCATTTTCTCTTCCACCAAAGCACAGAAGGTTCTGATTCTCTACTTCCACTCTGCTTCTTGGTTTATCTTATCTTGCCATTCTTTCTTCTCTGCTGGACACAGATTAGTCCCTGAAATCATTTCTCTAATTTGGCTTTTGTTTTCTGATTTGTTGATCCTGTCCCCTCAGAAAGCAATTTTTCCCAACCAGTCTCAGGTCATGACTGACAGCTTGCATTATTTCTTATTTAATTCCACCTTAAATTTACCACTATCCTTTTCAAGGAAGAGATAAAGAACTACATAAATGGTGCAATTTCCTGTGATAGCATTTCCTTAAAACCTATGAAAAAGATTCTTCTCAAACTCTTGCTAACAGCATCTTTCTCTAAATAATCTTTTATGATTTATCATTTTTTATTGAATGATTCCTTTATACTTCATTTCCTTCATTGTACATAATGCTATTTGATCGTGTGTAATATAAATTCCCCTAGCAAAGGAAAAATAATATCAGCAGAAAAATTAACTTGATTTTTCCAGCAATCCGTTTGCCACTCTTAGGTTGCAGACATGTGTAAGGGTCTTAATATCCTCAGTCTGTCTGGGGGCCAGGGCATGTTCCCCTTTCATCTTAGAAGAGAAACAAAGGAAATAGCCCATCTTGTTAAACACTCATTCAGATTCCACTCTCTGTGTGATGGGCTTCCTACAACTACTACACAAAGTGCCAATTGAAACCAGCCCTGTCATAGAGACTTTTACAAAATATGAACAGTGCTAAATACCTTAAAGTGAATCGATTTCTA
Organism: Condylura cristata; assembly: GCF_000260355.1. Classification (NCBI taxonomy): domain Eukaryota; kingdom Metazoa; phylum Chordata; class Mammalia; order Eulipotyphla; family Talpidae; genus Condylura; species Condylura cristata. Next base: position 31,719,247 of record NW_004567107.1, read on the forward strand.
CTGAAAGTGTTTTAACCTCCTTTTAGGTCAAGAAATAGCAATTTTCCGAGCTTCACTGTAACCTGAGAATTAATCCTAAGAGGCAGGTGTGCGCTGCATACCTCATTTTTCCATGAAATTCACTGAAAATGCCTTTGTATAGACTGTCCTTGAAACCTCTTCCCTCCCTTCAGCCGGATGTTTGGTTCTTGGGCAATGGAGTGAATACTCTTTGAGGATATTTTTTCGCAATGGAGATTGTTAATGTGCTACAAATTGTTTTCAAATACAGGTAATATAAATGTGAGCCTCTTTTCAATTTGGTAAGGCAGGTGGGTACTAGGTAAATTCTACAGAATTTACCAAGAGTCTGAGAGGTCTGAAAGGTCAGCCAGGATTCACAGCTCAGGTTGTGATGGCAGTACAGTTGGGCACAGAGTATTCACATGAAATGGAGGGAAAAGTACATAAAGAAAAGTGACACAAAACATGATGCACAATGGTGGTTACATCCAAACTGGCTATGCTCTGGGGCGAATGACTTCTCTGAGTAGATTCCCTGTGTGGGCCAGTAGCAAGGTGATAACAATGTTGATATTAATAATGTATTTTTGTTATGTGATTCAAAACTATTCTAGATACTCTATAAACTTCTTTATTAATATTTCTGACAATTCTATGAATTGACATTCATATACCCATTTTAACAGCAAAGAAACTCAAGAGAACTCTAGCAAGTAATCCAGGATCACAGATTAAGTAACAGAGCTAAGCACATAATCACAGGAAAGTGTGGAGCCTGTATACTTGAAGCCAGTGCTCTCTTATCTCTGAAACCCAAACAATAGCACACATATCTCCCTTCCAGGTTTTCTTCGAAGTTATCTCTCAACAAATGGGCATTATAATCACTGTTCCCTACAAGCTAGTCTAGCCCATATATCCAGAATCAACTGCTTTTCTATGTCTAGATCCATGTAGGTTACATGGTTCTGTTTTTCTTTTTCTTTCTGGTGCTATACATGAAATATAAACTAATTTTTTTCTCTTATTTCACTGATAACTACATAATATTAAACAATATTTTCAGAATCCAGACAAGGCTCTTGCTATAGAAATATATTTTGGTATCTTCTACACTGGGTCCTGAAATACTTTACTAACAAAAGACTGACTCACTAGCACAAACACTAGTAGTAGAGTGTGAATAGGGCCTGGAATGAGGTGTTGGCCATATGAAATCAGTCAACTCCTTGAATCACCCCAACTCCAGATTCTCAGGTGACTTCTGTGCTCTTTGGCACATTATATCATCTTTTTCCTTCTGAATAAGATACATTTACTGATAACTAATATAATTCTTTTCTCCAGGGTCAAGGGAGACTTCATGTTGACATTGGTTTGGAGAAGGAATGGGAACAATTATTTATTTAGAAGGATGATTCAAACTCTCACTCATGTTTTCATTTATTTTTTCCACTGCCTTAGCCAAAATTCTGAAATTTTGTCCTTGGAAGGCTATCAGGGCAAACAGATACACATTATCTTCTCTATCAGTTGTATCATTCTTCTTTCATTAACTCATCAAAGAATATCTTATCCCTGGTCCATATGGGGGAATTCAACAGAATGAGGAATATGAGTTGTACCAGGGAGAATAGAATGTGAAAAGAAATGAGCTCAGGACAATGAGATGCTTATTTTCCAAACGAATTAGCAAGATAAAGCATTGCAAGTCTGAGTAAATAATGACTATTTTCATATGGTAGGTGATAGCAATGTACTATAATTCTTAAAGAAAAAAAGGCACGATCCTGTTATCAATGCAGGCCTACTAAGAACCAGAAGAATGGCTCATGCTACCAAGACACAAGATATTGAAAAGTTTCTGCTACCCCCACATGTATAAATATAGCCCTAATATAACTTCTAACCACTTACAGTGAATAGCACTGAAAGATCCAAATTTGAACAAAGCTATATTTGACACAAAAAATACAAAACTGATAGTATTTGATGGAAAACAACTTGTTCCCCCTCCTGAGTTCTTGAAGGAAAAAATGTACATGTTAGGTTGCAGGCTCAGATTCTAAATGCCTTGGATCAATCCTAGCCCCACCTTAGATAACTGTCTGACTTTGGGAAAATTATTTAGCTATATTGTTCCTTAAATAGTAGAATATTCTCAACACACAAAAAGTTCATAGGAGATCTAGAATTCATTATATAAACATGTGCCAAATTATAGAAATCCATACAAATTTCTAAGCACACTGAGAATTGTTGACTTGGGGAGAAATTTCTAAAAATTATATGGGACAAATTTGGGGAAGTAAGAATGATGGGACAAAAGATTCTATAAATATCTAATTGTGTCACTCATGACCATAAAATAGCCTCACTAGCAGCAAATACAAAAAGAAACACACTTAATTCAATAAATATTAAGAAACAGAAGACTGTAGGTTATCAAGACATGTCTCTAAATATCCCTATATCTCCTTTCTACAAAAAAGAAGTCATTCTGGCAGGAAAAAAAGAAAAAGAAAAAGAACTCTCATTACTACATCGAAATTGGGTGAGAAGTAAACCTAGTGGTACCTCCACCTTTTCACTATCTAATTCTGGGTTGGTGAATTGAACTGCTGGGGAAAACCACTAAGATGGAAAATCTGGGAAAACAGGCTGACTTTTGCTGTTGGAAATGAACATTTTAGATAACCTCACAAATTTAGGGAAAGGATCTTAAGTGCAAGATTTTCCTTACACATGGAAACAGGATACAGAACATAGATACTGTGAAGTCTGGAATGGAGACTTCAAAAAAAATTTCTGAAAAGAAAGTAGAGCCTAGATATACTATCAAATGAGCTGTCATCTCTTCCACCACATCCTTCAAGAGCTACTGAATAATCATGATAATCATCATTTTAAATAGGTTTTATGTCTAAGTTTTATTTCATAATATTGCTTTTTTTTTTTAAGATTTATTTATTTATGCTTACAGAACTGGGGTAAAGGCCAGAGATTTGGTGGGTGAGAGGATTCACCAGAGACAGAGTGAGGAGCAGAACAGGCAGGCTGACGAAGTACACTGCTGAGGGGAACAGCAGACTGGTGAGGAGAGGTCTGCCATGCCATGTGGGTCAGTCCCTGGCCGGGGAGCGAACTCATGCTGTAGTGGCTTCAGAGATCTTCATTATGCGGTGCTTTAACCTGTTGTGCCACCAGGGAGAGCCCTATATTGCTTTTTTAATCAACAACAATGTTTGCTGTAGATTTATTTCATTAAAAATACATGATAAACAGCATCGTAGGAACTCTCTCCTTTAAAAAAAAATCCCCTCATGATATTCTAGGAGAGCTTCCAGAGAAAAGAAAGTTAAGGATGCTACTTTAATCTAGAGTTTAGCTCACAGCTGTGAGTTTCTCTTCTTTTTCATTTTGCTAGCACAATTATTCAAGATAGTTTATGCTTTCATTTTCATGCTATATCCAGTTATTACTCCAAAGTTGGAGACTGGGAAGGAACTAGTATGAGAAGTTCCTATTTTTTTGCACCTTTGTGACAGCAAGGGCAGAGAAGAAAGTTTTAAGGTCAGAGCCTGAGAGGAAGACAAGCAGTCAGGCTTGTCTCATCCCATCAGGGATGAGGGAGGGGAGTGAAGGGCAGTAGGGATCTGCCTCCCAGGATACAGTCAGGAGCACACCACTGAGACTGAAGTCTGCTCTTGGCAGTCATGAAACTCTCACCCTATATGCCCAATTCAGAGCTGTAAGAGACTGCACAGCGTCTCGCTGTTCACAGTGGCCTGAAGGCAATGATAGGCCAGAAGTTTCAACATGGGGGTTATTTTAGGTTGTGGGCGACAATGATTTAGCAAGAAATTCAGAAGATACTCTGACAAGTTCAATCTGTTTCTTCATCAACTTTGATATTGGCTGTGTCCCTCGGGCACTAAAGGAAGCAATCTTTGTTCTCTGCTAGCATTTGCTTTGCCAAAAGCCAAGAGAGAAGATGAAAGTCAGGCTTCAGCAGAAACTGTGAATCCTGAAGCAACGTTTGAGCTTTGAATCATTCTCGCCCTGATTTCTAGCACCCCGCCTGTCTTCCCAGGCACATTACCACACCCCTTTTCATCAGGGCCAACTTCTGAATGAGAAGTAGGGACACAGAGATCACTTTCAGCCCTGAGAATACAATTCTGCTGATTGGAGCTCACTTTCGCCTGCTCTTGTGAGAACTCTGCCACTCCTCTCGCCCCACCCCAGCGCAGAAATCCTTCAGGTGTCCCCAGCTTCCCTCCTCCTTTAATTTCACATCTGTATATCTTTCAAGAATTGACTCAATTTAAGCCTCTCCATTACCTTGGAGGAAGACAGTCCTGAGTTTAATAAATCGGAACTCCATCACTTCCGAGCTGTGAAACATTGAGCTAGATACTTTCTGAGCCTACCCTAAAACCTGGCTCCACTGCATAAGCATTCACTTCCTAAGGGTTTAGTGATAAGTGTGTGAATGGTGCCTGACATATTGACAGAGCCCACTAATAATCCTAAATCTGTGTCTCTCCGATTAATCCAGACAAGTGCTCGCCCCATCAGTTGTTAAAGATGAAACCTGCAGGTCAAAATGGATTTCAGATCACTAAATTATTCAAAAGAAGTCTGGTTTTTTGGTTTTTTGTTTGTTTGTTTTGTATTAGAGAAAACTAGAGTATGTCCCCTTTTATGAATATTATCATCAGCATTATTAAAATAACATTAAAACTACTATTTAATGAACACTTGTATTATTCCACTTCATTTTTTCAGCAGTTTGTGGTAGGTTATTTGTTGAAATGATCCCCAAACCTAGCAATTTAACACAGCAACTAATTTTATATACCTAATTTAGTTACTAATTAAATATACTAATTTAATATACCTCATGAATTTGTGGCAAAGAAATTCAAATAGGGCTCAAGAGGGCAATTATTCTGCTCCGTGTGTCATCAACTGAGGTCATTTAGGGTATTCAGCTGGTAGGTAGGTCAATTTGGAGAATCCAAGGTTTGTTCACATCCTACATGAGCTGGGAGTATGAGCTGTGCTAGGATAGTCAACTGAAATGCTGACATACGGTTTCTCTAGCTTGGTAGTTTCCACATAGTCAGACTTCTTAAATGGCATCTTAGGACTTCCAGTAAGCCAGGAAGAGGATGCTGCCAGTCTTCAAGACCTGTGCCCAGAAATAGGCCTAGCGACATTTCTGCCATATTCTATCCATCAAAGCAGTCAGATAGACCAAGTAGATTCAAAGAGAGAAGGGAACACTTCATATCTTCATGGAGGAAAGTTAAAAAATTGGTGGCTCTATTTAACCAACTAGTGTATATTTTTGCAATTATTACTGTTGTTCTCCTTTTGCAAATGCAAAACTTCCTTAGTAATTGATGAACTTGTCCAAGATCACACTACTAGTGTGGAAAGAATGATTCAGAAATGTCCAATCCCCTGTGCTCACTTACTGTCAAGTGTTAACCAATCATTTTCTTGTATTTCCTTCTCTCTCTCTCTCTCTCTCTCACACACACACACACACACACACACACACCAGACACACACTCATGCACACCACTCCAACAGAGCTGGAAATGAATGCTCATTCAAGCAATTCTGTTACCTTCATGGAGGAGTGTGCCATGGGAATTGTAATGGCAATCCGTTTCCCCACTGCAATTGGAAAGTTGGTTAATGTATTGGCACTAATACAGCACCTCTTCCCATCACAGCAGAATTGGCTGTTACTGTTAGAGTTGGATGATGGCCACTTCTCCCTCCTTTGCAAAATTTAAGTCCTGATGCTCTCGTCAAGGGAAATGATGATAGAGTTACAGCAGGCCAGTGATTAAATTTGCTCGGCAACAATCGTAAATAACCTACACGTTCCATTTGCCGGCTTTGATTTGGTCCCTAACTTGTATAAAAGGCTGACTTCCAGGTAGTGCAGTGGAAAACGAGCCAGGGTGTGAGCAGGGGGCCATGATGGGGAAGGATGGGGGTGGGAAGAGAAAATGCCTATGCAGGAGCCAGATTGGACTCAGAACTTCAGTGACAAGTGATAAGCAGACCGGCATCTCAAGAAACCTCACAAGGGAAAATTTAAATCGGTCAGTCACTCTCTTGCCCTTTTCAACTGTCTGCTGCAAATATCTTCCCTCCTCTGCCCACAGTCTGCCTGTGGCAGGTAGGCTGGGACAGCTCTCTCCTATTCTGTTGGAGTCTGATTGTGGTATTCAACCTCTGCTCTCCCTATTGCAAGTGATTTCAGTAAAGGGAGGAGAGGATGAGGCAAGCCATTATCCTGGATAATATGATTCCATGAATCTTATTATGAGGATTCTCCTCAATTTTTCTTCTCTCATTGTCCTGGGGCCCCAAACTCTGTCAAACTTACATTAAAAAATGCATTTGTGCCCTTGCTCTAAATGCCACCAAATGGTTCCTGGTGATGAGACAGAGTGAGAGAAAACTAAAGAGAGCTATACAGAGAAAAAGAAATTTATGACATCCAAAATGCATTGACAGAATGTCTGCCAGCTAGCACAGGTTTGATTTTTTTCCTAAAGTAACAACCATGAAAAAAGAAATAAGGACTTTATGATATCCTTGTTCCACACACTACTTCGAATTATCTTGATTTTTGGGGCTATGTTGTTCTTTGTGGCTCTCTGTTGTTCTAAGGAAAGTAAATTGGAGTGGACATATTTTCTTCTAAAAAAATTATATTGAGATACATGCTGTTTTATTCCTTCTCATAAAACTCATGATACAATTGAATATTTTTAGCAAATTTATAGAGCTATGCAGCCATCACCACAGTCACATTTTAGAACATTTCACTATTTCCAAAAGAGACCTCAGGTCAACTTGCCACTCCTCATTCACACGTCCAGCCTCAGGAATAATTACTTTATCTTTTCGTCTCTAAATTTGCCCTTTATCTCAGATAAGTGAGATCATGTAATATGTGATCTAAGGTACCTGGATTTTCTCACTTAGCTTTATGTTCTTCAGGTTCAACTGTACTATGGCATAAATCAGAATTCATTCATTCCTTTTCATTGCCAATAGTGTTCCATTGTGTGGATATACCACATTTGTTTATCCATTCACCAGCCAATGAACAGATTTGTTTTCAAGTTGTAGCTGTTATGAACAATGCTGCTATAAACATTCTTGTACAGGTTTTTATGTTGATACCAACTTTTGTTTCCCTTGGGTAGACACCTAGGAATGGAATTACTAGGTGATATTTAAAAAGTTAATATTTTAAGGCTGCCAAATTATATTCCAAAATGGCTGCACCTTTTTACATTTTTAACTGCAATATATGAGGAATTTCTCTACACTGCTCCACATTCCCTGCAACAATTGCAGGTGACTGACTTTTTAATTTCTCATTAGTTTCTTGGTAGAGGAATATCTTATAGAGAAGCAAACATTCTTGATATTCTCAGGTAAATATTTTCAATATTCTGCCATAAATGAAGAAAATGGAAAAGTTTTACTTTTTAATGAAAACGTCAATCTCTTTTTCAGATACTTAGACACTCAAAAAAAGAATTCACACACTTTGCCTCAGTATTAATTCTGATACTCTAGATGGTACAATCATTGTGAATGAGGATGCACAGAACCCAGAGATCGCACTGGTCTGGAGAAACTGGACAATCTCCTATATCACAGGAAGTTCTAAACTCCAGGAGTCCACAGGAGAACCTCTCTACATACCTGCCCTATGAGAGGCTCCTGAATCTGAATGGTCTTGCCTTGCTATTGTCCTCACAGTTACTTCTGGTGATCTGAGTAACATGGTGTGCTGCAGTCCAGGAGCCTAGGTATACATCCAGGAAAAGAACAAGATTCCAGGAAAAAGATAAGGCCATGGGCCAGCCACTGGTCCATGTCTTGTAGCAGGTGATGAGTGGGAGTGACCAGAACCAGGGAGGGAGATGGCAGGGGTGGGAGATATATGGGTGGATTATTGATGTTCCCAAAGGGAAACAATAACTATAGAAATATGACCTGCAGTGTAAGAAAAAAAAATAAAAATGCTTAACTAAATAAATAATTCTGATTCTCTTGACAAATAGGTCCATTAATCTCAAAGGTGTGTACTTACAAACAGACTGGGTAATTGGCCCAAGTTAAGCTATCAATCTTTGTCCATCAATGAAAATATAACTAGTATATGGGACCACTTCCTACTCTACAGGCCCATGATCCTTTTCTCATATTTTATAAAATTCAGACTATAGGCAGATTTCCATTTGAGGAAACTGAAGTTCATTCAGAAAATATTTGAATAGGCTGAACAAATTTCATAAGGTAATACTCAAAGGGAAAGCCCCAGTGAATAAGGAGAAACATACTCACACTAGGAAATCATAAATGAGGAAATTGGGAAAAACATATAAAGCTATCCAGCAGTAATGGGGAAAAGAAGGGCTAATTTGATGAAACCACTGGAAAGAGGTTCAAATCTCAACTGGCCTCACAATGGTAGGCTAGAAACAGCTCATTCTGAACGATTATGCAGCAAGAAAACTAATAAACAACTGTCATATCATCAGTGTTTGTCCATATAACAAATGACTTGTTAATTTAGGGTGACCAGCTGTCCAGTTTGGAGTTCCATGAGAAAGAAAGTTTAAGACATTTTTCAGAAAATTCGATTTTTCTGAGAAATCAGGAAATCTGAGTTTTTGTTGTCTTCTTTTTCTCCCTTCTAAAAACTGGCTTAGATTGGCCTCTTTAATCCTGAATGGTATGAAACAGAAGATCTCAGATAATCTTTTTTAGCTATGATTTTTGTAATTCTCTAAATGTGTATAATTGTAACTTTACTTTTGCTGATCTATAGTGCACAGACTGTGAAGTCAGATGAAGATATTTAGGCATAGGCCTGTGACATTCCAGTTTAGATTTTTGCAATTACTGGCAATTTAGTGACATTAAATAATTGTTACATGTCATACAAATAACATTTTGTGATTAAAATATCAAATGTAAACCTATTTGGTTATGCAATTTCTCAAAGAACCTGAATTCTAAGCCTAAATGGTTAAAGCTTTTCTTATCAGATAAAAAACATACTCTGAACCCAATCTAGAACTTAGCAAATATTTTATCATAATACCCAGCATACTGTAAGAGACCAATAAATATCTGGTGACTTCAAGTTAAAAAAATAAAATATTTGATTTTGTTTTAAATTAATATGCCCTAACTATCTGGGGAAGTTTTTCTGGCCTTTCTTGCTGTCTTTATACTTTTTGACAGGTTATAATAACAGCAACTGACACTGAATTTATAAGAATTAAAAGGGAAAATGTATATAAAGCATTTGATAAATGATAATGTAATATACAGATGTGCTATATTAATGTGTCCTACTAAAAACATAAGAACAATGAATTTACAGACACTGGACTACATAGTCACTCAAGACTGAAGACCTGATGGGGATATGCACACAGTTGAGTTCTGAGTTTCTGAGACTCACAGCAGTTTTTCAGAAACTATAAAAATCTCTGATACTTGAATGTGCAACTCATATATGTGCAAAAACTAAGATTAAAGAAACAAAATGTTGAAATATTTTATTAAATGTTAATATAAAGGTTTTATTTCCATCTAAATCAGATGTACATATTATAAAACACACATAACCAAATCTCTCCAAGCAAAAACAACAAGCAAATGAAGAGATAGACATGCACCACAATTATCACTTCACCAGATAAATGGATGATCCAAACTTGAGAAGCAACTCGAAATATTTGTTGTCTACTTTTTAAAGCAATGGTAGTTACTTTGTTATAAACCACAGAAAACACGAGCTCTGCAATAATGACTTTTGGCTTAAAAGTCATGGTTGTGAAGAGCTGCCTGTACATTTAGGAAGTTAAACAGCATCCATGGCCTCTATTCCCTGGATGCCAGTAACAACCACTGCCCAAGCCCAGCTCCCCCTAGGTAATAACAAACAAAAAACAACTTTAGATGCTGCTAAATGTTTCTGGGGTAGGGGCAGGGGCAAAATTCTCTCTGGGTGGAATGCAGGTTAGTATCTAACCTGAGGGTATGTGAACTAGCTGGGAGAAACGTAACAAATAAGACTTTGAGATACTTACAGAAAAATTCCATTGCCACCATTCTGTAATAGGTTACACACTTCCAATTATTACTCATCATAAAATAATGTCATTTTTGCCCTTAAACAAAATTGAGACTTTGTGCCCACCCCACCCCTATCCCTTGGAAATAATGTTGTTTCTTTGACCCCTGTGATCTCTTGTAGTTCAAATGCAGCTTTGTTTACCAAAGTCACATTTGGAAAGTCATCCATCTGTAACAAGCAGTCAGGCCTTTTGATAATGTTTGCTATTTCAAAAGGTTTAGCTTGTCAAATCTTAAAAACTTCTTTGATATTGAACTCCCCAACATTGGGTGCAAACTTCATTTGCTCCAATGAAGATACTACAAATGAAGTAATACTACTTGAATGAATAATATCTGCATTTTTTATTTTCAGTGCATTTGATAACATACAGCATTAGAAACTAAGCAAGGTAATTTCAAGAGCTTCTCCAAAATAATGAGAATTAGAGGTAGGAAACATTTCTTAAAACAGTATCAACATGTATGACCTCTTCTCCTCCAATAAATACCACCTTCCTCTGCACTTGTTTGATATTCATTTACTAGAAAAAAATTCAATAAAATTATTAATGGAGCATTGTCAAATATAAGTTATACTTAAATTGTTACACAGCTTCATCTAGACAGCTACATACTAGACATCTTCTTTCAAAAGTCAGCATCTAAAAGTCAAACTTGTCAAAGATGAAGTGATCATCTGTCACCCAAAAAAAACTTCTTCTTTACTGAGTTATTAATCTAAGGAAATGCATCCTTTATTTCTTCTCACCCAAGCCAGAAGAAACCTCAGAATTGTGCAGGCCAAATATATTTCTCATATGTGTCTTTGTGTTTCTGCCTCACTATCATAAATTTAGTCCAAATTTCAAATCTGTAAATTTGAAAAAACCTACGTGCCCTGTTATGGGCTGTTGTGGTCTCACAATATTCATACATTGAAGATATATCCTCCTGTATTTTTTGAGTGTGGATTGCTTCTGGTTATAGGAACCTCAAAGAAGTAATTAAAAATGAGTCCTTTATGAATGGCCCTGATTCAATATGACTGGTATCCTCATAGAAAGAAGAGGAGATTAAGATTCACAAAGGAATACTAGTAGTTCATGCCCAGCAGATAAGTCAAAGGATACAAAGGCACAGGCCTTAGGTGAAACCCAGCTTACCACACTTTGATCTTGGACTTCTATGTTCCAGAACTGTAAGCAATAATTTCTGCTATTGATGCCACTCCAATTAGAAATTGCAACCAAAGTTTATATGTGATCCTATCCTTTGTCCACATTCATGGCCAATGAAGTGAACATACCTCCCAACCTTGGTACACCACCTCAACTTGTAAATATCTATCACTCTTCTCAAGGTGGCAATTTTGGGACACCACATCCCAGCCACACTCCCAGATCTGGGCAAATGGTATGAGGTTCCATGACTCCTTCATTCAGCTTCTGTTTCTCTTCCTACTGGGAATATCTTCTCTATATTGCTTACCTTTTATATATTTATTTCTAAGTTCAAGTCATGCCAATTTTTCAAGAGAAATTTTGAGCCTCCACAATATGGAAAGCTATCCTCACACATTTTTGCCTTGTTGTAATTCATTCATTATAACACCAATAACACTTCACAAGACTTCATTTTTACTTGACTGCCTATCCTGCTGGAGAGTGATCTCCTTAACATCTGGGGTCAAGTTTTATTCACCACTTCGGTCTCTTGTTCTGATTTAATGTCTTTTAAATACATAAAATCAACCACAGAATGCATGAATTCATGAAATACAGCTTTGTGTTAACTGAGGGATAACTGTATTTTGGAGAAATATGTATAGAAAGCTCTTGTGGCACCATATTAAAAGGGCTTCATATCTGTGCAGAACAAGGAAGTGCTAGAGAGGCTATGATATTTAGTAGATTTATTCCATTGGTAGAACAAAGGAAATATAAAAATTAGGAGTGTCATCCTTGAACTAGTCTCAAACATACTTTTATTCTCTGATCAATGAAAAGGGGAAATATTAAGAGAACAAGAGAAAATGACTAATCAAATTAGTTTTTATTAGACCTTGGAAGGACTTTAGTTCTCTACCAAAGGAAAATTTCTTCAAGTATCCAAGTAAACCTAGAAGCCCAGGTTAACTTTGCTGACTTAACCATGACGTGAACAAAGATGAGCTTGCTAGACATAGTGCGAAGGCCTTCAAAGTGAGAGAATATTCTAATAAATCTTTTTATTATCTCCCCTGGGGTTTGAATGGTAACTGCCTGTTACAATATTATCTCAAATTTGTGGGAAAAAATAATATTCTTTGTAAAATTGTATTTTCATGGAAATTTCATAAATAATTGTTCTTTTCTCTTGTCTCATTATGTATAATTTGACTTTTTGGAAAGAAGCCTACATCTTAATGAACTTGCTTAATACTCAGTTTGTTATTTTCTTGCTCTTAAGAAAAACAGAAAAAATATTATGACATAAATTAAAAGATCCTCCCCTTCTCAGAAAGAAAATCCTCTGTTTTTTCAAGTTTCCCACCCCCCGCCCAATATATACACAAAAGGTCATAGGGATACTGCTTCACTATAAAATTATGTGTCCATTGACTTCACTACTCTTTCTCTCCATTCAAGCGGCCACTGAAGAACTTGAATACTCAACCAGTCAATCAACAACAGTAGCTTTATCAAGGCATTACTACTCTCTGAGGGAGGGCAGATAAAACCCAAGATCAAGAATCATTTAGATAATCAAATATAGTTCTCAAATCTATTTGAAGAATCCATGCTTCAGAACAGCAAGGGCTGGAAGAAAAGGGAGAGTTACAACTTCTTAGAAGTTTTCAAGAGGGTTTAGAAATCAATAACCAAGCTTAGAAGACTGAATTTAAAGCCACAGAATAGAGAATGCACCATGAATGAAGTAAGTTACCTTCCCTCAACCAACAGGAAAGAAGTGTTCAAGTAAGTAGGCAAGAAATAAGACTGATATGGAGAGTAGAAGAAGTGAGTCCCTGACTTAAGAGTTCCACCAACTTTAAACCCAAACTCCACTTAGACACATAAACAAAGGATGGCAGAATTAGAAAGAAAACCACTGTGGGACAAGGGTGGATCTCACAGCAGTGGAGTTAGTGTTGTTCTTAGCCCTGAATTGGAGAAAAGCCCAGAGAGAATCATGTGTCTGAAGGCAAAATGAAACACAGGGAATAGTTTGGTAAAATGTAAGTGTTCCAATGCTGGATGCTCCACAGAGCTCTTCATGTCCAAGAGTGGTGCAGGAAAAAGATGAGACTCTCCAGACATCCAAAGAAATGACAGTTCTGAGGACCATAAGCTAGAACTGTTCTGAGTTCGAACTCAATATAAAGAGATCATGTAGCCCAGACAGAGGTAGAGCAGAAACCAAAGTCAGAATCTAATCAGACCTATCTACCTGTCCTGGAAGCTCTTGGTCAGAAGCAGTCCAAGGAGCAATCAGATGTATTCTTTCAAATACATCTGAGAAAACAGATCAGAGCTTGAGAGAAGAGAACCTGAAGTAGAGGGAAAGACTTTCAATTGAACCAAATATTTTTACAAAGAGAGAATTTTAAACCAAAAATATCTGCATTTCCTTGAAGGAAACAGTTTTCTGGTAACAGCATATATGCTTGCTTGGGAACAAATATAATGGATTATTAAAGAAAATTATCTTTTTTGCAAATCTGGGTTGATACTTCAAAATTAAACTATAATTCAAAACTGTGTATACATATGGGCAACAAGAGGAAGGTGTTGTGGCCTGTAGTTTTCACCCTGTATGTCCTTCCTGTAATTGTAGCCTCAACAAAGGCCACTGGAAGGAAGCCCAAGAGGCAGCCTGTTTTGTCATCCCCAGAATCTGAATTTCTGACTTAATACAGGCCTCAGTTTTTCTTCTATCACTCTGTTCACACAATTATTAGGGCTGAAAGTAATCTGGGAACCTAACCAAGAACCAGCATTGTGCTCCGTACACAAAACACTGAGAAAAGCAGGAAAACAACAACATCCTTAAGAACCACAATTCCCAGCAGACATAAAGCAACTGGAAACTTCAATTACTGCCGGTGGGAGTGTGAATAACAACCACTCTGGATTCTGCATTTATATTTATCAAGATGAACTTACCCATAACCTATGATCTAGTGAGTCTACTCTTAGATAAAAGTCCAAAAGAAATGTGTGTATATTCTTCTTCAAAATATTCATACAAGAATGTTCAAGAAACACTGTTTGTAGGAGCAATAATAGCAGCCTGAATACCATTATGAATGGATAAATTGCATAATCACATAGTGGGGAAATATAAGACAATGAGGATGAATAAATTAAAGTTAAATGTGATCATTATAGGTACATCTTATACTGTTAAGTGAAAAATTCCAGTCTAAAAAATGGATGGATTGTATGATTCCATATTTAGAAAGTACACAAAGGGCAAAATAAATCTAGAAGAGGATTGTGATTGGTTGTGGCAGGCAGTAGAGGCTGGGAGGAGGCAGGAGAGAGACTTCTGGGCAGTTTTTTTTTTATCTGAAAGCTTTACTCAGATGTGGGTTCAATTTATGAAAAAACAGTAGCTGTACTTTTTTGGTATACACACTTTTCAGTCTGTATTTTATAATACTTTTCATTGGGTTGCATATTTTACTGTGTTATGATAATGCATACTGTATTCCAGCAAAAAGTGTATAAAAATTAAAATTTCAAAAACCAAATATAAATTAGTGACAGATACTAAATCTATTTCTATGATTTATTAATGCAGAAACAGAGTTTGCTTTCTCCTAAGATTTCTACATCTTCCAACTAAAACTGTCAAAGTTCCCCACAGTCAGCCACATGAATATACAAAGGTTCTTGGAAGCAAAAATAGGTAGGAAATGTCAGAATACTCATATTGCACTTCCTACCCTCACCTTTTACTGACTAAAAAAAAACTTTGAAAACCCCAAACTGAAATTTCCCCTTTCCATCTTAAATGCTCTAAAATCACAATCTTAAAAAGCATCATTTCAGAGAGAGACAGGCACACCAGCAGGTGCCATTTCTAATTCCTCACGGCTACCGTCTGCGGAGTGCCGAGGGATAAAAGCGGTGATGAGAGCATTCTTTTTCACAATTTCATATTCATGGAATTTGTTGTTACTTAACTTTTCACAAATCATTAGACTGAAGTACCTCTCCATTTTCCCCCCAAATAGTGTCATTTGACCTGGTATCCAGCTTAATACAGCCTCTGCTTTTGAATAGATTTCCTCACAAGTGGCAATCTCTAATAGGGTCATGTTGAGAGGCAACCCTACTGCATTCTACCTATTGCACGGTGACTTGATGAGGGTAATTTCAAATGGCATTCAATCAAAAAATCTGAAAGTTTTATTAGTGAGGTTGGGGGCTTTCTCATGTTCAGATGAGGCTCACTGCAGCTCAACTTCGACATTTTCAAGAAAGATTTCAAAGGATGGAATTTTTTAAACTGTGCACGTATTCAATGGTCCACATTGCCTTACAAACCAAAGAATTGGTTGTATTTTTAGAATAGTGACTGCAAATTCTTTTTCTTCATGCAAATAAGTAGACTACACTTGGCATTTAATCATCAATATGGAGGATCTCTAATGTATGAGATAAATTGCATATTAAGCCATGAAGATGAAAATCTGGGCCTTGGTGGAAAACAACACTGTCCATGGATTACTGTTAATAATATGCTCCCCTATTTAGTTACTGCCTAGCCTCCATTTTTTCTTAGGGGACTGCTTGTATAAGAAGTGAGCCCCAGAAATAATTTTGGGGACTGGAATAAAATAATTTGTTTTTACAGTCTTTGTAGTAAATGGACTCCAAATAGAGTTATTGGTTTAGTAGGAAAATATGCTAAAATAAATTAATTTGATACCTTTGATGAAGTTGGGGAAGAAGACATAGTGGCATGAATTTGACTTCTTTGGAGAAGAATTTGTCTTCTTTGAGCACAAAAATCTCAAACAAGCACCAGCTTTCGTGAATTTTAAGAACTTCAATACCCAAGTAATCAAGACCCCCCCAAAAAAATCATATAAATGTTTGACTAATTTATTCTTCTAGAATCAAGCATTTTATAGATAGGGACTTATTGAGAAATGAGCCCTTTCTTACAAAAGTGGAGTAAAATCTAATCACAATATTGTATTTAGTTTATCTTTACCAGTTTTGTGATCCAGCACTGAAGTCAGGGGAGAATTCCAACCAGAACTCAAGAAAATTATACAAAGTTCTAATTGCTTTGCTGATACCATCAATTTCTTTATAGAAAGGAAAAAAGATATGGGCATCAAAAAACCTCTGAATGTTCTGCCAACTTTTGACTTTTGATCCTCCCTTCCTGCAAGGATATGTATATAAACATACATGTTTACATTTGTACATTTGTGTATTTTTGGATATGGATACAGAGCAGATACATTATAAATATGTACACTTTAACATTTGGCTCATCTCACCTTTAGGCTTTTTTCTTCAAATATCCATATTTATTTGTTTTTCCAGTTTTTTTTAATGAAAATAGGTATGAAGTGGAATTATTACAAATTAAATAATCAGAAGAAAAGGAGAGTTTTTTTCCTATTTTCAACAAACCAAAACTACACTTACCATTTTGGCCCTTCATTTTTCATTCTTCATTCATATGCATATATAACCTTACAGAAATTCTATTTGAACTCTATTCAGTTTTATTCAGAATATTCTCAAATATAATCAGAAATATACTTGAGAGGGTAAATAGACAATATGCAATATGGTGGCTTATCACTGAAATCTCAACCCTAAAACATTTGTTAGGTATTGTAATACAGCAGTATTCTTATTATTTAATGACCCTAATTTCACTGGCTATTATGCCTTGGGACAAACCATCTCCATGGTCCTTTCTACTTGATTAAAGTTTGGGGAACGCATAAATACTAGAACAAATAAGCTATAAAATATATAGTGAAAAGGTGCTAGCTGACTTTCTGCCCTGTCCACTTCTCTCCTTCTCTCACACATAAGAATGCTGAACCATGCACATTGAATCTTCCTGTAGGACAGCTTTAGTCATTCCTGAGTTCTGAGTATAGACTGTCTAGAATGCCTGCTTTGCTAATCTTGATTTCCTTTCTCTAACCCCTTAGTTATACAAAATAAAAGATGATGAATGCACAAATGTTGAGGGGATAAAGGAATGAGGAGGTAAGGAGAAAGGATCAATATTGAAAGATTCCAACCTGAAATCTTTTGAGTCTTGGGAAAACTCAAGCATACAAATTTTTGTATGCTTAAGAATAAAATTACACTCATTTATTGAACTAGGTCTTGTGTTAATGAAAAGAGAATACATCTTCTCAAACAAGTGGACTGAGCTAGCAGTTCATATTCTAGCTTGTGTTTTTTAATTGAAAATTACTAGTAGTATCACTTGGTTTACTTTTATTGTTCATAATCAACATCATGAAAAGCTCAGATTTGAGCAGTTAATGGAAATAATTAGAGAACAATTTCAAATTTTTAAAATTGTTTGTACCCAATTAAAACAGTAGGATATTGTGAAATATTGGAGTTTATCAATAGTGTTTGTTTAATAGACCATGGCTCCATTTTGTTTTATTGTTTGTGTAGAACATTCTGACTATCAGAGAGAAGAGGTTTCTACAAATGTTATTAAAATCTATTTTATTGAAAAGAGATTACTTGAAGCTCCTAAATGAAAAGTTTGGCTCAGACAATCAGTTAAATAAACATTGCTTTCACCTCAAGTATGGCAATTGTCTGGATAAAAATCCCTTTGAAAAATGGGTTTTTAAAAAATTAAGCCTAGCTGTTTAATGGAAATAAAAGAAATTTGCTCAGGGTCAAAATAATGAGTTTCTCAAATAATGTGTCACAAGTTAAACAACTCTATGACCAACTTTTAATTTGCACATATTCCTTCCACTCAAGATATTAATATCCTCAGTACAAAGAGATTTCGATTCCTGATCCAGTGTTTTGTTAAAATGGTGGCTTTTTGGTGAATAGGTATCATGAGGTTGGCACAGTATCAGATAAAGGAAAGATCATGGCACTTTTCAGTGAAGTCCATCAGCCACTAGTTCCTAGACAGGAGTGATTCCCTCCCTCCTAAAATCACAATATTCAAACACATTTGCAAAAAAATTCACATTCAAATCACTTCTTTTTTTTCAAAGATTTATTTATGTGTACAGTACTGTGGTACAGCCCAGAGGTGCAGGGGGGTGAAAGGATAAACCAGAGACAGAGTGGGGAGCAGAACAGGCAGACTGATGAAGTACAGAAGGCGAGACAGGAGAGGTCTGCTGCACCATGTGGGTTACCTCTGGGGCCAGGAATCGAACTCACCCTGAAGTGGCTATAGCTAGTTTTCAGAGCTGCATCCTAACCCCCTGTGCCACCAGGGAGGGCCCAGGTCACTTCTTTTCAAAGCACAAACACATGCTTACAAATGTCCATTCATTATGTCCGATTCAGTTTGTGAAACATGTGAATGCTCAAAGCATCTACAAACTTCCTCACATAGTCTTTGTTAAAACTAGGAGTAAGTAGCATAACTGACACGGGTGAATCTTAAGATTCCACATCTTGAAGTCAAATTCCATTTCTGTTTCCAAATATCACAGCAAAAACATGATAGAACTGTGTTCACCTGAACGTTGTTTTCTTCTTCCAAACTTTGGGCCACCGGCTGTGGCTTCAGTAAAAGTTTAGGTTAAGTGGTGCATTGCATTTCTGTACATGCTGGCCAGTGAATTCCCCATCATTTTAGCCTCTTCACATGCTTACAATAATATGGAACTGATAACATTAACTTCTGATTGTGCACCACTTTTTTTTTTCTTATTTTATGCCACTGAATATTCAGGAAAAAATTCTATGAAGTGGAAACACTGATCCCACCTTATAAGTGCATTATTTGAGGTTAATGTATAAAATAATTTAATGTGATAAAACTACTGGGCAAGAATTCAAATATTGGTTTGCCTAATTCTAAAATCTGTGTTCTTTCATCAGACTAAAGAAAGAGTTTTATATCTTCTTTTTTCTAAAGTGTTGATAACACTGTCAGAAGTAACCACGGTAGATATCACGCCATATGGAAATGTCCTAGCAAGATGACTCTACATTTGCATTCATGCCCTCAAATTTCAGGATGAGCTCATTCTCATTAGCAAGAAGAGATCCTATAATTTAATATTCAGCATATAGGATACTAATTACAAAACATGTATTCTTTGATAAACAGTCGAAGAAATTAATAAGAGGAATTAATAAGAGGAATGTATTTTAAGATGTAGTACTATCTTTGTTCTCTTGTACATTTTATCAGTTGTCTATTCATCATCCATTCTCCAATTCCTTCTATACGAGCCCCAAGGTTGTTCAGTCATCTACATCCTCCTTGTATATCTCAGAAAATAGTGAACTCATACTACTACTCAAAGAGTAATTGTAAATGGTCTAAGTGTTAGTTCATCCTTTGCTAATTATTGCTTAAGGAATTTTTATGAAACACTATTAAGACCACTGAAACTTCTCAGTTAAGAGAACTATTTTCCACTTATCAGCAAAGGCAAGACAATAGGGAAAACACAAATGGTCTCTGATTCTTTTCCAGTGAAAGAATAAGAGAGTATACACTCACAACTGAGTGAGCAAGCACTTACATTATTTAGCAGAGGGCTTGGACTGTTGCTAGATTATTTATGTTGGATTTTTTGTCCTTCTATGCTTTTCTTTCAAAGACAGTTCCTTTGAATTAATGACTACTTGATTATTGCCTATCTGTGGAAAATTAGATACCACTGAACAGTTAAATCTCTTTCCTTCACAAATGATGGATGGTCTACTGAAATCTATAGCCTCTATTGCAATCAACTGGATGGTCCTTTAACAAGGTTTTAATCAATGCATCAAGTTGGGTGTCCACACTGACTTCCTCTGAATATAAGGTGAACTTTTCTTTTTAAGCTTCATTAAGGTTCCAAATGCCTTTTAAGTGTCAGTGCTGATCATGTGCAAACAGGAGCCATAGACTGTTTCTCTCTGTTCCATGAAATGTATGATTATTGGGTAAAATAGATGTCAAGCATTCAGGAGAAAAAGCCAAGGTAAAAGATGCTTAGGATGGGAACTTTTTAGGAGAGAGCATTGTTCAGAAGTCAAGAGAGCAGGAGATAGATCATTTGGGGAAATTACTTGAGGTTGCAAATATTGAAGGCCAAAATGGTATAAAACATAACTGAAAAATATGCAAAATTAGGTTTCATATGACCTAAGTCAGAATCCCAAATTTGACATTTACTGTTCTGTGGAATCTGTAAATTAATTTTTCTGACCTTCAGTATCTGCACATGTTAATTAGGTATGTTATTCACTAAGAAATCTTGAAAAAGTGTAGATGGTTATTCTCCTTGCAAGTTCAGTTTTATCACTATACTTTTCTCCTTATTTGTACATCTTCAGTCTTATGCTTATGACAACTTTAACCAAAACTGTTTCATAGACCAAGATTCCTACTGTTTTTTAGTCGACCACTGGCTACTCAGACCTTGGGAATCAGATATGACAACATCAGCGCAAACATTCATGTTCTATTTTATTGTTTCCTTGTCTTTCTTGGGGATAGCCAACAGCCCACAAGAAATAGATTCTGGGACCCTACCTGCCCCAGTTGTCTCAAATGAACCAATTCTGCAGTGTTACTCATATTCAAGCACTCCGTACACTATCAGAAAAAGGCCAGACTCAAATGGATCATATCTTTGCCTATTTTCCTCCATTTTCATATCCTGATCAACTCACTATGGGTTTCCCTTGGGAGTGTGCCATCATAAACTAGGTGTACAAATAACTCATCACGGGATCTTCTTCAAAAGAACCCAATCTCAGGCCTAAGTTTATATCTTGTTATCACTACTTATTAATTGTGTAATTTTGAGAAAACAATGTAACTTCTCTAAGTCTCAGTTTCTCCATTTGACATACAAAACTAATAGTAGGATTGACAAGGTAAACAGTGATACATTGTGAAAAGAGCTTCAGGCAAACAGTAAGCACTAAGTAAATGTTTCCTGATACTTGATGTGATCACCATCATTATTATAACTCCCATAGCACCTTCACCTCCTCCTAACCTTTAGGGATCTCATTTCCCCAGACCTACTCAATGATGTTGGCTAGAGAGAAAAAAATATACAGAAGAGCAACATATGCAATGGTGGCAGCCAGGAGATGGAAGTAAAATGGGGATAAGCGGAATTATACACTTTTAGAAACGTCTACACTTCCTGATTCTACTCATTCAAAGCAATTTAGTAGACATTCCTAGAGTCCACGTGCCAGGATCTGTGGGATGTTCTAGACATCCAAGAAGGGAATCTTTCTTTCAACTGACAAGCTGATGCTAAAGGAGGCGGAAGGATTTTCATTTTGTGATGCAATAGTAATTCCCTCAAGGGTTGAATACATAAATGTACAAATGTTGGCTATTAAAGCTTAATACATTTGAAAGTCTCAGATAATTGTCTAAGAGGTGAATAAACAGGCTTGGAGATAAATCTAATATAACTGTAATATAATTAAGTTAGTTACATAAGCTTTTAATGGATTATATTTTTAAGTACTAATACTTATAAATTTTAGCTTTTAGCAAATTAGGTATCATTTGAACACACTGGCTGATGCTTAATAAGAATTAGAATTATATTTTGCTTGTTATATAAGTAAATATCTTGTTACATGCCTGTTTAATGTTTGCAAAAACCATTCCAAACAATCTCTTTAGAATAAGAGTCTAATTACACATTTATCATTAAAATTACAGTGAGCTAATTGCCTTGGAGATATCTTTATCTCTCTTGCAGCTTGCTTAATCCTAATGCATGTTTTCAATAATCATTTGTTACTTAATTAACTAATTAACAAACAATACCTGTCCTATGGAAAATCCTAAATTAAACACTTGAGGCTCTTTAACTGAATGCTCAATAACCCAATGTAGTCCTTAATATTAGAAGTTTTAAATATTACAAAGATTCTATTGAATCACATATTAGTTTGCTCCACTGTTATCTTTGGGGCTTAATTGGTAGATAAAGGGCAGTTGATAATGCACAAGGGGTAGCCAACACAGCAAGACTCTGATGAAACAGAAAAAAGCCATTAATAGCTGCTGAGCAACTGCCAAAGTTGGTCAGTCACACGGACCAGCAACAAAAGCAAGCCATTCATCTAGAATACCAATGTCCTTGACCCAATATCAATGTCCTTGAAATTAAGCAGCACAGTTTGGAAGATAAGCACATACACAACCAAAAGCCAACACTCGGATGCAAAGCATATACCCACGATATTCTGTGCCCTCTGCTCTGCTCTGTGCTGTTTTCAATTCACGTAAAGGGCAGTATTTTCTTCTAATGGTATAGTATTTAAAGATGGATTGAGAGTTTTCCTTTGCACCTTACCCATCACTCTGTTTTCCTAGTCTCCTGTCTCAGCGTCTCGGATCTAACTTCGAAACACTCCTAGAAAGAACTTTCTGAACTGCAAATGTAATTACCAACTTTCTGTATATCCCTTATAAGCCCCCTCTGTGTTTGTAGCTCTCTGAAGTCTAATCCCTGATTTCCTATTAATTTCCTGATGTCACCAGCCACCTCGCTCCATACCTTATGCTCCATTAATATTTACTATATGCCATCAACTTACATTTTCACATCCATCTCTTTTGGACATTATTCATCTCCCTGGATGTCATACTCATTCTTCAAGAGTGCATCCTTCAAAGAGCTACCTGCTTTGAAACCTTTAGTCAGGTGGCAATACCTGATGGGAGCACACAAATATTACCGCAATTACAAATATAAATAAATAAATGGGCTTCCTAAATAATATCACCTTTATCTTAGATGTTCAAGTAGAAGTTTAACAATGAAAAAAATATATTAGTGTAGTCGAGTTATAAGGTTGATTATGTGACACCAAA
Source organism: Condylura cristata (assembly GCF_000260355.1). Taxonomy (NCBI): domain Eukaryota; kingdom Metazoa; phylum Chordata; class Mammalia; order Eulipotyphla; family Talpidae; genus Condylura; species Condylura cristata. The sequence goes on from NW_004567107.1 coordinate 31,742,476, forward strand.
TACTCTATGTCTTTATGATTCTACAACTCTAAAGTTCCTTATACCATGTTCGTTATACATTCATGTGTGTGTTCACTGTCCAACTGCATGTAGCATTTATTCATTCATCATCAATACTATTCAATGTTCAGACTTACTACAGCATCACTAAAGTTCCAAGGAATATCTTTTCAAGTTTTCTTTATGACTCATTACAGTGAGTAAAAGCCATAGTAAATACTAAAGGTATATTTTCCTTATATCATCTAGAGATAGGAAAACACTGGGAAGGGTCTGAGGCTCTTGAATTGTATTTTAAGTACTTATTGAGGAAATGCTGTTTTAAGCCATTGTTTGGTGAACAAAGGATCTCCCCTTTCCAGTGATGTTACCATAGAGCCCCCAATCACCAAAACACCCCTAGTCCACCACCACAGTCCACTGTGCTCCCGCGCCACTTAGTGCTCACTCCTTCCTCTTCTCCTCCTCCTCTGAATGCATCAGTTATTTTCAAGGGCTGGGTTTGGCTTGGTCCAACCCTTTGTCTGGTTTCTCTGTATCCCCTATCTAAGTGACGCCATCCAGTTTGTCTTTCTCCTTCTGACTGACTTTGCTCAAGGAAACACCAGATGGGGCACATATTGAGACACTGATTTTGACTCATGTCTGCCCCTACAAAATATTTTTAATATCTGTTTTCACTTTTTTCGTATTGTTGTTTACATTTGGGGGCTTTCCTCCCCTCTCCCTAGGAAATGAAATTCAAAATCTTCCAAGTTTGAGAGAGTAATAATTTACAATCAGTTGTTAACTTTGGAACAATAATTTGATGTAACTTTGTAGAGATAACTTGATGTAGTGTATATCATCATGCATTAGTAGTTTAGAAAATATCAGTTAGAAATGTCATAGTTGGAAAGTGACCTACAAAGCGAAAATCATCAGGGTAGACAGTACTCTGAGAAATGACTGTTCTTGCGGGCGTCCTTGAGGAAGTACTGTGTTCTAATCTCGCCCTTACTCTTTTGTATTTATTATCACTGTCTATATAATTATCTATGTCCTATCTATATCATTATCACTACCTAAATCATTGCCTCGCAAAGGGAAGAAGTGGGGGTTTCCCTTCCTCCCAATGGTTCAACACTCATTTATTAAAACAGAAGCCCAAAGATAACCTGCACTTACTTCAAATGCACACTATGCTCCAAAATTTTTGCTGCACATATTCATAATTTCCTTGTCAGTGATAGGAAAAGACATCACTATAACTCCAGTCAAAGAATTACTTTTTCGCTGGTGTTCAGAGTGATTCCTCCTAGTTTCCAAAATGTTTTTGTTAAATCACATTAGGATGATAAGCAATACTAGGGCATTGCTTATTGCCTCGTACCAGGCAATACTTAATTGGCTATGTCATCATGACAGGAAGTACAATACGCCCTTTAAAACACAGTTGGGGCCCTCCCTGGTGGCGCAGCGGGTTAAAGCACAGCACTAAGAAGCTAAAGCCACTTCTGCATGAGTTCGATCCCCGCCTGCCCCGGAGGTGACCACATGGCGTGGCAGACCTCTCCTGGCCCGCCCGCTGCTCCCCTCAGCAGGGTACTTTGACAGTCTGCCTGTTCTGCTCCCCACTCTGTCTCTGGTGGCTCTCCCACCCTCCACATCTCTGGCCTGTACCCCAGTTCTGTTTGAATAAATAAATAAATAAATCTTTAAAAAAAAAAAAAAAAACACAGTTGGACTGATCGCCCTCATGGTATACATAGTATATTTCCCTTGACCTGCTCCTCCCTCTCCAGTAGCCCAGCTCCAGTGAGCTGATGAAATACTACATTTCAAATTAGTCATGAACTTTCTATTCTTCAGCCTTGTTGCACTGAAATTACTGGTCCTATTTCAAATGCCAAGGGACTGGACAGAATTCTGAAACCTTACATTGAAAGTTATTTTTGTTAATAATTTAGCGTAAGGATCACAGCCTTTTCACCAAGGTAGCAATTAAGTCATCACTGCTGCTGGCCTTATAAAAATTGATTTGGTCTGTTTTTATCACCCATATCTTCAAAACTGCTTTTCTGTACAATCTGACACCAACGTCAGAAATCACGCAGTGAAAACTAGTACCAAGGAAAGGGAGAAAAGGTCATTAAATAAAACTCATATTTTTAAATATGTTTCACTGATATTAACCCTGCAGAAAATGACCAGGCAGGTAATGTTTCGGTTGCCCATGTAATTATCACCGCTAAAGTCATTTGTCCAATCAAACATATTTTTCTTATTCAATCAGGAAAATACACACTGACATATATTTCAGGGACATCTCATTTACCAAGACAGCACAGTCTTGCCTATTTTTAAAAAACCTTAATTTGCTTATGAGCAATATTTATACACACCAGCCTTTCTGACATGTCAAATCTCCCCTCTCCCAGCCCTTTTCCCCTCCTCCTCTTTCATGAATGTCTCTGTCCTATTATGTAACAAAATTCCCCTGGAAAACCTGCTTATTATCCTGGCAGGTGTTTTCTCTTTTTAATCCATGGCTGTAGCTCTCCAGTTTTTAAGTTAAGTTCTGTGGGTTTCAGAGAGCAGTCAGCAAAGAACATCAGTCGAGGCAGGCCTGGAGTCTGGCCCCCACGCTTGGGTAACTTCCAGGGACAGCTCCAGCTCTGGCCTGACATTTACAAACACTTCATGCTCCTGCAGCGCTGGCACTGGTTAAGGAGCAGACTGGGCACTGCGTGCAGTGTTCACAATGGCTAAAGGCTGGCATTTCACCACTTTGATGGACCATCTAACTTCAGAGTATTTCTAAAGAAGAGCAGCTATCATTCGGTTAGACACCGTTTTGTCTGGAGTTGTTGCTGTACTGCCTGTTTAATCTTGTAGTTTTTCTACCACCTTGCAAAATGCAAGGTTAGTCCCACTTTTCAGATTGAAAAACAGACCCAGGGATGAGAAGTCACATTCCCAAAGACCCCAAAGCAGGAAGAAGTAATTTCTATTCATTTATATAAATCAGGGCTTCTTAATATTTGATAAGCACAAGAATTACCTTGCGAAATATGCAAGGTTTGGGGTGGGGCTTGAGGTTCTGTGGATCTAGTAAGTTCCTGCTGATGTTTTGCTCCTGGTTCCTGGGCCATGCTTTGCTTAGCATGGGGGTAGGTGATCTTTTTCGATGACAAATGAATAATGAAGCCCCATGCAAGGATGTTATGCATTGGCCTTGTGGGAACATAAAATCCTAAGTCTGGTGCCAACTAAGGTATAGGCAGGTTGTGAGGAGAATCATGCCAGCATCCATGTCCAACAGGCATTTTACTCTCTGCCAGCGAGTTCTTTGGCAGAAGTGTAAAATGCATGCTTTTTTCTGGCCAGAATTTGAAATTCCCTATTTTGTCCCAGTGAATGCCTTACAAATGTCTTTTCTGCTTACAGATAACTCAACGTTTTCAAAGTTGTTACATAAAGAAGCTATAACAGGGCGAGTGCTGTCTTTGAAATCAAAGGTCCTGCATCTCATGCCCAAAGTTATCTTCTAGCTGTATGATATGTACAAGCACTGATTATGTTTAGAATCAGTTTCTTCATTTGTGAAATAGGGGAGATAACCCTTATTTCATTCAGTGGGAGGTTTATAGATACTTTCACAATTTTTAAGGTAAATAATGAATATAAGTGAATATGCTGGCAAAGCTACTCTGGAAAATAGTATGGCAAAAAATAGTATGGCCAAAGCAGAAGCTGTGCCCTATACTAGAGGGAATCCCACCCTATGCATACTGTCAAAGGAAATGAGAGCAGAGTATCTCCAAGGTCCTGCTTAGATGCTTCGCTCTGAGTAGTGCAAAGATACTAAGCTCTACTCAAAGCATAAAAATGTAAAAACTCATGGTCCACCAGTTTCAAATGGATGAACTGCTACATAACCTTATAAGTAATACTACTCAGAAGTAAAATAGAACATGCTAGTCCTATATACAATGACTTGGCTGAATCTCATGCACAAGATTAAGCAAAAATACATATGTATGGTATGATTTCTTCTATACATATTTGAAAACCCTTACAGACTAAGCTATACCTAGCAATAACAGGAGAGTGATAACATCTAATCAGAGAGTATAAACAAGTATTGTGGAAAAGAACTTGGGGAAACTTCTGGAGGTGCTAGAAATGTTCTCTGTCTTGACATGTGGTGGTTATCAATGTGTGTGCTTTTGTAAAATTAATCAAGTGGGCATTTATGCCCGGAACTCACTAGTGTTTCAAGTACAGGGCCGTGTGCAGGTAGCATGGGGTGCACTGTGTATAAAGAATTTATACATAGAAAAACTGACAAGAAGTCAGGTCCTCTTTTTATTAACCCCACGTTCTTGTAATTCAAAACAATGCCAGTGATAAATCCTTCTTCCCTTCCAGTTTCCACTGCCTGCTTCAGGTACCACCTGGAGTACTCTCCAATATGTCTCTGCACCCTGAACAACAAAGAAATGCCAGCTATGTGTGGACTAGTGATGAGAGTGTGTCATTAGTCACACCAATTTTATGCATGAGAAAAAATGAAGAAATTAACACTGATATGTGGAGTTCAGATCACTGCAAGAGAACCTGCTTTATATACTGTAAGGGATCCACAGATGGTCTAAAAACCCAAGGATTAAAGTTACACTGGCACTTTATAAATGCCTCATATACCAAGCAGTCTTGAATTTGTTTGCTTAATTTCAGACACATTGAGTATAGAGTGGAAGAAGCATGTCAGGTGAAAACCTCCATCTCAACATCTGGTCCACTACACACACATCCTCCTTTGTAGAATAAGTCATGGACCCTCAGCCCTAAACATATATTTTTGCTATGTTCACAATTCAAAGAGAGACAATGAAGACACAAAAAAGGAGGAGATAAATTTTAGGGAAAAGGAGGCAGGTGGGTTGAGTTCTGGGTTGCTATTGGTAGATTAATAATAAAAGTAGACACACTGCACAGTTAGTTATTAGAAGTACGTATTACTCAAGTCTCACAATAAGTCAGGGATCATTCGTACCCCTACTTCCCACCTGAGGAAACAGAAAGGTAAAGTAATGAGTAACTTCCTAAAGTTACTGGTGAAAGCAGGATTTGAATTTTGCTTTTCTGTCAGAAAATCTTCTGCTCAACCACAAAGTAGCTCCAAAGTCTTAGGAAGATGCAAAAAAGAAATCGCAAAACTGGTGTTTCTGGAATTCCTCCTCAGTATTACCCACCCACCATCTTTTGACTCTGTTTCTCATACACCAGGGAGTGGAAGGGGTTAAGCTCTAGACAAAACAGTGAAAGTTCTGATGAGGATTTCAATAGCCCTTTAGCCACGTTTTATTTGTAAAACAGTAGACATTTTGCCAGCATGTCAAATGGATTTAAAAACAAAAAATAACACCACATATGTCCTCAATATTTAAGACAAATTATTTCTAGAGTTTGACATTGTCTCCATGGTTAATAACTATTGACAATTGTGACTTACGTTGGTACACTTCAGGCCCAGTCATTCATAACTTCCACAGTTCAATGAGAAAGCAGAGTGCAGGAGTCAGCAAGTACAAGAACTTTGGAGAATGTTGGGTTCAAACCTGAGCTCTTTGCCCACTAGTTAGAAGTAGTAATAGGCTCAGTTTTCTCATCCACATAACACACATCATTACAACACCTTCCCTTGAGGATACTAGAAAGAACCAATTAATTGATATATGTAAAGCATTCAGATATATAACTAACACATGCTAAGCCATGTACTTTTAAAATAAATGTTATAATAGATGTAGATGTATATGATGTATAATATATGTATCACTTTTAACGTGTTATTCATCTTTCTATTACCTTCAATAAATTTTACTCCATTCCACATAATGTACATAACCCATAGACAACCTACCCAACTCAACATTTTCATGACTAAACACGTATCACAGTAATAGTTTCAAAACACAAGAAAAATGATTTCACACACTTATCAAAATTTTATAACATACCAGTAAAGTCTGAGATGCCCACTGAGATGGACATAGGCTCTCATCCCACAGTGGAACATTTAGGGATGAAAGTTGGTGAAAGGCCTGCCTGGAGTTCTCTCTGCCTCCCCTCTCAATATGTAGTTGCCTACTGTTCTTTGTACCTGCTCTTTCCTATTTAATTTCAGATCTTTCTCATCACCACCATATATCTACATCATACTACTTCCCCTTTACCCAAGTCACACATTCTAGAGGCTTCCTCAGAGCTTCTGATTCAACTTATCTCCCCTCCCCCAACATACATACCCATCTACCTGAGCAACAAGGTTTCATCCCAAAAATCTCTCTTACACATTTCTGAAAGTATGCTTTTTTCATGCTTTCCTGTCTTCTTTTCCTGACATTATTCCCTCAATATATACCATCCTCCATGTTATGCAACAATTCTATAAGTTGATTTAATAAAAAAGCTCATCACAAGTTCCTATCAATGTCCAAGTTCCTCATCCATTTGTTCTTCCACTCATTCATTGAGTAAACATTGGTTGTGTATTTACTATGTGCTGGTATTGCACAAGTTGAGCCTTGAGCTCAACTAAGGCCTCACTGCCAATATTCTTTATGATGCCAGGGGTCAAGGCCAAGTGTTTGCTGAACACAAGAGCCCTTCCCGGACTCAGAAGATCTTCTTCCCTCGCCCAAGAATTCACTTCCATTCCATCTTCACCTGGTAAACATTTTCATACGCTGCCTTCAGTGACACAATTTTATGTAAAGCACTTGTCAACCACTAAAGCAATATTCAGACTTCTCTGCTCCCACAGCATTCCTGGGTGTGTATTATTACATTCTAATTATTTTTCTGGGAGTTAGGTGGGCCCTAAATCCATGACTGTCAGCTTTTTGTTGTTCTGCATGGCACTTCCCAACTATGATCTGGGCAAGGAAAAGAGAGTTAATCACTTTTGCTAATGTACATAATGAGAAAATCAGGCTGAAAATGCCAAGCACTCTTTTAGTTGTCACTTATGAAGCTGGATATTGGACCATGTGGCCCCTCAGCTTCTAGTTTCCTGAAGAAAATGAAGAATATTACCTGGTCCTCACTTTAAATAGCATGTCTTTAAGGAGAACAGGGATGGGAAAGAGAAGACCATAAGAGGACAGAGCCACTGCTCCATCTAACACTTTGGTATGAACTGGTATGCTCAAGGAGATGAGCTACTTAAGGCCTTGTCCATTTTCACCAAATGGGCAAAATGGGCAGTCACATGTAGTATAAGCCACAAAGACTCCCATTCACCAAATCAAATAGCAGACATATAAGGACCAGCACACTCGAAGAACAACCAGGTCTCATGTGTGTGTGTGTGTGTGTGTGTGTGTGTGTGTGTGTGTGTGTGTGTGTGTGTGTGTGTTGGAGGGGATGAGAGGCAAGGGATGCCATAGTCAAAAAAAAAAAAAATCAAACGCTAAATGTAATGCTCTCTGAAACTTACTGCAAACATAAATTACCCCAACTACATGGTTTGGGGTATTTTTCCTCTTCCAGGTGTCTAATCCATTTTAAAAAATGAAGCAGTAGGCTCTAGGACAAGAAGGAAAAAAAGAAGGGGGGGGGAACAGGAAGAGGGGAGATGGAAGAGAGAGAGAGGAGGAGAACAGGAGAAAGAGGACTAGAGGGAGGAGAAATGAGAAAGAAGAGGAGGAGGAAAAGACGGGAGGGGAGAAGGGAGGAGGAGGAGAAACACTAACACAGCGACTTCAAACCACACTACACCAGTCCCTGCCTGCTTCCCGCCCATCTCTGCATCTTAGTTCTCCCATTTGCCTCCCTCCCTCCAAACAGAGCCATATAAGAGGGAAAATAATGTCTTGTTGCTAATGCAGCTTTGAGGAGGGTAAAGTTTTCTGCTTAAAGTTTAAGACAGAAAAGCCCCCCCCCAGCAATACGCAAAACCTTACCAGGTTACTTAACAAAACATACAGAATGCAAGGGTGCTCTGTCAGACCTTCCCGTCAGTCAAGAAATAGGGGTACAGAACTGGGATGCCTCTGAGCTCCCACACAAACCCAAGAAGGTGAGCTTGACTTGAGGCCAGAGAAATCAGGCAAGTAGAAAAGCCATTCTTCAAGTGACAGATCTTCTGTGATCTCACCTTTGCCCCCACTCGCCCTTCCTTTCCCCCTAATTTCGCACATCACCTCCTACCCTTTGTCTCCCCACTCCCAAAGGAGCAGCCAAAAGGCCGTGACATCGTCCATGACCCTGAGAGTGCGTGTGTCCCTCAGGTCTGGAGGGGTGGGGGCCAGAAAGGGCGATGGGTTCAAAAGTAAATTCATTGGAAATAATGAGCTGATCCACCCAGCTCCTGGCCAGCCGGGGAGCAGAGTGCCCTTTCAAATTGGGTGTCCCAGCTCGGTGGCTGAAATAACTGGTCACAGAGAGCTGCAAGCAAATTGCTTTGACAAGGCTGTTACTGTTGTAAGGGTTCAAGGGTGCCGGCCACTAGGTCAGCGACTGCCAATCAAGCAGACAGAAAAAGCCGCTCATTGAACCTGTGATTTCTACCTAGGCCGCAATTATCCCTGACTATTCCTGTACCTCAGCAGCTCCTCTGATTAAACCTGCCTCCCTTTTACATCTCTTTCAGAGTGCGCTTCACACACTAATTAGTTGCCTGCTCTCCACTGAGATGTCAGACCCTCCGTCAATTTATCTCTATTTCAGCCTGCTCAGAGTGACTTCCCCAGTTATCAAAATTTAATCATGCCTTCAAAAATGTTGAAAAGTGGTCATTAGAGGCAAAAGGCCACAGGATACAATATTCATTTTTCTCTATCTTCCAGCCATCCAGCTGGCATCTATAATGGATATCCTGGGGGCTGTGAGAACACGTTGATTTATGCAACCTCGGCCCTGCTCTCACTGAGCTCCACCAGGCTGCTTGAGAGAACAGGTTTTAACAAGGTCTGAGGTGGGAGGACATTAATCACGGCAGCATTGTATGTGGAAAAGGGTGCTGTGTAGTCAAAGAACCTCCTACAGTAGGGCAGTTAGGTTTTTTTTTTTTTTTTAAACCACCTTCTCGGTGATAAAAGAGAGTTTGACAATTGATTAGACCTTTCTGTAACCTTGCAGCCCTGTGAAATGATGAGAGAAAAGAGGGAGAGAATGATTCTCATACCAACGGTTTTAAATGTGCAATAACTTTATGATTCTTGACTGAAACTGGCTATCAAAATCAGTCCCAACTCAACACCACCTAAAAAAGGAGATCATTCTTGGAATAAGAGCCCTCGCAGCCGGACGTGTCAGAGCCAATCACAGGCTCCGGGGTCCCGTGGTGACGGGTGCCTCATTCAGAGGGTTCTGATAAAAATCCCGTCTGATAAATTCACCTCTGCCTGCTTGCTTGCTGAAAAGATTTTAGTCCAAAATCAACAGTGATGAACTGAAATCTATGGGCAACTAAGAAATGTTTTTAGTTCTGCCTCTATCTTGTCTCCAAGCTTCCTGTCTCCCCTTCCTCTTTCCCATACTGTTCCCAGGCCTCAAGAAGGGAAACGTGGACCCTGGGCCTCTGCCGGCCTCTGGCTGTTCCACACCCTCTGACCTCTGGCACATTTTGGCCTTGTAATGCCCACACTTCCCCTCCAGGCTTTCCTGCCCTGCTGTGGGAACAGTCTCTTGTCACCATGGAACTAGCAAGGTGATTTTCCTGACTTTTTTTTAATAGCAGAAATGCCTACGTTAACTTCTTCCAGAGCCTCATTCTTGCCTTTCTTTGATGCATGTGATGAAGGGAGAAACAATCAAATAAAAAGCTACAGAGAAGCTTTTATAAAGGCCTGTTAGCATGACAGAGGTGGGTTGTAGCTCATTCTTGTCTAACCTGCTCTTATCTGCTCATACCTTTATACCTGAGGCTCAAAATGGCTTTCTTTCTAGCCTGGGAATCCAGGGTAGGTCTAGAAATAGCAGAGGGCTGCCATATAGAAAGAATATGCAGAGAAGTTACCTGACCTTAATGAGAAACCCAGAGAACCAAGAGGATTTCTTGAGTTTATGTTGGAGTGAAGGTGATTCATTTGAAGTGAAACATAGCTATAGCGCTCTTATCCTACCATTCCCATTCTAGAGGAAGAGCCAGTGATCAAAATGAGAACCAAGCTGGACTAGGAAGAGGAAGCAAATGGAAGGAAGCCAGATATTGTGTCACTTATTTTGCTGATCCCCCACTTAACAACACTGGTTACACCATGGCCTACATTCCGGATACACAGGCAAAGATGGACCTGATGATACTGACAGCATCAGAAGAGGTAAGAAAGTCCGCACACACCTACCTCTCAGTGGCCCTTCTAACAGCGATCCTGGTGTCACTGTGAGGACCTGATCTTGAGGAGGCCTACACATTTCTAGCCATTCCTGTTATTAAACTTGGAATCTGTCAGCAGATTACTACACTAGGATTTCACTTTCTAACGTATAACTGTATCCTCCACATACTCTACTCCACACTCATACTCCATTCAGAATGGGCCATGGGATTTCTTTTTGGTAATATACAGTATTTGTCCCTTCTTTCCTTCCTACTCCTAGTTTCATTGGACCTGAGAGCCTAATTCAGGGTTGTATATGTGACAAGTACTTACTCTGGTCACTAGTCTAACCATGAAAAAGGGAAAAATACACAGAAGTTTATAAGCAAACACCCTATGATCCAGTGATCCAAGAAACAACCAGGATGATTGGTAGAATAATGTGGTAGAGAATTTCAAGTTTATAAATCCAGTGAGATCTGAATGGAAAGAATAGCATCATGGAGCAAAATGGAAAGATGCTACTAACCTAGTTGGATATAAAAATTGACAATGTTTTATATAAAGGAAAAAAAACATAAATTTATAAATTTGAATATACCTAAAAGGAAGATTTTTCAACCATATCTGATTTACTCTACCTACATGCATGTTTTTAGTTGACATGGGCTGTTTTACTGACCCAGAACTTAAAAGGGAAGAAAAATAATGTTTCCCCCAAAACAGTTAACATGATTTTAAAGCAGGGGTACTTAGGCTAGGTCCAAAGACACGTCCTCTCCCAGGCAAGAGGTTTCTTATATAATTCAGTGGCCTAATAATTTGAGTGGAAAAGCACTACTTCTTCATTTTCACTACTCTCCAGCTGAAATTTAGTATTTTGTACAATTAGCACTGTCAGAATCTGTGATTTTGTCACCAATGAAAATCATAGTTATTTTAACATCTGAATTGTGCAAATATCTCAAAATATCATTTTTGTTTATTGCCTCAGAAATTATAGCTATTATTCAACTTGTTAAATCTTAATTATACTTACTGCATTCATTAAAAGGACAATTATTACTATTACTCTATCACATACTTTTAATATTTGTAATGGCATTTCAATATACTGATTTCCTTTGACCTCCTAAAGTATTTGATTGCATATATCTACAATACTATTCTGCAGAGGCTCCATGAAGTCTCTAGAACATTACAAGAGCATGACACCATAAAAAGTTAAGAGAAGGTGCTGTAAATTAATTCTGATATTATCTACTATCCCTCTTTATTACACAATAGGAGAGATAGCTTCTAAAGACTCCTATAGTATGAATGTGTTTTACAAAATTCTGCTTCCTCATTAAACATATTAAGAAATCTGTGGAACTGTTTATTTATTCATATGTGTGTAAATATATACACATGTATATGGTGCATGTGAGTGTTAGAATGGCCAGAGCCTGATAATATCTGACCATATGTACATATGACAAAAACAAATACATATGATCATATAATTTATTATAAATCCAGGACACTTTGAGAATGAACAGGAACTCTTAATATTATGCCAGCACAAGATCTGTGACCTCTGTGGGCCCCAGAGTACCATGTAGTATTATCACATTAACAATAATCTAATTCCATGAAATATTAATAACGGTTTTGCCTATTTTCTTCTTTTAGCTTTTTCAGACAAATCTACATACCTCAAAATATGATAATAAAAGCTTTTCATAATTCTCATGTGAATAAGTGTTAGCTGTCAAATTCCATATCTGAGTTAAGCAGAATCAAGAAGACAGAGCATAGGATCTATGTCTTGATCTTCAGTAGCTACATTTTAATCTACAACAGTTTAAAAAACCCAATGACTCCCCTCAATTCAGGAGAGGGTACACAGATTATTGTTTAATACTTGGCATAAAATATTTGTTAATAATGGCAGTTAGATGCCTCTGAGCCTCTGGCCTGTACCCCAGTTCTGTATGTACAAATAAATAAATCTTTAAAAAAAAATAATAATGGCAGTTAGATAGATAATGATTTCAATATCAACTATTTGATAGATTCTCTCACCTCACCACATCTGACCCACATGTTCTCCTTATGCACTTGGTTACTCCATATGACTGCCTAATGAATTACTGGAAGTGTCTAAGCAATGCATGAATCTTCACCTGTCAAGAACATGAAATAATCCAGCTACATTACTAAAAAATATTTGAGCAAATGCTCATAGCAGCACTATGCACAGTATTTTTCAATGGGTAAACAATTAACTATAATGTGGTATATCCAAACCATGCAATCCTACCCAGCAATCAAACGGAACAGACTTTGAACAAAACCCTTGATGAATCACCAGAGAATAAAGACAAGTAAAAATAAAACCACAAACTTCTTTCTGCTACAAATGAATCTACAATGACATCCAATTAAACATAAATTAAATAATACGTGTTTGTCAGCTAGGAGAATAAAAAATGTATTACTTAACACACAATCTCATTTTTAATTATTTCAAATGAATTAAAAGTAAAGGTTAAAATATTAAATTTACTCAAAAGCTGTTTCTATGAGCAAGCTATACCACTAGTGTGAACTACAATGGAATATCCTGAAGCAGAACAATGATCCTGCTGAGATACAGAGAAGTTAGATTTCTTAAGAAATCTGTGTGAAAGTTTCAATGACATTCTTCAAAGAAATAGAACCAACATTACTAAAATGTATTTGTAACCACAAAGACCCCAAAAACTCATAGCAACCCTGGAGAAAGGGGGAGAAGTATGGAAGTATCACATCCCCAGACTTCAAACTACACTAAAATGTTACATCAAACTAGGATGGTACTTGAATAAAATTAGACGCACAGCCAACGGGATATAATTAAGAATCCAAAATAAGTACAAATATCTATCTATCTATCTCTCTATATAGACACACATATATGTCTATATAGAGACAGACTGATAAATATAGGTGTATATATATATATATATATATATATAGTTCACCTATGAGACAGAAGCTGAGAGTAAAAATCTGAGAAATGAAAGGCTCTTTAACAAATGGTATTGCGAAAACTGGCCAGTCATATGCAAAAAAATGAAACTAGACAACTCTCTTACACCATGTACAAAAATTACCTCAAAATGGATTAAAGGTTTGGGTGTAAAACTCAAAATCAAAGAAAACATGGTAAAACACTCCATGATGCTGACTTCACAGATGTGTGGGGACTGAACTCCAACAAGGGAAACAAAACAAAATGGAAAAATGGGACTATATCAAACTAAAAAATATCTATACAGTGAAACTATTAAAACAAAAAGCACCTGAATGGAAGAGACCATATTTGCACATCATGCACCCAACAAGGAGCTAACAACAACAGCAACAATAAAAATCCCATTACGAAACAAACTGAGGGCCCTTGGTGGTGCAGCGGGTTAAAGCACAGCACTAAGAAGGTTAAACCACTTCCGCATGAGTTCGATCCCCAGGGGTGACCACATTGGGCGGCAGACCTCTCCTGACTCGCCTGTTTTTCCCCTCAGCAGTGTACTTCATCCACCTGCCTGTTCTGCTCCCCACTCTGTCTCTAGTGAAGCCTCTCACCCTCTGCACCTCTGGCCTGTATCCCAGTTCTATATGAATAAATAAATAAATCTTTTTTAAAAAATAATTGAGTTCTAGCTCCACCTCCCCAACTTATTTAGCCATGGCACCTTGGTAAAGAGATTAACTTAAAATGTAGCTTAAAATTCAGTTTATAGAATCACAGATTTTTCAACTTAAGAGATGAACTTTTCCAACCCATTATACAAAGTAAACCATAAAATAAGAGAGTTGCTCAAAATCATCTTTAAACCTCTCCATATTTTAATTCAGTAGGAAAACATTTGCCTGTGCAAAAGCATATAGGTTCTAGTCTGTAGATATAAAGCACTAAGAATTATTATCAGGGACTTAAACAAAAAGGGCTTTTCCCCCTGCCACCAAACTCTCTCTTTCTCCCCTCTCTTTTCATCCATATCATAGCAGGCATGCAAATTCAAAGTTAACTATAAAGTATCCACTGAGGACTAAGTTATTCCAATACTAAAGAGGACTAAGAACACTGAAGAAAGAGCACGGCCATTTGGATAAATTATATTTTTAAAATGTGCAATTCAATATAATACAATGTTGAGCGTTTCTCCCTGCCTCTGTTTCACCCAATGTGTAGAAATAATAGCAGCTGCCAACAGGAGTTTCAGGGGCCTGAGGGGCTTACATAGAACACCGACTGCGACCTACTGGATAATCCTTTAAACCCCTCACACATAATGAGGGTTTAAAAATTACCAGAATCATATGGAGAGAGAGATAGTGGAGATAGTGGTGCTGTGACAAGTGAACCCAATGAGTACATAATGAATTTCTGGAACAGCCTGGTATTGAGTGTATTAGGGACAAAACCCCAACAATAATAAACAAGACTTTCTCTTGGACCAGGTGTGGGCCAGGCATGAAATAAAGCAGCTCTGGTTTGGTCAAGGTTCAATACAGAGAAGATCACAGAAGAAGAATTTCAGAAGATGGAAATTAAAACATTGATAAGCACTATAAGCACTATGAAATGAACAAACAAACAGAATCAAATTATATCAATTAGGAAATTATGCCATAACAACTGGGAGTGTTCTCATGAAAGTACCCATGAGAAAAAGTTTTTCTTAACTTCCTAACAGTGCAAAGCATATTTATCTACCTAAGAGGCTCAGTCAAATGTGAACTTTCTGGCGTCACTAAAGTGTCTTCCTTTCTGCCTCTCAAACCCCAAAGGAATCAGAAACCACAGGAAACAAGTTATAGAAAGAAGAGCTGGGTGTGAAAACTGTAATTTTCAAGGAAATCTGGAACTTTAATTACAATATGGACTGGATTTTCAATAATCCAAAAGTAATGAGAAAAGTCACAAACTACTTAGTTTTCATCCAGGGCAGAAAAAGAACTTTGAGTGCTAGAATAGTGAGTGTCAAAGTGAAGTTATCTCGTGATGATATTACCATCTTTAGCTTGTTCGCCCTACCTGTACCATGCATTAGCTGCATATTCTAACTTTTTGTTAGAATTATCCAATTCTTCCTCACTTTATAGTAAAAATGAAAAACTAAACACTTTGATAGTTAAGTGTTTAGTTCTAGGCAATTTTGCATTATAAGTGTCATAAATAGCCTGGTATACAAGACTAGTGCAAAAAGGTGGGAGAAATTAGCCTTAGGCAATGTGTAAAATCTTCAAGGATTAGTGATTTTCCTATTTAATTAATTCACCAACATATGTCATTAAATCAATTGACAATTCGGTGTACAATGCTGAGTGTTATGTTAGGTTCGGAAGACACTATAAAAGATATACAGGATATTTTTGTGCTCAAAGATTTAATCATCTATTTCTAAAACATATTTTTAACACTGTGTTGCCACATGAGGATAAAGCACCAATCAGTTGATGTTATTTCCCCCATTGATATAACAGCTTTACCTTCAGACAGCTTCTGTGGATCAAACAGTCCTCCCTAGGAATCAGCAGCATACACTGCACAAAAATGAACTGGAATTGGCCAACTTCTCTAGTGAGGGATTGATTCAAATAGATAAGGCACTCCTTGACCATAAGAGGAAAGCAGGATCCATGAATCCTGGAAAAATGAGGATCCATGAATGCCTACCCTTATTTCTATGTGGATTTTTTTTTTTAATTACGTGATGTTTTTCCTCAAGCCAATATACTTCTTCTCAAGAGGAAGGACTGTTGTCATAGATATATTCTTCTGGGCAAACAGACAGTTCTGACTATTTGTGTGTGTGTGTGTGTGTGTGTGTATACACACACACATTGCACTGAGAATAAGAGTATCAATTTAGCTACAGAAAAAAAAGTCAGTCTGAGGGTGATCTATCTAAAACTCCTTAAGGTTAGCATGTAGTATTTCCAGTTTGTGACTTCTTTGTAGTCTCTAACTAACAGGATTGTATCAGAATATGTTCACTTCATTAACTGAGTGAGCTTTCTTAAAATTCACTAGTCAAATGCAATGATGCCTAGTTATAACTGTGTGTTACATCCATACAATGGAAAATTTATCTCATTATTTTGCATTCATTCTACTGCTTGTATTTCTGAGATCCAGTGGCCTAGACTATTTTTTTCCTCTTCTCTCTCTCCACCACAGGAAGTGCATTTCAAAGGGGCAGATCTACATAAAAGTCCAGTGTGGGGCACACAGTGTGGGACTCCATTAGTGCATGCTGACTGCTAAAGAGCATTGTTAGACAAAAATGCCATCAACAGTGTAGGTGATGTGCCCACTACACATAGGTGTGAACAGATTCAGTTTCAATTTTCTACTTGCTTGTGAAAAGCTCATAATCCCGTGTGTGTGTGTGTTTGTGTGTGTGTGTGTGTTTGTATCAACATGATCACTTCTTGGTGTAATTCTTCTTGAGTGAGGTATGAAAGGATATTCCGCCTGGAATTAATTCAGTTTACTAAAGTCGTGTGTATACTACAAATGAGCAAAAACATAGCTTCTCTATTTAGAAATGCATACTCATGGGCCCTCATGAGATAATGGTACAAGGGGCTAAAGCACAGCACTATGAGCCAGTTTGTAGCCACTGCAGCACGAGTTTGATACCCAGCCAGTGAGCTGACCCACATGGCACAGCAGACCTCTTCTGTCTCACCTGCTGCTGCCCCCAACAGTGTATTTCAGCCCATCTACCTTTTCTGCTCCCCACTCTGTCTCGGATAAATCCTCTCACTTCCCACTCCTCTGGTCGGTACCCGAGTTCTTAGATGAATAAATAAATAAGTCTTTCCAAAAAAGTAGTACGTACTTATGACATAAGGCATATATATTATCTCACTAAGCCACATCAGCAACAATAACTTGAGCCAATCAGATTATTCACATATGTAGTGACCTGGACAGGGAAAAAAAAAACTGTGACACCTGAGTGTCACCAATATAAAAAAAAAGTTGTATTTGGGGATTAGATTAGAGCCATAACACACCAAACTAAAATAGTCAGCAAACTAAAGTAACTGAAATTTGGTCATAACTCATGTGTGTCCTCCTTTACCAGGTTGGAAGTTAGTTGGCTTCCTTCTGAGTAAACAGAAACAGAAGGACTTAACTTCATTGCCTACCCAACTCCCAAGTGAGATAGGACACTTGAGTCACGTCAAGAGAAGCAGAAGAAAAGCATCACCTGCAACAAAGAAACTCAAGAAAAAGATAAAATAAGCTACATGTTCTAAAGTAATCTGCGTAGAGCAAAATTATGGCCCTGCTATATTTATACACATGGGTACAGTTTTCATACACTATTATGGTCTCATATTATATATCTTTAAATCATCCAGCAAAAGTTTCTGCCTCCGCCTAATGCTGCCTCTAATTTAGGATGAACAACTACTCTCATAAAGAAAAACTGCTGCTGCTGCTGTTTATTAGGCTGCAGAAAGGTCTCACTGACTAATGTCCCAGGATTAAATGAATGTGGAATAATAAGAGCTGATTTATTTGTGCTCTGCTAGGATAAAGCTGCCACTGATTTTACAAGAAACTATTCATCTGAGGCCCACTATAGCTAGTAAATTGTGGCTGTTGCCGAAATTAGTCTCCAGGCCTTGGTGTAATCTACAGTGTGAAGTAGCAGTGTGGTAATAAAGCCATTGTGGGCACTTGGTTTATTTAAAAGGTCTCCCTTTTTATCCCCATCTTTAGGGATTCTAAAAGTCAACCTTCTGAGATCACTTTTGGAAACTCACCTATCCCTTGCCCACAAACTGCATTTCTAGCTGTAGAATTTAAAGCCAGAATTAAAAGTATATAGCCCCCAATAAATAAATAACAGAGCAGTCATATCTCTCATCTCAGATTTTTCATTCTGGGCCAGCACACAAGGACAGCATTTCTCAGACTCTGGGTATGTCCATGGTGGCAATCTACATGGAGAAGCCCAGAGACAAAAAGAGAATTGCAAAGGAGCAAGTTTGTTCTGTCTCTAAAGTGTGCTTAGGTCATTTGCATTCTGCAACCGTCCTCCCAAATTTACTAAGAGCCATTTCTTGTAGGGTGTTGGTTTCAACACCTCTGCGAAATAAACATTAAAACAAACCAATGGAAAGATCCACCTAACAGAAATCAGCAGAGAGCTACATAAGCTGCTGCCTCTGTGATACTACCAGTATACTAAAAGAACTTTGATGAGAGTAGCAACCTAAATTCCCCCTAGAATGAAATATTTTCAGGAGCAAACATCCTATTCAGACACAACCATCTAACTTATTCTGGTTCGCTGTAGTTATTCAATTGTTGAACTGCAAAAACAAACAGTATATTAACTTAAGAACCAATCAAACAAGCAATTGCTTCTCTGGAGAATAGTTTCCTCCATGATATAATTAACAGGACTATCAGAAATCATTTTCAAGTTGCTCTTCATTTTATCTGGCCTTGCTTGTCAGATTGTTTATGGAAGCATAATGCTCTGTGAGCATTATCATCAGGATGGTGAAAAAGCAACAACAGTAATAACTAACTTACCCAAGGGCTAGCATTGTCCAGTGCACATTAGGCAATCCTATCTCACTGACCCTGCAGCACTGACTTGGGGAGAGGCCATTATTGTGCTCATTTTACAAAAGAGGATACTGGAACACAAGGAGTTTAGGAAATGTGACCACAATTCCCCAACTTGCAAGTGGCACAAACAAGATTTGAACCTGGATAGCCTGGCTCTCAAGTGTTCTCTGACCACTATGTTACAAAAAGAAACATGGAAAACATTAGTATGAGTAGCTTACAATGTTTTAAATGCAGTGTAGCATTATCTACTCTACCTCAAGGAATTTGGTCATCTTTAATAAATGTCCCCAGAGTGCTGGACAAAACCTAACACTGACCCTGACAGCAAATACCATAGCACCTACTTTTGTTTTCCTTAATTCCACTTCATCTAGTTGCAAAATCATGGTATAAATTTCCTTTCAACTACCTTTCTCCAAAATACTCTTTGATGAGAAACAGAGCTTCTGCCTGCCTTGGTTTCCTCATTGTGTTTCTCAACTGACACCCCACCCCCACCCCCAACAATTGCTCCCTTGCCACCATGACCCAGAACCACATGAGGTTTTGACATGACTAAATAGACACTGATTCGACCACATGCTACATGAATTGTCTAAGGAAAAAGAGGCGACTGTAAAAATACCATTTTCCAACCAGGTGTGTATTATAGAATCAGGTGTATAGCATAGCTTCATGCCCTCACCTATTAAATCAAACCACCTTGTTCTGGGAAAGGAGGGTCAGTTGGTACCCATTGGGTCTGCAAGTTTCTAATTCTCAACTAGACTACCATGGCTCTAGGCCTCAATGTACTTTTCTCAGGCATATAACAAATTATCCACCCTTCATGGATGAGACAACTTATTAATTTTATGTGGTTCATTCTGGCGAGTATTAGTTAAATGATATGATTTGACTACCAGCTTCAGAAAGATGGGACCACGGGTAGAATTCACTTAACAGTTACGGAGAAATTTGGCCTCAGATTTACTTGTAACCATCACAGGTATAATGTTCTTGCTGTATTTCATGATTGGGTAGAATCCACTTAACAGTTACGGAGAAATTTGGCCTCAGATTTACTTGTAACCATCACAGGTATAATGTTCTTGCTGTGTTTCATGATATCCTCACACTCAAACCCCAGTTCAGGTTTCTGGAGATAATACTTCATTCACATCCACCACAGAATTTGCCTCTTGGCTTTGGCCATGTGACTACATTGGGTTTTTTTGGTTTTGTTTTTGTTTTTTCCCTTCTTGTCAATTCCGCCTTTACTGATTCATAAGCAAAGGCTATGTTTCTTTGGCCAATTTTCCTATGATTTACTTTTAATTCTGGCATTTCAATATAAATGTTTTATTCTTAGGCAAGAACTATTGCCTGGCCTGTTACTCAGAATGTGGCTCTGAGCTCATCAGCATTGTCATTCAATGCAAGTTTGTCAAAAATACACAATCTAAGGCCTCATCTTACACCTACTCAGTCTTAAGAAGAATTTTAATAAGTTATCCTGGTAATTCATATGTATACATGAGTGTGAGACAAACATGTGGGTGGACTATGAAGAAGGGCCCTGAACTCGAACCACACAACTAACTCTTCTGAAGGTTATAGAAGTTTCCAGGACACTTGCCACCTCAGCAAGAGAAAACTATGAACTTGCCCCTTTCTTTCTTTTTAAACCCTCTGCACAGCCATTAATTTTTCTTGGGTAATATTTTATATTTCTTCTGGGTCTTTAATTTTATTATAATTTGATCAACTTTCTTAAAATCAGCTTGAGTTACCTTACTTAGGTACTTTAAGAGCTCTTACATAGCTCTCAAAATCTTTTAAGCAAATTTTCCCAAAGATATTGTGCAGAAAAAGAAGATTTTATTACTAAAGAAAGTCATAACACTTCCATTCAATCCATACTGAGAAAGGAAAATGAGTAATTTCTCTGAGATTGGTATTAGAGTGAATCTATTGAGTCAGAGAATGCTACAATATAAAAGTTTGTCTTCACACCTCCAACAGAAACTATATTAAATAAACAGTTGTTTAGGACTTTCCCAGTCCCTTTTGAAAACTACTTATAGTTAAAACAAAATCCTACTTTAGTCAGTGTTCAGTTATTCAGAAAAGTTTTACTGAGTGCTACACACATGGATGGCTTAATGCTTATTTCATTTTGAATAAAAAGGGCACACTGATTGACTAAGATAAAATGTCTGCAAAGGGCATACCTGCTTTTTTACCCCAACCTTTACAATATATCTACCTTCCTGTCTCAGGGCTAGTTACAAAAGTTTGTTTTGCCAATAATTTGGGACTGGGAGTTGGTCAAGTTCCATGAAAGAAAACTTAGATTCAAGCAGGAAACATATTTTGAAATTTTATCTTCAATGTTTTCCTCCATTTTATTTTAAATAAATGAAGATAAAGTTTTCATTCCTGAACTTGGGCACAGTATTTTCTTGGATGAGTTTATAGGTTGGAATTCCTTATTGACTTTCTGGCATACATCACATCCATAATACATCATCTAATTATCAGTTTCTGAAGTTGATAAAGAACTTAACATTTGATCATCAAGCTGACTGTAGGAAATTTTTATACTTTGTCTTTCAGATATTTTATATATTTGCCCACATTCATATAATAAGGAAACTCCATGATTTCCAAACATGCTTTTCAAAACTAAGCTGTTGTTACTTGCCAACAATTCACCATTGTTTATATTTAACAGAGTGGCTGTCATGACCAAGACCTCCCCCATATACAGACATAGTAATTAATCTCTGTTCACGGTTGAGGCCATATTTGGACCCTCTTGGCCTACTCCCCTCAAAGAAGCAAAGGTGACAGGCCATCTAGAGAACACATTCCCCATTAAACCATGTTCCTGGTACAAGACTTGAGAATTCCCTAGACAAACAGAATGAAAAAAGTTTGGAGAGAGACACGTTATAATCTTTGTGAGACACCAGTTTAGTGTAAGGCAGAGCTGAGGTGGAAAGACATGGTGGAAGGCTGAAAGACAAGGTGGTGAGGCTTTCATATCACATTTTGCCAAAAACACCAATGGTTTTGAAAAATGGAAATTTAAACTTCCAGGTCATCATAATTTATTTATCAAGTAGGAAACATTGAACATAGTTTATGTATCTATTATCTTGCACTAGAACTTTGAATATTTAAACCAAGGGAAGTGGACCTCCATTTATACTCATATTCCTTGATCCACCTGATGGCAAGAAGGCAGATGAACAGTGTGGGAAATGCACACAGCCAACACTGAGCAGGTCCACAGCCCAGCTGGTGAAGCGGCAGTGACCAGGCCATGAACCAATCACTCTCACAGCCACAGAAATGCAGAAGCCATGGATGTTAGTGTGTTCTACAGAAGGAATAGCATGTATAGATTAATCTAGAAAAGCAGTTAAGTAAACATTGTTTAGTATACCTAACCTCGCTAAGCCTCAGTCTTGGGCCTGTAAAATGAAGATAATTATGCTAACACATTAAGTTCTTTGCAAGGAATAAGTAGATTAATCTGTAAAGTGCTTAAAATGAGAGCCATGCATGTAATACATAGTAATAATCATAATTTTTCTTCCATTTTGTTCCTTCACAAAATTCTCCATTATAATATTAATAGTAATATCCCATAATTATGCAGACATCCATTCATGCCCAAGGGGATCATCTTATCTTCCCATTTTAACAAACTGGGAAATTCAGCACAGAAAGGGTAACTTACCCAAGAGCAGTGAGTGGTAGGACCAGAGTCTAAATCTAAGCATCTTGGCTTCTGAGTCCTTATTCTTTGGTGAGTCCTTCCTTGTATTTTTTTTTTTTTAAATCTCTCCTACTTGGATAGAATCCTTTTTTTATTTTTTATAGCTCCTTGAAGTGGTATTGTACCTTAGTGGAGCCCACTTGAAAAACATGCTGGTTTTGTCAAATGGATTAGTTATATGGTAGGGGTGCTTCATAAACTCTCAAGTATTGCAGCATAAATGCTAAAGATAAAGACATTTCCTGACCTCTTCCTATGCCCTAACTTTCCTGGGTCATACAATTTATAAAAGATGACATTTAACTTCCAAGTCATTATTATTTCAAGGATATTTCTGGTCATTGTTTTATATACATCAGTTATTTTATGTTTATAATATAGATATGTGTTTCTTTTCTGCTTCCTAAGTGAGCAATTCAACTTCCATTACTGGAACTTTAACTTTTTCATACCAGGTAAATTTTTATACTTATGACAAATTCCAAGTTGCTTATTACACCCACCTAGTCAAGGTTACCAAAGAATTCACATTACCCTGCTATTCCCAAATATGACATGGAATTCACAAATAACTGAATCATATTCACTGTTTCCAAGGCACTATGTCATACATACACCCCCAAAGTAGGCTAGCACTGAGAAAATCATGAACAAATTGTCAACCAGTGAAAGACAAGTAAACAGAAAGCATCAGTATGATTAAATGGATTTTTCACTACAAATATCTAGTTCAGCGAATTCAAAGTTGCAAACCCTGGGTTAAAATAAGCGTTGACAACTATTTAGTTTGCCTAGTATTTCAAACTGATTACCAACATTTAAAAAAATGGGCTATTCTCATAAAAACCAGGATTCCCAATTTCTCTTGAAAACTGGATTATCTGTTCATCCAATACAAATCCTCACAGGGCAACCATTAGTGAGAGTGAGACAGGCACAGGTATTCTCCAGTCTCCCCAACCCCAACCCCAGTCCCCACCATGCCTATAGTCTTAGATCTTCTGTTCAGTTATTTTACTATCTACCTGGGTCCAGGTAGGATTAATCCTACTGTGTTTATGTAGAGAAGTATCTGTAAAATTATGAATTTGATATTTAAGAAAACTATTACTGTAGACATAAAAGTTAGTCAATGCATACAGATGATCAAAATATGTAAGTTAAAGTTAAATTATAACAACCTAAGTCCTTTTTATCTTCAAGTCATGGGGTGTTCTATCACATCATAGCAAGTTGTATTCATCTAAGAAGATGTATTTTTACATTGGCTGTTTCCATACAACTCATTTTACCAAGGAAGTGGATGCTGCATTATGGTACATGTGCATGTGTGTCAACAGAGGGGAGTCAGGTAGGATTAGATCTGGTTTAATCATCATGCAATGGGTTTAACAAATGAAGGTGTAAAAACATCTCTACAAATTTGCATTACAGGCCCTCCCTGGTGGCACAGTGAGTTACAGCACAGCACTAAGAGGCTGAAGCCACTTCAGCATGAGTTCAATCCCCACCCCGGAGGTGATCCACATTTTGCGGCAGACCTCTCCTGACCTGCCCGCTGCTCCCCCCAGCAGTGTACCTCGTCTTTGATCTGCCTGTTCTGCTCCCCACTCTGTCTCTGGTAAATCCTCTCACCACCCCTGCATCTCTGGCTTATACCCCAATTCTGTATGCAAAAATAAATAAATCTTTTTAAAATTTTGCATTCCATTTGAAGATATAAATAAAATCTCAAATGACCCAAAGATTATCTGTTGTCTCTTCACAATTTCCATGCTACAGTTGATTTTAATCTCCTTGCTATGTATACCTATCCTCCCTGTGGGGCATCAGCTCCTTAGAAAAGGTCTAATATCTTAGTGTTCTCACAGCACACAAGCCCAATAAACCATGGGAGTCTTTTTACTGCATTTTAGAATGTTGATCGCTCAGATTTTGGGTTTTTTTTAAATAAGGTAAAATAGCTTGCCTAGATAGATTAAAGAGACCTAATGATAAAAGGTTGAATATTGGTTAGGAAGAACAAATCCCAAGTACTTTCTGGACTTGAAAGACCCTATTGCCTGATTAATATAGGATGAAAACACAAAAAGTTTGAAATCACTATAGCCCTAAATCTCACCAACAAAGGAACATGCCTTCTAATGTAAGAGATAAGAAAATGGTAAAGAAGAGATGAAGTCAACGTCAATATGATGCTGAGAATAAAACCAAACCTGGAAGAGAAAGTTGTTAATTATGATGCTGGATAAATAGTTATAACAAAGAGATCTCAAAATGCAATGGCTTAATCAGTACCAAAGGTCTATTTCTTTGTCGTATAGCAGTTTTGCAATTTGTAGCCCACACAAGGGGAAGTTAACTTCAATGGGCTTCTATACTGGGGTCTAAATTAACTGTTTCAGAAAGTCAATATCATTTCCGAGCCAGCATCTGCAAACTAATGCTTTACTGCATCAACAAAGAAACTGAAGCCTGGTTATACAGCGAGTGGACGGTGCACTTAAGATCTGAACTCTAAATCCATGTCCAACTCTCATTCTGTTATTCCCACAACTCCATTTATTCAACCACCAACTCTCTTTTTTAATCAATATTGGACCCCCACATTCAGTCCTTGGAAAATCTATGACTCCAGTATTCCTGTGCATTAGAGATATTTCCTTCTCCAAATTGGCATATACTAGCAAAATCTAACCTTTTAAAATTGCTCTCTTCAAAGAGCACAAAAAAGAGTTCAAAAGTAGGAGTTAAAAGAACAATTTTCCTTTTAGTAATGTCTTTCCTCCCGGACAAGAGCAACAAAGGCAGCAATCTGAATGATCGGCTCTCCTGGACTCCTTATTAGCTGTCCACAGCGATCTTGGGCACAGGTTTGCCGCACGCTGCCATCGTCACTAAGAAGCACTCATTTCTCCATTATGTGGCTGAGCAGATGCTGGATGCAAAGCTGGACGGTGACCCAATTTACTGTGCGGCAACAACAGAACAGCACCGCAGCTGGAGAGAAGACATTTCAGCCTTGCTCTTTTCAAAGATATTTGTATAGATAAATGGAAGTTTATGTGGGCACAAAGAGAATATATTGTCCTCCCCATGCACACATGTAACTTCAATTCTACCAGCAGCCATTATCGTAATAAGTGAGGTTTATAGAAGGTTCTTTAACCAGAAGGAACCAAGAGCTGCACAAAGACATCACAAATTACAGGCAGAAAACCATCTTTCACATCCACATGGACAAGCTCATCACTAATACTCTGTTTTCCTGGTACAAGGCCTGCAGATGTAAATGAAAGATTACCCACACATCAGGAGAATGGAATATTGGAATCAAAACTAGTTATGGAGCCAGGAAGAGAGGATTTTGCCCCAAATACATATCCTAATTGTGTCTCTGGCTACCTTGAGTATTGGAAGGACAGCTGCTTAATAGACACCCATGAGTGTGACACACATGGTTCACTGCTGAGTTAAAGCGACATTGCTGCACCCTCCAGAAAAAATGATAGGGAGGTTAGGCATAAAGAGTTGGAATGTGTCCTCTTTCATTTTGCCAGATGTACCACAAACTCACTCCTTCCAGATTTAATAAAATGTACAGATTGGGCTGGGGGAAAAAAACAACTCAACTGTGAAATAATTTCTAAAACAAACTATAGTAATAACTGATTGGGGGTGTCTTGTTGGATTATGATATGTTGAGTTTTGGTTTCTTAAACCCCAACAACTGTGACTTGAGTTTGAAGAAATTCAAGTTAAGTCTTAAAGTTGTGTCTAAAGGATTATGATCTCCTGATGTACTTCATTCAGGTAAACTTATGCTGACTTAATTCAACTTTTGGAAGATGGTACTATAATATTCCCATTTTCCTGATGCAGAAACTGAAGTTCATGCACACAAAGCTATTAAGTGGAAGACTCAAGATTCAAATGAGTTCTTCTGACTTTATATATATATATATATATATATATATATATATAAATGGATATGGTCCAGGTGATGAATAAGTTGTATCAGGAAGCTAAACCTTGTAAGTGATAGATGTGTGTGTACAATAGTGTGTGTATATAGTTAAGCTCTATATTTACTATACAAATACTAGACAGCAAAATCTTTATCAGGGATTTATATGAAAAGGCTAAAATAGGATGGACAGTAAGAAAATACTAATATTCTTAGCTGTTTGGACAATCAAGCAATTAGCCTAGGGTGGAAAAGTTGGGATATATAGATTTTATTTTTCTTTCAAATTATTTTATACACACACACAAACATATCCCACCACTAATTCACCTAAGTACCACACCATCACCACAGTCCCTTGTGTTCTTTCCTCCCCGTTTTGATCTCTTCCCCTCTCCCAGTGTCTCTGATTTTCAATTGTCTGTTAATTTTGTTATTTATTTTTATTTTTTTATTTTTTTACTGCTCCCTTATAAGTAAAACCATCCAATATTTTTCTTTTTCCTTCTGGCATATTGTATTAAACATAATCCCTTCCAGTTCCATCCATGTCATTGGGAATGGTATGAGTATTATCTTCTTTGATTGCTGAACAGTATTCCATTGTGTATATATACCACATCTTCCTGATCCAATCATCTACTTTTCGTGGGGAGGAATTGATGGGTCATATGGAAACTCCATTTTTAGTAATTTAAGAAACCTACAGACAGTTTTCCATAGTGGATGTATCAGTCTGCATTCCCACCAGCAGTGCAGGAGAGTTCTGTTTTCTCCACATCCCTGCCAACATTTGCTGTTGGCCTGTTTTTTTAGTACGTGCCATTCTCACTGGTGTAAGGTGGTATCTCATTATGGTTTTGATTCACAGTTCCCTGATTATGAGTGATGCTGAACATTTTTTTAATATACCTGTGTGCCATTTTCATTTCCTCTTTGGAAAAGCGACTTTTTAGCCCTTTGCTCTTGAAGAATGACTAAGAGAGGAAAAGCTATTATTGTGTGGGCTGAGCTGGCTCCTGAGCCAGCGTAATATTGGGTCTATCCACCTGGCAGCCATCTGCCTCCCCATTCTGCCCTCTGGCCCAGCCTCACTCCCACCTGCATCAAAGGCCAAGAAGCACTGCTACAGCCCTCCCTAGTGGCACAATGGGTTAGGACAAAGCACTTGAAGCTAGCAGAAGCCTCAATAATGCGAGTTCGATCCCTAGCCACATCAGGAAGATGTGATGCACATGGTGCAACAGACCTATCCTGACTTGCTCTCTGCTCTGCTCAGCAGTGTACTTGGTTGCTCTGTCTTCTGGTGACTTCTGCTCCCCACTCTGTCTCTGGTGACTCCTTTTACCGTCGCTGCACCTCTGGCCTGTACTCCAGTTCTATATGTCTAAATAAACAAATCTTTAAAAAAAAGAAGAAGAAGAAGAAGCACTGATACAAGCAAAGGGCAATTCTGGGCAGTATAAGAAAGTAACTTAAATACTTTTCTTAATGATATCTAATTAAACTTTTCGATCAAGCAGAGAAAGATTCAAACATCTTTCTGCTGAGGAAAAAAAGACAAAACTAGCAGACAAACTGTAAATGGGAGACAATCAGCAGGGGATAGAGGGATTAAAACAGCGACGGGAAGCGCACAAGAGACAATGGTGGTGGTTCATGGATGACCTGGTGGTGCTAACTTTATAGGACTACACCTGAGAGGAGAAATCAAACTTGTAAAAAAATGAACATGATGTAAAAATATATAACTAAGTTTTTAAAAAGGCATTCATAGAGTGACAGGACTTTAAGTTTTGTCTTTGCTCTTTCAAGAGTAAACTGAAAACCAAAAGTTAAAAACTAAACAAAATTTCTCTGTTGAAACCCTGATTTCTATTTCAGGCTGGTCATCTAAACATCCCTGCTGAAAATGCTTTCTACCCCCTCACAAATTACCACTGAGAGTACCAGAGAAATACAAATAGTAAAAGCTCACCTGTTTCTGTTTTGAATTCCATATATCAGAAATTTGAACTGGAGGAAGGTTTCCTAATTATAGTACTGGTGACAAATATATATTTTCAAAAATGTATGTGTGTGTGTGTGTGTGTGTGTGTTTAAACTCTGTGCATTGAAATCCAAAACTCTAAAAGTGAAACAAAAACTAAATTATGATCAAGACTGAAGAAAAAGTATAATGACAACATTTACAATGTAGGTGATAGAATAAGGGGAATACTTACATAATTTTACAAGTTAATAAGAAAATAGGAGCATCCTATTAGAACAAATGGACAGGGAAAATGTATATTAAAATTTTAATATTAATAATATTAATGATCAAATTATTAATAATATTAATAATCAAAGAAATAATTTTTAAAATAGCGATATGCTTTTGTTTCACCTGTCATGCTGGTATTAAAAAATTATGCTCAAGAGTGCTATATTGTTATTGAAAGCACAAACTGTTAGTCTTTTCTACAAGGATATTTGGTAATGAACATCCATTTTTGCATGCAGTTTGACCTGGAAATTTTATTTAGATGGGGGTACCATAAAGAAATAAACAACAATGTGGTGTAAAAATGCATTCCAAGAATGTTTACCAAAGCTTTTTTTCACAACAACACAAAGTTGGAAAAACTTAAATATCCATAAGTAGGGGACTGATTAAGTAAATCACAGCAAATCTGTTTGAAACAATAATTGCAGCTGTTTAACATGGTGCTATAGCAGGGTATTTTAAAAATAGAAAAAATACTTAGGATAGTAAGGTTTTACATACAGAATAATACCATCTTTTTTTTAATTATTATTATACACACAAAGGAAAAAGACCAAGTAAAATGTTAATATCTCTGCAAGGTGAGACTACAGATAACTTTCTATAATAAGCACACACTACTTTTGCTATACAGAGAAACAAATTTCATCTAGGAAAAAAATCAAACAGATCTACGCAGCTGTCTTAAAAGTAAGTATTTGGGTATAACCTTCCTCCAATCAGGAGCCCTGAATTTTGTGAGCAGATTTCCCTTACAAAACAACAGGCATGAAAATCCAAAGGAATTAGTCATAGATAAAAATCCAAATCATTCTAAGAAATTTTTTTCCAAGAGCAATATTTCTTATGTATCCAAATGTTTTGGGGTGATCTAAGTCCCAAACTAGATGATGGGTTATTCATTCAACATTATCTGATTATTCCTTCCAACACATCTACTCTTCTGAGGCAACCCCAAAGAGATTTGAGGTGGATAGTGACTAAGTTTTGGGACTAATCTTGCTGCTTTAACCAATAAATGTCTTCTTTTCCTGGGTTAGGTGCCACTGGGTGACGACAGAGCTCCATTCCCAATGTCTACCCACTTCCCCAGTGAGAACAGTTTTTGTCTCTAAGTTGTCTGGTACATATCTGCTATCATATCTCCTCAAGAACGTTAGTCCTCCTATTATGAACTGAGTATTATCTTTGCCTAAAATGTCTATGTTGTAACCCCTGTCCTGAATGTGGATGCACTGGGTGACAGAGCCTCTAGGAAGTAATTGAGAATAAATGAGGTCAGATGGTTGAAGCCCTGATCTGTGAGGATTCATGTCCTTATAAGAATATTCAATCTCTCTCTCCATTGTGTGAGGACATAGTGGAAGGAGGCCATCTGAAAGCCAATGAGACTTCTCATCAGGAAATGAATAGGCCCAATCTTTGATCTTGGATCTTCACAGATTTAAGAAATTAAGTTTCTTTGGTTTCAGTCACCCATATTATGGTATTTTGTAATGACAGCCCAAGCTGACTAAGACATCTTCTTTAAAACTCTTGAATGGACTTCTCTCTGCCACCCCAACTCTCAGCATCTGACTATCAGAACCTATGCATTACTGTAGCTTGCTGGACATACTGGGACCATACATTTCCTTACACCTTTCTTTTTGTAACCTTACTATCTGAAATATATGCAGGTATGATCCCGTACCCCCTTCCAAATTGTTGCATTTCAACCATTCCCATCTTCATTGCTTCCATGACCATCTTGGTTCTAAATTATGTCTGGATTTTCTATGCCTTTTTAAACTCTGCAGCTTGGGCTGTTGGCCTCTCACCTACCTAAAGACTAATCCCCAAATTGTGTTAATTCCTTTATAAAAACCCAGGTCCTCTTATTTTATTCTTTCCCTAGCTAAGGCACTGAGGCTTCAGCATGATTTACAGCAAAATATTCAATCCTGGAAAAGTAGTCCCCTTTTCAAGACTTAATACAAGAGCTAATGTGATAATCAAACATTACTTAACTTCTCTGTGGATGAAGCTGAGGATTTGTGGGGGGCGGGGAGAAGGAGGAGAAAACAAAGGAACAAATATGCAACCCCTTCAGGAACTAGGCTCTGTCCCCTGAGCCCTTGGGAATGAGGGTTCCCAAAGACCCCCAACTGAGTCACCAGCTGAGATTTGTTAGCCAAAGAAAGCTTCCATTTTCAAGCCTCCCAGGGTGAAGCCTACTTTCAGTTACATTCTCTTTTTTCAAGGTGGTGTAAATCTGAAGCACTATAAGAGCATCCAATCTCCCTGTGAGATTGGCTGAGCCTTTTTTAAGATTGTATTTCAGTTCAATTTTTCCCGCTTACCAGACCTAGTCTTTTACTCATGCACAAGTATGGATCATAAAAATGTCCACAATAAACTTCTACAAGTACATGTCTTTCTCGAGTTTGTTCCTATAGAACCCACCCCTAGACATAGTAATTGAAAAAAATAAATGCATTCTTAGATGTATAAATTTTCATTTAGGATATTCTAAAACAGTTTTCAAAATTCTTTCCTCCTTTGTGCGAGAGTTCACTGAGAACACCATTCTATGCCCCTCCTTGCACTAATCCTTAAAGTTTGTTAGACCTGCACAGTTCAGAATTAGACTCCAGTTCATCCATGAATGACTGAGGTCAGCCTCTAATAAATTTAAGAAAGTTAAATCTATTGTAAAAGTTTGCATGAGGCACTCAATAAGTCTTCATTCTCTTCATGCACACATATATATACATACAATCTTGTGCTGATAGCACCGAAACACATATTGTTCATTCCACAATAACATGGCACCTACTATTTGTGCAACACGTTCTTTTCATGGAAAAGCCTGTCCCCCAGGACACTCAATATCATATTGAATTCACTGATAAACTATGTCAGTTTAATATGAGACTGGCTCCAGGTTAGAAACAGTGTGAAATAATCAGCAAATATAAATATAATGTGCCTTCTGCTAGAATCCTGCTTGGCTGGGGCGAGAAGGTATTACAAGAAAATACCAGAGGAACTTTTGGTCTTTTCAGGTGACAGTATTAAAAGGAAAAACAAGGAGACTTGGAAAGACTGCAGCACCTACCTCTAGGAAGTACCCTGGACATAGCTCAAGGGTTCTCAAGGGTAACTTGTTGCTAAGTTGTTCTCTTTCACTTTCTAAACAGATCTCTTAATCTTCAACACACACAGCTTTTGCATTCTTATTCCAACTAGGAACACCCTGCAGACTTCAGATATTAAATGTTAACCTGCCCCATAATGAAATGTCAAGATCAGATCTCTAAAAAATTCCTTACATATGCCTGTCTTGTGAAGAAAATGCTCATTTTCATGGCTGAATTGTCAACTTTCACCTTAACAAATTTTTCTTTTAAATCATAATTTTGGGAGACTTCAAGGGCAATCAATGTGACAGGTGAATTTAATATTTTGATAATTTATCACACACATATGCATACAACAATCACTATTAGAAACTCATTACCCAAAAAGTTTTAAATTAAAAGATTTAAATTAAGATCAGATGATTCATTTTAGGAGTAAATTAAATGAATTTGATTGTATTATACAGTGAACAAATTTCTCATGATGTCCATTACTACATGAACTATAAAGGACTGGATCACCTTCCATGGTCAAAACTACTAATAGTAGACACCCACTGGTGACTCCTAGGAATTGCAATTTGTGTAACAACATAAAAATCTGTGTTGAGGGCTCTCCCTGGTGGCGCAACAGGTTAAAGCATCACATTATGAAGCTCTCAAAGCCACAGCAGCATGAGTTCAATCCCCCACCAGGTAGATGACCCACATGGCGTGGCAGACCTCTCCTGACCTGCCTGTTGCTCCCCTCAGCAGGGTACTTTGCCTGTTCTGCTCCCCACTCTGTTCCTGGTGAATCCTCTCACCCACCACACCTCTGGCCTGTTCTCCAGTTCTGTAAGCATAAATAAATAAATCTTAAAAAAAAAAATCTGTGTTAAGACCAGTTTGTGAGTTTTTCATGGAACTAGAGTTTGGATTGATTCCTAGGTCAAATAAGTTTCTCCAAATATATAATTGCAATGTTGCCATTTTAATTTCTTTACTGTTTAATAAAATAAAAAAGGAAGTAAGCATTTAAAAATATAGTCCATTGGTTAGGACTTGGAGAAAAATTATTTAAGAATGATATCACTCTCTCTGAAGATTAGCATTTGGGTTAGATATGTCATAGAATGTAAACTCAAAGCTTGAAACTAACACTAAGACTATCCTCACTAGAGTTATTATAAATGTTCATTTTCCACCTGTGACTGATGAACTATATCCATTCTCATTGCACCTGTTTTTCAAGTTAGGTTGCGCCTCCACACTGCTTTAATGTCACTCGCAATTCATAATATATGACACTTTTCTTCAATGATAATTTCATTTTTCCCCATTGCTGAGTTTTCCATTTCAACATTTTTCTAGAATTCTTGCCTTATTAAATTTATTGGAACATGGAAAACACATTGCAAGTGTTTACTGGAATACATGAAAAACTATTCCCTATGCACAGTTCCTCCAAAGAAAAGTGAGTAACCAAGTGAAACATGTGCATATGTTTTTAAACTTCATAATCTTGACTAATTTTTTAGTTATACAGTCTGAACTGAGCTCACACTAGAAAATAAAAAGCATACAACTGGCTAAAGTAGTTATCTTAAGCAGATACTTAGTGTAGCTTGTGACTCTGTGTGTGTGTGTGTGTGTGTGTGTGTGTGTACAATCTGAATAAATAAGGCTGGGCCTGCTAACATCAATCGCTTCTCACAGGAAATTAGGAAACTACCTTAGGTGAGCCTCATGAGATCCAGGAATTGTTCTAGAAATCACATCCATGTTTAGTATCATCTGTTGATATTTTTCTGTGCCCAATACTCTGCCCTGGAATACTGGTTTCCTTGTATTAGGGATTATACTCATTGCAGCAAAAACATACCAGTATTTGCTTTTTCCAAACTTCAGGATTTATGTATAGCATCAATATGCTTTGGTACTATGACTGAGCCCACAAAGTGTCTAACTTGTTAATACACAGATTTGTACAATATGTAAATTAAGTGAGCTGTCTTTTCTTCGTGCTCTATGAACCAATTGCTGTATCTATCTTCTTTCCATGGGAATCTTTCCCACCACCAGCCACAACACACACTGGTTCTGAACTGACTCCTTTGGCACCATATTCTTGTATCATCTCACCACATGAGAGGGATATTCCTTAACACATGGAAATGGGCTGAAGGGTAGCAAATTAGCCACTTTAAACATAATGACAACCACACATGTGTTATGAATCATGGAAGAATGACTGGGTTCCAATCTCTCAATTCTTGAGGGTACAAAAATCTCTCAATTCTTGAGGGTACAAAGACCCTCTAGACGACCATGCCTTTCTCAGTAGATGTTTTTTCAAGCATCCACTCTGTTCTAAGCAATGGGCCAGAAAGATAGGAAAACAAAGTCTCTCTCTTTGATAAAACCATATTCTAAAAAGGAGCTAGTGATTAATGTAGTAACTATGATGTGACTTAGCAACTACAGATGAAAGAGATGTGTGTGCCAAGTAAGAGCACTATAAAAAAGATACAAACCTGGTTGGTGGCAACACAGGGAGATGAAGAATACGTTTTGCATTTGCATTCCACTGTTCCTTCCACAACACCACATAGGAAACTCCAGAACAAGCTTCAAGTTTTGTGATAGACAAGCATACACAGAGCTCAGGGCTCTGAAGCAGCAACAAATTCTGAAAAGTGCTGACAGGAGAACAGCCTGGTTGCCACCAACTGCATCAGAATCTCCTAAGTCAAGACGAAGCCACACCCATCTTACCCCAGGGTTATTGCAGCCCTGGCCTGAGGCGGTGTGCCTGCACAAAAGGCATGACAACCACAGTAGTTGAAAAGGAGAAAAAAGTGTGGTGATTTTACATCTGCTATTATTCAACCACAGTAGTTGAAAAGGAGAAAAAAGTGTGGTGATTATACATCTGCTATTATTCCTCTCTCTAACTCTGAGGTACTCAGTATTTTTCAATTTCTACCAAAATGCAGGGGAAAGACAGGTAGTGCAGGAGTTATATTGCATCTGTGTGCCCGGATTGTGTAAGGGCAGTTTGTGTACACGGTTTCCAAAAAACAGGTATATGCATTAATCTAACACATAAATTTGTATGAAACATGTATACTGCCAACATCTTATATGAAAGATAAAATAGACCTCATGGGTCAGACAGAAAGTTCTATCAGATTCTATTCCTTACAAGTTCCCCATTCTCTCCTCTTATCCTCATAACCTTCTATAAACCACTTTGAAGTTTCTTACATCTACCTACTGATGTGCTGCACAACGGGCAATAATGGTGAAATTAGTAGCAATGGAGCTGGTCAATTTCATATAACACACAGACACACAGGACATTTCGAGAGAACTTTTAACATCAAGCAATTTCAAGGTCCAGCATTAAGATAAAACTCATTCACTGGTTGAACCAAACTGCATGAATATTCCCCAGAAACATAACTGAGTAAAAACTTCAATTTCACTTTCCAGTTACTGTTTTAAATCTTTACCAAGCCTCATCAGTTCTCAAGAAAATATGGGAAACTGACAATCTGAATTGTTTTATCAATAAGTGGAATTTATGAACTTATTTAAAATGTAGCTCAAAAATATTGAGAATACTGTACCATTCCTCCATTTAAGATCAAGTCCAACAATATCTTTACATTTCAGGGAATTATTTCTTAAAAAGGAAAATAAGCATGCAATTTGTTTTTAAAGCATATTCACATAACCCATCTATAGTCGTATACATATACTTACTATATTATTACATATGCATATAGTTATATGTGAATAAATGAAATTATTGAGATTTTTCTAATGACACCTTTTTCAAGGGAAAAGACAAGGCAAATATCAGATGATTTCACCACAAGCATAAATTAGGAACACGTTAATGGTCACAATACATAAAGAGCTCCTAAAAATAAATGAAAAGTGAGCAAAAACTAATAGAATCAGAGACAAACAATAAATATTAAAATAAAAAAAAGGATGCCTAAGTAGCAGCAAACCTTTCAAGACACTTAACCTCATACTTAAAGGAAATAGATATTTAAACTTTACTAATGCTATCATTATGGCATTGAGTCAAATATCTAAAACTATCAAATGTTGGTAAATATGCAGAGATGCAGGAGTCTACCCAATGTTGGTAGTTAATAAAATGAGTGTGAAAAGGAACTTGATGACTAATTTCACCACTTTGGAAAATTTTAAAGTATTCATAGCTTAAGACCCAGTGAATACAGTTTAGGAAAAGGCTGTGCTTTGTCATGAGAAAAATATATAAAAACATGTTTATTTCGTATTATTTATAATTGCACCAAAACTAAAAACAACTTGAATGTTCACAACTGATGGAATTTCTACATAAAATATAGCATTGTTACATGCTAGACTAATATGTATCAATTAAAATGATAATATGGCCACAAGAATACATCTCAAAGGCATGTTGAGTCCAAGAGAAAATAACAGAACATTAAACACAATAGCATTTATGTAAATATTTGAAACACAAAACAATAGAATATGTGGTCTGTAAGTGGTGGTTACTACTCCCAGAATTTAGATGGCCTAAAATAGTACTAAGTAAATGTTGAGTCCAAATCCCCAGTGTGAGGAAGTAACTGAGGTCTTAAGGATAGGGCCCCAACCCCACAGGAGGAATAGAGAGCCCACTAGTTGTCAGCTGTGTGAAGACACAGCCAGTCAGAAAAAATTCTCAGTAAAACCAACCCTACTAGCATCATGATCTCTGACCTCTAGCCTGGCAGTAGTGGAAAATAAATTCCTTTTATATAAGTTATGATCTATAGTATTTTTAATGGCTGCCCAGGTTGACCAGTACAGCTCACCAAGAGCCAGTTGGGCAGGAAATAGGGGGCACAGCTCATTTCTGTTTCACTCAGCACCCAGATGGAGTGGCTCACTTACCTTTCTTCCATCTTGGAGTTGGGAGAGCTGGGACCCCTCAGATATGTCTAGCCCTGTGTGGTCTCTCCATGAGGACTCCAGTTCTGCACAGTGGTGTCATCAAAACAATCACCCCGAGCTCTCAAAGTGTGGGTCCTCCTGCAGAGAACATCAGAGAAACTATATCTCCTTTAATGCCTTTGACTTGGAACCCATGCACTGTCCCTTCCATGGTATTCTAATCATATTCTCATGCTGGCTAAAGTCAACCTGCATTCAAACATAAGGATCCTTAAAGAGTTAATGGGAGGAGTGTCAAAAAAAATCACATACAGTTTTTAAAGCCACTATTATACATGTGGGGTTTGTGCACATAAAGTTTTTTTTTTTAAAGATTTATATATTCATATAGAACTGGGGTACAGGCCAGAGATGCAGAGGATGAGAGGCTTCACCAGACACAGACTGGGGAGCAGGACATGCAGATCTACGAAGTACACAGCTGAGGGGAGCAGCGGGCAGGTCAGGAGAGGTCTGCTGCCATGTGGATCACCTCTGGGGCAGGCGGGGATCGAACTCATGCGGAAGTGGCTTAAGCTTGTGCTGTGCTTTAACCCGCTGCGCCACCAGGGAAGGCCCCGCCCCATAAAGTATTTTTTAAAAGGGACTGGGTATCATGATAGTGACTGCTCTGGTGCAGATAAATGAAACCTGCTGAACATCAGCTCATTCAATGTTAACATTTTATTCATATTTTCAGAATATAATAATAGAAATAAGTATCATCCTAGGAGATTTGAAATAATGTGTGTGACAAGTTGATTACATTAACAGGCTCAACTAAAGGCCACACCTCTTAAACTAGGACCTCAGAGCTCCTCCCATCAAGAGGAGGAGTCTGTTTCTCCACCTATTGAGCTGGACTAGCCTTATGACTTTGTTAATACAAACAGCAGATCTGAGACTAGGTTTCAAGAGTTCTTACACACTTCTGCTTTGATTTTTTGGAACTCTGCCTTCAGCATGAAAAGAACTTAACTTAATGAAGGATGAGAGGCCATGTGGAGCACAGCTGAGTTAGCTCAGTCTTGACCTTCACAAATTAGTCAGAACCTGCTCCTGCCCCTACCAAACTGACCTTCCAGTTGGCCACAGATACAGAGCAAATCCAGATAAGATCTGCAGAACCCCTCATGTAGTCTCACACTCCTGAGAAATAAGAAATGACTCATGTATTTCTTACATTAGCAAGTAGATTGAGGGCTAGTTTGTTACAGAATACTTGTTATCATGTTCTCTAGACTTTTCTGTATTTTTGCAGTTACTCAAGATGAGAAAGAAACTAGGAAGGGGATGTGCACCAGAAAGAAAAAGTAAAGCCACTCTGATAGATGGTTCAAAACTAAAATGCCAACTGGTCCTTTATTTTAACTGCCATGAATAAAAAATTCTACAGGAACTTTATAAACTCTTTGTACTTGGAAAGAGAGCATTCATTATGATACAAAGAATACTATTAAACATACTGTAGTGCCAGCAAGCACAAGGCAGGTTCTCTATTGGTTTGGGCAA
This sequence comes from Condylura cristata, assembly GCF_000260355.1. Classification (NCBI taxonomy): domain Eukaryota; kingdom Metazoa; phylum Chordata; class Mammalia; order Eulipotyphla; family Talpidae; genus Condylura; species Condylura cristata. Next base: position 31,781,037 of record NW_004567107.1, read on the forward strand.
ATGGGAGTGTCCTGTACTCCCAGTGGCTTTTTCAAATTTTAATGTCTTTTCTATGCCAAGTGTTGTGGAGGAAGCCTACAGGCTGGCAAAGTAGGGAAACTGGGGGGCCAGGAGACTGGCAACCTTCCTGGCCCCTGGCAAATCTTTACTTTCTCTTTGGGTGCTCTCTGGCCCCATCTCACGGTCCTGCCTGTCTATAGTCACTTCTCCTCTCACAGACACTCTGCCACTGCCATCCTTCTATGAGTGGTGCCACCCTTACAACCTCAGTCTCCAGACTCGGCTGTGCACACTCACACTCGCACATGCGCACACCACACGCCAAGTTTCCAGAATCAGGCAGGCATGCGTGCCCAGCGCCCGTGTTCCCAAGTGTCTTCTGCATTCAAGGCCACAGGTGATAGACACTGAGGCTAATGGCATAAAAAACCACTTACCCTACACATACCCAAACACATTCATTACAAATTTTTCAGACTAGTCTGAGTAGAACCATAATGGAAATCTTTCTCCTCCTAGTATGAAATGAATGTTTCTGTGCCCCCAATGAAGCCCTAATCTCCACCTTTGGGATTCGTGCCCTTGTAAGAAGAGTCTAAAGTTCCTTCTCTCCTCCATGTGAGGACACAGCAATCTACACACCAGAAGAGGTCCCTCAGCAGAACTCAACCATGACAGCTCCCTGACCTCAGAATTCCCAGGTACCAGAACTGAGAGAAATAAATCTGTTTAAGTCAGCCGGTCTATTATAATAGACTAAAATGACTTAGTCATCCTTCTAGTGACATCTTTATAAACTAACCTTTAACTAAAAAGTAAAAATCAATATAATCATGAAAGGAAAGTTTATGGTTTATAGTCTGGTAATTTTTTTTAACAAATAATATGGAAATTTTCAATATTAAAAGAGAGAATTTTAATTGATCAGGTTACTACCAAATGAGAGAGTAAAGTGAAAATAAGCTTTTTTGCACACTACTACAATTTCATTTAAATATATTGTCTTTCAAAAGATAAGTCATGATAATAATAATTGCAATTTTATGGTTTACTTGTGTAGCTCTTTTCCCATCAGGAGATTCATAAAAATACAGGGAAAAATCCTTCATTGTGTGTGTGTGTGTCCTCACAGGCACACCGTGACCTGGAAGTCACTCTTTCAAGGGCTTCTGGAAGACTCATCACATGGACTAGATCAAAATTAATTGTTGAGGGAGACAGCTATTATGGTTGTCCTCTTGGACCAATACATATAAAGACAATGGTGGAAAATCAATAATGTCACTAGGTGAAGGGCACTTGATAATACAGAGCCAATAAATGCTCTTCGTCCATATTTACACAGCTGATCTTATCTTTTTTTAAGCGATTTCTAAAGCCATAATCTCTACTCATGTGAAAATCTCAAGGCTTTTGTGGAAGTTACTATCCAGTACATATTTCTGCTGTCAGACTACTTCTGTCACTGCATTTAAACCATGAAGTGCATTTGCTGCTGATTCGACTATTATGGCAGGAAAATGACCTGTAAAGTTCTTTTGAGGAGCCTGGCATTTTGCATATATTATAGAAATACAAGAGGAGAAAAATGTGTTAAAAATGAAGTTTATGAAAAGTCATCCAACTAAACTTTACATTTCATAGAATACAGAGACTGCCTGATTTGTGAGACTAGGGAGGGAAAAAAGAAACCTGTCAAGGCAGGAAATTTCCATATTCTCATGTTTTCAAGGGCAGTTGTCAACTTTTTTTCTACCTACAAAACTTGATGGCAAGTGACAAAATGCAAAATGTGCCAAACTATATTATTTGACCTCTTTTTTTGTGGCTTAGATGTGCAAAGAACTTAATAGATTGGAACATATGCTTTTTGGAAGGGGGGAGGGTAAAAAGTGATAAATGTGTCTGGACTAAAATTTTTAAAGCAACCTGTGATTGAGAGCAATGACAAAAGCCTCAATTTTTTATGAGTTTTCCGATGGAAGAGTCCTTGGTTTCATGTGCAGGAACTTAGAATTATGTGCCTGAAACATACTATCCCTCAGGTAAAGATCTCTGCTTAATTTGTAGCAATCAAATAGTTGACCAAGACAACATTTTCTGAGCTTGTACCAGAATCCAGTGCCAGAAAATTTATCAATGCTGAGTATCTCTCATTCCTGATACTGTGGAAAGGGAAAAAAATCACTCAGAGGTTGAAGGGGGTTGCTATTTTCCACATCAAGGCAATTTGTGGAGAGGATGCACAGAGGTCAGTGCCTGCCTTGTTCCAGTTCTCAGTTATCCCCAGATGGGGGCTGGAGGGAAGAGGAGGCAATTAACCATTTCACAGCTAGTCAGAGATAATTATGCCATTGAAAGTTGGTGGGCTGTTTTCATTTTAGTTCAAATCGGGTGGCCAGAATCAACCCACTATCGTGCTTCTTGACCCAGAATGGGAATTTTATTCCTTAATCATATCCCCCCCACCCGACCCCCACCCCAGCCGGGCTGCTTCCGTGACCAGCCTCAGTACAAGAGGCCAGCGCATTATTTACAAGAATTAAAGAGCTCTGGGTATGGCGTGGAAGAAGAAGGGCGTTTTTATCATACTGGCACTCACAAGCATCAATACAGCAAGAAGTCAGCCTGCATTTCCATCAAAACCTCCTGATTTCCAGTCACTTATAACATGGCCATAAAAATCGCTTCTGGGCTACAATCCAACAAATAGTGCCTCAGCTGAAGGGAAAATTGTCCCCTCTTGGTAGCTGTTGGTTTGTTTTGGTTTGCCTTTTGCTTTAGTGATTTGAGGAAAATACACAGGTATTTGAAAGATGCCCCTAAATGTAACCCTGGGAAGGAGAAAAACATGAACACTTTCAGGCCTTCATTTGTATTTCCACCTCCCTGAAAGTGATGACTGACTCCACCGGTGGGAGTGTGGTCCTCACTCCCCTGTGGTCCCACTTCCCTTTGGCACTTTCAAGAAACAAAGGCAATGTGTAAAGCCTTCCATTCAAAGGAAGTTAGTCAGCAGAAAGAGCCTAAGTGACTGTGAGGTTTGTATTCCCTGAGCCACCTCGAAGGACAGGCTGTTGACTGTTGTCTCAGAACTAATTTCCTCCTATAAAGACCAAATCAGTGTGAGAGCACTGGAGAGCTCAGCATTTTTAATTGCCTCAAGGTGCTTATTTTCAGGGAAGAGATAAACTCAGGAGGATCAAATAAGGAAGGCAGGAAAATTTGGCTCATCCTCTCAAATGAACCCAATCATTTTCTCCTCTCACTTCTTTCACATCTGTGATTTCCTTCTTTCTCCCAAGAAGGGGCTACGCTTTTCTCTGCCATTAAGGAGAGATGATTACTGGGCCCTGAGTCAGATGTTTCCAGCGTGGTGCTAGAGGCTTGGTTTCCCTCACCTTTGCATTAAAAGCAGCAGGCTGTGCCCTCTTGCAGCCCCAGTGCAAAGCTACCTGGCCTGCTAGATCCCACCTGAGTGGAAAAACACATAGAATGTGCACTGGGGGGAAATAAGCCCTGGGTACTGAAGTTATGAGAGGAAGAACGTGACTAGTGGTGCTAGCTTCCTGGCCCCAAAGAGTCCCTGGGTTTCCCGCTGGGAGACATGTGGAATTCCTAGGCCCAAAGGAAAGGAGTTGCTGGGAGGGGAGAAAAGACGTTAGTATTATTTCCTCACATTCATCAGCTCGCGTTATATTCCTTCAGATTCTTGAAACTCAACATTTATCTTCTTTAAATGTCCCTGGGAGAGGAAGCTACTCCCATTTCACCAATGAGGAAAGACAAATAGAAAAGCCAGCTGAAGTGTTATCTGAGCCAATAATGGAATTTCATCTCCTATGTCCCCATTTGGGGCTTCAGTTTGGTTGGCCTGGGGGCTAGGGAGGGAAACCAAATACTGTTTAAATCTTTTGTGAGGCCTAATAAAACAAAAAAGAAGACATTTTAAGTCCTTTCACTTGGAGTATGCACTTAGAGCATGGCCAAAAGCCTCTGCCTGAGACACTTCCAAGTTTGTACTCTGTGATTCCTGTTCTTGGGTGCCCACCACGGGGAGAAACTGCAAGGACACTGGCACATGCCCACTAGTCTCTTCCCTGAGCCCAATACCCACAGCATCAAAGCTCCTGCCCAACCAGCTCCAGCTGCACTAACTTCCCCTGAGCGCCTTGCTGAGTACAGATGCAGTCAATACGTACATCCTCAAGCTCAAGAAGAGGAAAAGGGCAGTGTTTGCTGGAGATTTGCACAGAGCGTGGACATGTGCATAAGCGGCCTGGAGTGTCCACAAGTGTGTGCAATGTCCCTTGTAGAGCAAACATGCAGGGTGGGCAAAGAACAGAGGTTGGTGTGGAAAGGGCTTGTTTCTCCTCCCATTACTATGTTTGGTCAAGTTCAAAATGCTCAAGTTGAAGCTGGTCATCTTCCAGGGTACTATGAAAATATTTGTGTCAAAGCAAAAGAAAGATCAAAGGATAACAAATAAATCATTTATAATTTGTGAGATTTTTTTTGCCAGGATACAAGCTGATGATTTGGATTTTTTTTTAATATTTTTATAGAACTAGGCTTGATGGGTGTCCACGTGGACGCTTGCTCTAGATTCTTGGCACAGCAGGAGTGAGGCTGTCACTAAGATGTCCCAGGAAGAAGCTGAGCTGTGCCCAGAATTTTCATGAGTATACCTACATAAGTCTAAACTTATTTTGAACTTTTCCTTCCTCAGTTGAAATCACATGTGTAACTCCTACGTTAGCAATTGCCAAGAAGTCTACTGTCGCCTTATTTTGTATTCACTATCTGCTAACTTTGCTTCTAGTTCCTCTTTTCTCTTTCTTTTCTTTCTTTCCTTAAATTTCTCTTTACCCTTATCATATCTTCGGGTCCACTTGGAAATTCTAGTATTTCTTTTCAAGATTTCCAGTGGTTCTTTTCTATTCATACAACCCATAATAAAATTATGCTGCTTTATTGTTTTATCAAAATCAACATAAGCACACAAAACCAAAATGAAGGCTTCTAAGAGGTTCTTCCTCTTCAATCTCTTCTCTCTGACCCACTTCCAAATATAGGTTTTTGCTAAGCTAGCTTTATTTCAGGCTACTATTAAACACTTAATTACCCAATGTCCCTTTTAATCCATAAATCCTTACTTAAATTTTATAGACTCTCATTTGGAAGACAAAAATCTAGTTTCCTAACCTCAACCACATACAGCCTTAAAGCCCATATGGATTTAGCATATCGAGGATACCACTTACACCTACCTGACAAAGTTCTTGAAACGTTTTCTAGAACTACAGACATCTGAGAAGAGGGGAAGAGTCAAGGTGGTGAGCATGAACACAGGATGGAGAGCAAAGTAGGCAGAGAGTTGGGGATTAAGGAAAAATCCAGAAACAGGGAGTTGTCTGTCCAGACCCAGGGATTTGCCAACAGCAAGAGATCAGAGAAATGTGGCAGAGCAAGACTAGACAGGTGAGCAGGACAGCAGAAGCAACCATGTGAACCTACCTACACTCTCTAACTGAGACCAAGAAGGTCTCAATGCCTGCTCACAGCAAATAACACACTCTTTGTATTTCTACAGCACTTGGCAAATCAAAAGCACTTTCATGTATAATATGAGAACTAATCTTCACCAATGGCAAGGTATATATTATTAGTCTCATTTGTAGACAAAGAAACTGAAGCTAAGTTTCCGCAGCTGACTCAGTGGAAACCGGAAAGAGGCAGGGGTGGTTCTAAAGCCCAGGTCTGCTCACTCTCCACCCAAACACATCCTTCTATGACACCTCAAAGCTTTAAACTCAGCACGTGTGGAAAATGATGACCAATTTCAGCTCTCACAGTGAGACTCTGACTTTCAGGATTCCCTTTTGTTAACCACTGAGATGAGGGTGCGAGGGACAAGAACATTTGTACTGTTTCTGGTTGTCACTTCTCGGACAGTCGGTTATAGCATTTCCGTGAGTCTGACTGCAGACAGCACCCCAGACATATCATCCAGCATCAGATTTATGACGATCCTAACTACTGCCATCCAATCTGCTAACCTGTGCAGGGCACAGACATCAGGAAATATGTCTTTCTGTAAATACAATACCGGGGAACTTATTTGTTGTGGCAGCAAGGAGCAGAAAAGGACATTGCTCTTGGGGCCCCAAAGGGGAAAAAAGATGATGTATGATGTGAAGTAGGATGTTAATCATGCCTGACACCTCTGGATAATCAGCTAGAGTAATCCTTGGAAACAATCCCTTTTCAGAGATGAAATGGGAGAATAATAAATAGGAAGGGGTTTATCTAATGGGACAGTATAACTCGGCAAGATATTGAACTACTACGGCTCAGCATCCTTACCAGAAGCTGGCTGGCAGTTATAGTCAGAGTGGTTGTTGTTTTCCGTTCTCCTCATATGCACCAGAGTTGTACCAATAGAAGCCCTAGGTTTGAGGTCAGGAGGCCTCAATATGGATTGGTCAATGCTGCTATCCTCAAGATTCATAGAAGAGTAAGGCATTTCTTCTATCTATTGGAGAAGACTAGAATCATCTACAAGGCCAGATCAGACAGAAATGGAGATTATTTCTGCCTGGGTGGCATAAACTGCACTGTGTGATGTCTGCTGAACATGAAACACAGGCCCACTAGGGAGCTGGTGCCCCACTGCCCCACAAAGTAGGGGAGAGACATCCCATCAACTTGAGTAGTGACTCAAATTAACTTGAGTCTGGGGAAAATACCACTCACCTCTCCTTTAAAGCACAAAGGTGTAAAGAAATCCATGGATATCACTGAGAAAAGATAGGGTATGAAATCTAATCCCTTTTACTACCAGAATGACAGAAATGACAAAGTGGCGAGTTGATATTCATGACTATGCAAATGTGATCCCTAAATAGTCCAATCATATTGCAGCCATTTCAGTTGTTCAGAATTAATGTCAACCTCTGCTGACACTCACACAACAAAAAACACTTTAATATCTCAACCCTTTTCAACTTGAAAATATAAAATTGAACAGTGACTTTTATTGAATTCTTTATTACTTTGTTACATTTCAGCTCTTAGACTTTTACTTTTAGTAAAAACAATCTACCATTGTATAGTCCTCTCCATTTCCTAAAGCACTTTCATCATTTTAATTTTTCACAACAACTCTGCATTTAATTTCAATAAACAATGATTAATAACCTGTTTTATGTCACTCTCTCTTCCAGGCATTAGGGTCTGCAAACATGAATAAGTTCAGAAAGCTGTCTTGAAATATCCAGAGTCTAAGAAAGGAGACAGATGTGTAAATGGCTCCTAATTATTTAGTACAAAAGGACTGTGACAGAGATACATATAAAATAGTATATGAATCCAAATACCCTCCCCAAGCTCGTACTATTGATGTGTGGCAGAGAGGGAATCAAACCCATGACTTATAACTTAAATCTGGACAATTTTCCACTGCACAAATGATCTCTCTTATATCAATCACATTCATAGTCCTTCACCAAATTTCCTTTTAATGGTTTAAAAATCATGATTTATAAATTGCCAACTTATTCTCCTTTACACCTATCTCTCAGATCCTTCTCCATTTAAGCCCATACACTGACTTCATTTTTCAGTTTTAGCCACTAGTTCCCAGTGGCCATTACTGACCTTCTTTGCCCTTTATTTTGTGACATGATTTAGCAGCCTGCCCAATTAGGAAATCCTTTCCTTCTTACTTAATCTCCATTTTCTATGCACTGTAGTCTGTTCTGACTCCACCAAGTGTGACTCTTGAACAAGCATATCACAATTTATATATCTGCTGGAACAGAGAATTTTTTAAGGCAATCATTTTAAAAGATTATACATTTATTCTAATGATAATTATTCATCATATTATTATATTAGAAATTTTTCTTTGGAACTACATTTGGCATTTGTAAGTCTTTTTATTTTGACTAACTGTAATAGAAGCCCACTCATTATCTGAGGATGTCTTCTATATTTGGAAAGAGTCAAAAGACTTATCTAATGAAAAATAATTCCATTTGCATTCAAATAAGTTATTACTGCAGTTTTTGATATTTATTTTCTATAGTTTTTCATAAAGAATTAACAAGTAACCAAAATATATTTAGAATGTTACTCTGAAGTAAAAATATAACTTTATATGTGACTACTTAGAGAAGTATCAAAGTCTGAGTATTAAAATTATTCATCAATGGAAATAGAAATACTGTTATTTTCTATTCTCTTGTTTTTAGAGGTTAGCTATAAAAATGTACTGAAGGAAATGTTGAAGCTAAAATATTTTTTTAAAGGGAATGCCTATTTGGATTAGGAAATCTATATTTTGATATAAATAATGTGTATATATATTATCATAGAAAAAAGCTTTATAGACAATGCTTTCTGATACTTTTGGAAGTCACAGGGACCTCATAGAGCCATCAAGGTTAAAAATGTCGCGATACCTATTAGAAAAGAGCCCAGATCCTCGTTCCTACTCTGAAGTCACCGACACAAGACACACTGATTTCTCTAGTTTCCACACTGATTTCTCTAGTTTCCACATTGGCATTTTGGTTACATTTTGTTTGAAGCTATAATTTGCTGTTGAATCCATTTTGAAAGACATTACTTGGAGCACAAATGCTGCTCTTTCCAACACCCACTATCTCATGTACTCACACATTTTATTTATTTATTTCATTTTATTTTACTTTGCAAAGTTGCTTTCTGGAGGCTAAAGATGATTTGAAAGTGATGAAAAGTTCTAGGTTTCAACCAATTAAACATGAAAGGATTCATGTCTGGTCTGACACTGAGGAGTGACAGAAATCTGTTTAGCATCACAGTGAAGATTAGAAGTTCAATAAAAGAATTCACGCTATATAAAAAAATTATGGCAGACTCAGAGAAGATGGCCAGTACACAAGAAAATGTACATGTGTGCATCATCCTCTGGTGTAAACTAGGGTAGAATGACCAGGGCGGGCTAGTGCTCCATAGTAAAAAAAAAAAAAAAAAAAAAAATTATGGCAGAATGACTTAGAAATGACAAGATATGATCCTTGCCCAAATACCAGTAGGCTAGCAACAAGTTCCTTAAAATCTCCTAGGTACCACTATACACCTAAAACAATGGTAGTCTGGTACCTTGGTAACACCAAACATGGTGATGATGTAGAGCAACAGGAATGCCCATTCACTGTTAGTAAAAGGCAACACAGTATGGCCACTTTGGAAAACAAATTTTTTTTTTTCTTTTCCAAAACCAAACAGGATTTTACTATACATTCCAACATGGACTCAAAGTAGTTGAAAACATGTACCTACATAAAACCCTGTGCACAGATGTTTATAGCAGCTTTATTCATAACTGGCAAAACTTGGAAATCATCAAGATGTCCTTCAGTAGCTGAACAGATTAATAAACAGTGATACATCCAGACTGGAATATCACTCAATGCTAAAAAGAAATGAGTTATCAACAAAAACATGAAGGACACTTAAATGCACGTTGCTAAGTGAAGGAAACCAATCTGAAAAAGCTATAAAATTCTGCCACATGCTAACCATAGATGCACATGCTAACCATAGATAATGATGTGCCCATGCAGGATCATCAGTTGCAGCAGATGAAACACTTTGGTAGAAGATGCTGATAATAGGGAAGAGTCTGCACGTGTGTATGTAGGGAATATAAAGGCAAGCTCAGTATTTTTTATTTAATGTTGTTATGATGCTAAGCTGCCCTAAAAATATAAAACCTATTATAATGAAAAAACAAAAAGAAAGACAAACAAAATATCTTCTGGAGCTAACATTGCCTCCAGACAAAGGAACACAAGCAATATAAGGGAGACAAGATCATCTTTTCATGAAATAGTGATAGAACAACATGCAAAGATATGAATCTAGACACATACCTCATAACTTTGCAAAAATTAATTTCTAATGAAGCACAAATATAAATATAAAATGCAAAACAATAAAATTTCCAGAAGATAACATATGAAAAACCTAAAAGACCTTGAATATGGCACTGGCTTTTTTAGATATAAAACCAAAGGCATGAGTCATTAACAAAATAATCAATAAGGTAGTTGCCATTAAAATTTAAAACTTCTGCTCTTTCAATATCAAGAGAACAAGAAGAAAGTCATCATCGGAACAAAATACTTACAATGTAAACAAGTGGTTTCCGAAATATCCAAATATTTCTTAAAACTCCATTAAGAAGAAAGCAACTTAATTAAAATGTGAGCCTAAAAGACCTTGAATAGACCTTAACAGACACACAGTGCACTAAGATACACAAATGACAAGAAGCATATAAAGAGATGTACTGCTCGATATACAAATTTAAACAATGAGATGACACTACACACCTACTACAGTGCCCAAGACCTGGACCACTGACATAATTAAAAGCTGCCCATGCTGTGAAGCAACTGGAACTCTCATTTATTTCTGGTGGGAATGCAGATGAGTACAATCCTTTGGAGGACAGTTTGGTGGTTTTCACAAAATTAAACAATTTTTTGGATCCAACAATTGCACTCCTTAGTATTTAACCAAAAAAGTTGAAAACCTATGTCTACAAAAATGTTTATAGCACTTTATTTACAACTGCCAAAAGTTGGGAGCAACCCAAGCTGCTATTCTTCATTAGTGAATGGGCTAGTGAACTGTGGTACTTTCAGAAATTAGAATTTAACACTAAAATGAAATGAGCAATCACATCAGGAAAAAGACCTGAAGGACATATAAACTCATATTACTAAGTGAGAGAAGCCAATCCGAAAAGGTTAAATAGGATGAAAAGATTGTATGATTCCAATTATATAACAAAACGGAAGAGGTAAAACTACAGAGACAATAATAAAATTAGTGACTGGAGCTGGAGGAACACGGGAGCAATGAATGGGTGTTTTACTTTGGATTTTTATGTTAGTGAAAAAAACTGTAGAATACCATAATGATGATTAAATGTCACGAAATATTTGTGCACACTCATAAAATGTACAAAACCAAGAGTGAATCATAATGTCAACTATAAACTTGAACTTTCTATGATGTCTCAATGTAGGTCTGTTGACTGCAGGGCATCTTGGTAGCAGGGAGGCTACGCATATGTGTGGGCAGGGAATATATGGGGAAATAGCCAAAACTTCCTCTCAAATTTGCTATAAATCTAAAAAATTTTCTAAAAAGATGACATTTTCATAAAAAAAAATCACACAGATATCTCCATCTCTGGAAGAAAACAGAATACATGATAAAAGTCAACCCATATTCTTAGGGGCAGGGAATAGAGGGTGGGAACACTTAGCACATTAGGAATAAGAGGAGACATTGTTAATTTAGTAAAAAAAAAAATCTTCTGTAAGTCCTTTAGCAATCTTAATGGTAAAACATTTTAATCATTCCCTTTAAAAGAAAAAATAACAGTGCTAAAATCATCATTCTATTCAACATCATATGAAAGTCACTAACCAGCTCAATGAGATAACAAAAAGAAATAAAGGAAGAACAAAAACAAAGAAACAAAACTGTCATCCTTCACTGAGCAAGTTTATTAATAATATTGTCCAGATTTTAGATACCCTTTCTGGAGCAAATAAAAAAAATGTCATTTTCTTTTTAATCTCAGTGGTGGATACAGGTGTATGTTATATGGTTTTTCTCTAGGTTTGAAATAATTTGCAATTTAAAATTTAATCTTTCTAACAAAAAGTTACTTTAAGACAAAACTTGCATCTAGCTAAATGAAAAGTAAGGGAAAGAAGTAACTTTTAATCATAAAGCTTTTAAATGAATACTCAGTAATAGCAAAAAAAAGATCAATTAAAACAACACAGCCTATAGATTGAAGCAATAGCTAAGAAAGAATTCCCCATAAAAAGATTAATGTCAGATTTTGTGAACTAAAGTCTAGAACAGCACTTTCAAGTTTCCATTTATTCATGACCACTATAAAGCTATAAGGAAGCCTAATCTCATACAAAGTATCCAGATGACTGGAAATAAAACTTAGAAAAGAGTCCTCCCTGGTGGCACAACAGATTAGGACACAGAACTGCAAGCTGGCCACAGCCGCTTCAGTGCTAGTTCGATCTCAGGCCCCAGAGTTGACCCACATGGCATGGCAGACCTCTCCTGACCTGCCTGCTTCTCCCCTCAGCAGTGTACTCTGTCCATCTGCCTGTACGGCACCCCACTCTGTCTCCAGTGAATCCTCTCAGCACCCCACACCTCTGGCCTATACCCCAGTTCTGTATGAATAAATAAATATTTACCAAAAATAACTTAGAAAACATTAGCTCATGGCATACACACACTTATGATATACGTGACCCTTGCTAATACATTATAGAAAATGCCTTACCAATAGATCACACTCTCACTAATTCCAGAGCTGCGGATCTCTGCCAGGGCACGTGGTAGCTCTGAATTAGTTGACTGGGCACTGTCCATCCCCCACTATTCTTTTTTGTCTGGGAAGAGAGAATTGCCTAAGTGACAGAATCCTGAAGGGGAACATTAACCTCCAATATAAGGAAAGGTGAAACATTCATGTTTCAAACATCATCTAAGTTATCAAGTAGTGATTGGTAGATATGTGTCCTTGTGTTGCTTTGACTGGAGACTGTTAGAACAGGGCAGAAGTCCAGTGAGTAATTCTATAACCACGTTTTACATGACTTGGTTTGCTGCCAGTGTGTGTAGTTGTCTGATTTCATTTTAGTGACATTATGAAATGTATTGTGCTGCATGTAAAATATTAATGTAGCACATAATTGGGCAGTCCAAAATAAGCAAGTTTATGTACACCGATAGATACGAAATTGATAAACCATCCTGTCATGTATAGAACTCCTTCAAAAGTTCTATACAATTCCAACTTGCCTACTTCCTTTGGTGCTTCTCTCCTGTTCAAGAACATTGGGAAGATCTAACCAGTTTAAAAGAATAAGCCATTTTCTTCAGGATAGCAAAAAGAGTGGACCTTGTAAGACTGGAACAAGTAATGCACTCGCTCAGGAAACAGCAATAAAGTTTTTCCATCCATAGGTCAGCTTGCTACGGAGCCCACTCTCATCACCAGTTCTGCGTGGATTTATCACTGACCTATGAGTTTACACTGAATTTTTTCAAAATTGCTAATAAATAACTGCTTCCTGGAGCCAAAAGCAAGAGATTGACCATAAATAATAGGGTAGAAGTGAGAAACTTTCAACAAGCGAGTAAATTTTTCAACCCATTTTTCACTCTCTTGGTCTGAGGACTGTGGAGCAAGGGTAAGCCATTTTCACCATCCTAAAATCTTCAAAGAAAACATGATGTTGTAAGAAGGCCTTGACACTGTCTGAAATTTTCACTTGGGCTATAGCTTTTCTTATCAGAGAGGAAAAAAAAATAATTTCATTTATCCCTGATTTGGTTCTGTATTATTTGTCTTCATATTTGCTTTTGTTTTCTGCCATACTCTTCACATACCCTTGAAGCCAAAACTCTAGTAAGCTGTTTGCTTGGGGTTGCAAATGTATATTTAAAATATTTCTCCTTCCAGTCTGTTTCCTTCACAGCACATGGGGACACACAGAAGTCCCTCCCTGTGTGTTACATCCTTTTTGAGGAATTTTCCATTATTACTTCATAAATGTTACGTTTAAAAAAAAAAAAAAAGACAAGAGGACCTCTTGTGATCTAAGGATTAAGTCTCAGTTCCATTCCCCACCAAGGGGCAGGCCTGTCCTATCTCAACTGCCCACTGCTCCCCTCAGCAGTGTATTTCAGTAGATCTGCCTGTTCTATACTCTATCTCTGGTGAGTCTTCTCACCCCCTGCACCTCTGAAGTGCACCCCCTCCCAGAAAAAAAATCATGAGCACACAGAACTAAATTCCAGTATTGCTGTGGTCCCCTGTAACTTAGGAAGTTGCATGTAAACATAAAGTTGCAGATGTTCTCACTGACAATTTAAAGTAATGACCAGAACAGTGGTTCTAAATGTACAAAAATATGAATTCCAGTATTGGGTTTGTCATGTAAGAACTGAAAAACTGCCAAAAACATTTCCCCTTAAGTTTTCCAAAGATGTGCTTTCAACCTTCCTCACTCACATCTTTTTAGCCTCTAAAACACCAAAAAATCCCTTCCTCTCAATAGAGAATCTGCCTCAAACTCCTTAGAGAAAACAGAACTTGCTCAGCTTCTTACCCTGTCCACTGCTACTAACTCAATAAAATATGTCATTTTCCCTCCTGCTTTCCTATCCCAGTGGAAGAAACTGTGATCTTTCTTCTGCATCTATATGAACACATAACCTGGCCTGGAACATTTCTATACACTCCAGAGACTCCCCTCTGTCAACTACTCTCTTTTATGCATCTTCAATATTTTCTCTCAACAAGTATTTTCCCATTAGAATTATGATGTCATCCAATGTCTCCCTGCTATATTAAAACATATCCTCATTTATTTCTTTACTTCATTTCACAATCATATTTCCCAAAAGAGATGTCAACACTCCCCCTCTACTGTGCTCCTCAATGCACACAGACAGGACTTGCACCTCATCACTCTTCTAGTACAAAGCCACTCATCAAAAATTAATGAACACAGAATTAGATGTTTTAGATTTTGGCTTTTTTTTTTTTTTTTTGGTTGATCTCTCTTCTATGACATCACTTCTTCTTGCTCCTACATTCTCCTCTTCGGCTCCTCTCACTGAAACTACTTATTCTAACTATACCTGTTGGAGACAAATTCCCTTGGGTTACATTCCCAGCCCTCTGTTTTCTTCCTATAAGATATTTTCCACTGCCACAGCCTCACTTACACTTCAAGTATGTCAACTACTAGCAAAGCTTCGGGCTAGCAAAGCTTCATGGCTAGCCCCATGCTCTCCTGAGCACCTAAACTGTATGTCCACCTGCCACGTAACACCTCTGTGTGGATGCTGGTCCATAGTTTACTCTTAATTTACTCTTAAAATGGAGGGGTTTTTTTCTTTCCACCCCATTCTGTCATCCTGACCTTCCCATTAGCCTACCCTCAGCTGGTGCACAGTCTTTACACCAAGGCTCAGTCTATTCCTTAAGAGCTATTTTCACTCTTCCTTTTTTCTATTTATCTCTTCAATCTGCCTACTTTGTTTCATTTGCATTATCTCTGTCTCCTTCCAGACCACCATCCCTGCTAGATAGGATTGCTTATAACAGCCTCTCGTCTCCTGATTTTCATTTCCTTCTAAACCAGAGTTCAGCAAACTACAGTCTGCTGGTCAAATCTGTACCCTGTCTACTTTTGTAAATAAAGTCTGACTGAACTACAACCATGTCTGTTCATTTACATATGAATGTATTGTCTGTATTGCTGCTTTGTTCTACAGTAGCAGTAGCAAGACAGACCATATGACCCACAAAATTGAATAAATTTATTATCTGGTCCTTTATAGAAAAACTTTGCCATATCCTGCTTAAGCAATTCTCTATTCTTTTCAGAATAAAAATAAGGTAAGTCATTGTTTTGACCAAAATGGCTCCTTAATACTTACAAGGCAAAATTCAATTTTCTTAGCATGTCAAATAAGGTCATTCAAAATCACATGTCCTCTCAGACTTACCTTTTCAGACTCATCTCTCACCATTACCCATTAACCCCATCCACAAACATTCTTAAATATGTTGTGCTTATTCTATGGCTCAGATACTCGAGCATGTAGTCTTTCTCCATAGAAATCTAGAATCAGGCCCTTCCCTGGTGGCCAACAGGTTAAAGCCCAGTACTGTAAGTGAGCATAGTCACTTCTGGGCGAGTCCGACCCCAGCCCCGGAAGTGATCCACATGGTGTGGCAGACCTCTCCAGACCCACATCCTGCTCCCCTCAGCAGTGTATTTCAGCCAATCTGCCTGTTCTGCTCCCTACTCTGTCTCCGGGGAATCCTCTCACCACCCCTGCACCTCTGGCTTGTACCCCAGTTCTGTATGCACAAATAAATCTTAAAAAAAAAAAAAAGAAGAAAGAAAAGAAACTAGAGTTACCTCTCTTCCCCTTTACCTAGCTACTCTTACTTTCCCTTTAGGATTTTAGTCACATTTTTTTTTTTTTTTTTTTTGTGCTTCCTAGTTGCCACATTTTAGTCAGGTGGCCCTGCTTCTTGTTCCCATCCATAACTTCTAGTTCTTCCCTCTCAGCCTTGCTCTATGGCAATTGCCTCGTTTTTTGTCTTTGTTACTTAATGATAACGGCATTCTAGAGAGAACTATAATTTTTCCACTATTGTATCTGCAGTAACTAACACGGTGTCTACAGGTGTGCTTAAGAAACACTTGCTAATTAACTGAATAAGTGAAGGAATGAAATTGATCACCTCCAAACTTTTCTTCAACTGTGAAATGGAGATAATGAAATCTAATTTAGATGGCTATATGAGATTAAGTAAAGGATCATATAGCTTGTTACCGACTGTTACTCATCATGCAATAAATACAGCTATTCATTTCACACCTCCACTAAATGGGTCGAGTTCAACTTACCTAGGTAAACAGAACAAAAATACAAAGATATACAGAAATCTGCAAATTTCAAGGATGATGCTCTTGAAGTATTCAAATGAAAGGATTGCAGTTTCAGGTAGCTTATTTAAGTGTTAAGTTACAACTGGTTCATCCTTTTAAAAGATGTGTTAGATTAATCCTGAAATGCTATCTTCTAAAGTTACAGCAACAAAAAGGGAAAACAATGAAATAAGAATCCTAAAGATAAAGAAATTAACTATGTGACAAGCTTTTCACCACTGAGAATATATTTATATTATATTTGTAATTTTATAAAATATAGAAAATGAAAATTGCATTGGGCTTAAACTGTGTCTTTCCAAAGGACAGGATAAATGAGTTCACAAAATAAAAACAAAATAGTGGTCTATATATATAAGGGGGTTTCAAATTTATTAGTAAAGATTCTAGACACAAAGGAACTATGATGAAGTCTGTCCTACTGACATGGGCAATAGTTGAACTTTTGAGCCTCCATTTTGTCATCTCTGGAAATAAGATAATAGTACTATATTATATGGAATATTTATAGCCTCAAAAACCAGAAATATTAACTCAAATAGTTGAAATTTTTAAAAAAAATCAAATTTAGCTATGCCTAAAAGAAAAGAAACAGGCTCTTCTCATGCTTCTTTGTTAGGGATCACATTATCATTTCCAAAAACTCTCAGCTGACTCTTCGTCATGTCTTCTCCAGAACTGAATAACTGTCACATTGCTGCACTAATGACCTGTTGGAATGGAATTGCTCTTGTAACACTCAATGCTAGTTAACTTTAATAATAGTGGTAACAGTGCATATGTGTAAAGTATATACACCAAAAATTAATTTTCTCTAAGAGACTGTATCATTGGACCATGAGTAGTTTAAATATGAAATTTCGTTTTTGCTTATATAGATTTTAAGCAGTCTATACAGAAAGCAAACTATGAATGGATTAAAAAATGTTTTGGGTATTTGCTATTTCTCCCTCATAAATCAAAAATATATGTTAAGCAGATATCCAGGCACTTCATGTTTCCTTGTTCAAGACTTTTTTTTTTTTTTTTTTTTTAGTATGAAGCAGAAGGTACTTGAAGTCATAAGTTCTTTCTATTGCTTGTAAAATATAAAATCCTTTTTGAGGCTTTCTCTTCCAGAAAGGGAAGAAAGAATAACATTTGATGACCATTAAAAAAGAAGAGGGCCCTCCCTGGTGGTGCAGCAGGTTATAACACAGCACAAAGAAGCTAAAGCCACTGCAGCATGAGTTCGATCCCTGGCCAGGGAGCTAACCCACATGGCGGGGCAGACCTCTCCTGACCCGCCCACTGCTCCCCTCAGCAGTGTACTTCCTCAATCGGCCTGTTCTGCTCCCCACTCTGTCTCTGGTGAATCCTCTCACCGACCCTGCAACTCTGGCCTGTACCCCAGCTCTGTATGCATAAATAAATATTTAAAAAAGAAAAGAAAAGAACTGCATGCTTTTAGACTGTGGAGGAAAAAGAACCCTAAAGGGCTAATGGTAACAGAGACCCATAGCAGATTCTCGGGAGATAGCAGAAAGGAAATGGCTATCAACTCACAAGAGAAAAATGACATCAGACACAGTACCTTGTCCTCAGCATAAGGACCTATGCCTAAGCACGCACCACACCAC
The DNA here is from genome assembly GCF_000260355.1 of Condylura cristata. Classification (NCBI taxonomy): domain Eukaryota; kingdom Metazoa; phylum Chordata; class Mammalia; order Eulipotyphla; family Talpidae; genus Condylura; species Condylura cristata. The sequence continues at coordinate 31,799,239 of NW_004567107.1, forward strand.
CAACCAGTGGACATCTTAGTGCTGACCAGTATGGTTTATGGCTGCTGACCTGAAGGTGTGTTGATACAAAGCACTAGTCTGGGTAAAGCAGTGAAATCCCTGTGTGGAAGGTTATCAATAGTATCTGAGTTTGAACTTCACCTTGGTGATAAGAACTCAGAGTCTTATTTCAGTCGATGTAAATAAAATAATAAATTATGTCTTACATGCCTAATTTTGTAATCTAAAAGGAATTCTTTTCATTGAAAAGTAAATTGTATAACATAGTATAGACTATAAAGGCAGGATAAAAGTGAGTTCATTTAATTCAGCCTTCTTGCTTTCAGGGTAAGAATTCTAATCGAAGGCAAGGTAATGTCTTGTGCGTGCACACACAATTTATTGCTGGCACAGCTAAGGCTAGTGCTCAGGTATCCTAACTCCCATTCCAGAGCTCTCTGCATTACCTCCATCATGCCTCATCATTTACAAAGATAAGTTATAAAAGCATTTTTTTTTTGCAAGAGGATTACTCACTACTCAAAATGTTAAAAGTACATCTGTAATTGTCCTATGTTTTTGATGACAGAAGCAATTTCTCACCACATTACATAACTAATATGCATGTGGAGACATCAGGAGATCTCATCACAAAGATGTCATAGAAGGGGGAGGGTTATCACTGAAATCTATTCATTCTATCTCCACTTCATTTTCCCCTCCCAGCATCAAATGACCTCTTAGGAGATATGGTGTGCTTACAGGCTGAGACCACAGGAGCCAGACACCTTTGCCTTCTATTCAGGGCTCAACACATAGACTCCCTCAGTGGCCTTAGCTAGTTCCTTCACTTTTCTGCCTTTTGCATCCTGGACTCCAAGATATTATTGGCTGCTGAAGAATGACTGAGTGATGAGATGCCTCAAAAGCACTCAAGGATGATTGGGTACAATCTCCCTTTTGTCCTGCAGATAAATACTTTCTTTAGCTTTTTGGGTAATCAATTTATATGCACAATAAGGATCAAAGATTTTGCTGTTGTAAGATTTGGTATATTCCAACATTCATTCAGATTATTTTCCTGCATGCCACACCCCCTCTCTGATTCACATGTTGATTCTATGGAATCCGCTCTGTGGAAAGCAGGGCAGATATATTTCCATTGTTCCAGTTGGCTGTGCACAGAAGTGATATATCACCAACTGCAAGTCCCTCCAGTGCTTTCTCCTATTCCTGATAGCAAACAACAGTGATGAGACGATGGCAGATGCTTCAGTTGGGTCCACAAAAGACCAGGAAGAGAAGAGCCTTCTGCTGACCCATGATGGGCATGGAACATGACAGTCTGTTTTTAGCTATGGGTCTTCGAAATCATTGTACAACATGTACTTCTGAAAATATTGGAACACAGACTCTACTGCAAAGTTGCTTCCCCAAAGATAATGAGTTAGTAGATCTTGCATCGTTGTTCATATGTCCAGTGACTCTTTGGAAATGTGCATTTCTTAAAGGCTTCTTTAAACTGCTGATGCTCCCAGATCACATTTCAAGTTACAATGACCCTGCTAACCCTGACAGATGCTTCCTCTAATCTCTGTTCTCCAGCCATCACCTTTTCACTTGCTCTATGTCACTTAGTGCAAATATTATTACTTATTTGTTTGCTTTCACACTGTCTATCTCCTCCATTATCGCATCACTTGCATGCAGACAGAGTCTGTCATTTTTACTCTTGTATCTCCAAAATGCGGACTAGGGACTAGAATCACCAAAAAACGTGAATCATCAAGAAGTGTGTCCCAAGCACCTCCATTTGATAATGAAACACTGTGAGAAATAAACACATGAGTAATTCTAGCTATGTAGCTCAACTCCATCCATCAAACTTCTTTATGGCAGCAGGGCCATTTGGAGGCCACCAGTCAAGATTGTGGAGAATAAGTGTAAAATGACACTGCCCAACCTCTATAGCCATGAGGACAAGCAGAGTGACAGAAACCAGGACAGCAGGACAAAGCTGAATATTTAGTTACATAATTTTCTTCCTCAAATCTCCATGGGAGGTGGAGGGAAAACCTTTGAGGGCACAATGCTTAGACACAGCACGAGAGCGCTCCTCAGTGAACCATGTCCCCTGCTAGTCAATCTGTATTTAAATTACATGAAAAATTCATGCATTTCATAGAAGCAACTTCAACCCATTATCATCACATACTTCCTTGTCTGGGAAAGCCATCCCTACTGGGGATTGGGGTAGTTGATGAAGGAGAAGCCAGTGTTAGGAAAAATAGCTAACACGCTGCATAGGCATCAGTCATTACCATTTTTGAGTCCACACACTTCACAAATGGAAGTTACGTAGGTATACAGGAAAGAAGGTAACCACATAAAAAAGCACATAGCACAATCATTACATCTTCCTGCTGATCTCTCAATCATTTCTTAGAATTAATGGGAAAAAATAATTTGAGTGTCTGCTACATATTGAAACTATGCAGAAAAATTGGAATTGATTTACAGATACTGAAAATGAGACTCAAATTTTCATACAATGATCTATTTGAGGTTTGGTTTTAAAATTCTATATTCCCCCCTTCAGTCCTCCTTACCCTGCACAAAATAAAAATACACAGGAAACATCAGAGATAGAAGAAATAGGCGTGGCTATGAATTCATAATTGTTGAAGCCAAGTACAGACATTAGGAGGTAATTGTAAATCTGCGCTACATATATGTATGATTGAAAATTTGGCTAACAATGTAATTATTAATCCCAGCAACTTAATAGATGGGAAAACACAGATACTACATGCCAAAACAGTCTCTTGGATTCCTGGGACGGAAAAACACAGATATATTTTAACAAAGTTAATACTTTCCATGATAACACAATGTAATAGAGCAATGTATATTCTCAAGGATTGTTGATTAGTATAAAAAGGAATACATTTTTACAGATTGACTGGCATATTCATTAATAACTGATATTTGGGGCTTATTAATAGAGTAAAAGAAAAGGTGTTTTCTGTGCTGAAGTTATCTTACATGCTTGTCTTATTAGGCAAGATTGCCTTTTCTCTCTTTTACAGTAAACTCAGTAAGGAAAGTTTTGACTTGAACTTTGGAAAGATGAGTGAAAGGCTTGTAGACACAAATATTCACAAATATAATTAAAATAATTAATAATGTAAGTATCCTTATAAAAATGTAATGTCAGTGACAACTAGGACTAATTCTAACTTAAGCTCTAGATAGTGATTCTACATTTTAATCTTAAAAAAAAAGTTTCAACTGAAAAAATTCTCAGAAAAATGAGGTATATGTTGTAAATAAATCTTGTGATACTGAATGCTCATACACCTATCACCCCAGATTGTCTAGCCTATGGTGGAAAGAGAAAGTTGCCATAGACTTGAAAGGTGCATGACTTACTGCATTTAGTGGAGTGAGTCAGAATAACAGAGACACAGGCTGGTCATGAGAGACACAGACTCAGATTGGAATTCTAACTCTATCTCTTCCTGCTGTGTGACCTTGAGGTGTTTACGTTACCTCCTTAAATCTCATCTGTAAAACAGAATGATATTACCTCTCATATAAATGAATCATGATAAAGTATTGATCAAAGGAGAATGTACAGTTTTGAAAAAAAGATTACCCAGGAGAAAGTTTCAGGAGCAGCCTGTCCTTTGGAGTGGGAATCGGGGGCTATGGGAGGAGTGCTGGTGAGAGAAATTAAAAATAAGGTGAGAAAATAGAAAAGCAGAGCAATAGTTTACATTCTTTTACCCAAGAGTAAAGACAGACAAGATCCAGTTAAGTTCATGTTCTCAGCTAAATCTGTACTGAGCAAGTTCCAATACCCAGGTGCCCTGGCAAGATGCCCCTGATGTATGATAATTGCATTATAATGAGGTGCCCTATGAAAATAAAATAAGCCATAATTAGAAGTGATGCCAGAGCCTACTTAGCTCCACCTGGGAAATAGTCTGGAGCAAAATTTGTATCACAAATGGGAAGGAAACAATGAGTTATCCAACAAAGGGTTAACTTAAACATTTCCATCCAAGAGAGAACTTTATATGCCATTTGCTACTGACAATGGTTAATCTGTACTGGGTAATAAATTTCATATCCAAGTTTGTGCTGCTTTTATAGCTTAGAAGAAAATGTCAAAAAAGCAACCCAGAACTCTAGAAAGGGCTCTCTCCTAGTGTCCTATGAAGGATCAGAACAATCCAGAGAACTATGGATAAGGATAAAGCAGGAAGCAAACAGCCCCAATTCCTTAAAGTTGTCATGAAAATTAAATAAGATGGTGTGTGTGTATATACATACATACATACATACATACATACATACACACACATATGAAACAATGGACCATATTAAGCCTTTACTAAATAACAGTTCATAGGACTAGAATCATTGTCATCATCATCATTATTTTTGTTATTCTGTCTAAACAGATAGGCTTCTCCCTGTGTAGAGACACCATTTATGTCACTGGTCTGAAAGTTATTATCAGAACTTCCACAGAACTTCCATGTGCACCCAAAGTGTTCAGGAACAATGGCAAATGGAAGGTTTTATATCACATTACTAAGAGTAAAGTGTACAAAATTCCATTGAGATACTAATTACCCCCTGTCTGCTCTCTCCTCAGTATTCACTTCCCTTTTCTTGGAAATCAAGTCAGTCTGGTGGTCCCTCCATTCCACAGATACCCATACAGATACCCTGGGTGTTCCCCTGCCCTGCCATTCTCATTTTTGTATGCCTACTAAGTCCTCACTTGCCCAAACTTCTGACTCTAGTTTATATAACCAACCAGAGCAAAGAGTCTTTGAAAGTAATTTTAAAAGTATGTTTAGTTATAGCATCAACACCATCATCATCATATTTAGCTTTAACCTCACTCCAATGATCACTCAGCCTCATCTTGATTTTTTCTATCTCTTTCCTCTCCTCAGATTTACTTAATTTGCAAAATTTTCTCTTCAAATTATATTTCAAACACTGCTCTCAACCTGTTATGCCATTCTCATGCTGCTGCATCTGCCCTCAAGCATCAGTCGTAGAGCTCAACTTCCTTTTAGACTCAGATGTCCATTATTTACTCTGGAAATTCAATGTGTTTAAGTGCTGTGAGAAAGGCAAGAAAATTTGGTGAGAGAAGTAAGATTCTGCCAAACTTGCAAGCAGTCACCAAGTAAATACTTACCATTTTCTCGGTTTCTCAATGAAGATAAACCCCTTGGTGATTTGTGTATGCCAGCTTTCATACATACCAGTGTGCACATACACTCAAGTGTGCAAAAGAGAAAAGGCAATCTTGAAGGGTTAAAAGGTTTGAAGGACTGGTTTATCTGAATAAGTAAATAATAAGTAAATAAATAAATATTTGTGTATACTTAGAGCTTATTAATTAAGGTTCATCACTATACAGCATTATTTTTCATGGAGGATGTATCTTTTTCCCACTCCCACTTTAAAAAAAAATTAATTCTAAGCACAAGAAGAAAAGTAAGAGAAGACCTAATGCAGTCAAAAAATTTGGATTTATGGAGTTGAACCTTGAAAATATTTTTTTAAGACATCAGACTTGTGAATTAGGGTTCCCTGCAGGCAGCTATAATTTATACAGCAAGGGCTTGGCAGGTAATTCAAGCACACTATGATACAGGTAGCAAGGGGATCCTCCTCTCAGAAAACCTGGCCCTTTTTGTAACAGGCCAGCAGGTGAAAAGGAAGCACACTCACTTTGCAGCTATAATAAGGTGTTTCCTATTTAATGGACCTTTGAGAATAAAAAGAACAAGAAAAGATGGAAGAAGGAAAGGTAGTCCCCAACCAGAGTATAACCACGACTCCATGTAAAGTAAATAGCAATGAGACAAAAGGAGCTTGCCCAAGACAGTAAGAACCCTCATAATTGCAAAATTTCAGATAAAAAGTGCATGTATTCGAATAAAAGTAAAACTGAGTGGAAATCCCTTTTTACATTTTTCAAGATAGTTATTTCATTCTTTTAACTATTTTTCAAACAAATTATTTTTAGAGGAATATGTACTTTCAGGGCCCTTCCTGGGCACACATGCAGCACTATGAAGCAATGGGCAACCTCTGCAGCACAAGTTCGATCCTGGGCCAGGGAGCTGAGTTTGCAACAGGGTGAGCTCTCTTGCTCTGGTCACTACGCCCACCGGTGGCAGTGGGGCCAGCACAGAAGCAGGGACCGGTGCATGGATGCCCAATGCTCTCCACGTCGCTGGGGTGGGTCACAGGTGTGTGGGCAGAAAGGTCACGTGGCATCTCAGTGCAAAGCCACGGGCCTACGTGGCCCCTGGGGCATGGACCCCACACTCACGGGGGAGGCTGGTGCTGGGCCCGAAACTCCACAAGTTCGATCCTGGGCCAGGGAGGGCTTCGCAGACCTCTCCTATCTCACCAGCTGCTCCCCTCAGCAGTGTATTTCAGTCAATTTGCCTGTTCTGTTCCCCACTCTGTCTCTGGTGAATCCGCCTCACCTCTGGCCTATATCCCAGTTTATGTGTACATAAATAAACCTTTAAGAAAGAGAAATATATATTTTTAAATTAGTATTTGATTTGTTTGATTCTAGGGAACAAGGTTTTATATTCCCATCTCTGAAGGTTTATGCAAGTATTTTGAGTCAAAACACACTGCCCTAAAAAATAAATCTACTCACACCTGAGTTTATTAAAAAGGGTGAAAGTTTTCAGTTTTTGCTTATAATAGAGAAAACACAGTCTCTTCTCTCTCACACACCACTTTCTACCCCTTAGAGACAAACACACAATATTAGGATGGTGGACAATCTCTGATTAAGGATGGTATCCACGTGGGTATCATGTAGATGGGAGCATTTATAAGCAGTATCTACTAAACCTGGGGAGCCCTATTTTCTCCCCACAATTAACCCACTCAATAATAAATTCTTCTTTGAAGGGCATTCACCTGACTTATAAACATGTGTTCAGTTGTTCTCCCACTGAAACAGTGTTAACATTATTCTCTCTTTGGGTTTGTTCTTTTCTGTTCTTGTCATCTTGATAGTTTTGTTGAAGGAAGAGTCGGTTGAAGGTTCTAAGGTATCAACAAGCAAATGTTGACTTCTTGACTCCAGAGGGTACTCGGACATTGATTCAATTAAATCATATGTAGTGCGCAATACACATGACTAGAGAGGTAAGAATTTTGCCTTTAAAAAAAAAGCAACAAAGTTACTATCACAAGTCAGATGTCATAAATTGGCAGCCCTTGCAGTCTTCCTGGTCTACCACATTGGGCCAAAAGATATGCTAATTTTTTTTAATCAGAAGCTCTCAAGTTAACAATGCAAATTTACAAATTCTCTTGAAAATTTGATATTATCTGTGGAAAATGCAGATTTACAGATTGTCCTGAAAATCATCAGCTCTTATGAAATAAACCTACATTTGTGTTTATCAAGAATTGTTGCTTTTCCAGAGCATGAGCTTTCCAATCTACTATGTCCTCATCACTCACAGTGATTCATACACACTTATTCCAACTCTCTTCCCTCCATTAAGTTACCTGCCTGGAAGGTAAATTAAGGCATTTGAGTTTGCTGCCTCTAGTCAAAAAGAGGCAAAGTTTGATAAGAATGGGTTGCAAGGTAACAAAGAGCACAGGGCATCACACATTGACACACATCGCGAGTCAAGGCTGGAATGTGGAGGCACATTTACAAATGGAGCACAGCCTCCCATTAGTTAGGCAGTCTCCCCTTTCACTGCTGGGTATACAATAGATAAATAAACAGCAAGAATGCATGTGATATATATTTAGACTGCACATTAGACTTTAAAATCTGTGCCTAACTGAATGCATTAGCCCGTGTTTTCTGTTTATGTCTCCACAATGCCATGGAAACACAGCGCGGCATCCTAATGGGTCTCTCCTAGCAATAAATAAACAAAGTCTTTGTCTATTCATGTTTCAATTTCTTTTTTGTGTGTGTAATTTACAATTTCAAAAAAGAAAACAGATTGGTGGCATTTTTTTTTCCTCCCTGCCCCTTCCACTTTCCATTTGCACAAAGTATATCAGCAAGAAATGAAAATGCACCTTCTAGTGGTTACTGAAATCCAAACCAGCATCATCAGCACTCAAAGAGCAGGATTCTCCCAGCCAGACTCATCTTTCCCCTTTATAAAATGCCATGATAATTAAATTCTGTAATGAGGTTCTTCAAGCATTTCAGTCTAACCCAAAGAGCACTTAATATAGTTGTTTAAGGTTGAAAGCTGATATAAAGCAGACATAAAATCTGGTGGGTTTTGCTCCCCTCCTTCAGCATAAAAGGCAATATCCAGTCCATTTTATAGAGATAGCAACAACAGTCACAGCCCTTAAATGGCTCCATGATGGCAGCAACATGCTCTCGCCTCCCTGGCTCCACAGCATGTGGGAGCAGACAAGTCACTCACCAGGCTGTCAGCCTAATGTGCTGGGGCAAGGTGAAACCTGAAGCTCAAAGTACAATGTCTCACAGGGCAGCTCTCTCCTGTCTGGCACCTGCTGCCCAGCCAGCCAGTAACCTAAGAATTGGAAAGGCTGATTATTATCTGCGTGGAAAAGCAGGCAGATTTAATTAGGTTGCTCAAAGCTGGAGAACTCCCTGAACGCAAGTGCAGTGACCTCGTCACAGAGGGAAGAGGTGGGCAAGCAGGTGCTTCTCTGGAAGCCAGCGAGGTGAGTCGCGGCAGGAAGCTCCGCTAACTGACTGTGAGGCTCCCAACACAGGGCCTGCCACTCGAGCTGGCAAGGTTGGCTGCCCTGGGACCCTCCCGGGTGAATCCCAACCATAGGCTGTGCGTGGAAAACCTCAGAGCCAGGATCAAGCGAGCAATGTCTATTTTCACTAGTCACAAAAAGAAGCTGTGAATCAGAATTCAAAGCATTCAGAAAACAGACCTGTCATAGCATCTGTCCAGGTTGAAAGAAGTCAGCAAACAAAATGTCCACAGCAAAGTCTTCCTTGGCTAATAGTCAAATGCTACCACCTTTATTTTTCTGAAGTAGGAGAGACTAACCTATCTATCTGAACTGTATTTCCCCATCGTTTGTAAAGTAATAATGAAAGTAATGGCAATATTAAACTATAACTTTGGGTACTCCTGAGATAGTCCCTACTATTACGCTCACCTTGTCACTAACGAAACAAAGCTTGAAGATGTGAACACGTGCAAGATCAGAAAACTAATAAGTAGCTGAGCCAGAATGAAAACCAGGTCATCTATCTCCAAAGGGTCTCTTTCTCCCATCCACATTTTTTGAGCATCTACTACAGGCCTTGAACAGTGTTAGGATGTGCCCTCACGGGGTCTCAACTGTAATTCATTACATCCCAAAATGGAATCTTCACTAAAGCTTATTTTCCCCTTTTAATTTTCGGTGCCACAAAGATGAGTCAAAGCAGTTTCCCATTTCACCTATCAGGTCTTCTTTCAAAGCACAATTCCTTTTCGTTGCCTTTGTTGTTTGTGACGTCTCTGCTCTGCTACCCAGAGATGATCTTCTTTGAAGCCCTGCGTTCTTGCTTTGTACCATGTTTCTCTTGGAAGAGACTGCCAATATTTCACAAATAGGTAAAATATTAACATAGGTGTTTCTACTTTGTTGTCATGATTGTATTCTGGAAGAGCTCATGTTCAACATAATCATGCTCTAAAAATAACAAGGAATTATGGGGGAAATGAGACTATTTAGGACCACTGAAATAAGAGCCTGTCCTAAATGATAGGGATATTAAAATAATTCTAGCCAAGGTAACTCTCCTCAGGCATCTGAGACACAAGTTAAAATTTCACTGCTCCTTTGCATATTTATATTCTGGGTTTCTTTGTTCTTTGCTTAGGATTGTTTAGCCCTTGGTAACACTTTGTTCTATCAGAGATAAATTTCACCAAGATATGATCCAAGGGAACCATGTTCATGAATATTTGGGGGATGGGTAGAGGGTGGGTGAGAGGTGCTGACATAGATGGAACTGTTTTCACAGCTTTTTCATCTGACCTTGCAATCTCCCCAGGTAATTTAGCTTGGGGAAATCATACTGTTTCTGAATGACACGAAACCAGCCACTTTGGAACTACAGGAAAGGTTCCTATTGATTGAGTCTTTTATTAACTTCCTCACACATCCCATTTACTTTTCCTTTTATGATGGAAAAACTTGCTCCTGACTTCTAGCCTGCTAGGAAACATTCCTTCTAGATTTCCAGGTCACTGTAGTATCAGACATAGGCACATTTTGTTGGAATTGAAGCTTCTACGATTTTGAGTTATCTCTCAAAGGATAAACATAAAATTTGGTTGGCAGGTGACTATCATTTAGAATATTAGCCAAATAAATCACAATAATTTACAAATATTTAAATGCTGATAATTACCAAAACTTTATAAGATCCAGTATAACTATATATATTTTTACTAATTAACAACCTGCCCTGTTTCTACAATATATTGCTGAACGTATTTTGTTTGTATTCACTTTGGTTGTCTCTTTGTATCACAACAAAATTGTGATATTTTCTTTTTTTAAAGGTTTATTTATTTATTAATACAAGAACTGAAGTCCAGGCCAGAGGGGCAGGAGGGTGAGAAGATTCCCTAGAGACAGAGAGGAAAGGAGAACAGGCAGCCTGACTGAAGCACACTGCTGAGGGGAGCAGTGGGCAGTCAGGAGAGGTCTGCCATGCCGTGTGGGTCAGCTCCCTGGCCAGGGATCGAACTCGTGCTGCAGAGGCTGTGGAAAGCTTCATATTGCTGCACTTTAATCCATTGTGCCACCAGGGAGGGCCCAAAATTATATTTTCTATAGAGAAGATAGTAATCTGGCTGCAGTCAAGGCTGACCAACTTGGTATTTTCCTATTGGTAGCTTTCAGCTCCATTATCTGTTGCTGTAATCTTATGTGTGCATACAATTATTGTCAACTTTGGAACATATCTATGTAGTATCTTTTATATATGATCTATAGGACTGTAAGACTCTGAAGCTTCTCTGTGTTGTGACCAATCTTAAATACTCTAGGAATTTTCAACACTCACAACAAGTTTGTTATGTTCACCTCGATGGTGTGTAATGAGTTTTGTGTGGTCTTTGTGACTGTCTTTTGTGTCAAATCAGCAGAAATTTTAACACTTCTCCAAAGTGGTTATATGGCCCTCTCTTTTCAATCCAAGAACTTAGTTATTAATTATTTTAGAATGTATCTCTGGCTTCCTATGAAATGCTGTCATTGGTATTTTCTGGATCTGATACACCAGCTCTCCAGCCTCACAGATTACTCAGTATAAAGGAACCAACACCCAAACTTTATCCTCTATCAAATTTGTGGGACTGGAACCAGAGAGAAAACTTCATTTCTGTAGCTTCAAATACCTTACCTTAGTAAATTTTACGAAGATATCATTATTATGAACACAGTGTTGTTTCCATCTATTAAATCTTACCTCTGCTGTCATCATTTCCCTACTGGCCAATAGTGTCAGAACATTGAGTTGTAGTAGGACAAACCATATCAAAGCAGTGAATTTATGATAAACAATGGCATTTTGCCAGAGTGCAGCCTTAGCTAACAAGATGTTGTTAACAACAACTGCTGCACTAGTCAACTCATTAAGAACATTAAATGTAAAATAGAAATACTAGATATTAGTTAAGCAGACTGACAGAGTGTGTTTGGCAATTTAGGATCTTCCTTTTTAATTGATTAGCCCTTTAATGGAAGTGACACATTTATTTAGCCCATTTGTGGGCGTTAATAATCTAAGAATTGAGGAAGAAATTTGACAAAAACCTGAGTATACAGAATTCGATACATTTTGGGAAAATTCCTTTCTCTTGAGCCTGATTAGACTGAATTTGCTGTTTTACTCATTTTTTTTTTTGCAATTATTAATCATAGGCATGTTAAAATGTTAAAGCAATTTGTATAAGGCTAAAATGTCAAGAAAGTCTATTTAAGCATTGCTTATTTTACCAAAGAAAAGTCACCACTCTAGTCTTCTAAGGAAAACAAACCTTCTATGGCAAGCTTCAAATGGTGATGGTTATCTAAGAAGCTCTATAAAATGAGAACATTTTGAAAGAAAGCCTGTGATATGAGATTAGGAGGCCCAGGACAGTCATATGAATTCAGAAGGACTTTGGGTATCTCTGCCAGATGGAGATGGAATCAACTTACTCTGGTAGTTTAGAGAACTATTAAATGATCATAGTTGTTCTAGCTTTGATTCTGAGCTTTTATTATTCCACGCATGTTTCTGCCTATAATAAAATAGGCACCAGAAAAGTAGTAAAATTTTGTAACACAAGTTTTTTTATAGTTTACTAAGACTTTGCTATTCAGACCATGGTCTACAACTAGCAAACCAGACAATGCCTGGGAACTTGTGAAAAATGCAGAGTTCCAGGCACACACCAGACCATTCATATGTACCTTAAAGGTGAAAAAGTACTGGATTTGATGATGTTTATCTATCAATATTGTTTTCTCAAGTGTAACTGCCAAATTATGAAATGATTTTTTAAATGGAAGGTTTTCAAATCAGATTATAAAATAAAAAATGCTCTTGTTAAAAAAAATCAAAGAGAATACAAGATGCTATAAAATTACAAAATGAAAATCCACTATTAAACCGTAACAATTAGCATTTTGATTTATATCTTTCTAGCCTCTTCCTGTATGTACTGTATATTTAAAATAAGGTAACATCAATAAGTTGTTTACAATCTGTTTTTCATACTTTAGCAATAACATAAAAACATCCTTCTAATGAACAGCCATATACCAGAGACATTTTGTGGGGGTGGAGTAGGGAATGGGATCAAAAATGGGGGTGGGGGGGAGGTGGGAAGGGAAGTGCTTGGGATTATGGTGATAGCACATGGGTGACTTGGTGATGGGAAACCCGCAGGGATTACAATTGAGATGGAAAAAAAAATGTACAAAATGAAGTAAAAATAAACTGCTATAAAATTAAAAAAAAAACATCCTTCCATATCAATAAATATATTAATTCCTAAGAAATAGTTTATTGTAAAGTGAGGCATAATTAACTTAAATAATTTTCCCTTAGGAATATAGTGCAACTTTAAAAAAATAAATCCTGAAAGTAGAATTTTAGAGTTAAGAAGTAGTCACCTTTAAAATTTTTATAAATTTTGTAAGATGGCCATCCAAAAAAAAATGTGTTGTCAATGTCTATCATCTTTGTCAATATGATAGGTAAATAATTATATCTAGTTATTGTCAAGTACCTTTAAATCACATCTTAAATTTAAGTGTTTATAGCCGTGTCTTTGTGGAGCAAGAGGGGTGTCATCAATATGAACTAAAATACAAACATGTATTTTATTTCCTTGTAATTCATTTCCTTTTGCGTTTTCAAGTTAAATAAGCCACTCTATTCAGAAAATTAAAAGCCTAGAAGATAAAAAACGTGAAATGCCACTCAATCTAGATTCCCTGAAAAGTTCATAAAGTTACAGTGTTTCTTCAGGTTCTCTTTCCATCTCTTGAATTTTCCCTGTGAGCCTCCTTCAAGCCTTCTCCTTCCCTGTGATTCTGTCTCCTGAGATACACACTCAGGGTAGCTCTCACTGCTACATCCCTCCCAGTCATTGTGCATGCTAAGCACTGCTGGTCCCCACAGCTTTCTCTAGCCCAGGTCTGTTCAGTCCTCTTTATAATCCTGGAAGTTTCCCTTAGTTAGTAAAAATCTTCTCTACATTCTAACATGATGCAAATCATGATGCAAATCAAAAATTACTTCTGGAATCTCTTGCCTGAGTACCTGGCAGCACAATCTCTCTCTTCTTTGATCCCACTCTGCACTGCCCTCTCCTCCACCGCTCCCCTTTTGCAGTGTGTGTGTGTGTGTGTGTGTGTGTGTGTTTGTGTGTGTGTGAGACAGAGAGAGACAGAGAGAGAGATAATGAGCACAGATGTGAGGCTGAGAAGCTGAGTGTGTCATTGTTAGTCACATTAACTATGGACATAGCTTATTTTACCTCTGTTTTCTTGAGTGCCAACATAGAATTTCATATAAGATAACTAATCAGAACCACTGGTGAAGAAATCCATAAATAAAGCTAGAAAGTTCTTACTAATTCTTACAAGTTCACCCCAAATTAGAAAAAAAAAAAAACTGGTTCCAAACAAAATAAATGCAAACAAACAAAAGAAGAAGAAAAAAAAGAAAGAAAGAAATGAGAACAAAAATCTGTGAGAAAACATTTTGGAGTGCTACCTTATTTACTAACTTAATACATTCCCTTAATGAAAGTGGTTAATTTCCAAAAAAGAAAATAAATGAAGAACATATTTTCAGAAAATAGAGGAAAAGCAAAGTTTTCTGCTTATAGTACCCCTTAGCTAATATTGAGTGAAAAATCAAGCATTTTTCTTTTCTTGTTTTTTGCCCATTTTTCAAAACACCAACCATTACTTAAAATTCTCGACTCATCATTCAAAGAAACAGAGACAGTTGTTCATTCTGAGTTAGGTTTTTGCTTATCTGACCAGCAGGGTCAGGATAATAAATCACTCAACCCCTAGGGAATAATGAAATGCTTAATGGATTTGTGCAGTTACCAGGGGGAAAAAAATAAAGAGGAAAACATTCAGGATTCAATTCATCTCCAAGTGCTGCACAGTACTTAGGAAAAGACTGCATGAAGATCAAACATAGGTGATACAGACAGAAGGGGGAGAAAATTGGAGAAGTGGTTTTTCCATTGGGAAAAAAAGATATATCCCATTTTTCAAAAATCTTCCAAGAAAAACCCTTTTCTTTCATTCTTCCTGTAAACAAATATTAAACATCCCTGAACCTCCAACCCATCCTCGCAGTGGGTTTGCTGGAACCTTTTACACTTGTGACGATGGCTGATGGTCAAGCTGGAGGCAGTCAACAGCCACCCAGCGCTGTGGCTTACAGACTGTCCTTGGCATGGAAGCAGTACACCCTAACACCAAACAGTCTCCTCGATGCTCCTGGGCAGGGAGACTGCAGCAGATGGAGAATTCAGGACAAGGACAGCACATACCTCCCTATGTTTTATACCCTATCTCATTCTAATTTCACAAAGGCCAGAAAATGTCCTAGACTTTGCTTGAAAGATCTGTCTGATACAGGAAGAAAAAGCCAAAAGAAAGAATTAAGGTGGAACTATTGAGTAATCTAGGTTTCTCATATGAGGGTTATTTTACCAAATATTCATTGCCTAGAAAATCCTGTCATTTATTACTGCTTACATTATATGCATTATACATATTTAAAAGATATAAAGTGCTTTGGGAATTTACAGAACCAGCTGAAACTTCATAGAAATTTCCATTCTTTAGAATACTTTCCTTGTGCTGTTCCAGACTTGCTGTGTGGTCTCAAGCAAAATGCTTCACGTTTCTGTGTTGTGGGTAGCCTGTCTGAGAAACTTGCTTTTGCCTCAGCTATACCCAAAAAAATGTGACAATACCTTACTTCAAAATATTCTAATCCATAAAGGAGCTTACACACAAACTATAACTTTAAATATTCTATCTAGAAGACATATGTGAGCTCCTAGCAGTGTGCCTGGCACATCTTAGTTATTTAACAAGTGTTATTTACATCCCCTTTCTTCACCAGAGAAAATTAATTATATATTTTTGTGTTCATATCAGACAAAGTAAATCAGAATAAAAATGAGATTTTTCTTATTTATCCAAAAAACATATTATCCTTCCCTCAGCTTCTGCCTTTTTGTAATACAGATTTTGTAGTATCTGTGCACATACTGCTCCAGACCATTCAATGATAAAGAAATAATTAAAGAATTAATATGTGTACATAAGCCTGGAGAGTAGCACCCTAATACAGAAGAGCGCAGTTTCAGATGATGTTGGACACCATGAACAGGAACTTCCACTGGAATTACCAGACTTGCACAGACTTGGGTCTAGGTCAGCGGCAGTTTTGCCACAGTTGATCTGACATCTAAGCACATGATAACATTTTTTGCTTCTTTTACAAGATTTCCTGGAGTTTTCACTCCCTCTGTGATCTTGGCAGAGATTCTGCTGCTGAAATAACATGTAGAGTCCTCACCAAAACGGTGTGCTATTGAAATGCCAGAAAACTGCTAGTGTGGGCAAAATCTGAAAGTGGCAGTCACCACCTCCTACCTGGCTAACCACATCATCCTACAGCTCCCCATGTTTTCTAGGGAGTGTTATTATTCCCCCTAAAATAAAGTGGTTCTAAAATTTCCTGATTCTTACCTTTTACCCCATAGGAAGTTCTATAAATGACTTAGTTAGAAATAGACTGAAAATCCCATGCAATAGACAATATCCCATGCAAATTTAAAACCATGGATGATATAACTTTCATGTCTTCAGTGTTACAATATAATTCTCCCCCATACTATGTCAACTAAAAATACTTTGTATTCTTAAATACATCACTAAAGATTATACTGTTTATTGTTTAAAAATGAAACGTAGAATCTTCTTCATTTTTATTGTCATCAGTCAACACTGAAATACCTGACTCACACATGATAAACTCAAGGTTTGTGAGGGTCATATTCTTCTCAAAATGTTAAATTCCTGCTTTGCCTACAGATATTTAGTGAGGAACTGCTCTGAAGGCTGGAGATACAGACAGGGAATGGCACCCCATGCTTTTCAGAGAGCTTGCAACCCAGTGAGAAGAGGTACATATTCAATGCATAAATATGGAAAATGCCAGGTGCTTAGTACTAAGATGAAGAGCAAGATACAGGAAGAAAGCAGTGGAGTGGTTGTTACTATTCTAGATAAGGTCAGGGAAGGTTGCTAAGTGGGCAGATTCTGAAGTGGAATAAGGAAGCAGAAACTGCAGATGGATAACTAGGAAGAGAGCGCTCCAAGAACAGCTTCTAAAGCAAACACACACACACACACACAGGTTCTCACGGAAAGCAAGGAGACCAAGGGGCTACAGTAGAAGTGACAGGTCAGCAAGAGGTAAGAAGTGAAACTGAGAAACAACATGGGAACATGAGGGACATTTCAGCGCATGATGATGACTTTGAAAGTAATTCTGAGTAGCTGAGAAGGCAACAGAAGGCTTGGAAAAGAGAATTCTACAATATGACTTTTATTTGTTGTCTTTGTGGGGACTAGCACTCAGAGAAATAGGAAGGGAATAAGGGGGAAGCTAAGGAGTACTTCTTAGGGTAGTAGAGATGAAAGGGATGAAAAATGGCCACATTCGGGATTTATTTCAACATGGTTCACATCTCACTAGATGTGGGTTATAAAAACAAAACGTGAGAAATCAAGGATGACTTTAAGATTCGTAGTCTGAGTAGCTGAAAGAGAAGTACTGCCACTGAACAAGCAGAATAGGCTGGAGTTGGGAGGAGAATCAGGAGTTCAGGTCTGAATATGTTGCCTCTGAGTTGCCTATTAGAGATCTAAATGGAAATGTCAAATAGGAAGTTGAATATATAAAAATGACATTCAGAAGTGGTTTCCGAGCTGAAAAGGTAAATCATTTGCTACAAAATGTATCATAATCAATGTTAGCTTATTTCTGCAAAATGCTACATAACAAACCACCTCAAAACTATTGTTTTACATGCCCCTACAACAACAGTTACTGTTCTGGTTGTTTAAATCTATGGTTGGCAGATATAACCTACTTCAGCTGAGGTGTGACGCCCTGCCTCTGTGCTTGGGGTCAGGGTAAGCTCTAATCTGCTTGCCTCATTCTGGAACCAGTGCTGAAGGAGAAGAGAGTTGTGGAATGCCTTTATTATGAATATCACACAAAGCAGAGAGATCCAGAAGCTGGTCAAGTCACCTGGTGAAATCAATCCAGTATCAATGGTGCAAGGAAACATAGCTGGCCGGCATTTCTTAACTATGTTAAGAAGTACAAACATGGCCCTCCCTGGTGGTGCAGTGGGTTAAAGCACAGCACTGAGAATCTAAAGCCACTTCCTCATGAGTTTGATTCCCCCCTGCCCGGGAGGAGACCACATGGCGCGGCAGACCTCTCCTGACCCGCCCGCTGCTCCCCTCAGCAGTGTACTTTGTCGATCTGCCTGTTCTGCTCCCTACTCCGTCTCTGGTGAATCCTCTCACCCTCCGCAACTCTGGCCTGTACCCCAGTTCTGTATGAATAAATAAATAAATCTTTAAAAAAAAATTATTAAAAAAAAAAAAAAAAGAAGTACAAACATGGCCAGAACACATGGGTTTCTAATATAGGCTTGAAAAATGGAATCCAATTGACCTTCCAAGTCTCACTACAGCCTTGGCTACAGCTATAGCACATGACAAAATATTTTTCAATTCCTATACTCTTTTAAACCAATTCTTTCTTCAAATTTCTATTTTCAAAAGCTATAAGTGTATTTGATGTAGTTATGTTTGACTCTTTTTTCACTAACAGAAAATATAGGTATTTTCTAATAACATGGTACATACACATCAAATTTAAAGTGCCACTTATTAAAAAGATGTCTTGATAAGTTCTTCTCAAACTGTTTGTTGGTGACAACTATCTTTTTTAATTTTAATAAGTCCTAGACATAGAACTTGGTAAGACACAATAAAATTAATTGCTAAAACTAAATTTTTAAAAGGTATATAAAATTCAAGTCTGTATTTTTAGGAAATTACTTGGTCAAAAACCAACAAATTGTCTGAACACTTACTCTTGGTGTCTGTATGTACCCTGAAGATAAGCATGACACCAACCCAAGAACCCTATTTTAAGAAGCACTTCTCTAGATGATTCTGCCATAACTAGATCACTTTATCCCAAACAATTAAAATCACTCTCCACAGCAGTTTAAACACAAAACTAAGTTGCTAGAAATTTGAAATGATTTTGACTTACATTCAAGTTTACACAGTATTAATTCAATTTGCCAGGCTTTTTTGGTCCCCAGGTTTCCATGCTTAAGTCATTAAGTAAAAAAGAAAAAAAAAAAAAAAAAAAAGAGGGATTTGTCCAATAGCCACATCCTGCTTTATGATTTTTACTATGTTTTTCTTGATTCTTACAGCAATGCCTTTTAGAATTTCCATCTATGCTGTACACATACAAATTACTAAAATCTCCTGGCCACATCCTGAGGCTACCTTAATTGACTGTTATCAAGCTGTGCTTTTTAAATGTACCAGCATTTGATCTTTTTAAAATGCTTCTGAGATTTAACTGATGTCAAACTGGCTGGCCTAATTTCCTGCTATGTCTTTAGATCCTTTTTAAAAAATAATTGGGTGTTGAATTAGGGATTTTTTTTCTTTCTTCCTCAAGGGATCAGTACTAAATTTAGTTAAGTTCTGACCAACAACAACAAAAAAATCTATTCTGTCCTATTAATTTCCTATACTCAGACTTGCTGTCTCTCAAGTCACAATCTACACTGGAGTCCAGAAAAAATTAAGCCATGCTTACTCAGCCCTAGTGAAAGGGACTATAGAATTGAAGGTATCCGATGACCTGGATACCACTGAGGATAGGATTTGCTAACACTGTCTGAACAAAGAATAGCATCCAGTAGCCCTTCATGTGATGAAAAAGAAAGTCAAAAGAGTGGTGAGATTAGTACTAACGTTGAAACAATGCCCCTTCCCAGAAATGTTATCAATAGCACATGGACCACGTAAGCCCAAGGCTCACATACGAAAGCCCAGCCTTCTAGACACCCCGCAAAATACTGGGTGTGGGGGGCCCTATGAAAGTGTTCAACAGTAAAGATAGGTCTTGCAATGGTTTCCAAGCTGGTATTTTTTCAGCGTAACTGCTGATTTGAAAGCAAGCAGAATTCACAAATATTGCCATCATTACTATTCTCTCTTAGAAACTCTTTCTCCCTAAATCAGTAATGAATGTCTTAAGGTCATCTTCTCTACAGCAGGAAACTGTTTATTCTGGGTCATGTTATGTAATGCTAACAACCCACTGTTTACTCAATTAGCATTATTGAAGAAAAAATAAAATCATTCTGCAGTTGAACTGAATTAGTTAATTCAGACAAAAGGTTTGACTCTGTGGACAACTGAGACCTGGAACAAAATCTTCATGAGATGATGTTCATATTCATTTTATATTATTCCTGTATCTTCAGTGAGGACAACATCTAATTCACTTTTTATATTCCAGAGACTTTTACATTCAAAGGAACTCAGGTATCTACTAAATAAATTACTAAGTCTGTGTATTTTCAAAAGGCAGTTAAAATATTTAAGCCAAATAATGCTCTCAAGTGGAATTCCCATTAAGAAAATAATTAGATGTTTTATAGAATCAAATGCTTAGCAATCACATTCAGTTCTCAGTTTTATGTAGAACGATGACAATCACAAATGTCAACTGCTCCATATTAGGGTAGTCATGCTTGCGTAAGCATGACCCTTAGAGATCTGCCTTCCCCCCTGGTCTTGCTCACATTTTCTCACTTCTGGTTCAAGGAAGAAGTGCTAAGTCATGTGTATTCCTCACATTTGGGATGAAGAAAGAAACACTGGTTTAAAACTTCTATTTGATGAGGCTTTGTGTTACATAAAACCTCAGAGTAGGCCCTCCCTGGTGGCCAATGGGTTAGGACTCAGTACTGCAAGAGAGCTGCAACCGCTTCATTGTGAACTCAATCCTCCACCCGAGAGGTGATCCTTATGGGGCAGCAGACCTCTCCTGACCCGCCCGCTGCTCCCCTCAGCAGTGTACTTCTTCTATCTGCCTGTTCTGCTCCCCACTCTGTCTCTGGTGAATCCTCTCACCATCCCTGCATCTCTGGCCTGTACCCCAGTTCAGTATGAGTAAATAAATACATCTGAAAAAAAAAAAACTCAGAGGAACTAATATACTATATTAAATATTGAACATAAAATATGTTTAAAAGACAGATATATAATAATATAAAAGCAATCATTTGTGGAAAATTTGAAGAGATTGTATGAGAAATAGGAGACATAGAAAATGGATCTACTGTTTATTTAGAAAGAAAAACTTTAAGCAAATATGAGCACTAACATCTATTCATTTTTAAGATATGTAAGTTATTTTTAGATAGCTAAGTCTGTTGTGCATAAAGCTAAGCAAACATGGATAACAAGTATTTTTGTGATGGAAAAATTAATCATTTCTTTTCAGTTTTAACATTAAAGTTAACTATGAACTAATATTTTTAGCGTTTTCAAGAGATTTAAGTCTTATAGTTGAAAATGTATGGAAGTGATTATAAGATAACTTATTTTCTAAGGCTTTTTTAAAGATTTATTTATTTATGCATACAAGAACTGGGGTGTAGGCCAAAAGTTTGGGGGGTGAAACGGTTCACCAGAGACAGAATGGGGAGCAGAACAGGCAAATCCACTGACATATATTGCTGAAGGGAGAAGTGGACAAGACAGGAGAGGTCTGTTGTTCCATGTGGGTCAGCTGTCTGAGCAGGGATTGAACTTGTGCTGCAGTGGCTGGTAACAGCTTGATTGTGCTGTGACTTTAACCCTGCAGCACCAGGGACTTAGTCCATGTGGATCAAAAAAGCAAAGGAAGAAAGTGTATTTGGAGCGGGAGAGGGAGAGAGAATAGCAATAACCACTCCATTAATATTAACCAGATACTACCCCTAATATTCCCAAATAATTCTGATATATATTATTGCAAATGCTACTTCTTTTATTCCTTTTTAGTGAGTCACAGAACTTTTATAAAAGCTCTGGGGGGGGGGGAACTGTAAGAAAGAAACATACTGATTCTATTTAACAAGGATGTCCCAAATTTACTTCACTTATGGGATAAATTTTGGAGAAACCCCTAATACTTGAAGACACTGTGGAGTCTATTTCAGATCACAAATATGGTGCTTCTTAGGAAAAAAGGACTTATAAGGAAACAATAACTATACCATAAATAATGTATATTAATAGTTGTTCTCTGCCATATGCTGAGGTCTCTGAAAAGCAAAATTCCCAAATAATTGCTCTTCTGAATCAGTGGGAATTTAGGATTAATTTTTATCGGTATCAGTGTCCTCCTACCTTGCTACCTTTTCTAGTAATATTTTTTTCTGATTGTTGACAAAATTATAAAGAACCCAGAGGCAAATTCCATCCACAGTACCAACAAACAGGTTTCAGTTAATAATAAAAGCACGAATTAGGATCAGGCAGCACTTTTTTGGCACAGCTAATGCAGAATTTAGACTTCAGACCATCTATAGAAATTAACTGCAGGTTCAACAATTAAATTATGATGTCCTCTTACTTCTTCCCGTTGCTGTCAAATTTATATTAAAAACCTATACAGAGCACCCACATCTTTCATGAGATGAGTCAACACGGACTTTAGCTTTGCCTTGCACAAGTGGCCAACCAATATATTTAGTTGGTTTGTTTTTTTTTTTATTCCCGGGGGAGTCTCTAGTCACTAACTTTATTACAACACTTTATTGAAAATAGGTAATTTCAGTTCCAAGTTTCAAATTGTGTTTTATTAGTAAGAATTATTTGTTATTCCCTAGAAAGTGATGTGAAGCCTGGGATAATTATAGAATCATAAGAGAATAAAGCACATCTAGAGGTCACCAAGCCCACACTCTATTCTCAAAGCAGACCGATGCCTCAGCTTTAAGCAAAGCACTTTTCTAGCTGCTGTGCCCAGAGGAAATAACTATATATTTGCAAATCCAATTTAAACCCATTTTAAAATCATGACCAATAGGTACAGCCCATCATCCTTTTGGGAAGAGTAAGCAGAATGCCTAGAATCTGTAAGGAATCCTTTACCACACCCTAATCTCTCCTTTCTGTCAGTCTTTCTAAGCACTCAAGATGCCACACTACTGATTCGGCTCTTGGAGTTTTTAAGACTTTCCTTTTTTAAATCAAATTCACTCGTCTAAAATTTAATTTTCATTTACATGTCACTCAAACTATCTTTCCTGATAGCCATTTCTAGTCTTTCAATAATGCCACCATCTTATCAGCGAAGCTGAAACTTTGAAATCAGATTGGGTTTCCTTCTTTCCCTCCAATCACACGTTGTTTTGTGAAGTCCAGCTCTCACATGTCCTGGGTACATTCCTATCCTTTTCTATCCCCTACTGATGCTGGCCCTAGAATGTCCAGCTTCCTGCTGCTTCTCACCCTTATAAATTAGTGCTTCCATCACCTTCTTCATTTGTGTTTACCTCGGTTGCTAAATGAATTCAGCTGCATATAACAGAACTTCAGTCATAGATGCAAGCATCCTGGAAAACAAACAGGGAGTTATTTTTCTCTCACAGAACAAGTCTGTCAGTAGGCAGCGCAGTGTCATAAGGAACACAAGATGCTGCTGGCTTTCCCTACATATTTTCTTAGGGTTTTGGGTAGTTGTATAACCTAAGGCTGCTTCTACTTTTAAAGAGAGTTCTGGAAAGACTGCCTACATGACTTCAGCTTATGTTATACTAGCCCAAACTAGACAAGACCTTATCTAAAAAGATGATGGCTTAATTTTTTTTAGCTGCTTGTTTCCTTTTCAAGCTGCACCACCACCCTCAGCAACAACAGAGCCCTGTAAGGCAGAGGAGCATGACTACCAGGCCCAAGATCAGCAGTGTCTACACAGTACCCTGCTCTCAGACTCACCAGGAGCAACATGAATCTGATAGCCAGACTGAACTCAAAACGTGACTCTGACCACGTTGATGCTCATCACACCTATCCAGGAATCCTTCAGAGACCCAAAGTCAAGTTCTAATTTATTGAACTACCAATTAAAACCTATAATTACTAGGTTCCAACCAATTTTTTCTTTACTCCACTTCAGGAAGCCTGTAATGGAATTAAACTGAGCAGTGGCTGTGACAGCTCCATCCTTTTCATTGAAATTTTTTTCTCCCTCTGCTGTCAACTTCTTATCGCTATTCTTCAAAACTTAAATCAAATATCACCTTTTATAACCTACTTCTATGATTTGTTTAGTCTAAGATTCTTCATTTTACACATTATGAATTCTCTTTCAGAAACATTACGAATGATATTTTGTTTTTAAGAATTTTACTGTAAATATTTTTTCTACTTTTCATGGAAAATGGAAAAGAATTCTAACTTACAGATAAGTAGAGCATAGTGTAATGAATTCTATATGTTTGATGCCCACACATTTATCTTTTTTTTACATTCTGCAATAGTTATTTCATGTATTGTTTTACTAAATACAATACAGTAAATAATAGATACAATGACATTTTTTTCCTATGTACTTCAGTAGGCAGTCCGTGGGGAAAAAAAAAAAAAGGACATTTTGCAATATAATTACATGCCCAAAATTTACAACAATATTTACAAAATTTACAAGAAGTTCTCCCTTTTTTATTTTTGTCCTAAACATCCTTGCTTATATTTTCACAATGTAGGGTTTCTCCCCTCAGGTGCAGTCACTGCAGTATTCCCACCACCAATTCTTAATGAAAACTATTCAATCACATTGAATTTACAATTTTTCTCAAAAATGCTGGTTTGATCACACCAATATCCCAATGAGAATCACATTTTGCTTTTCTTTTGTGTCTTATGTTTCATTAAGTCTCATTTGATCAAGAAAAAAATCCTCTACTTCCATCCCTCTCATTCTCCCTACATGACTTCCGGGAGGGCTCAGCCAATGGTGCTTGAGGATTAAAGGGTCCCGCATTCTACAGATGTGCACGTGTGTGTGTGTGTGTCATTGCTTCCTCTTTTAAACTGTATGTGTCCTATAAAGTAGAGGTTAGATCTAAAGTTTTCATTTAATTCAGGTAACACATCTGTGGCAAAAATACATGAAGGCAATCTTTAACATAAAAAGGACTGAAAAAAAAATCTCACATCTTCTGCTGCAAGTTAATATACTGAAAAGAATTTTAGTCTGTTTAGCTTCTTCTTCAAGCATCTATAGAGATAATAGTAGGGAACAAGTGGGAGTGATTGCAAACGCTTTAATTCAATTAGGGCACTGCCTCTATCTTTTTGTTGTATAAATAGAATTTCTGGGAATGTATGTGTTTTTCCCAAGCACTGTAATATACCATAGATCTCAACCATTGCTGTTATTCTCTCTATAAGAAAAATAAGAGAAAAAAAATTTCCATCAGGTATTATCTTCCCATGTGATCATTTATGACAGCTTAAGAATGAAATTGAGCCTAAATTGCCAGCAGCTATATTTTCATAACTGAAGGCCCCACACTGATTGCCAGTGGTAAAACTACAAAGGAAAACAAGGTGCAGTGCTCACACAACACCAAGCAGCTTTTCCAGTTTACTTTGTTTAGCCTTTTAGTGTTGTGGCAACAACACTTCAGTTCTGGTTGAGAGAGTTCTTTTATTAAACACAATGCAAATTTTTTCACAATGACTGGTGTATAAATAATAGGTTACATTTTTTTAAAGATATACTACCTATACTCCAGATACAGGGTTACAAATACCCAAAGAAGAAACAATCATATGGCTTATCACACAAGAAAGTCTGACTTGTAATAATAGGCTCGTTGACTCCAGTAGGAACAAGAGGGGTTCCAAGTATATTTCCAAGGCTTTCGATTTATACCCACTGTATATCAGGGAGGATGCTGTTGATATTGTAACTTAACATGCATTTCAAAATGTTTTGTTAGATACTAATTACCTACCTATGAATACTACTAATATATATTTTCAGTATATATATATATATATATATATACATATACATATATACATATATACACACATATCTATATACACATATACGTATACACACATACAGACACATATATACATACAATAAGTAATGATAAAAACTAATATTGATCTAAAGTTTACTGTAGGTTGAGCTACTTAGTACTTTTCAAGCATTACCTCGTGTCTCAATTGTTCCCCCCCAAAAGCAAGTTATGCTTATAATTATTGTGTTCTTTTTGCTGATAAAGAAATTAGGACTTGTGAACACATAGAAACAAACAATAGTTGTTAGGGTCAAGAAGTTGAAGCAGGAATGTTATTCAAAGAGTACAAGCTTTCAGTTATAACATGAATAAATTCCAAAGATCTAAAGTAGAGCATAGTGATTATAGTTAATGTGGGTGGGTCTCATCAATCCATTAAAGATCTCAATAGAACAAAAAGGTTGATCATCCTATAAGTAGAGAAGATTCCTGCTGTTCAACTTCCTTTAGCTGCAACACTCTCTTTTTCCTACCATTGGCTTTGAACTACAACACTGAATTTCCTTGGTTTCTAGTTTGTTGACTGCAGGTGTTGGGATTTGTCAGCCTTCATAACAACATGAACCAATGTCTTCTTACCATCAGTCTCTTGAGATATAGATAGATGGTAGATAGGTAGATAGGTAGATAGATAGATAGATAGACAGACAGACAGACAGACAGACAGACAGACAGACAGACAGACAGACAGACAGACAGACAGACAGATAGATCCTCTTGGTTCTATTTCTCTACAGAACATTGACTAATACAAGCACCTTTGCTTTGAGGAATGAAGTAGATTAGTGAGAAGGTGAAGGCAAAGAAATAAAAGTAATAATTTCACATAAAATTAAAACCTGGAAGAATTATTCTCCACAAAGTGGGAAAACTACTGTCATTAAATTCTTAGAAAAATCTTGCTTTAAAATAACAATGTAAAGGAAAAGTGAAATGCGTATTTAAGACCCAGCAACATATTTCAGTTCTACAGAATTCTATTAAATATTGTTCCAGTCAGACTTCCATAAGAAAGGAACATGTGCATTTCAGAGCTAGATAAACATAGTAGGTTAGATTAGGAGAGCCTTTCCCATCCATATTTAACATAAAGTGCTAAGAAGATAGTCTTTCCAAGAACGGAGGATTGGTGAACATCCAATTCAACAGCCTCCCAGCAGTTCTGGTTACTGCCCAGTTTTGCATGAGATATGTGCAAATGTTGTCGGACAGCAAGATTTATCCCCAGCCCTCAAGAAGAGAGAACCCAGAGTGACCATCACAATGCCAGCCACAAGATAAACTGATAAGCAATGAAAGTGTGAAAGATCTAATAGGAATTACAATCTGGAACAAATCCTGTAGCATTTGGAATGCTTAGCAGAACAAATGGGTGACATTTAATCTGTGTCTATATTAAAAAGACTTAACTTTAAAAAAATATTTAACTTTTAACTTGATGCTGCATTTAAGCAATGCACACACAAGAAAAAGTTTTGGGGCTGTTGTTTTTATTTGAAACTTTATTTTTGTTTCTGTTATGATTGGTGAAGACAAATGGCAATCTGACAATTAGAATCCAATTCTAAACATGTCTTTACTGAAAAATCTTGCCCAGCACAGAAAATGCTACATGTATAGCATGGAGAACTACATAAAATAATGGAATTAAAATAAACTAGATTTGTGTCCCTATTTTGCCATTTCCAATCTAATAAAATCCTGGTCAATATAATGTTAAAAGAAGGTGTCACTTATTGGGAACTTCCTCAAAACTCTGCATCCACTATCAATTTAACTGTTATGACAACCCTATGCATTAGTTATGATGATTTCCTTTTTTTTAGATAATAAATTGAAGTTCGTAAGAGTTAAATGGATTTCTCAATATCATCAGTCTTTCAGGTCTCAGATTTTTTTATAGGGCTGAGTGAGGGGCAACCCAACACAACCTGGTCTACTCGCTCTAAAGGGTTCTTCCATCCACCACCTTAAGACAAAAGACACTCTTAGTGTGTAGGACCACACTAAAGAAAAGAACTTCATTACCATAAAGAGAAGTCAAAGAACATAGTTATGATAGTTTTCCCATGAAACACCCAAAGTTACCCATCCCCACTAACTTGAATGCCCAGCCAAACACAGTTAGCCCAAAGCAAGGTCACTGAGGTCTGAAAGTTTGCCATAAGTCTAACACACCTTCTGGTGTGGACTCATAGAAAAGGGGCAGAAGAAGCCAGGCAAGTCTGTAAGGAAAATTACAAAAATAAAACTACAAGTCAAGATACAGGCTGCCAACATCAGCTTCTCCACAGGTCTCTCACCCACATCTCTTCCAAGTGCCTCCTTCCATGTCCCCCCAGACCCTGGCACAAGATCAAGACCAGGTTAAGAAAGCACAGCTTCTTCACAGTGTCTCTCTGGTCCATGTGCCTCCTCCAAGTCTTCTCTTAAGACCACTTTCTCCTAAGTCCACTTTAGCTTCCCCTCATTGCTCAGTTCTACCTCTCTCAGGTGGGGCTGAGAACCTGAGACCTCCTCTTCAATGGGGATTATCACACTGTTACAGGTTTATTACCCATCAAGTTGCAAATTGGACTAAACAAAGTCAAAAAATTCCTTTCATCTCTAACACTTACAATTTCTTTGAGAGTCTTTTAGAACAGAAGGAAGATATCACTATTAACATGCCCCATAATGTTCAGCACAATTTATGGGTTGCAGTGACCAATAGCTAACTGTTTAAAGTTGCTTAGTTTCATTTCTAAAATATCCAGCTTTAAATTTTAGTTTTTATTCATCCACCAAATGAAATGAGTGATCACAGTCATGAGCTTTAAACATGAATGCACTTCAAAGTAAACGAACTCTTTACAGTAAACCAAGTAAGATAAAAGATAGAACAATGACTTTAAAATATTCATGCTTGTTCAGCTACAGTGGTAACCCCAGTGGGGGATTCACTTAGGAAAAGAAAAGTGGAGTTTAAAGTCTACATCTAATTTTTCAATGTTTTGCTTAGTGTATTCAGCAAACAGAATGAGTGGCTTTGTAAATATTTCTTTTCAGTAGGTTTAGGTACCTTCATTTGGAAGACTTCAGCTGTGATTCATTTGTTGTCATTGTTATTCTTTAGTCCATTTAAGTCCACGAGGACACAACTAACTCAAGAAACCGGATTTTATTTGGAAACAAGGGGCACTGAACAATGACCTAAATGTGATAGATAATCCTTGAGGAATGGAAGATAAGCAGTAGAGAGCCATTGAAACCCAAAAGCAATGTCAACAATCTATGAAAGGAGTGATAAAAGTGCAAATTTGAAGTTGTCTGGAAAACCAAAAGGGAGAGTTATGTAACCAAGAGGGAAAACAAAATATGCTTCCCAGAACTCAAGACCTGCACAATGGGCGGTAAAAAGCCACAAACTTCAGAAAGCAATGAGAGATGATAGATACATAAAAAATAAAGTAGAACAAAAATGTGAGTGAGAGAGCAGCTATAATTTCAGGTGATGCTAAAGTGCAGTGGGACCGTTACACATTCTTACGAGGTACCAACAAAATGAAAATTTTAAACTGATATCTGAAATATAGGTATGTATATATTACTTTAAGGAGAAAAACAAAAATATCAGTTACTACATTTGTGCATACTCTTTATGACACATTTGTTTTCGTAGCTTTCAAAAATATTTTGCAAGAATGTAATTCTAATATGTTATTCATCATTACAACTTCTATAATCACTCTGATCTACCTCCACCTTGACTTAATAATAAAGAAAATATTGTCATTCATTTTATAAATATATTGGGCCTCTACTGCTACATATCTTGCTAAGCCCTGGGAGTGAAAAGGCAAAGTTTCAAATTCCTGTTTTCAAGTAATTCACAGCTAACATGAGACAGATGATTAAACAGCCTATTTCAACATAATTTTAAAAGTGCTATGAGAGGCATGACATGGTGCTGTAACAATGCTTGGCGCTAAGAGAGCAGAAATTTCTATTGATCAAGATAGAGACAATTTGTAGCCATTTAAAAACTGCCAGCAATTTTCTTAATCACCTTTGGAAAAGGTAGGTTGTCTTTTGAAGGCTTTATATGGGGGGGGGGGGGGGAATGGGAGAGGATAAAGACAGCGACTTATGTCATCACTGAGTCACTGAACAAAGCAAAGGCCAGCCACGTGCTTCTTTGGGAATGAAGGTGGCCAGACAACAAGCAGGCAAACTGCTCTGCCACTGCCTAGTAACTGCCCATCTTTACAGCTCTCTAAGTGCCAAGCATTTCCCTATCACTTACAGGTATAAATTTCCCATGTTACAGAAGTTAGGGGGAAACACTTTTTTTTGTTTGTTTGTTTGTTTTGTTTTATTTTTTAATGAGGGAGCCAAGGCACAATGAACTAAATTGCTTCAGAGCATACAACAAGTTAAGCAGTGGGGTCAGCTCCTAATGCGACAGCGTAAGAATGTAGCTGCCTAGACACTACTCCATACTCCCCTCCTTCCTTGAGAGCAGGTGGTTTTCTGCAGATGATTACTACACTCAGTCAAAGACATCCACAAACTAGCTGACACAGCCACCTACAGCAGTGGGAGTCAATGGAACTTCCCTTTGAACCTGGGAGATTACTGCAACACTTTGACTGGCAGAACGCGGCAGAAGTGGCATGTGCCAGTTTCCAGGAAATAGGAGACCAGAAGATTTACCTACTTTCTGCAGGAACATTCACCACTCAGTATTCTAAAAATCAAAAAGCAAATATGTGCTATAAAGAAACATCCCAGAATAGTAAGCCCTAAGATGTCATTAGGAGAGCTGACTCCCTGTTGAAGAGGTTGCTGGGAGAGGCCCTGAGGCTTTGATGAGACCACGTGGAGAAAAGGGGGTGCATCTGAGTCCACTGAGTGATCCCAGTTAAGAAAAAGTGAAGCAGAAGCTGAACACTGTCTAAAATTCCACCCTCAAAATCATAAGTAAGGAAAATGTCATTGTGAATGAGGACTGGATTGATAATCAGCAATAAATAACTAGAACAGATACCCCGACTTGCAGGTGGGTGGTGGGTATGAGGGAGGGCACAAGGGAGATACGGAATGCCAACAAAAGGTAAGTCACTGGCACCTGCTGTATGCTTTTCACACAGGAAAGAAGTAGGGTGACTTCGAAACAATGATTTGTAAAAGAGAAGACCACCAAAGTACTGACATCTTTGCATTCTAGTCGTTATTTAATCATCTGGTATTTTCTGCAGATGAATCTTTTCTGTCATACATAAGCCTTCAGTAAAGTTTTATTAAACCTTCCAGCCTAGATTAGCCCTAAGGAAAGAGCACAGCAGGATAAGGAAGGGACAGGTGAATAAACAATCACCATGCTCTACCAAGCAGAAAGTTAACACCTGAGAATGTAGGTCTAACGCCTGTAGTTCAACCCTAGTTCCACAAACTTCTTATTTTATCCCTTTAGACAAACAATGTAAACATATTGTGACTCAGAATTTGGGATAGTACGGACTCTCTAATGCCTTCTATCTCCATCATCAAGGAAAAACAGGAAGGCCCAGACTTTCCTTGTCCTTCAACACTTAAGTCTTATTGCCAATATATGCCGTGAGCATATATTGAAGAGTAGCTAACATGTCACCAGACCACCAGTGTTTTAGGCAGAAAGGGCAGCACAAAAGAATGTCCATGAATAAGAGACTAGCAGTGTCTGGTATGTAGCATAAAAGGTATAGGAATGGGTGGGGGTGGATAGAAAGAGGTAAGTTGCAGAGGAGAGAGACAGAATAGAAAGACTCATTTCCCATGTCATTACGAGGCACTTTACAATAGTAACAGCGGGACAATTACAAGTCTGAAATAGTAGGACTTATCACATGTATCCTTTGTAAGAAATTTGTGAGGCAAGTAAAGAATGTATTGTTAGACTATCACTTAGAAAGAAACTGAAATCTAGAGGTGTAAGCACTAGGACTCAGCCAGTTTGCCGAGTCATTCCTCAGACCCAAGAAACCAGAGACAAAAAAAAATTTTTTTAAAAATGTGTTGGTTGTAGGAGCCCATTCAACACATACATACAAAAAGAGGACAGTTCCTTTTTCAGAATTTTTGTTCACTTGGGATTTCACTGCACAGGGGGGGAAAAAGTCAGTGTATTCCAGGCATTCCAGCTCATACACCTGGGTTTACTCCCCATATGACAGTAAGGAAACCAAATAGAAACTGGTGGTCAATTATATATGCCAAGGTTTTCCAAATGTCTCTACTCAGCAAAGTATTTCTATCTTATGCTATAAAGCAAAGAGATACCTTGTTTGCTCAACCAGATAATATCCTAACTGTCCACATAAAAACCAACAAATGATTTTGGTTATATCACACATCATGGCTAAGGAAAGAGAAACCCAACAATTTGTAGTATATCACATATGTGCTCAGTGATCAGTTTGTTTTGTACTTTGTCAACAATATGAATTAAATTTACATCCTTTTCTAAATAAGAGGGTTGTGAATTCAAGCCTTCCTGATTTGGTCTAAACTTTTATGCTTCCATTTCATATGCTTCATTGCCCTGCTTTATCCAGAACTATTTAGAAATAAGGGGTGTGGGTGTGCTCTCTCTCTCCAGTCACTAACTTTCTTAAAGTTTCTAATTTAGATTGGGTCCACTCTCAAGATTCAGAGCAGTTTACTAATTACAAATACTGGAATCTTTCAATATTATGAGAAGTGCCTTCAACAAAATCGCCCTTTATTTTTTAGACAGTAAGCTCCAACTAGAGCTTTTTCCGACATCAACAACAGAGGAGGAAAGAGTATTATTCAGAGAATCCCTGATCTAAAGAAGAATGAACAAACTAAAGCCATATCCCTCTGCCCAGGAATTCAGCAGATGAAAGGAAATGGAGTCTCGGGTCATTGCAAACTGTCTTTATTCCATGACTTTATTCCCCCTACTAATTATGTTCACAATAAGAAAACAAGGAGGAAAAAAATCGTTATTACTTTTCTCATATGTGTCAGGAAATGAGTATTTTGTAATTACTACTTTCCTCACAGAAAAGGGTGCATTAGCTTCAGTGCATTACTCACCAATGCTCGGTTCTCACTAAACCCTCTCACCACCATTTTAAACTCTTTTATCAGGTCCTTTGCTATTTCTTGAATTTTCTTACGTAGGGCAACCCTCACTCCCATCGCCACTGCTTTTGCCTTGAGCAGTTCAAACCTCTCTTCGATCATTGTCTCCTTTTCAGTAACTAGCATTGTCTTTCTCAACTGTCTCATTAGAACCTTCCTAAGTCAAAAATCCTTTTAAGATAATTCTAAAATTATTCAAGGTTAAGTGTTGAATTCCTTACTGTGGACCCCTCTGATCACCTGTAACTTAGCCGGAATGCCAGTCCCAGGATAAAGGGTGAGATGAAGTCATTCATAATTCAAATAATTTATTCTTCTCACATGAGGCGAGCAGGTGTAGGGTCATAGCAAGTAGCAGCAATTGTTAAGGCTTCTAAGTTCCAGGCCTTACAAAAGAAGAAACTCAGACTTTCAACCAAAATGGAGGTTTTCAGTCTAGCATTTGGGGTCATCACATGAGACCACATGAAGTAAATATTGTGGTTGCCTGCCCAGAATAAGTGTTTTCCTGCTGGAGAATATTTCCCCAACTGCCTAATTTCCCCTTTATCCTGTTGGAACAAACACTTTGGAGCCTGAGTTGGACTGGATCCAGGAGGCTTTGATTGGTCTAAACCAAACCAGGCCTGGCATCTCTCTTGCCACAGTAAATGGCGCAGGGAAAGGCGATGTAACTTGACTTTAATCCAAAAAGTCAAGAACGTTCCTCTACCTCCAGAGTTGTTTCAGGGGTAAGCACATAATCTAAGATGCTCCAATCAAAATAAACTCTAGGCTTGAGTGTAAGTGGGAAGACATTCTGTCTCTTTTCCTGGCTGTGAAAAAGGAAGCTTGGAGCCTGGAGCTGCTAGCAGTTACTTTGCCATAACCATAAAGTCGAACTACAGATAAATCCAATACATATGTGGGTGGGGAGTGACGCAGGCTACTCACAGGATCACAGGAAAACAGAGCGTCATTCCTGAGGACATTTGGGCTATTTCCTGACTCAATAAATCCCCTGCATTGTTTAAGCCCACTTCAACCATCCAAACTTACCCCACACCCTTTACCCTCTTTACCGTCCACTTTTTATCCTTCAACACAGTCCTTTCCTCCTTGTAAATTCTTTTCTCTTCCCACCCAACAGCACCTATTCTATCTGATGAACAGAACCTACCAATAATCTGTGCTACACATGAAAAATGAGCGAAAAATAAATCTTTGTTGTCTTAAGCCACAGATAGTACAGGTATTCTTTACACCGATGGGCATAGTCTATCCTGAGTAAGTATAGTAAGATCTACCAAAGGAACTGAAGGTAGTAAAG
Source organism: Condylura cristata (assembly GCF_000260355.1). NCBI lineage: Eukaryota > Metazoa > Chordata > Mammalia > Eulipotyphla > Talpidae > Condylura > Condylura cristata. The sequence goes on from NW_004567107.1 coordinate 31,833,439, forward strand.
ATACATCCTGATAGAATGCTTTTACTTGGAAGTAATCTTCTTGGACATGGATAACATTTTTCTAAGTGAAGATTAGAGGTCAATTACAATTCTTAGATTTAAGAAACTTCCAATGTAAGCAGCATAAAAATGGCCTCTCACTTCCCCTAATGTAAAACCTCAACTGACAAACTGAACTCTAAAATTGGAGGCCAAAGTAAAGTGAAAACAGCCCAGACTCTTGGCCGTGCACGCCACACGGGGCTAGAAGGAGACAGGGGTAAGACAGTAACTGGAGGTCGCAGGCCTTGTTCTGTTACCCCAGGTGCTATCTCTGACTAACAAGGAGGCCCTTCTCCTCTCTGCTCTTTCCTCCTTGGCATATGTCAACAAACTTTGTTTTAAGATCTGTAAGCAGCACTGTTCTTTCTTTTGTTCTGGGCAAAAAGAAGAATATTTTGAGAAAACAGTCTTGCTAGTTTCAGAGGGGATTATTATCAGCCACCAAACGAGAAGAATACGTGTCCTGGAGAGCTCAGACACCCAGCTGACAAATTCGAGCTCTGACTCCAAACCACAGAAGCCTCACCATTTGTATTAGCTCTGGCTGCCAAAGCAGTTCAAGATGATACATTCCCTCTCTTGCTTACCTGGGCCTTAATTTCTGTGGAGTAAACAGGGTTTTAGGGTTAAAAATAAAAGCACATTGACATTGGGTGTCATAAATCTTTACTTCAGCAAATGGCTACACCACCAAATATTTCCCAGAGAACAGCAAAGTTCTTGTGACAAAGTGTAGCACAGTGTCTCTGTGCTGAGGCTAATGCAAGCAGGAAGCCTCATTGGCTGGGATCTCAGTGTGCAACTGATGCTATGTGCCTGGACATCACCAGGCCTGAAAAGAGAGAATATGTAAATATTTCCACAGATTTATAAATCAGACTCCTGAAACCCTTCCTTTTCCCCTCCCCAGCACGCCTCCCCCTCTTGTAATTGAAACAGCACTCTGGAACCATACTCTCCCTTTCCAGAATTCGGTAACATTTTCTCAAAGAACAGTCCTACATAATTCCTAAATTAAGCTTGCCTTCTTTTACGTTGTGGCAAAGTGCAATTACAGTTTAAAGGGAATATTTATGTACATTAGTTAACGACATCATTGCAACTTACTGCTCACACATCAACACTTAATTAGTGTAAGCATAAGTGACATAATTGCTACAAGGCATGCATTTACTAGTAATGTGAGGTAATTTCATGCACTATGCACATTTTAAATATCTACTTTATACTTTGTCAGGCTGAATTTTTTAAATCAATAAGGGATATTTACAAGGATCAGAAAGCAGTCTTCTTCCCTAGTGTAGACAAATGCAATGTCATGGCCTTTTGAAGCATTTAATATCCTGCAGGATTTTACCAGCCAGGAAGGTTACAGAGAGTCTGTGGACCCTGTCCTCAAAGACAAAGAGAAATCCCTACTACATGCAGCATCATCCACATTAATTACATGTGCTGTCCTTTTTCATTTACAGCTATTTAATATGCATTTAAATGTCTCTACAGGCACTACAAATTCTACTTTATAAATATTTCTTGAAAATACAGTTCTGTAAAATGGAGAATCGCAGAGCCCTTCTCAAAAATTACAAATGACTTTTAAGAAATTCTGAAGAGGGAGCTTTCCCAAATGCACATTTATTCAAAGCAACTCCCTGTAGAGAATCCTACACCAGCGGCTTTTCTTCTGCTCCAAACCCCAGCATGGTGCAGCCTCAGCTCTTCCTGATCAGCCCTTATCTGCTGTCCAGCCTCTGAAATGGTGCACCCTAATGACTCCAAATACTGGGCTTGAGTCCCTACCATTGTTCATGCCACACTTTCTTCCTGCCAGGGGTCTCGGCTCTCCTAGTCTCAGCTCAATCCCACATCCCTCCTTCAAGCTCCTCTGTCACTTCTCAGGGCATCAGTCACAGCATGGTGTTACTGCTACATCTGTCTTCTCCCTCGATATTGCACAACACTCCAATGATGAATTGGATTTTGCTTAGTTGATCTTCATGTAACCGTGGTGAGTGCAATTTCCTACAGAGGTACAATACGATAGTGAATGACAACCCGAATTTTCGAGTAAAATAGTCCTCAATTCAATAGTGACATTGGTCAAAAGGCCTCCATGCATCTCAGATTCCTTTTATGTAAAATGGAAGAAAATGGCCCAACCAGTCACCCCATACACTGGCTGACCTTAGCTGGAATTCTTAAGCTATGGGCATGAATTTTTCTGCCTGGTTGCCCAATTCTCTGGTACCCAAACTCACCCTTTGCCTGAATCTCATAGAGCCTGCCCTATCTCACCCCCACACCCAGTTCTGTTCTCAGCATCTCAGCGCAAGTCAGCAGCAAGGCCCCATACTGCTCTGGAGCAAAATTTTAACCGTGATCTCAACAGTCATGCTGTTATTCTAAATAATCTTTTTAACCCTCAGGAAGGCAATCAACACTTCATCTCAAGATAGAAGTGGCCTAGATTTAAGTTCCAGCTCAGTTACTATGTAAGTTATTTAGCAACTATTTAAGTGCCAACTATCTACCAGACAACTGTTAGGTATAGTGGATGCAACTTTGAGTGCAAAACCACTTCTGGGAGTGTGAAGGGTTCTGCCTGCCTCTGGGGCAGGTCTTGACCTTTCTGATGATATTTCCTTAATGGGGTGACAATATCTCCTTTATAGGTCTGTGATTAAGATAAAAAGAGAGAGAGAGAGAGAAAATACATATGAGAACATGTGGTAAATTGCAAAGTGCTATGCAAATCGGTTTATAAAATTCTTATCCTTTCTCCATCCTCTTCCAATTCTAAGTCCATATTAACCTAGCAGTGTAAGTCACACAGCTAAGTGCACTTTCCTCTATAGTTTCTATCTCTAGATCATGCTGTATTCCCCATAAGTTCAGATCTTCCCGCTTGACAGGCTAATGTGCTGTTGCCATCCCCCTTGATATTAGTCTAATTCTGATTTGAGGCTATGGCAGTGACAAGTGAAGCTATTTTAGAGGTGCCTGGGGTCGTAAAACATTCTGAAAATTATTTTGCTGTCGAAGTCACATCAGAGTAGATGTGCATGAAGATGCTGTGGCTCTGCGCTGAACAGGAAGTACCTTTCTGCCTGTGTTCTGAAGCGAGCCGGTGTGATGGACGGCGCCATCATCAGCCACCTTGCTGAATGTCAAGAAGGCCTGCGCTAAGCCAACTAGCCAAGCCCTCAGGGATTCGGTCAGCACCTCTGGAAGCTTTGCATCCTAGAAGGTTCTAGGAATAGGAAATAAAAATCTCTTGCCAGCAAAAAACATGCTTTTGACATGTCAGAAATAGATCTCTTTTCAACAGGAGAGATGTAGAAAACATTAGGGGGAATTATCCATGTTGCCCTTCCTAAATGAATGACTGAGAAAAGACGCAAAAATCAGAACTGAAAAGCTCTGGCCATTTATTCCTTTCTTTCTACTTGGCCAATGGCTGAGCTGCCCTCTTTAAATAATGGTAGTTAGTTATAAATCCAATGGCTGGGTGGAAACTGATAACAAGATAGCTTTTTAATGACAGCTGTGAACAAGGAACTTTCAAATGAAAGAAACCTACAGGTGCCATGGAGTTGACTCAATTTATTATTACAGATGAGAGACGGTAAAATGCCACCAAGGACAGTGAGACCAGAGTCTTCCCCACAAATACCAGACCATGACCTGCTTCACTTTTTTCGGTATTTTTGTGGTATGGATATAGGCAGGTAGAGCCATATATACGAAAGGTGACTCTACACCCAATGCTTCTCTGTGATGAAAAACATAAAGGAAAGTTCTAAATGTTTTCTTCTGATCCTAACAAGCATGACTGTAAAGCACTTTAAGGTTAGGACTGCATTTCTGTAACTACCACATTAAATAGTGTTTTATAAAGAAGATACCCTCCATAGATACTTGTTGAATGAACAAAGCAGCAAATAACCATGAAGGAAGAAAATATATAAAAGGGGAGAAAGGGATGGAAAGAGGAAGAGAAGAAAGACAAATTGGCTACAGAATAATAAGCAAGTAAAATCAACAACAAAATCAGAAATTATGGTAGTTTATCAGCTTAAGGGATTTGACTAATTTTAAGATTTGAACACTTCATGTGCAATGCATTCATTCTACACTTTCTTCCCCCACCCTAAATGCTATCTCACCATGAAAAAAAAAAGAAAAGTACCTTTGAGATGCAAGTCCTCCTTGCCTATGACTCATTTGTCTGTCTCCTATCTCCTACTAGCCTTCTATGGATCTACAATTCTAGAACATGGTGGCTGAGATTATTCTGTCTATTGCCATCACTAATACTATGTACAGAAGCATTCACACATAGAGCCACCAGCATATAAGTTTACTCCACTAATGCACTAGAAGGATTCAAAGTGATGTATCAGATTTAGCAGCTTTCAGACAAAGAATATTATTTTTAGTGCACTGTGGCAAAGTGAGCATCAATGGTGCTTTTGACCTTAATTATTTGAGATAATAACTAGCTAAATAGAACCACACGGTTCTCAGAGCTGCAAGAGCATATTTCCACAAACCTCCATCAAGTAACAATTATTGACGATTCTAATCACTTTCAATAAATATTTCAGAACATGGCAGAATCATGGTGTCAGTAGGAGACATGCTCAAAATGTCCTTCTGAATTGGGCTATTATTTTCTAGTTACACAAAAGAGAGAGCTTTTATCCCCCTGCTCAGCAGACTGATTTATTTATGTCACAGACCTCCACTTTTAATAGCTATGAATTGTTACTCCATGTCTTCTCTCAAACACCTAAACCATCCTTACTTTCCATTCTGCCTCATTTGTGCCATATTATATCTGTTCACCATCTTCAAAAGCTCCAGCTGTAGGCCCTGGAAAAAAGCTTGATTTGAAAAGGATGGATTGAGACCAGTATATACTAAAGACCCTTAATCTGGATAAACATGGATGATCTCTAAATTATTGACAACCATTTTTATCATTCATCTTCCCCATTTCACTTACCACTGGATTTTCAAATAATTCACAGTAAAACATTCATCACTTAGAGACAACAGCAGACATCCATGACAATAGCAGATATCCATTTCAGAATAATAAAGGCACAAAACCAATAAAAATAATATCTATTTTGCCTATACCTTGTATCTTCTGGTTCTTCAGTGAAGAAAAAAAAAACTCAACAGAATACAAACTAATGGTATTACTAAAAGACAAAGATTTTGGTCCAAATATATTTTATTTCTTAAGAATCTAAAGTCTTTAAAAACATAAACTGGATATTTTGTACACTTTGGCTCTACCATGTATATGCCAATACATGGTAGGTGCTTAGTAATCCTTACTGACTATATATGGATGAAGAAAGGAAAACTCATTACATAGCAGCCTCAAAGGGAATAGGATGGCCTGTGTGTGCGTCCTCACCCATGTGCTTAAAACTCAGAACAAGACCCAAAGGCAGGAACACACAGGTTAATAATAAATTTATTTACAAGAGAAGTTAAAAGAGAGGGATGACAGAGAGCGAAAGAAACAGAAGAAAATGAGATCTGGATTGGTCAACACATCCTGCCAACAACGCTGCCTGGGCTGGGACCCTGGGTGCATACTGAAAGCAGGAAAAAGCAAGCCCCTGTACAGGCCCCGAGTGTTTGGTTTTATATTAAGTACAGCAGCTTAACTCCACCCTTTGTTCCTAGCAGCCCTCCCTTTAAGAAGTCGAGAGTCATGTAGAACCATGGCATGATGGGACTTGTAGTCCTCATCACCTGGGATCTCTTTGGCAAGGAGATGGTGTGGAGACCATAAAACATCAGTGTCTGGTTTCATCCAGGACATACTATCCCCTGGCCATTTCACCTAGACTTTGCAGGAAAATTGAAAATTGAAGCCACTTTATAAAAGGAGGCCCAATGAATCAAATAGAGCTGACTTTCACATTGTCTATCTCTCACCATTCCCCATTTCATTCCTAAGGGATTGATTCACACATTATTATTATCTCTGGCTAGGCCAAATGGTCCTGCCTTCAAACAACTTTCAGAAGTGCAGCCCCAAATAAGACTCATCTACAAAACAAGTAAGAAAATACAGGATCTGACTGGCATCAAATTCCTCATCAGCAACCCTGGATGATAGAAGATAGAGATGCACTCCGAGTATTACAAGATTCAAATCTACAGTTCTATCTATAGTCTGAAAGAATGCCAATCAAGCATGAAGATGAAAAAAAAAAACATGGTGAGGTAAGCATGCGTGCAGACTGGTGATAAACCACAGCATCATCTGTAAAGATGGCATCTAAAACTTTTCTACAGACAAAAAAGTGAAATTGAAACCAAAAAAAGAGAAGTCAAAGGATTCCACAAGAGAGAAGCTCCCCCCAGAGTAGCTGACATATTCTGGGCCTAACAACCAATAGAGTTACAATTAGCTCAAACTAGTAAGCAGTCTATATTACAGTAAGCACTTCGTGGGCCAAGAGGCTGTTTTCTGGAAAGCAGACATCATCTGTGGCAATGAGGAGGCTGGGTGATTTTGAGAATATGATTTTTTTTTTTTTTTAAAGATTTATTTATTTCTACATACAGAACTGGGGTACAGGCTAGAGGCTCAGGGGTGGTGAGAGGCTTCACCAGAGACAGAGCGGGGAGCAGAACAGGCAGATCTACGAAGTACACTGCTGAGAGGAGCAGCGGGCGGGTCAGGAGAGGTCTGCCACGCCATGTGGACTCCTCCTGGGCAGGCGGGAATTGAACTGATGCGGAAGTGGCTTTAGCTTCTCAGTAGAGTGCTTTAACCCGCTGCGCCACCAGGGAGGGCCGAGAATATGATTTTTTTAAAAATCATTATTTAGCTCCTCCCTGGTGGCACAGCTGGTTAGGATACAGCACTGCAAGCTAGCCACAGCCACTTCAGTGTGAGTTAGATCCCCGGTCCCAGAGCTGACCCACATGGTGCATCAGACCTCTCCTGTCTCACCTTCTCTATTCTGCTCCCCTCTTTGTCTCTGGTGAATCCTCTCACTGCCTCTGACACATAACCAAGTTCTGTATGAATAAATAAATAAACCTTTTTTTAAAATCATTATTCATTTGACAGCCTTGGGCCAAAAAAGCCAAAAATATATATTGGTAAAAGATAAATTTTGTAAGCTGGTGAATTTACAAACTTCAATAGAAGACAAAAAAAAAAAAAAAAAAAACAGGAAAACCAAGAGGTATGTTTCAATGAACCATATTAAGGAACAATCAAATTGTTATAAAAGCAAAGCTATTTGACTTGACACAGAAGCAGTTTCTTCAAATGACAAAAAAAGTTATAATATTGGACATAAAAAGCAGGAAATGCAATACAATACTTTTATTAGACTGCATGGACAATACACACATGACTATGAAAACACATACTATTTACTGGTTTTCAGCTTTCAGGGAAAGCTCAAGACAAAGTTCATAATAATTATGGTTTCATAAATGATGGTAAATGTTTCACCTGGACTATGCAGAATTAAAATAATAATTGCCAGAAATTGGGAAGTAAAAGGACAAGAATAGAAAGAGAAAGAGCAGGGATTAAATATGTATTTGGATTTATAAAATTCATCACAAGAGGAACATTGCTAAAAATAGTAATGGTTAAAAGTGACCGACCTCTTTGGGGGAGTGAAACAGAGGGTGAGAAAGAACAAGGAGAAAAAAAAATTAGTTTTTATTTCAAACCTCTCTCTGCTTACTAAAAGTAAATAAACCATGTGCATCAAATAATCAGTGTACCTTAGATATATACAATTTCTATTTGTCAATTATACCTCAATTAAGCTGGAAAAAAAAAAGGAAAAACAAGTATGCAATGTGTATTTCCTTTACAGCAATGGCATAAATAAAGTACATTAACATGGACAAAAGGGGATCTTAAATGCAAAAGCACAGTATAATCTCAAATATATGTTGATGCGTGTGCACAAATGTTTAAGAGAAGTCCCAAAGTATGCCAAATCATTTATATTTTTACCTTTAGAAAAGTTCAATTTTCTACTTTTTTCTTGATGCCTTTATATATTATTTGATTCTCTTTCAGAATAAGCAAGTATCTTAAGAATACAAAAAGTTACTCTTCAAAATTAAGTTTTAAGCTGTGTCCTTGGTCTTACAATTAAACAATTATTGGATTTCAAAACAGTATTTCTAAATATTTATTATTTTTAAATATTTTTAATATTTTGAAATATATCATAAATATATGTGATTATTATGCATGAAGAGGATAATACAGACCACTATTCTTTCCAGCTATTCACTTTGATATGCATTCATCTATCTGTAACTTTACATGTATCTACTACAACACCTATTGCAAACTAGCTAGTCTGTCCATTTGCTCAGCATGCCTATTTTACCAAGGATAAGATCCTGAAGCTAAGAACTGTACTTAAATAATTCTGAATCTCTAATTCCTTGCATATAAAATGCATACAGTGAGAACCTTGATCAATCTGAAAAGTTCCGTGCATTTCCCTCCAGAAGCACAGTCAGCAAGCATTGCCCTTAGTAACTGCTGTCTGTGAACACAATGAAAGAAGCCAGGGGACTGACTGTTCAACAACCCAAAGCCCTCGTGTTGCTCCAACTTCTCTTCCTGATGCTGTTTCCTGATCCTCTGGACAATTAAAATGAGATTTGCTTCCCTGCTCTACCCTTTCACCTAACAATCTGGCTTTCCCAAAAGGCAACTTTCCAGCAAGAATGCTTTGAGAGTTCTGACAGGTCTCCAGCAGGGGGTGCAGCCTCTTCCCCAAAAACACCTGCTCTGAAATTGGGGAAGTCTTCCAGGAAAAGTCTTCCAGTTTCAGATTCATTCTTTAATATCTTCATTCCCAGATTACAAAAACATCTCCAAATTTAGTGAACTCTCACCCCTCAATGACTGCACATGCACAGCACCAGAAAGAGCTCATGGGCAACATAGTAGGATCCCAGGGGTGACAGTTATGTCGCTAAGGAGAAATAAAGTACCCAAAGGAGGCAGGAAGGACTAAGAGGTGGGGGAAAGCAATTGCAGACTTCACAGATTCTCCTAAAGCCAACTGTCAGATGACTCCAAAACTAACTAAAGACCCTTTTTTCTCGTTAAAAGTCATTGACACGGAATTCTCAAAAACATTTTATGGGTCTCTTGTCATAAGTTAAATTTGGAATACATTTCCTATCTAGTGCTCAGTAGTACTCAGAAAAGAATATGACATATTTTTAAAATATATTAAAAAGTTGGGCCCTCCCTGGTGACGCAGTGGGTTAAAGCACAGCACTAAGACGCGTAAGCCACTTCCGCATGAGTTCAATACCGGCCTGCCCCGGAGGAGATCCACATGGCGTGGCAGACCTCTCCCGGACCTGCACGCTGCTCCCCTCAGTAGTGTACTTCGACAGTCTGCCCGTTCTGCTCCACACTCTGTCCCTGGTGAATCTTCTCACCCTCCACATCTCTGACCTGACCCCAGTCCTATATGAATAAATAAATCTTTAAAAAATATATATATATAAGCAATATATATACACATACATATATATATATATATATTTTTTGTTTTTTTTTTTTCATGTGTACTCACCACTCACTCTCACTTTATTTCTTATCCTAGTGCTAACTTTTTAAAGTATAGTTTTAAAAGAATTCTGTATGTACACATTTTGTTAAGTCAAGAAGAAATAGGAGCTGAACCACTGTCCCCAAGTAAATCTAAATAAACCTTATATAATGTTCTAAATCTGATTTATGCACCTTGTAGATGGAGGAGAAACTAGACCAAAATGAAATATTTTAACTAAACAAAGATAACACCATCATCTCAGTAAGCCACTAAATTATGATTTGAATCTAGATGATGGTTCACTTCCACCACACTTAGTTAATAAAGTACAGAACACCTAGCTGAACAAGGCTATGATATTTTTCCCTCCATGAAATGCTTCATCTATTCCTGACACCACAAAGCAAGCTTTCAAATGGCATGAGTTCAAGCCTCAACACAGATAGAGGTCATGTGTAACTTGTTTACTCTAACAAATTTGAAGTCACTGGGATATAATCAAAGAATGATTTAATTGTTCATCATTATTTTCAAGTTTAACATTGTTGAGTTCCCTTCTCCATATTGCTTAAGGACATTTTGGACTCATAACTTTCTAGTCATTTTCTTGAAATCTAATTTATCTAATATTTCAATCTCTTATCCAATTCAAAGCCAAACATTTCATGTATCACAGACAGGATCAATGACACAACAAGTCCAATGTGGAAATAGGACAAGAACTGAATTTATATTCTTTCTTCTCCATCATCACCTTCAATCATAGAATGGGAGAGTATGATATCTTTGGGTTACCTCTTTCCCTTTTACTTTGATCCTCATGGTTGCCTATAACGTGCAGAAACAAAGGAGGCAAATATATTCTGTCAGTTACAAAGTGTCATTGGTCTCCTTCTGATACATACTAGTTCTATGTAATGGTGGTGGCCACACCAATATGGCAGCACATGCCAATGTGAGGCCCATGTAGATCAAGCCTACTGACCTCCTTGCAGATCATGGTTTTCAATAGCAGTACTATTGGTATTTTGACCTGGAAACTTCTTTGTTGCATGGGCTGCTCTCCATCCCACTGTAGTAACATCCCTGACCTCTACCCACTAGATGCAATGACACCATTTGTTAAAAATCAAACTTCTGGGCACTCCCTGGTGGTGCAGCGGGTTAAAGCACAACACTGAGAATCTAGAGCCGCTTCCACATGAGTTCGATTCCCGCCTGCCCCGGGGGTGACCACATGGCGTGGCAGACCTCTCCTGGCCCGCCCGCTGCTCCCCTCAGCAGTGTACTTCGTCGATCTGCCTGTTCTGCTCCCCACTCTGTCTCTGGTGAGCCCTCTCACCCTCCGCATCTCTGGCCTGTGCCCCAGTTCTGTATGAATAAATAAATAAATCTTAAAAAAAAAAAAAATCAAACTTCTGGGCCCTCCCTGTTGGCACAGCATGTTAAAGCACAGCACTAAGAAGCTTAAGCCACTCTGCATGAGTTTGATCACTGCCTGCCCCGGAGGAGATCCACATGGTGCGGCAGACCTCTCCTGACCCGCCCACTGCTCCTCTCAGCAGTGTACTTCATCAATCTGCCTGTTCTGCTCCCCACTCTGTCTCTGGTGGGTCCTTTCACCCTCCACATCTCTATCCTGTACCCCAGTTCTGTATGAATAAATAAATCATTTTTTTAGAAAAAATCAAACTTCTAATTGTTCCCTGGAGCATAAATTGCTCCTAGTCAGCAAGTACTAGTAAAGATAGAATGTGTATAATTATCAGGCAGCCTTAGCAGTGATGTCTACCTTCAGATCCTTCTTTGGGTAGGGCATCCACGTCTTCAGCCTAGCTATCATCTGGACAAGCCAAAGATATCTGAGCCACATTAAACTTATAGGTAGTTGTGCTAACATTTTTGGCTCTTGCTTGAACTCTCTTGAACAGCAGGAAGTTAAAATGGTTGTTACCCCCATCTTCTTTGTTAATGACATTACACCCATATTTCTTCTAAACTATTGCTAAAAGATACTTCATTAAAAAGTCAGAAATCCCAGAGAAGCACTATTCTCTGTATCCACAATGACGACAAAAGTTGAATATACACTTCAAGCTCTCCCAAGAACTCCATTCCATACAAGGTTCCATAGATTATGCAGCTCTACAAACCTTTGGGGAGGGAAGAAGACATAATATATTTTAATTTTATGCATCAGGGGGTAAGTTCACTCTATTGTCCATAGTGGAGCAAGAAACAATCACTTCATCCCGAAAGAATTCTTCCAAGACCACAGAACTCATTCATTTTCTCTCTTTTCCAATTGTTATGGATAAAATTGTCTCCACAAAATCTGTATGTTGAAGTCTCAACCACCAGTACCTCAGGATGTGATAATATTTGGTTATAGTCTTTGAAGAGGTAATTAAGTTAAAATGAGGCTATTCGAGTGGGACCTAATTCAATCTGGATTTTATAAATAGGGAAATTTGGGTATAAGTACATAGGAAAAGCCATGTGAAAATACAAGTCAGACATCTGTAAGTTAAGGAAAGAGGTTTCAGAAGTAGCCAATATTTGGGTTTCAGACTTCTAGCCTTCAGAATCATGATAAAGTTGGTGTGCAATCCAGCTTGTGACACCATGTTTTGATGAATTAAATTACTGTCAACGAACTAAAGTACATCAGTCTTATTCTTATCAACTTGAGGTAGAGAGGTAGTTGAATGAATAAGGAAGATTGTGGAATGTGACTAGCCCCAGTTTTTGGGGTCCCCATTTAAAGGAGGGGCCCTTGGATCCTTTTAAACTCTGAGAACTTATTACCAGTCCTGAGCAGTAGAAAAATTTCAGGGCTAAACCTATATACCTAAACTGTATACAGTGATATAAACCAGTGTTAGCTCAATTTAAAGAAAATAAATTAATAAAGATTATCTGTATTTCATTTTCTTCTACTCAAGATTCTTCTACTCACTTTGCCATTTTAAAGTGTGTTATCGAGTTGCTCTTTAAATTGATGTGTGCAACCTGTGCAAATATCTGGAAAGCTGGGCTCTTGTCTAAGATATAAAATTGCCTAATTTCCCTCAAAGAAAAAAAAAAGCCTACTCATGGTAATGTATCTACTGGAATTTTAATAGCACCAAAAAAAAAAAATTGCTCTTATGTTGTCCCTTGCTGTCATACATCTCATGAATGCCTCTTAAGGCAATAGCACCTGGCTTATATGAACCTGGGTGAAGGTTCTATGATGATGCAGTGACATGTCTGTGTGGTGATTTCATGGGCGATATACCATAAACATGGCCAGGCTGTAGAATTATCTCTTTGCATTGCTGGCTGGAAAATTGTTTTCAAACACCAGTAAAGCTCTGAGTGGCATCCTTCTTAGCAGACATAAATCAGTTCCTTGAGTGCCCTGAACAATTCTGGGATAGGAAATGATCTTGGCAGTCACCTAATCTAATTCTTCACCAGATGTTTCCATGACTTCTAGCTATGGCCATCCTAGTTTACACATAAAGCAGAGGGCTTGAGTACAAGTTCTATCTGGAGGGTAAATGAAACCTTACACACAGTTGTACCTAAAACATTGTTTTGAATAAAGTTTCTTCAAGATTCATGGGTGAATAGGAAAATACTGTCTATCTTATTGGATACCTCCCTCATCATTTTGTCATCTAATGCTCTACCATGTGACTGGGATCCACTAGGTATGAAAGTATTTTGACTGAGAATACATCACAATAATTCAGTAGGCCCGTATCAGCCGGTGAGAGCTAGATAGTTAGCCTTGGGCTAATTTGTTGGCCGCTTCTGAATTTTAGTTTCTTCATCTTAAAACAAGAGGTTCAATATTGTTATCATTTTTTAAGTTCCTCAAATCTCATCTCATGGATATTATCCTATAAAACTCTTCATCCTATCCTTTTCTGCTCATTTAATATTGCCCACATCCTTTTAGATAAACTTCTATCTCTGTTATCTATGTCTTAAACAAACTCTTCCACTCCAGGTGATATTATCTTGTTTAACATCCCTGAAATTGCAGCTAACTTTCAGAATCTGTAGAAAATGTTAAGGGAATCAGGCAGTGCTTAGTTTTCTATTACCATCATAACAAATTACTACACAGTGGGTAAAAGCAACACAAATTTATTATCACACAGTTGTATGTCAGAACTTTGAGCTGGTTCAACTAGTGTCTCTGATCCAGATTTCCCAAGGTGGAAACTAAGTGTTCATCAGCTGGGCTCCCATCAGGAAGCTCTAGGTAATATCCCTTTCCTACTTCATTCAACTTAGTGGCCAATTCCTGCTTCCTGTGGTTTTGGGACTGAGGCTGCCTTATCTCCGAGATGTCTCTCTACATTCCTAACATTGCATCTCAGCATCACCAAAGGCATGCTGGAGCCATCTTATGAGGGGCAAACCTTTAACTTCCTTCCCCTTCTGCTGAGCTTCCAACTTCCAGCCAGAGAAAGCTCTCTGCTCTAGAAGACTTATGTAATTATATTGTGCCCATAGGAATCATCTAGGATAATCTTCACCAATTAAAGTCTGTATCCTTAACTACAACTGCCAAGTTCATTTTTCTTTGTAATATCACATGGTCACAGGCTCTGGAAATTAAGGACATTTGGAGTGACATTATTCTGCTTACATGATAAGAGGATAAGAGAGAGTAAGAATACAAAACCAACTTTCTTTATTGATCTGCCCCGGGGGCGGGGGGCAGGAGCACACATTAACTGTGTATTATAATATGTAAGGCATTTTACCTGTATATCCTCATTTTACAGCAAAGCAAACAGATTCAAAATCATATTATTTTCATTAAACTTTTGTTAAATAGATACACCAGAATATAAGCCCAGTTTCTGTAATCCAAAACTCCACACCCTCAACATTTACATTCAAGAAATCAGAGGTTCACAGAGATCATGTATTTTCATAAAGATGGCTAATGCCAGGGATGAACTTGATCCCCACCAGTTGATGCACATGCTTCCCTCCCTGACCCGCCCCTCCAACTCACAAGTGCCCAGCATGCTACAGTCCCAATGGATCCAACCACACATCCACCCTTACTTCACTAGCTCTTGTATTTTCTTCTCCACATCTCTGAAAGTACAGGTTCTTTTGTAGTCACAGTAACCTAAAAATAGTGGGGCAGTTTTTTAATAAATTAAATACTATTCAGCATGATAGTAAAATATACATTTGCTGGAACTATGTCTTGGAGTTTAGACTCCCATAATCACTGAGCAGCACAGTACTCATATAAGAGAGGCTAGCTACCTGGACAAAAGAAAAGGAAGGCGGATATTAGGCCATCCGAAATGTGTATAAGTGACTAGTGTCACTAATCTTCCTGCTTTTCTTTCCTTTGTAAATACTTCCTTGGGCCTATAGATACACAGGTGTTCCTACACTGTTACAACCCATTATGTTACTGATGACACCTAATACTACAGATTCATTCCTGTCCAGAGTGCCAGATTTTCATGGGAACATAATATAAAGAAAATTAACAAGCTCTTTCCATAACTCTGAGATAGAATAGCGTGAAACTAGAAGTTTTTTCTAAAAGTGGGTGTTGACATCGTAGCCAATTCTAAGAGTTCTATTTTTAGACTCTTGGCAAATTCAGGAAATTAGTATGTAAGCCTCATTTATTCAATATCATTAAGGAATAGGTTACTTGCCATAAATTTGGTGCTTGCTGATGATTCTTCTTATATGGCTGCTGAGTTAACAATAAACAACACAATTCCTTATTTCATCACCACAGTGGCTCACATGAGGTGGGTGTTATTCTGTCCAACATGCACATGAGGACAGTGCATTAAGTAGGAAAGGGAACCTAGCCGACAAGGGTCTGCCAACCAAGGAGAAGCTGAAGCCAGGATTCCAACCCACATCTACTGGAACCCATGTGCGTAGTGCCTTCCCTGCAAATTCATCAGCATGTTCTTCAAAATATAAAGTTTTAAAGCTTTAAATTTTTGTTACAAGGGATTCTCAAATTCTTATCTTTTGAAGGAACAGTTCTTGGACATAATCTGGCAATTGTTGTCATAATAGCTGTAAAGGCTCTGAAGACAGTGTCTTTGTTTACCATCAGCTTTGAAACTGTTTTCTGGAGAGTAGAGATCATTAAAATATCTGCCCACATAATAAGATAAGATATTTCTGCATATTAAAACATCAAAACACTTTCCTATTTTTAAAATCACATATATTGATATCTCCTCTTACCTAAATTTTTCAAAATGTCCTATCATCTTCCCTTTTAATTTGCAAAGCAGACCTATTATACACTATAAGCAAATATGCCAGCAAGTGAAACTAAGAAATATAATAAAGAAATAAGGCCAGTCTTTAACTGTTTCAAAAATCAAGGCTTGACAAAATGCAAATTATAAAATGTTGGTATCATTAATCAACTAGATCTAGAGTGAGGTGCTGGAATGGGAATTATATACACTTCAAATCATTTATACACACTAGAACTCGTAGACTTGTCCAAAGTCTAACTACCTGAGATATTCTGCTTATTTAGGTCTACACTGTATAAATGTGTATGTGTTCTGATACTACAATAGATTCTGTTAGCAGTCCTCAAAATTCTCTTACCACTAAAGTAAAAAACAAAGATCTTAAATCACAGCAAAATTTGTTTGCTTATTTGCTTATTTATTTTACTTATGCTCCATCCTCTGCTGCCTGGTTTATAGTCCCTAAACCAGCTACAGGAATATGTGAATAAATGGTTGTAATTTTGCTACGAAATGACTGGTGTTGAGGTGGCTAGTGTGCTATTATTCCTTCATCAACAAGGGCCCTTGGTTATAGCCTTACAGCATTTGTCCCTTCTCTGAAACAAGAGGAGTTTTGGGGGGGGGGGGGGGTGTCAAAGGGTTAGGCTCAACAAAAAGAAGAGGTGGTTATCCTAGGACCAGCGAAAGAGTCCCAAACACCAGTTCAAGGGCCTGGGTCAGATAAGAAACAACTGATAACAACAAAATTTATAGCCTGCTAGAGAAAGAGGAGGAGATGAGGTGTAAGATTTGCAATGGACTAGACAGAGTTTGTGACCACAAACCAGAAAATAATGAATGCTATCCAAGATTGCATGCAGGAGTGAAGAAGAGAACTTTAGCAAAACATTAATAAGCAAAGCATAAGTTATTCTATGCATTTACTCACTTATCTAAGGCTTTTCAATTAACTGGTTACTCTTGCAAGAACTTAAAAGAAATTACCTCCCAATTGCCATTCCAGAGGAGGGAAAGATATGGTCAAGTGAAACTGTGGCTCAAGGAAAAAGAAACATAAGAAAAATAAAGTTAACTGAGGAGAATAGTTTCAAAATGTTCATGGTAACTGTGGGGCAGACCTGAAAAGCAACAGTGCTTAAAACTCAGCATTCAATAAACATGACTAAGAAATTGGATGTGGTTTGGTAATACAGTAAGGAAAGCAGAAGAAAATAAAAGCAATGAGAACTCAACATAAAACAGACTGTTCTCAAGAACATCGTTTATGCATGCTGTTGTCAAAAATACAAGATTTTGAGCAATTGATAATAAAGATGAGACTTTACCTTCTTAAGAATTTTCTCCTCTAAGCAACACTGTTTAGGTGACATAGTGTCACTGTTGCAAAGAAACCCAGAGGGAAATGGGGTAGCCCAGGTGTGAGTCCTCACCCATGCACTTAAAAGAAAATGAGAGCAAGACCCAAGCACAGGCACACAGAGAAAGATTAGTAAGAGGTTTATTTACAGGGGAAATGAAAAGGGGGGAACTAAAAGAAAATAGGTAAAAAAAAAAAAAAAAATAACGTACTTCCAGTAATCCTGCCTGAACTGGGACCTTAGTGCATGCTGAAGGCAGGCTGCATGTGTACAGTTTTATACTAAGCTTGGTTGCCTAGCTCCACCCGTAACTCCCAGCAATCTCCCCTGTCAATAATCAACATTCATGGCAGATCCATGGTATGATGGGAGTTGAAATGCTAGGTGCCTGGGAGCTCTCTGGCTTGAGTTTTTGGGGATCTCTCCTCCCAAGACTGCCTAAGACTATGTAGTCATCTCTTTTAGAAACCCGTCCTTTTCAGCTCTTTCGGCCCACTTGTATCTAGACAAGCATTCTTTTCCTCATTTCCTTTTTTTATAATAAACTTCCCTTTTTCCCAAGGGGGGGAGGTCTCTGCCTCTTGGGGACACTCACCACGTGCCACTAAATGGGGAGCTCTGGTGAAATTTTTCTCAGAGGTAACCAAAAGACCTATTCTCTAAACCCAACACCTCATCAAAACAATATCAGTTGTCCTTTAGTTTCCAAACTGACCACAGGCTTGTTAATTTACCCATTTCATTAACAATAACAGCAAGCCCAAAAAGGCTAGACAAATTCCCACTGCTATTAAATAGTTGATCTGTTTTTAAAAGCCAAGTCTTTTCCACTTTAAATCCAAGCTCTCTGGTCTCCATTCCATGACACTACTTATGATGTGAAACAGAAACACTAGACTTAAGAAAGAGCACCTATCCAAGGAGAACAATGAAATCAGCCACTAGAGAGCTGGGAAAACAAAAATTTAGCTAACTCCTTTCTGGTTGACCTTGACTTTAATGACTTTTTAGTCATTTTTCTTTCACTTAACATCTCTCTTTTTTAACACTATATACCAAAAGTCTTCTTATTCCCAACATTAAAAAAGAAAGAAAACAGGAAAAAATACAAAAAAAAAAGTCAATTGGTGGCATTGTGGCAAGTATGGGAGAGCAAAGAAATCTGGGATAACGTGTGTGCCAATGAGGAACTGAGCACTTGAAGATAAAATAGTCCCCTTCTTCTATTCCTCCCACATGCTGACATGGTTCGGCTCCACAATTTTTTTGTCACACACTTTCAGATAAATCATTAGGACCACTATCTCTCTTGTCAAACTGGTGTCAAGTGGCACCAGAACACTGAGCTGGGTCACAAGACTGTTCTCTTGCTATCTCTTATGTGTGGCCACACCCACCTACCCTTGAGAAGACAGCAGCTTGCTTACTAGACAGAGATAAATTCCTTGCCAGCACGCTCATCAGACACTAAGCCAAACTCATCTCTCTCCTCCTCTCCTTTCCTCCCTCACTCCAGTTATTTATAGAGATCACAGGTGAATCGGGGGAAATTATTACAGTGCAATGACTGCTGAAAGGCTGGAAGCTAAAGAAGATGGATTATCATGGCTCTGACATGATTTGTATGGATTTCCAAAATTAAGCTGTTCGCTTGGAGTGACCACCTTCCTCCTCCCTGGGCTTCGCAGCTGCCGTGGTGATAACCTTCATCTGCACTTGTGAGCCCAGAAAGCTGAGCACGTTTCCCATTACCTTTCAAGCGAGTGTGTAGGGTTCTTCTGGCCCCTCAGTAATAGCAGGGCTGCTGGTGAACAGAGTGATAAACACCTACTGAGAGGGATGTAGCGTGAAAAGATCTCATCACCTGCCATTAGCTCGCCGATGAATAATGCAGCATTTTCCGTGGCAGGTGTCAGGGGTGGGAGGGAGAATTGCTCCCGTGAATGCTCTGGTGAGCACTTCAGTACAAAGTAAGAGGTGAGAGCAACAGATGCATGTGACAAAATTACACAAGCTATTGTGTTTTAAAAGAAAAGGGAACTTTTACTTCACAAACACCTGGCAGATTTCCTTTCTTTCATGCGCTGCCCTTCACTACAGGCAGGCTAATAATACTTCTTTCTCTTAAATATGGACCAATCTAATCTGGATCCCTTGCACAAGGATAGCTGTCTTTGATTGATTTACTCAGCAAACAGCACATTTCCAGCTCTTTCTCTAGTTTGCATATCTTAGTCTTGATTTGCATATATGGATCTTTGCCACACTTTCATCAAACCTTCCATGGCTATGTCCAATAGACACAAGTCTCAAGCAAATGTATTTCTGTACTCATGAGTGAATACACATTAAAGTGATCTTGTGGGACCAAGAGAATGGGTAACTAATAAGCCTGTTGCTTTGAAAATCTGCCTGGCAAAAAATAAATCTCACCAGCAGAAGCTAAAATACAAATGGCATCCATTATTGGCTATTCTCAGCACACAAATTCATCTGTCTTGAGAGCCACAAATTGAGGTGATTTGTAACCTCAGTTCCCAACATGAAGAAAACTTCTGAGTAATTTTAGTTTAGATCAACTTTCTCAAGATTGGCACCATCTCTACTCAGTAGTTTTCTATTTTTCAGCCTATTGTTATGCAACTTCTTATGAGGCCAGACATGAGAGTTAAATCCCAAGGCCAATTAGCCTCCTTGCACCCCTAAATCACAAATTTTCTGAGGTCAAAATGATAAATCCTCTTGAGTTGAGCTTCACTTGGCTAAAGAAAGATGGAAATTTTAAAAGGCAGAAACATCCCTCTGGTTAACATGAGGGCAGAGTATTTTTAACAGTGGTGCGCATTGCTACCACTAAAAAAGCCCCTCAAAAGGATTTCAACCATTTTGTTTGCTTTCTACATCATTTCTGCCATCTTTTTTAGTACTCATCCTGAAAAGGTGAGTACATTTAAGACAGCTAACAGAACAGAAATGGGTTTGGCCCAGACAATTAGAGATGAATAATCAATATATCATCTCTTACAACTTTTTATCCCAAAAGACCAGGATCTGCTGTTGTTTTCAATGGCCTGATAGTCTTAGTTTTGTCCTTCCCCCAAATATCCCAGCTTCCCTGATTTACTACTAGTATCTTTCTTCCTCAAATCCCCCACCTCCTTGTTGAAAGGTTATCAGAATCTAAGCACATATAATGTACCAGGAAAACCATAAAGTGCTAGGACTAATTATGCCCCTACTCAAAGGAGAATTACATTCCAGTAAAAGAAACAGACAATAAGTGGTTAACCAAATAAACACACAAGATTTAAACATTGTAATAACTGCTATAAAAGGGTTTAAAATAGCAGGGTGATGTGCTAAATAATAACCAGAGACGAGGACTACCATGGTAAAGTCAGAGAACACCACGAAGCATGGACATCTGACCAGACAACAAGGATAATGAGGCCACTGCGCTACAATGGAAGACAGGTTCAGCAAAGCTCTGCTGGAGTCCAAAGGGAACATCAGCACTCTAACAAGAGTGCTGTTCAAGTATTTTTGACAAGATCTGCTCCCCAGAACACCTCATTTCTGGTAGGAAGCAGCCTGAAAGGCTTGACCTTCATGCAAAACCAGTGTTAAATTGCAAACTGCTGCACAATGGGGTGCTCAGTCAGTCGCACCATCTATGGAATAGTGTGAGGCTAAAGCCATGGCTGCCCTAACTACCAGCACAGAGCAGGAGGAAGAGAATTCCAGGGGGAGGGAGTGGCAAGGACAGGTGCCTGCAGGTCAAAAGCTGCTTGAAATGAATAAAAGGAGTTTTGGATGGTGTGATGACCAAAGAAAAATGGACAGGAGAGCCAAGTCATGCAGGGTGTCATAATCACACAAATCACAACACCTACGTTACTTACTTCACACTATATTCCAGGCACTGACCAGCTGCTTTACACATGTATACTATGTATTCATCCTCACAACATCTCTATTTAAAAGTTATTGTTATCCTAATTGTAGAAGTAAGCAAAGTTCAAAATCCGAAAAGCAACTTGTCCAAGGTCACATCAGCGTATGAGAGGCAAACACAGACATTCTGCTCACTCTTAACACCCATACTACATGCTGTTTCTGGAAGGATTTTGAATTTTATTCCAAGAAAACCACACAGACCCTGAAGTGGCAAGAAGAGAATTAATGAATATTCACTAATAATGTGGTTTCAAGGCACACTCACTGTTTCAACCTCTTGAGCCTCTTTTTTAGTACAACTAAAATAATTACCTATAACTTGAACATACAAGCATTTAAGTTTGGCGTGTCATTCTCAGACATTTACAAAATGACTCTAGAAGTAGCTTGTTTTATGGGGACCTAGAACAGGTCCAGACTTCTGAGAAAGCTACTCTGCTACATAGGCCGTGTGACCTGCCAGACCCTTGAAGTGCTTCACAGGGAAGCTATACAAAAAGCTTTTGGAAGTTCTCAAATTCAGGACTCCTAGGTGAAGCACACCACAGATCTTCAGGATTTGAGGATAAACTCATGTCATCTTCTACAGGTAAATATTCTACTTTTGGGAAAAAATACATTGTTTGTTACTGGACCTTAGTAGAGACTGAATTCTTGACAGTGGGCTAGCAAGTTACCATATGATCAAAGCCAGCCATCATGAACTGGATATGTTCTGACCCACCAGTCACAAAATCAGATGTACAGACAGCAGAACTCAACGTTGCATCAAGTGGAAGTGTCATATACAAGATAAAATTTCAACCCGTCCTGAAGGCATAAATTAGTTACAAGGAGAAGCACAGTTCAAAGTGCCCCTGGCTCCTCCTGATACACTGCCTTCTCCCTCTTAACCAGCAGCTCTCAAGCACAGTTTACAGAGACTTAGTACATGTGAACCTGGACATTACCTGCCTAAAGAGGAGAGCCACCGCAGGATAATCCCTGAGTTGGATTGGCCCTAAAGAAATCCTCCCATTAGACAGAATTTCAACCAGTGCTGCTGATTGCTCATTTTGCTTGGAAAAATATAAAGAAGAAATACCTGGAGATACAGATCCAACTTAATTCATTGGGTACAGTCAATGGGTTTGCTGGTATCCAGGCTGGAAGCAAGAACACTAAGTGGACACTGCTATCGATAGCAAAAATACACTGGGCATAAGTGGGTTAACAATAAACATTTGTTTCTTGTAATTCTGGAGACTGACAAGATAAAGACCAAAGCATTGGCAAATTTGAGGTCTGGTGACAGCCTGTTTCTCACTGTGTCCTCTCATGGCTGAGAGAAAGGCAAAAAAAAAAAATGACAACACTAATGTAACATCACTTTCTGACTAGGGCATTCAAGACTAGGACTTTCATCATCCTCTACCTCTTTCTCCTCACCTTCTCATTCTGATTAAACAAAAGCTATGTTGTTATCTGCCCTATGGAGATGGCCATCTAGCAAGGAACTGAGGGAGGCTTAGGCTAACAGCCTGTTGAGGAATTGAACACTTCAATTCAACAATCTTCAGTGAACTGCATAATGAAAATGAGTTTGGATGTAGATTCTTCCCCACTTGAACTTTGAGACAGGTGCAATCCTGGTAAACACCTTGAATATAGCTTTGCAAGAGACTCTGAACCAAAACGGAAGAGACGAAACCTAAACATATAAGCATATTTTCAGGTTCTGCTCATATCGTGTCTGCTAACATCTCACAGGTTGAAGTAAGTCATGTGTCCAAATCCAAAGTCAAGGAGAGGAGTATGTAATCTGTCTACCATAAGTGAAAGCTCAAGTATAGACATATATTACTACTAGAGGGGCATAAACATTGGGTCAATTTCTTTTCATTGATATACTATATGAGAGGAAAGTGAATCAATCAAATGGATGATATTAAAGATAGTACACAGATTCCACAATGGATTATGATCATTTCAATCATGGCATATTTGGGAATTAACTGTTATGTGGTCAATAATGGGAATTTTAAAGTAAGAAATTTCAACACCTTCTTCTCCCACATCCACGCACGTTTTATATCCACAGTAATTAGGTTAACAGATACTAGCCACATATCTAGGGAAAAATATATTGCTGTATTGGAAAAAAAGAGCTTAAAGCTAAGCATACCTGTTGGGAGATAGTGGGTCTCTCATCTTTCTATGAAAAAAATCAGCAACTTTGGACTAAGAACCTGGTAACATGACTAAAAAGAAAGGTATTACCAAAATAATTAAATGAAGATACCATGCTGAGAGATGAACCAAAACTCCAGATAGGTGCAAAAGAAAGAGAAATCTGATACACGTTGGATGTTTCCAAACTAAGCGTAGAGCAGAGATATTTCATAGGCTTAACTATATGCATAGAAGAGGTGCAAGGTAAATTTTCTCTTAGAAAGACTAGTCTGGAAAATGGCACAGTAAATCTGGGTTCCAAAACTATACAATCTACTTTTAAATAATTCTAGAATAATTAATTACCTATTGTTCTGCATTACTTAAAGCTTAAAATCAAGATTTGCATCTCAGTGGGAAATAAAAGAACCTATTCTTTAATTAAAGTTCAAATATTACGTAGCTGAGAACATAGTCCAATAGAAACATCAAAGATTGTCTTAGATGATTTTCTTAATAACTACATCGAACTGTCTTCTGGAAGTGTCAGAATTCATTTTTTTTAATAAATCAAGATAATGTTGGCTAATGGGTAATAACATTTTAAAATAACCATCCAAAAATCAGTATTACTAAGTAAATCTCCTAAAAGAGTGAATTGGGATTTTAGTGATAAAATAAGGCAAGAAGAAAGTCATGTGAGTTAAACAGAATGAAAACACAGAAATCAACTTTAATGAGTTGAATTATGTGCCCCAGGAAGATACACTGATGCTCTAACTCTCAGTACCTATAAGTCTGACTTAATTTGAAAACAGGGTCTTTGTAAATGCAATTGAGATATGTTAAGATGAGGACATGCTAGATTAGAGTGGTTACTAAATCCAGTCATTGATGTTACTTTAAGAGGATCAATATGGAAACACACACAGAAGACTATGAATGATGGAGGCATAGATAGGAGTGGTATAGATATAGCCCAGAGACACCAAGGATTGCCAGCAATCCCCAGAAACTTGAAGATATAAAAAAAATTCTGTCTCAAAACTTCCAAAAGGAAACAAACCCTTTCCTATCTTATTTTGCACTTCTAGCCTCCAGGATACATTTCTGATTGGTTTTTTTAAGGCACCAAGTAACAATTTATGGTAACCCTAGGAAATCACTGAACTCCTTTTGAACCCTGATCCATGTTATAAAAGTACATAAAATATTGCAAAGAACTAATTTTCATAAATGGTTACATTGAAACAGAATCTATTCAGACTTAAGAAAGTCAGTATATCAGTAGTTCACTTTAAATAAGACTATACCCAGTACATCCCAGGTAGGCCTCTCAGGGTGGGATGACATAAACAAAGGATTAGATCCAGCCATCTCTTTTCTAACCTTATGAGCAATTCAACTTTCATAATGGTTGGTGAATGCTACCTTGATAAGTAGTATTCAGGTAGTCTGGAAAACAAAATCAGGCCAGCCTCTCAGCAACTTTGAGCAGCTGTTGAGAAGACAACGAGATTGGGTCATGTGAACATGCCTCACCAAGTTCATTAGGACATGTCAGCACACATTATTAGAAATGAAAATCATAATCCAGAACAGACTGTTTAGGGAATATGTAATTATTACTAGACTGTTCAGTACATATCTTTGCACAGATGTTAACTGTATCACTATCCTTAGACAAAGCTGAACTATATGACCCTCTTTCCATTATGGCAATCCCATCTTTGTGTCCCCAGTTCTTGAAATGTGATGAATTCACGTTTGTTAAAAGTCTGGGCTTTAAAATGTACTCATTTCTTTTAATTAAAGCTACTATGGCCTTATAAGAACATGCCCAGTACTAGGACTAAGGAACAAAAATAGTCTACAAGAGTTATTCAATGCTGTTATTGATTTCAGAAAGTTTCTAGAAAGAAGATTAAACATTCCCTTAAATTTGAGGACGGGGGGCCCTCCCTGGTGGCGCAGTGGGTTAAAGCACAGCACTAAGAAGCTAAAGCCACTTCAGCATGAGTTAAATCCCTGCCCCAGAGGTGAACACATGGCATGACAGACCTCTCCTGACCCACCCGCTGCTCCCCTCAGCAGTGTACTTCACTAGTCGGTCTGTTCTGCTCCCCACTCTGTCTCTGATGAATCCTCTCACCACCCCTGTGCCTCTGACCTGTACCCCAGTTCTGTATGCATATATAAATATATCATCTAAAAAAAATTTGAGGACAGGGTCATTCCTTTAGATAACAAACCTTCTAAAATATATACTACGAGTATATATAAAATAAATAAACAAATAAAATATAGAAGAGGTGAATTACATCTATTATTGGGTCATATTTGGTTATTTCTGTGTTCTGAAATAAATTTAAACTTTAAATTTCAAGATCATCTAAGCAACTGCTACATTTTAAAGAATATACTTAACTTTCATATAAAGAATACTAAATAAATCACTTTGAGGCAGCAAATCTACATAGAATTATTAATTTCTTAATGAAGAGGGTTCATTCCTGTGATGGGCTTTATGGTTAGCAACTCTGATCACCAAAAGAAAAGCAATAAAAGAGCCAGCACATTGCCTTTTTGTAATATCAGATAAAAGGAAAATAGTACAAAGGGATTACTTAACATTACATAAAATATTATCAATGTATCATCAACTATAGAGCCAAGGATCTTAAGACTAGGGAACAGCAACGCTCAGTTTTGTTGTTGTTGATGTTGAAAGAGAAAGATGTGCCTAAAGCAATTAACTTAGGCATGGGGACATAAAGTTAAAAATTCACTTTCCAAAGGATATTTTCTGGATTTCAGGATTCTATAGTAAGGTAAAAGTTATCTAAGAGTCTATGAGATAGTAATATTTAAGATGTCATCTAGCTGACTGACATTTGGGATATTTTCATATCTGAAAAGTTCACTTCTACAAAGTATAGTAACATAGAGACTGGCTTCCATAGAGAAAGGAAATATGTAATTAACACTAGCTTGTCTATCTAATTTCTCTCCCTCAGTATGATTACAACGTTGGCCCCTCAGAAGCCATTTCCTTAAAATTGGGATTGGATTTGTGTGTGACCCTTAATCCCACTAGGCCAGTGAATATCTTCTCAAGGAAACAGGAACAAGACATACAATATTATGGACATGGTTGGGCTGGTTTCTTGACTGGATCAGACATAAACCTCATCATCATGAGCAATTACTTTCTGCTAAGTACAAGTATAAGCAAGCAGTAATAAGAATACAGTAAAAGGAATTACGAAAATAAGAAGGAAATCCAGTAGATGCATGAAAAGAAGGAAACAAAGAAAGTCTTATCTAACACTTAAGTTCTAGCCACTGAAGTGGCTGCACCAATTTGCTTTTCCACCAATAGTCTACAGGGTTTTCCTTCCTCCACGCCCTCACCATTTCTTCTTTCTTGTCTTGAATCAAATCTCTAGACCTGACTTATCATTGGTTAGTATTTCACAAATTACTAGCATTTCTTCAGTTAAATGAGATCAGTTGGAAATAAACTGAAATTGAAAAGAAAGGGCATACCACTTATGTGACCTCTTCAAAAGGTTAATGGCAAAAAAAAAAAATATGGAAATCAATTCCATATCAAAAAGGGTTAAAATCAAATCAATGTATGAACTTTGGAGCATTATTCTTTAAAAATACTCTGTAAAGACATAATTGGGGAAATTAGAAAAGTTTAAATATGGCTAGAGTATTAGAATATGTTATTTGCCTTAATATGATAGTGTGTTTATATAGAAGTACTGTTTTTAGAAACTGTATACTGAAATATGTATAATAATGTATCTAAAATTTATTTTCAAATAGAATTGCAAAGACACATTGTTGAAATCTGGATGGAGAATATATGGAAATATATTTTGCTCCTATTTTTTCCTGTGTATTTGAAATTTTCCCTAATTGTAAAGTGGGGAAATGGAAAAAAAAATTATAACTGAATAATTTCTTAAAACCCCAGATGAAACAAACTTAAACAAAGGTACGTATTGGTTAGGTCTTTATATATCGTAAATGATAAATCTAATAAAAAAGATGGGGTGGGCAATATATTCTTTCTAATAACTGTAATAGATGTGATAACAGACATGTGGATACAGGTGCTCAAATGATATTCCCAGAAATCTTCCTAGCCCATCTCTCAGCCCTACTTTACACTGAAGCAAACCACTAAGGAGAATGGAAATAATCAGCAGCCTCTCTTTTACATCCCACCTGCTGCACAATTCTGGCAAAAAAAAAAAAATAAAGATAACTCTTATAAATAAGTCACAGCAAAAGTCCCACAGATCAGCTTACCTCATGTTTTTGAACTAATCTGTTGTGTAAAACATAGCTGAGTATGCCAAAGGAGCAGTTCTGAGATAATATCTACTTTTAGAATCATGGGTAGGGTCAATTATTCTAACAAAAATATTTTAGTTATAAACACGTTAACAGGAGGTAAGTCAGGCTATTATTCCCAGAAAGTAGTGGAGGCCAAGGGAGTGTGACTAGGAAAACACACTGTCTACTCAAGATAATGATCAGTTTTAGGTTCTTCCCTCTTTAATGAGAGCTTAGGGATGCAGAGACCTAGCCTTGGGGGACATATGACTAGGGTCTGAATCTCCAATAAGGAAGATGAAGAGAGAGGAGACTGGTAATAGTAAATTATCTTAGCACAATTTCAAGAAGGAAGCTTTCAACCATAAGACACAGAACAGCTGCATAAAGCTTGCTGCATAGGAAATTCCTATTGTTGGTCATTTCTGAGGCAACCATGAATAGAGTGTCTTTCCCATTAGGACACAATGAGTGTCCCTAATTACCAGGTTTCAGGGATCCCCTTCACAGAGACTCTCTCTTAGGGCCTCACTGCCCATCCAAATGTCATTCTTGAGGAAACCCACATGTGTACATTCAAGAGCAGCCTAGCTCTTTCTCCTGAATGACTCCATCCAGCAAAATACTTGCATACAGCACTGGCACCAGAAAATCTGCTACGAGCCACATGTTGCCTTGAAGCCACTGTTCCTTGCTTGGCTCTCAGAGGAAAATGACAGCCAGTCTTTGGACTCTCAATTCCTCAGCAAAGGGTCAAGCATTAATCCCTTCTGTTCTTTCAACATCAATTGTACAGATATCAAAAACTCTGTACTCCTTTCAAGACCTTCTTGTTTGATAAAGTAAGAAACATGTCCCATCAACCATAAAAAAGCAAAATGATACAGCGTCCAACAACATTTTCCAAAACATAATCACCTAAACATAGATCCTTTAATATTAAAAACTTGGCATTGACCAAGAGTTTATAAAACTAGATTATTTTACATAATGGCAACAAGGGTTTATAGTGTTGCCTGTGTACAAGTAGGACAGGATCTCCCCCTCAAGTATTGTTACCCACTACCAAGACACCCAAAGGCCACCTTAGTCCACTGTATTCCCTCCTACCTTGCTCTTACCAGGTAGCTTCAGTTCTACAGTCAGTTTTCAAGAATTATCTAACCCCTTGGCTTTATCTAAACTCTTGTCTGGTGTCACTACCTTTCACCTGTAAGTGAACCAGGTATGTAAGTGATCTGTACTACGATCCCAACCTCCTCTGAAGTGACAGATGATCAACCACCTATCTTTTGCATCCTTTGGTACTGAGATGACAAGAACCCCATATTAACATCCAACTATACATGAATGACCTAGCCCAGTAATGATTTATCCCCCAGGAATGACACTTAATCAACCAAACAATAATGGGGTGATGACTTTAAGGGAAAAATGCCACTTGGTAGGCAACTAACTGTGTATATCTCACAGCAGAATTCACATTTATACCAAGGACAGAACCTTTTCACCTTCAACTAGTTCGAGACATATGGAGGTGTTATCATTTAGGGGCTAGCAACTACTGAGATTTGACTTGTTTAAACAGGTCATCAGGATTCTATGCACTAAGTCTCCCTCTGTGTTTTCTAGTCACCATGCCTGGCCTGGAGCCCAAGGTTTATAAATACTTATTGATTGGATAACTACAGACCAGTTACTTCATTATAAAAGAGTTTGTTCTCAAAGGATCCATTATGCCAGTATCCTTGCCTGTGTGATTGTTTATTCTAAATATGGACAACTCATTCCATGTA
The DNA here is from genome assembly GCF_000260355.1 of Condylura cristata. Classification (NCBI taxonomy): domain Eukaryota; kingdom Metazoa; phylum Chordata; class Mammalia; order Eulipotyphla; family Talpidae; genus Condylura; species Condylura cristata. Next base: position 31,862,961 of record NW_004567107.1, read on the forward strand.
CTTTAACTTGTGTTTGTGGAATGTTCCTGCAGTGCTGTGTATTTGTCAAGAGTTAAAATTGAGTTTCTGCATAAATACAATTTTAATCTACAATCCAATTAATACATTAAAATCTGACAGAGTTTTGCTAGGAATCACCATTTGTCATGTGTTCTGTGCCCTGGTATTATCCCCAAAGATATATAAGGCTAAAAAAGGCCACCTATTACTGTAGAGATGTATCTAAAAAATCTCTCAGGCTGCCTGTAATAATCTCCATTATGTATAATGACCATTTTGATAATAGTCTTTAGAAGAGGTAATGGCCCTGCTGAACGGTTATTACCTGTCTGTTCATGCTGGAAGCAAGATGCAGAAGCCAGAGGGGACAGTCAAATGGTCCTTGTGGTGTATTCTGAGGAAATAAGAAATATTTAACAGAATGCAAGAAACAGACAAGCGAGTGCCTTTTGCGGCAGAACTGGCCGCCTCTCTGCCACAAGCCTTCCTGAATTTCATAATTTAAAGCAAATGCTACCAATAATGGACCTGCTCTCAGGCTTCAGACCAATTTCATCTGAAGCATCACAAGCTGGTCTATTAAGAAGAGGGGGAAAAGACAACTGAACGTTATCATATTCCTTCCCATATTATTGTGAGTGGGGTAAACTGGTGACAACAGCAACTCCGGGGGGGGATAGGTAATTATCCCAACTGGTTCTCAAAAGGGAGGCCTACATGTGGCTCAAACTGGAGGCATGTCCTGATTCCAGGGACTAAATCTGGCCCAGGCTCAGCCACTGTTATAACTGGAAGATACACCATCCCTCAATCAAAAGAAATTTCAAAACCCCAAAGCTTGATGTCTGGTGCAAAAGTCATGCCTCATTTCCCAAGAACAGGTTTTATAAGCTCAGAGAATCACCCCACCCCTATTTAAGTGATCCCTATGCTTATACTAAAATAGAGGAGAGAGTAGGTTTGGCTCAAGGTTCTGATGGGGGGAATAGCCTAAAGCAGACTTTCCAAAAGGTACTACAGAATGAAATCACAAGTTTTTCATAATTGGGGGAGTATATATTCCATGTCAATTAAGATCAGAAAATTCTGGGTTAAAACAATATTGACAAATTGTTTATCTGTTTGTTTTCTTTTGCAATAAAATGTATTGGAGACTTCATCATATCAGAATGTAATGCGAATCTCCAAAAGGGAGATAATATAATGAGAATATTATAGACAGGTAAGTTTTCCAAGAAGCATTTATCTAAGGATATTTTATTTATTTATAGAAGTATGTCAGGTAATATCTGTCATTGGCCTAAAACTGCAATGTTCAGTACTGCAGTCATTAGCCACACATGGCTATTTAAATTTAAATTAATTAAAATTAAATAAAAATTTAAAGCTCAGTCCCTCAATTACACAAGTCATATTTCAAATGTTCAGTAAGCCACAAGGACTGTGCAGTCACAGAACATTTTCATCATTGCAAAATGTTTTGTTGGACAGCACTGCTCTAAATAATAGGTGGCATTTAGGACTGAATTTGAAATGCAGATTCTTACTTCCCAAATAGTGATAGTTACAAAACATATACTCATTTCAAAATGAATTTTTCCCTCCAGAAAACAAAATCAGATATACACATGGTGGAATATTAGACATTTAAAAAAAAAATGAACTCTTCTCATTTGCAACATGGAACTGGAGGAAATGATGCTGAATAAATAAGTCAGAAGGAGAAAGGCAAATACCTGAGGGCTTCACTCACCCACAGAGAAACAAAACAAAGGAACTGAGAGAACTAAACCAAAACAAACCCTAGAAAGTTGACTGCAGAACTGAGGCTAATAAGTAAGAAGAAGGAGAACCCAAAGGCCATGTAGAGGACTCAGGATGTGGTGACATATGTGTGTACTTATTACCCTAAGTCATAAATAGTGTTGCAAATCAATGTTAACCCAGTAAAATAACAATAATAAATAATAATCACAATATAAGAAGGGAAACAGGAAACAAATGGGAAATGAAGAAAAGCTGATTTGCACACTCAACTGAAATTCACAAAAATGACAGACAGCACTTATAATAAGGATAAAATTTAAGTAACTTGAAAAATTGAAGAAAGGCGGCTTTAAAGGACAGTAACAAAGAAAGATGTAAAGGTGGAAAGAGGAGAAATCTAATTGGTAGGAAAGCCCTAGTGAAAGGTTAAAAGAGTTGCCAAGATATGTTCAAACAAGTTAATGATCCATAACTGAAGAATTTTTTGTAAAATCCCAAGTTGAGAATACTATTTTCCTCTAAGAACTATAATTTAGGACATATTTTTTTTTCTCATTGATCTTAGCTGGATATAAATTAGGGGAAATTGACCGAGTTACATGATTCTATAGCATCATTCTTGGCACGCACTAAGTATCCAAGAGTGTAAGTTGAAGATAGAGAAAATCCAATACAACAGATACCTTCAAGCAGTGTTAAGCACTGTGTTAAGGATAGCTATGATGATGCCTAAAATTTAGTCCCTACCCTCATGAAGCTCACAGTTGCCCAAAGTATGAAACAAGTATAAAAACAAGTTTTCCAACAACACAACACTGTATCTAAAGAGACATAAATAAAGCATGTGGAAATTCAAATGAGGTCAATCTCATTTCCAGACAAAAAAATAAAAGTGTTTCATGGAGATGATGATGTTAGAAATGGATATTTAAGGACTCAAATTTTGACTGAATGAGATGAAAAGATGAACATGTTTATGCTGTGCAAACACAGGTTTATATAAAATTTACTATAGCGAAACTCAAGTTTTAACTTCTCCACGAAGTCTGCACTGCATATCCCAATTTTCTTATACCTAATACAAAAATGAAAAAAACTTTAGTCACCTACCATATCTGGAATTGGAGGTTCCATGTCTCCCCAGATGGGGTCTGAGTTTCTACACCCCAAATCTGCATTTACCTATCATCAACTAGGTATGGGATCAATGAAAAAGGGTTGCCTTAAATCTCTGATTACAGGGGAGGGAATTTCAGTCTACAGAAATCCTCAGATTGACACTTTACATGAAAACAATTTAGAGTTTGCATGACTCAAATTTTCCTATTCTCTAGAGCACTGGCTACATCACTCACAAACCACAAGTAGACTCACCAAAGTGTACATGCAGTTTATTTGTTGTTTCAAAGCAAGTGGATGTTCTAGAAATGTCCAGGAAAAAGTAAATTTAATAAAATAAAATGAATCATAAATTTTCTGAGCATGGAGAGTGTTGAAATAAAATATCTTCATGGTAGCATTCTATCCAGACGTGACATGAATCAATTATTTTTCAGGCTCAAATGCAAACAAACATGAAAAATTAGTGTTGAGAGCATCAAGATAGAATATGAATCCAGGAAGAAAAAACAAAGGATGGAAGCAACTAAGACACCAAAGTTCAACTTTATCCTAGAACAAGGTGAGAAAAAGTGAAAAAAAAATTAATAAAGGAGAAAAGGACAATTAATATTTAATGAGCAACTTCTCTATGCTAATTAAGCATTATCTTAGTCTGAGTTCCCTCAGCAAAAGAATATGATGTAAGAATTGAATGTTACTGCTTTGGTGAGGTGCAATTGCAGGGTTGTAGATATGAAGAAAAGTTATGACTGAGGAAAGGAAGTATCAGCAGCAAGGTGATGCATTTTTTTTAAAGATTTATTTATTCATTCATACAGAACTGGGGTACAGACCAGAGATGCAGAGGGTGAGAGAATTCACCAGGAACAGAGTGGGGAGCAGAACAGGCAGAGCGACGAAGCAGCGGGCGAGTCAGGAGAGGTCTGCCACGCCATGTGGTCACCTCCGGGGCAGGCAGGCATCGAACTCATGTGGAAGTGGCTTTAGCTTCTTAGTGCAGTGCTTTAACCAGCTGCGCCACTGGGGAGGGCCAAGGTGATGCATTTTTATAGTGATGTTGGCATCATGATGAGCCATGAAACAGCAAAGCCAACTCTGCAGTTGTTTCAGCTCAGCCCTAGGAATTTGCAATATAGGATACCATAGAGCTAAACAGCCCATGAGTAGTTCATGGGAAAGAGGGGAAAGGAGGAGTGCGATTTATCTTCTACGTTCACCCACATCTCCTGATGACCACTGGTTAAAGGCCTGCCTCTAAGTATGCCATCCACACCTCTGCACAGCATCACTCCACACCCCACACCTCTACTGTAGGGTGTCATCCAAGTTCAAAGAAGTCAGAATCACCAAGCACAGAACTGTTCTACCAAACAGTGTGGATATAAGCAGAGTCCTTGCCATTGTGGCCAAGTCTGAGCTTCTACAGAATGTCAGGAAAGAGCATCACCCAGGCAATTGGGGGAGTCTCAGAGATAGGTCTGAGATTAGCCCCCGTGTCAGGTGACTTATATGATTCTGTGTGGTACTAGGACTGCAACTTTACTCACAGTATGTTTGAGTTCCATCTCACAGTATAAACTCTGACCTATAGTCACAATGCTAGGCCACAAAAATCATTTTAATTCAATCCTGATCATCTGAACTCCAATTTCATTTATGTATCTTCTCTTGTTTATATACCCCTTGACTCCCAAATGTTGTATTTCACCTATTACTATAATACATATGTCAAAGACACCAATCTTCAGAAAGAATGAACTTCTCACCCAAATTCTCCCAGCTAACATGTGGGAAGCCATACTTTAAATCAGTGCCGAGGAGTCCAAAGTCTCTCTACTTTACCACTATTATCATTCAGCAATACTTCTCCTCTACTTTGCACTGGCTCACAAATGAACCCTTATACCTACAGGGTGCTTCCTCTCCGTCAGGTTTTGCCCCTATGCATGGAATATACTTACAGGATGCACCTGAAGTACAAGGTTAAAAATTCCAAGAACCAGCCCTCCCTGGTGGCACAGTGGGTTAAAGTACTGCACTGAGAAGCTAAAGCCACTTCCACATAAGTTCGATTCCCATCTGCCCCGGAGGTGACCACATGGCGCGGCAGACCTCTCCTGACCTGCCCGCTGCTCCCCTCAGCAGTGTACTTCGTCAATCTGCCTGTTCTGTTCCCCACTCTGTCTCTGATGAAGCCTCTCGCCGCCCCTGTACCTCTGGCCTGTACCCCAGTTCTGTATGTACAAATAAATAAATAAATCTTAAAAAAAAAAATTCCAAGAACCCAGGCATCAAATCTGTGATAGCATTAGATATAGATTTAAGGTTACATGACCATCTTCTAGTTCTGAGACTAGGAATAAAAATATAATTCAGATAACTCAACATGCGAAGGTAAATCTGTATTCCTAGATCAGAATCTAGAGGAAATAGAATACAACAGATTTCAATTTAACTGAAAAAATTCAAATATATAATACAAAAAAAAACTGTCTTTATACTTCTGAAGTCCACTTGGCTATCATTTCTGGAATTGGAAATATTTTTGAAATTAAAATAAAAAGGACTATAAATTACACCCACTGAATGTTCATGGATTGCTTCATTTGTTTGCTGTTATTGTTGTTTTTCTTTTTTGGCAGCCTGATTTTAAGGGGACTGGTAATCCTGGTAATCTCAAAACAAAGGAAAAAAAATGAAATTCTTCATTAGCTCCTTTTAGCTCAAAAATGTACCACTGGCATTTCAACCCCTTGGTTCAAGATTTTCATTTCTGACACTTTAAGCTGTCCTAAGGTACAATCCCTTAGTTGAGAATAGGTTTGGTAAGTGAACTTTAGGCAGAAGGAAGAGGTTTCTTAATAGATAGCTGGGTATTCAATAACAAATATCATCTGCTTTACTTTTTCCTAGAGTCAGTATGACACATGTCACCATGGGAAAAAAAAAAAAAAGTCAAACCCCTTGGCAAGACCTGATAATAACAGAGGTTATTTACAAGATATGCTCCTTCCAAGCACTAAAATCTTAACAGGAATTGGCAGGTAAGATACACCTGTCCTCCCCTAAGCAATCTGAGCTGTAATGTCATTTTCCTACATCAAGGCTTTGAATGATAGTGTAAAAAAAATCTATCGTTTTCTGCAATTTTTCAAAGGCTTTTAAAATGGAGCCCTCAACAATTTCCACCACTGCAGCCAACCACAGTTGAGAAAAGGAAGGGTAAGAGAAAAGGAAAGGATAATGGATACAAGTTCAAGTCACTATAGTTCTGTGTTACTACCTTGAGATACAACTTTGGATGTAAATACTGAGAGTGTTTTGTTACAAAAGGGAAATATTTATATGGTTTAACCCTTTCAGTTTAAAATAACTTTAAAGTCCTTCAATGGGACAACAAACTCAATGTTTAAATTATCTTTAGGAGTCAATTAAGTTCTAAGTATAGAAGGGAGAATAAGAAACGATCTCTGGGGTCCTAACGGGTCATGTTCATCAACACAAAATGGAGAAGGTTCTTCTATACATCTTATCTGTATGCCCTCCCAGGATTTAACAATAAAGACAAAGGTACATTTGGTAAGAAGCAACTGAAGTGCTTAGAACTTATGCAATTATCTTTAGCACCCTAGAGCACCTAATAGAATTCAGGGCAATAGCTGCTATTGAGTACCCCAAAGGCCAAGTGAACAAACACTTCAAAACAGTAACTATTCTTACCATCATGAGTTTAACTCCAACAATTCTTTCATTCATATCTCCAGCTTTGCATTCTGAGCTTCAAATTCATGTACCCAACTGCCTTAACATCTTCACATCACAAGCATAGGTAACATTTATAAAACAGAACTCTGAATTTCCCATCTAATGATTTTCCTCTCCTACTCTCAAATAATGACACATTTAGTTAAGAGCAAAAGCAAGACCTCATTCTTGCTGTCTCTCTCTCTCTTCTCCCCCATCAACTCAAGTACATCTCAGTATACCTGCTGTACCTCCATGACCAAAATATGATCTTCCCATGCTAGGAATTTCATACATATTGAATGAATGAGTGAAAATGCTAATATGCACCAGATATGCCAAGAGAAAACTACATACTCTGGACTCTGTACAGAGAACTTTATCTATCTAAAGTGTCTTGTTTGCCATTGTCAACTTTACCCCAACTCATCTCAACTGGAGCTCTTGCTTTGCCAACTGGTCCAAAAAGGTGTGCTAGAATTGGCATGTGTGAATTATAGATGAAGTTAGCATGTTTTAGCAACTTTCAATAATGTCATGGAGGTAACCTGAAAATGGCTCTCTTAAGAGTATTTATTCTACAAAAATTAGCAGATACTGTAATGATGAACATTTACCAACCCGCAACTGTGCTCTGCTATGCCCGACCACAAAGTTTCCTACAAACTAAAAACCACTAAGTTCTTACATCTCTTAGCATTGTTTTTTCCCCTATATTTTACTTTTATTCTTAGTCACTTACCTGTTAAAATGAAAATAAGAATGAAAGTGACCTAGACTTTGGCGCAGAGATCAAAAGCAGTCATCTTCTTTTCCAGAACCATTAAAGTATAAATAACAAAACTATCAGATATTTAATGTTCATTGTGGCAATCTGACATACCCTATAGACTATAAAAGGATGCCCACCACCCAAGTAATTAGAACATCCATTACCGCACATATTTATTTCTTTTATTTGTGAGAACATTTAAGTTCCACTGTTTGCAATTTTCAATTATATAGCACAGTGTTATCAACTAGTCATCATATTTTACATTAGATACTCAGACTTTCATCTTTTAGCCACAAGTCTCTACCCTTTTACTATCATCCACCTATTTCTAAAACTGACTCAGCCTATACTTAGGATCTTATCCCCCTACATCCCTAAGAACATGTCTGCAATTTGAATGGCCTACAGACATTCAAACTCTAGGACACAGGAGTTAAGTAAATGAATCACACTTTCAAATCATTCTGCCACTTGATTCTTCTTCCTTTTGTGTTACTTAAATACTCTAAAATGAAGTCCAATCTTTGTATGAGATGACTCCATTTTTCTTATAAATGTGAATCTTCTTGATAGAGGCTGCTTTGTTCAAGGCCTTCTGTTAGAGATCTTTCCAACTACAACCCACTCTGTTGATGTCTTAATGCCTACAAAGTTGTATTTACCTCTTGATGTTAACATCTCAAAACCATCTCCTCACTGACAGACAACTGAATTACAAATTAATATCTTACATTGATTTTCAGGTGGTTTTCTCGTGTACATAGCTGGAATGTCTGCTCATGAATTTTTTATTTGTATACCTGAAGTCACCCTCCTTATTATTTACTTTCAGAGTTTTATCAAGGTGCTTTTTTCCTACAACTCCATTTACTTTTTAAAACACCTGAGTTTACCTAATTGGCTGACATTTAGCAGGATTGAGTAAGTCTGTATAGACAGAACAGCATGAAGAAGGTTCTGTTGGCTCTGGAGCAAGACCTGGAGAAAACCCTTTAAGGACCCAAAAATAGTGAAAATTTTGAAAGATGAAGTATAGCATGTAAAAAGAAGGCTTTAAAGAAGTGTGAAAAGTGCCAAAGACAAATGCTGACTCTGTAACTTTTGCTACAGGGCCACAATGAACTAGATCAGTGAAGAAAAATCCTGCATCCAACAGCTACTAAATATTAGATTGAATCACACACATTTCCAAAGAATTAACTTTTGGGGTAGCCCAAATATCATGTAATTTTCATTTGCTCAACCTTTTCCAATTTCTAAATGTCAATTTCTACTTTGTACTCAGATGCACAATTATCAAGTGTGACTGTGTATGCTGTAAAATATCCTCTTTAAGGCAGAACTCAACTGATCTTGCCCTCTACAGCAAGAGGAATCAATCCACTCAATGTTCTATATAATCCTGTTCACATTTCATTGCTTAAAATTGAAAAAAAAGGTGGGGGGGATGCTTTGAAAGGAAAATCTGATCATATTTGTATCATGATTAAACAATATAACACAAGATACTAATGCAAAGTGTACTATGTACATCCAATAAATGTTTGTGATCAACACTAGCTTTATTAAGAGAGACCAGCTAATGGTTTGTTTAAAAATAATGTCCTTCATATTTTATATTACTAAAAAGATATCACAGAACATATTCTAAATTAACTTTAAAAAACAAGAATGTACTGGGTAGCTACATGCAAAAAAATGAAACTAGATCATTGCCTCACTCCAGTCACAAAAATCAACTCGAAGTGGATTAAAGACCTAGACATAAGAAC